>NC_059128.1:57883027-58619902 GCF_020740605.2 Lemur catta | reverse complement strand
TTGAATTAAATAATATAGCTTTAAAGAGTCATCAAGTAATTATATTGGCATTCAAAAATTGCTCACTGGTAGTGTTAAGTAGGAGGGCTGATTTTCTTAAACTACCATATTTCATAGACTCTCAGATCCCATCTATTCTGTGCTGTACCTTGAGGCTATGTCTTTCCACTAGCACTCAACAATGGTGATTTCGTTTCAGCCAAACACATCAATAAATTAATGTTGTTAATTTGAATTTTATTGATTTGTAGTTTTGTATTTAATTTGTAAATCTGCTTTGGTTTTAGAGTTGTATAACAGCTATAAGAAAAAGAAGTTTATACCCGGTTTTATGTTTATATATATTTAAAGAACAAGAGAAGTAATTTAAGTAACACTGGAGGTCTAGGGAGAAATGTATGCTTTAAAAGGTGTCATATGTAAATCACCTTGTAGAAATTCTGTCCTATCTCTTTGAACATTGCATTGTTCAGTAATGCCATGATTCTGAAATTAAGTTTTCTTGCTATTTCTATACATACCTGAAAATTTAAAATGATTTATAAAGGTTTTTCCAGGCCAGGCACGGTGGCTCACATCTGTAATCCTGGCACTCCGGGAGGCCAAGATGGGATTGAGGTCAGATAGTTCAAGACCAGCCTGAGCAAGAGCCAGACTGGCTAGCCAGGTGTGGTGGCCTATACCTGTAGTCCCAGCTACTCGGGAGGCTGAAGTAGGAGGATCCTTTGAGCCCAGGTGTTCAAGTTTGCAGTGAGCTAGGATGATGCCACTGCATTCAAGCTGGGGCAACAGAGCAAGACTCGGTCCCACAAAAATAAAAATACAAAGATTTTTTTTCCTCAGTGGATTTGATCTCCTGCCAACTTTCAATTTTTTTTTCTGTATAAGCTTTAAGGTTTTCTGGTAAACCTTTACCCTCTTTTCAGAATATAAAAAGTTTATAAGTGGTCATCCAGTGGTATAGCCTAACTCTGAAGAAGCATACAACCTGTAGGGACATCAAGTTCATGACACTGTAACTCTGACCATCTTTACAACTATCGATTCTTCTAACCACGTATCCTTTAATAAACTGTTTAGTTGTAAGATTTTTAAGAGAGTGAGAACATGAAGGGATTTTGAAATATTTCATCAAATCATAAAATTGAACATCAATTTACTACTTGATAGCTTTGAAGTCAGAAAGCCAGAAATAGCTTACTGGAAAGACAGGCCATTAGAAAAAATATATTAAAGCATATTTTATTTGTAATTGGGCAATTTAACTCAATAAGAATGACATTTTTGCCTAATTTTTTATGGGGGGAAGAGAACATAGTGTTTTGATTACTTTTTAAAAGGTGGAAAGAAAAATATTAATATTATAACTATAAACACAGAAAGACAGGCTTAGCAACAATCCCTGTGGGCTTTCTGTTCCCTTCTTTGTTTTGGCCTCAGCAATACCAGAAACTCTTATATGATTTCACAGTATTTTCTTTTGGTACCTCAGAAAAATGGGTACCAATTTAAAATTTTCTCAAACTTACTGATCTTTTAGCAGGTTTTTACTTCAAAATATTGTGTCACAAGAAGGGGTAGTACGACCACAGGAAGGAGAAAAAAGCAAAACTCCAGTTATTTTATAAATATGCCATATTTCTTATTAAAGGTGCCATTTTAACACAACCCAGGCAGATATTTGCCTTTCACTTACTTCAATACAGAGAATACTGTAACCACATCAATACCAGAGTCTTTGACCTCTGGCATCATTGCTACTGTGGTTAAAATCAGAATATTTAACACTAACAGAGTATTTCTTGTAAGTAGGTTTCCTGCTGGTTTGTATCATAACAGGGTAAGAGTGAGAGTGCTGGGAGGTACAGGAAGTACAAGAATGATGCTCCCGTTCAACCCTAAGTGCAATTCTCAAATCCACCTCTCAGGCCAAATGGGTAGGCTTCAGCCTGTCCTTCAGTGTTGGGGGAGGGGCGGTGCGGCCCCTGTGAATGGGCGTGGCCACTCGTCCAGGCTCCTCCGCCCCTGATCCCACTGGCGCCTGCGCCTAATGGACACGGGCAGTGAGTTACCTGCTGGGAAACCGCGGAGAGGAAGAGCGTGACCGGCCAGGCCAACCTCGCCTGTCCCCGACACGGGCCCGAGACACTCGCGCTGGTGCATGCGGAGCCAGGGCCAACCCAGAGTGTGGTGCGTACCGTTGCGGAACTGAGTGAACTGAGTGAGTCGTTGGGAAGAACCTCCCAGATGGTTGAACTCGGGGCTCACTTAAGCAAAGCCTTTGGCACCCATGTCAAGGGTGAAATACTGGTGACACGTTCTATATTTTTCTGGGAAGACCCCTGCTGGACCAGGACCCTAGGGATCTAGCGGGCCAATCACTTCCCCAGCTCTCAGAGGACCTCGGAGAGACGACGCCTGCTCCAAGCCAGCCCGGTCCTCGTTGCTCCGCGGGAGCGGGCGACGAGGAGGCTCCCGGCATGCTCCGCGAGTGGAGCTCTCCGGCCCCAGAACTCCCAGGCCCGGGCCCGGGCTGTAATTTGCATGTCCCACCCAACAGGTATACCCACAGGTCAATCGCGGCCAGCGCGGCGGCCTGGCGATCGGAGCGACAAACATGCGAGCCTCGTGATGTGGTTTCGTTGCATCAAACGTCCCTAAAGGGTCTGAGGTGGACGGGAAAGCGCACAGTTGGATCACCGTAACTAAGAGAGGCGAGACGTCTTCGTGGCTTTTATAGGCTGTGGGCAGGGATAAGGTCGTGCTCGCTTCGGCAGCACATATACTAAAATTGGAACGATACAGAGAAGATTAGCATGGCCCCTGCGCAAGGATGACACGCAAATTCGTGAAGCGTTCCATATTTTTTGCCCCAGTCCTGGGAAAGTCGCTTCACTATTTACTGATGAGCGCTAAGGAAATAATGTGAGGCAAAAGGAAAACGGGTGGCACTTGATATTAAAATTGTGATTTTTCACCCAAAATATTCGTGTGAGGCGGTCTATGAAATGAAAAGGAAAACAGATCAGAATTAACGCGTTAATGTGTGCAAACATGTTAGTACGAATTTCGGAAATGGATAAAGGTCAATTTTTGCCTCCTTCATTGAACTTACAAATCTGAAACTGACTTACTGTATTGTCTCCCCCAACAACACAAACTTCAGAGGCCCAGGTAGTTTGGCTTTTGTTCACTAGAAGATCGCCTGGCACATGAATTGCTCCATGAACCCTTACTAAATCATTGCTAAATTAATGAGTCCTTATTTAAGGAACAAACCATTAGCGTTCATTTCTTGCGCCTACTTTGTGCCGTTCTCCATCATCTTAGACCTGACTGCCTTAACCTTTCTCTTAGACTGCCAGCTGCACAAAGGCAGAGACTGCTACCCAGGGCCGGTGTTGTCAGGTAAGATCAACGTTGGCCTATGCCTGTGGATTCTAGACGTCCAGGACCAACTGAATACTGGCTAGAAGCAGCGAGCCCATTAAGATTTGTTTTCACAAATATTCTGTTTTCATGTAGCCTCTAAGGAGAGCTCAGAAATACCAGTGTGCATAAATCGGACAGATTCTGTGGTGGGTGATTTAAGAGAAAAGTTCATTGCCCAAATCAAAAGCAGATTTTAATCAATGAAAATAAATACCTACATGCAGATACAAGTATCACCTAGGTAATTTCATTCGCAGGAACGTGACTGGGGCGCCACAGAGACGCCAGGAGGCTGTCGATGCAAGGTGGCCCCGTAGGGCAACAAGACCAGTACGTAGACCCACATAGCTTCGCGGGTGTCCACGTAGCCGCCGCTGTGAGTAGGAAACTGCACATGCCCTAAGCGAATGGGGTCTACCTTTCCAAAAACTGCTATTTTCGTCGTATGACCTTTGGTTTCCACGAGCTGCGCAAAAAATATGGAACGCTTCACGAATTTGCGTGTCATCCTTGCGCAGGGGCCATGCTAATCTTCTCTGTATCGTTCCAATTTTAGTATATGTGCTGCCGAAGCGAGCACGACTTTGTCCCTGCCCACAGCCTATAAAAGCCACGAAGGCGTCTCGCCTCTCTTAGTTACGGTGATCCAACTGTGCGCTTTCCTGTCCACCTCAGACCCTTTAGGGACGTTTGATGCAACGAAACCACATCACGAGGCTCGCATGTTTGTCGCTCCGATCGCCAGGCCGCCGCGCTGGCCGCGATTGACCTGTGGGTATACCCGTTGGGTGGGACATGCAAATTAAAGCCCGGGGCACCTTGGGTAAGGGGCCCTAGTGCGGGGCCCCAGGCCCGGGCCTGGGAGTTCTGGGGCCGGAGAGCTCCACTCGCGGAGCATGCCGGGAGCCGCCGGTGTTACTGCCTCCGCGTAGCGCCCGGCGTCTGCGAGGGCCCAGGTGAGCGGGAGACGCCATGTCTGGCTGCTGCGACGCGAAGAGGGAAAGTCCAGGGTTGGCTCGACGACTTTAAAGCAGGTCGTTAAGCCACTTAAACTTCCTGTGATTAGTATTAAAAAAAAAAGTAATCAGCCAACCATTATCACACCTAGAAAAGTTGAGGTAATTTCTTAATACCACCTAATATTCAGTCTGCATTCAAATTTCTTTGATAGTTTCAGAGATGTCTTATTATATATAGTTGAATTGTCATAGGAATCCAAACAAGGTCCCACGTTGTATTTGGTTGCTATACTCTCGGGTCTCTGTTAGCCACTTCTGGTCTCCACCTCATTTCTCCTCATGCCATAGATAAATTGAGGAAACAGGATATTTGCCCTGTGGAATGTTATAAATCTTGGATTTGGTTCATTTTTTACTGATGATGTGATTTAACTTATTTATGCTTCATGTTTCTTAAAAATTTATAGTTAGATCTAAAGGCTTAGTGAGATTCTGGTTCTATTTCGTTGTTAATTTCAGCACCCACAGTTTATTGGTGGGGTGTGTACTTCTTGTCGCCTGAGGAACTTACTGTGTGGCTGTCACGGGGTTCGTGTTGCCCAGCCCTGACCCGTGGATTCCGGTGGGGTCAGCAGTCTGACCGCTCTGGTGTAGTTTCCCACGAATCTTTCATTTTCAGTGTTTTAGATACAGCGGTATCCAACTTTTTGGGCACCAGGGACCGGTTTCATGGAAGACAGTTTTTACGGGGGTTGGGGTGGGGTGGGAGAAGGTTGCGGGGAGGAGATGGTTTCAGGATGATTCAAGCGTATTACATTTATTGTGCAGTCAAACCTCTCTGTATTTGCAGCCATTCCCCAGCGCTAGCGTCACCACCTCAGCTCCACTTCAGATCATCAGGCATTAGATTCTCATAAGGAACGAGAAGCCTAGATCCCTGGCATGCATGGTTTACAGTAGGGTTCAGCTCCCGTGAGAATCTAACGCTGGGGGCTGATCTGACAGGAGGCGGAGTTTATGCAGGGATGCAAGCGGTGGGGAGCTGCTGTAAATACAGATGAAGCTTCGCTAACAACCCCCCCACCTGCTGCTGTGCAGCCTGGTACTGGTCCTGGCCCAGGGGTTGGGGACCACAGTTTTAGAATACACTGATGAACGTTGTCCAAGTAGGGGGTATGGTTGTTTGGTTTTTGCTTTGTTTTTAATTGACACATTGTACATATTTGTGGGGCACAATTTGATGTTTTGTTACATATTTATGTTGTATAAGATCCACTCAGGGTAGTATATCCATTATCTCATCCATTTATCATTTCTTTGTGATGAGAACATTCAATAGCTCTCTTTTAGCTATTTTGTAGTGTACAATATTTTACTATTAACCATAGTCACCCTACTGTGCAATAGAACACCAGAATTTATTCCTCTTATCTAATTGTAACTTTGTACCAGTTGACCAATGTTTGTTTTTAACCCTTGTCTTGTGAGTTAGAAAGATGTAGCCCCAAGGCCTATGGTGGCCAAGTTCTGTCCCCCATGGAAGAGAATTGAGAGAATAAGACCTGGAAAAGAAACAAAGAGTGTGGATGTCATTTGAGTCTCTGGGTCATTCAATCTGGTGACCGGATGTTTTCTATAGTTTGGTTACTTGACCTAACAAATTACCTTTCTTACTTAGGCTAAAGTTGTTTTTCTCAAAATGCAAATATGGAATCTTAAATGTTTTGAGTTTAGCAGAAGCCAGTAGTGTTGTAATGTTGCAAATGTCCAGTGGGAAGACATGAATGTGATTATAAAGGCATAGGTGAACTGGGAAAGCACAGCTTTAATCTAGCCTAGTCTGTATTTTCACTGCTAAGAGGCTCTTCTGCATCTACTTGATGCTGGCCCTGAGTGCTGGGTCTCTACCTCTCCTATATTCTGCTGCCCTTTGGTTACACTTTCTTACGTGGAATCAGTTGGAAAAGCAAAAGTAGCTCTTTCTCACTTCCCCACTTATCTCTGTTTGAACGTAGGCTGATGTTTCTTTTCTGGATATTTTCTGAATGTTGCTTTCTGTCAGGCTATATACATTTATTGAAAGCTCCATTTGGTAGGACAGTGTGCTGGGGTGTTCAAATTTAACACCTTGGATTTCCTTACCCTGTTCTCTCATTTCTGTTAACACAGTTCTCTTTTCTTCAAACCCTTGGCCTCCCTACCATCTTTTCCTCATGTTTCTTCTCTCATCCTGCTTCTCCCCATCTATATTTCATGCATCACTAACTGAACATGTTTACCCAGTTCACCTTATGCCTTTATAATCACACTTGTGTCTTCACACTGCACATTAAAACACTATTGGCTTCTGCTAAACTCAAAAATATTTCAGATTCCATATTTGCATTTTGACAAAAACAATTCTACTCTTATCATCGTTGGTTAAGTATATGTGAATTTCCAATAACTTTTTTAGGGGAAGTAGTATTCTTTATCACATCTTTTAGAAGTTATATAGAAAAATGATGAAGTAGGTGGCTATTTAGTTAAATAATCTTTTGTATTTTGAGTTCAGATTTGACTCATTTGAGAAGAAAGATGAGTCTTAATAGGCATTGTTAACAAATTTGCTTTAGGAGAGATTTGCTAAACTATTTTTCTCAGTTTATCAGATTTTTAATAAAAAAGTTATACTTTTATACTCTGGAATATTTGGAATCTATCACCAATAAACATAATTTCAATTATTTACATTAACAGTGGACTAAAACAACTACCTTTTCTTAGTGGTATATAAAACTATGGTACATCTTACAATCAATGACATTTCAGATTCAAAGAGATGTATCTCATTTTTCAGAGAAGGAAACAGCCTCTGATGAATGTATTGACTTTCTGGGGGAATACCGGCACTGCTCCTACCATCTTCTGAGGCCAAGTCCATTGCTCTGTCTACCGTACCACTTGTAGTGTTACTAGATCACCCATGTTTGCAGTAGGTAACAGAGAAAAGAAGAATAAAGACTTCAGGCCTGCCATTTTACAACCATATTTCTGAGTTCTGCTCTTTTGACTGTAACAAAGGGCACACACTGATAAGTAGAAGGTCTGCCTTGTTCTTTTTATTCACCAAGAAGGAACATTCAGTGATGTGACACAATTGAAAGTCGAAACCACAAGTCATTTCCCCTTCAGGAATTTTGCTCTAATTATAAAGAAGAAGAAACTTAACCCAAATCCACACATCCTCTTTAGCAGGGAACGGATGAATCACTTAGAACCACAGCATCAATGACCAGCTTCACCTGGTATGAAATTGGTGAACTCAAGCTGGGGAACAGTTTTCAACCTGGCCTACAGGTTGTAATCAACACAAGAGCTTTTTAATATACCAATGCCTGGAGAGGCTGATTTTATTTCTTTTCTTTTCCTTTTTTTTTTTTTTTTTTTTTGAGATGGGGTATTTGGGGGTGGGGTCTCACTATGTTGCCCAGGCTGGTCTTGAACTCCTGTGTTTAAGCCATATCTCTAGCCTCGGCTTCCCAAGCAGCTGGGATTATAGGTGCATGCCACTGCACCCCAGCAAGAGATTCTGATTTCATTGTTCTAAGTGAGGCTTGGATGTCTCTTTTTGCACTCTCTGTCTGCTTCTCTCTCTCCTCCTTTCCTATGAGCTCTCAGCCTTTATAAGATCTGCTTTGGGCTTGGTAGCACCCTTCTTTCTTCCCTCACGCTTCTTCTTCTTCTTTTTTTTTTTTTTTTTGAGACAGAGTCTCACTCTGTTGCCCAGGCTAGAGTGAGTGCCGTGGCGTCAGCCTAGCTCACAGCAACCTCAAACACCTGGCCTCAAGCAATGCTACTACCTCAGCCTCTCAGAGTAGCTGGGACTATAGGCATGTGCCACCATGCCCAGCTAATTTTTTCTATATATATTTTTAGCTGTCCATATAATTTCTTTCTATTTTTAGTAGAGACGGGGTCTCACTCTTGCTCAGAGCTGGTCTCGAACTCCTGAGCTCAAACGATCCACCTGCCTCGGCCTCCCAGAGTGCTCGGATTACAGGCGTGAGACACTGCGCCCGGCCCCTCACGCTTCTTTTTTTCTTTCCATCAGACATGCTATACATCAGGTGAAACTTATCTTGAGTTCCCCACCAGGCCCCTTCCTTTGCCACTTCCTTCCTTTTATGGTTGTATCCCCTTCCCTCATGTACCCAGTGGCTCCCTAGGACTCCTCCTAAATGTCTCGCTTAGAACTCCAAGGATCTTTAAAAACTCACCAGTCTGGGTTTTATTTCTTCAGGGTTCTGCTACCTAGTCCTGTAAGATAAAATATGCTAGAGCAGTATTTCCCAAGCTTGCCTATTGATAGACTTCCAGACCCAACTTCTTACTGTTTCCAGGGGATTGGCCTATGCCAGTGCATTCAAAGGATGATCGGGCATATCTCCCAGATGACTTATTTGTGTTTGAGTGGCTACTTTGAATGATACAAGAAAGTCACTCTGGTAAGGTTGATGTGAGATATTTTTGTGCATGGAGCCCTTTCACAGCAACCAGGTCCCTTAATGTGTGGCAGATAACCTCATGTTGTGTTTCACTGAAGGAAAAAAAAAGACTGTCAAAGATGAACTTCCTTAGTTTCTTGTAATTACTGCAAACTTACCTATGTACATTCTAATTCTCTCTTCTAGTCTCAGAGGAGATGTGTCCCTTGTATAGGAAAAACTTGTGCCCAGGTGGAAAACTGCATTGTCTGTAAACCAAAATCTGATTCCAATTCTATAGAAGCTATTTTACAACTCTGTAAACTGTAGATAACTGATACCAGTTAATAATTCTTGTTTATAGACATGAAAATTCTGTCCTAACCAAAATTTCGATTGACTTCTCTCTGTCACTGTGGAAGAAGCTAGTTTTGCTTCCAGTTCCGCATTCATTTCAACATTCCTTTATTCCATATAAATTTGTGCTTTTTTGATTTCTCTTGAACTGGTTATAACATTTACCATGTTCCTGCATTGATTAATATGTTAAATAAAATCTTTAATACATGTTCATTTTTTATCTGTATGATAGGCATGATTTTACCTTTTTTTTTTAATTGTCTTTTACAAATTTGGAGGTCTTCCTTTGATTTGCTTACTGCATTCACCTAACAAAACCAGATATGCTTTTTAGCAGACAAGCTTGGGGGCTGCTTTTACCCAGGCACATTTTTTTCTTGGCTTCCCATGATAGAACTTTGCTGACTCTGTCTTTCCAATTTTAATATTCTTCTCTAATAAGTTTGTGGTTTGTCTTTGTTTTGTTTCCAGCCAACAAGTCAGTGTCTACTCTTGGTAGCAATGATTGGGAATTTGGTGTTTTGGTCTAACCATTTGGTCAACTCTGTGAATGGACTAATGATTTATAGAGATCTAGTCTCTGTTGGGTGAGAGACTACGGTGAAACTAGTTTATTAGTCTTGTTTGTGTGCTTTTCATCTATTTTGGGCTAATCAATTAAGAATGTTGTGCCCACTAAGAAGGGGAACAGTTCTTTGATTTCTGAACTGGTAAATTTTTTGTGCTTGTATGTTTACTCTTGATCCATGACTGAAATTTTAGAATTGGAGCTATAAACTCTGTGTCTGTATGTTTGTAATTCAGAAAGGTCTTTATTTTTCATTGTATGAATGTGTAATGTTTTCCAAAATCCAGATGGTATTAATAACTTAGATTATAAAATTTCCTAAATTAAAGGAGCCCTGTTCTGATTGGTTTAAGAGATAAATAAGTGCTTATAAAAGTATGGTACTCCAGTAATTCCCAGCAAATAAGGAAATGGAATTTCTAAAAATTTGAATGTGCTAGATTTTGAAAGCAACCGGCTCAGAAATATGTTAAGAATTCAAATTCACATAATTTACATAAATCTTTCATAAACTAGACTATTTTATTAATTTTGGTTTAATAAAAACAGCTTTCTTCTCTGATTTATCAGTGTTATATATATAATACAAGTACACATTTTTTATTGTACTTGGGTATGTTTTCTCTAAATGTATACAGGTTTACTAATCAAATAAGCTAGCATTGCTTCTATTAATGCTTGCTTATGAAAAATGTAAATTTGAGTTTGACCAAATTGAATCCTTATTCTGATGCCTTTTTTTTGGTTAGTAATTGTTCTGTAGCATGTCAGGTTGAACATAAATTTCCAAGATCTAGATGACTTAAAATCTTGGATCAGTATTAAATTGGACTAATTAATAGAAAATTATTGTATACTTAGATCATTTCTAAGTAAGATAGGATACTAAAATATTAACTATTAAGCATAATTTTAACTTTAATTTTGTTTTTTATTTTCATATGCTATGGACAGACTGTATCTTTGGGTCATATTAATGAACATATTCATTTTTGCCACTTTGAGAAGTTGTATAAGGGATATCAGTGACTGTAGAAAGTTGTATGATGTGTATTCATGAGCTCCGCTAGTCTGATAAAATGCTGGGGTGTGACAGTTCACAATTATCCACGCCTCCCCCCCCCAGTTTTCTCTGCAAAATAGCAGTTACTTTGGTTAAAAGTTATAATTATTATAAATGATTAAGACTATGCTTAGAGACAGTAATTTCAGAGAAATATAACTCTGTATGTGCTTCTGTTTTTTTCAAGGAAAAGAGTAGTTTTGTCCTAAAGCAGCAGCATGAAGTTTTTTATAATTATTACCTTATTTTCTTTTCATCTCTCTAGTATCTATAGTGTGGTCTCCTCTTTTATTCCTAATGTTGGTAATTTGTATTTTCTTATTTTCTTAATATGTCTAGCTAGAATTTTATCAATATTATTGTATTTTTTAAAAAACAGTTTTTTGTTTTTTTTCTATTGTTCATTTTCTGTCATTAATTTCTGCTGTTTATTAGTGCGTTCCTTCTGTTTACTTTAAACTTTAAAACTTTCTGTTTACAAATTAAACTTTAGACTTAATTTGCTCTTTTTTCTCTAGTTTCTTATGGTAGGAGTTTAGATTGTTAAGTTTAGACCTTTCTTTTTCTTCTTCGTCACCTTCGTCGTCTTCCTTCCTTTCTTCCTTCCTTCCTTCTTCCTCCTCCCTCCTCCCTCCTTCCTCCTTCCTTCCTTCTTCCTCCTTCCTTCCTTCTTCCTTCTTCTTCTTCCTTTTCCCCTCCTCCTCCTTCTTCTCCTTCTTCTCCATCTCCTCCTCCTCCTCCTTTTTTTTTTTTTTAATACAAGTTCTTGCTCTGTCACCCAGGCTGGAGTGCAGCGGTGTCATAATAGCTCACTGCATTTCAACTCCTGGGCTCAGGGATCTTTCCACCTCAGCCTCCCTAGTAGCTGGGCCTACAGGCGTGCACCACCACGCCAGGCTTCTTCTTTTCTAATATAAAATTTTAAAGCCATACGTTTGCCTCTAGGCCTGTCGTCCCCAACCCTGGTCCGGTACTGGGTCCATGGCCTGTTAGGAACCTGGCTGCACAGCAGCAAGTGAGCGGCAGGCTAGCTAACAAAGCTTCATCCGTATTTACAGCTGTTCCCCATCCCTGGCATCACCCATAAGCTCCGCCTCCTGGCCAATCAACCGGTGGCATTAGATTCTCACAGGGAACCTGTAAACTGCCTGCGAGGGATCTATATTGCGTGCTCCTTGTGAGAATCTGTTGCCTGATGATCTGCAGGGTAGCTGAGGTGATGATGTTAGCCCCGGGGAGCGGCTGCAAATACAGATTATCGTTAGCAGAGAGGATTGATTGCACAGTAAATGCAATGCACTTGAATCATCCCCAGACCATGCCCCCGCCCCTGACCTCTGTGGAAAAATTGTCTTCCATGAAACTGGTCCCTGGTGCCAAAAAGGTTGGGCACTGCTGCTGTGGGCACTGCTTTAGCTGTGTCCCACAAATTTTAATGTGCTATGTTTATATTTTCATTCATTTAAAAATATTTCTCTCTTTTTTTTCTTTGTCACATGGGTTATTTAGATGTTTGTTTTTAGTTTCAAATATTTGGGGATTTTTCCAGGTATTGTGCATTCTTTTTCTAATTTAATTCCCTGTGGTGTGATTTCAATTATTTTAAATTTATTGAAACTTGTTTTCTGGCCCAGGATATGGTATGCCTTAGTGAATGCTTCATGTGCACAGGAAAAGAATATGCAGGTGGTTTGCTAGGACTGTCCTATAAATGCTAATAGGCCAAGTTAGTTGAAAATGTTAAAATCATGCGTATCCTTACTGATTTTCTGTACTTCTTCCATCAATTATTGAGAGGAGACTGTTGGAATTTCCAGGTATAATTGTGGAGTTCTCTGTGACCTTTCAGTTCTGACAGTTTTTGCTTCATGCAGTTTGAAGCTCTGTTGTTAGTTACATACGTATTTAGGATTGCTTTTTTTCCATGGCAACTGTCTCCATCACATACATATTTATTTATTTGCTAGTTTTCTATCTTCCCCAACTAGAATAAAACTTCCAAAGAGCAAGACTTCATCTGTTCTGTTCATTGCTGATCCCAACTATCTATAACAATGCCTGTCACAGAGTCTGACCTCAGTACTTTCTGAATACATTAATGTATAATAAAGCTACACAACTGTAAGAATATAGTATTTCCATGACTCTACCCTACTTACTTCATGGTAAGATTGCTTCTGTTCACATGGGAGCCATTTCAAAAATAACTTCTATACCCCAGTGTCCTCTTACACTGCACAACCAGTACCACAAAACAGTGTTGCCTTGGGTTCTCAAGGTCTCAGGAAGATGTTACTGAGATAATTCTTTGTTTTAATTTGCTCCTTTTATCTTAGCCATCTCTACTCTAGTTAGGATTTATCCCTGAATCATTCCGGAATGATGGGTCTGAGTGACAAACACCCAGACTCTGTCCCCTCACCCAGGCTCCTATTGTGAGTCTCCACTCATTCCTTCCTCACGGGACTGTTCAGGCCCTTGTATTAAATGACTTCTGTGGGCCAGCCTCACTGCTTCTAGGAGTGGCTCTGTATATCCCTGGATTATAAAAATGAGTGGGAGTTAGTTTCTCATGCTAAGACCTCAATGCATAAAGCATTCACATTTCACGTCTCCTTATCCACACTGTGGTTTCACTTCCCTCACCAATTCTGTTCATTCACATGGCTGAAGGTTTTTGTTTCCCAGGAAATTTAAGCTTCAAGTCCATCAAAAAAACTGAGGCTTCTCCTGTTGTAGTGTTCAATAGTGTTAGCTGCACATAAAGTATTTATCAATCACATCTTCCTCTCTGATTTATTTATTTATTTATTCAGGATATTATGGGGGTAGAAACATTTTGGTTACATGTAATGCTGTTTGCCCTGCTCAAGCCAGGATACAAGCGTGTCCCTCCCCAATACAGTGCATTCCTCTTCCATTAGTTATGAATTTACTCCTCCCCCTCCCCGACTGGCACCCAGTGAGTATTACTAACATGTGAACAACTTAGTGTTGGTCAGTTAGTACCAATTTGATGGAGAGCACATGTGGTGCATGTGTTTCCATCCTTGTGATACCTCACTTGGAAGGATGGGCTCAATCTTCATCTGGGATAATATAAGAGGTGCTAGATGACCATTGTTTTTTGTAGTTGAGTGGTATTCCCTGGTAAACATATACCGCATTTTATTAATCCACTCATGTATTGATGGACATTTGGGTTGTTTCCACATCTTTGCAATTGTGAATTGTGCTGCTATAAACATTCAAGTGCAGATGTCTTTGTTACAGAATGTCTTTTTTTCCTTTGGATAGATGCCTGGTAGTGGGATTGCTGGATCACATGGTATTTCTATTTTTAGCTCTTTGAGGTATCACCACAATACTTTCCGCAGGGGTTGTACTAATTTGCAATCCCACCAGCAGTGTGAGAGTGTTCTAATCTTTCCACATTCACACCAGCATTTGTTGTTTTGTGACCTTTTGATAAGGGCCATTCTCACTGGAGTTAGGTGATACCTCATTGGAGTTTTGATTTGCATTTCCCTAATGATTAGAGATGTTGAGCACTTTGTTATGTGTTTGCTGGCCATTAGTCTGTCTTCTTTTGAATGGTTTCTGTTCATGACCTTTGCCCATTTATTGATGGGGTTGTTTGATTTTTTCTTGTTGATTTTCTTAAGTTCTGTATAGATTCCTGTTATTGGCCCTTTATTGGATTTATAGAAAGCAAATATTGTCTCCCATTGTGTAGGTTGCCTATTAGCTCTAATGATAGTTTCCTTGGGTGTGCAGAAGCATTTTAATTTGATCAGGTCCCATTTGTTTATTTTTGTTGCTGCTGTGATTGCTTTGGGTTTTTTTTTTCATAAATTCTTTGCCTAGGCTGATGTATAAAAGAGTCTTCCCAACGTTTTCTTCCAGAATTCTTAAGGTTTGACATGTTAGGTTTAAGTCTGTTATCCATCGTGAGTTGATTTTTGTGAGAGGTGAGAGGTGGGGATCTATTTTCAGTCTTTTACATCTGGATATCCAGTTTTACCAGCACCACTTATTAAATAGAGATTCTTTTCCCCAGTGTATATTTTTGTCTGCTTTGTCGAAGATTAGATGACAAATGTGAGTATGGTTTTATATCTGGGATCTCCACCCTATTCCAAAGATTTGTATCTCTGTTCTTTGCCAGTACCATGCTGTTTTGCTTACTATAGCCTTGTAGTAAAGTTTGAAGTCTGGCAGACTGATGCCTCCCAGTTTGTTCTTTTTGCTTAAGATTGCTTTGGCTATATGAAGCCTTCTCCGGTTCCATATGAAGCATAGAATTATTTTTTCTAAATCTGTAAAGAATTAGGGTGGTACTTTGATAGGGATTGCATTAATTCTGTAGATCACTTTAGGTAGTATGGGCATTTTAACAATATTGATTCTACCAATCCATGAGCATGGTAGGGATTTCCATCTGTTTAGATCTTCTATAATTTTTTTTCTCAGTGTTTCTTAGTTCTCCCTATATATGTCTCTCAACTCCTTTGTTAAATATATTACTAAATATTTAATTTTCTTTGATGCTATTGTGAAAAGTGTTGTATCTTTGATTTGATTTTTGGCTGGACTGTTATTGGTATATATGAATGCCACTGATTTGTGTGCATTAATTTTGTATCCTGAGACTTTACTGAATTTATTTATCAATTCCAGGAGTCTCTTGGTTGAATCCTTAGCATTTTCTAGATATAATAGCATATCATCAGCAAAGAGTGACAGATTGACCTCTTCTGCCCCCATTTGGACACCCTTAATTCCCCTGTCTTGTCTGATTGCTCCGGCAAGGACTTCCAGCACTATGTTGAATAGAAGTGGAGATAGTGGGCAACCTTGTCTGGTTCCTGTTCTAAGTGGGAATGTTTTCAGTTTTTCCCCATTCAGTATGATATTAGCTATTGGTTTATCATATATGGCCTTAATAATTTTAAGGAATGTCCCATCTATGCCTATTTTGTTAAGTGTTTTTATCATAAAAGTGTGCTGGGTTTTGTCAAATGCTTTTTCTGCATCAATTGAGAGAATCATATAGTCTTTGTTCTTGAGAGAATCATATGGTCTTTGTTCTTGCTTTTATTTATGTAGTGAATTGCATTTATAGATTTGCATATGTTGAACCAGCCTTGCATCTCTGAGATAAAGCCCACCTGGTCATGATGAATTATTTTTTTGATGTGCTGTTGGATTTGATTTGCTAAGATTTTGTTGAGGATTTTTACATGAGGAATATTGGTCTGTAGTTCTTTTTTTGTTTTGTCCTTTCCTGACTTTGGTATCAAGGTGATACTGGCTTTGTAAAATGAGTGGCATAAAACTGGAGATCAGTTCCAACAGAAACACTCACCACTTCACAAAGTCATGGAAATTAAACAATCTATTGCTGAATGACTACTGGGTCAAGGAGGAGATCCAGATGGAAATGAAAAGAGTCTTTGAACTAAATGATAACAGAGCCACAGTTATCAAAATCTGTGGGATACAGCAAAAGCATTCCTGAGAGGAAAACTAATAGCATTAAATGCTTACACCCAAAAGATAGAAAGCTCACAAATCAACAAACTAATAAACTGTCTAAAGGAACTGGAAAAAGAAGAGCAAACTAATTCTAAACCTAGCAAAAGAAAAGAAATAACAAAGATCAGAGCAGAACTAAATGAAATTGAGAATAAAAGAACTATACAGAGGATCAATAAAACCAAAAGTTGGTTTTTTGAAAAGATAAACAAAATTGATAGCCCTCTTGCTAGATTGACAAGAACTAGAAAGGAAAGGACTTTAATAAACTCAATCAGAAATGAAAAAGGAGAGGTCACTACAGACATCATGGAAATATAAAACATTATCTTTGAATACTATAAAAATCTATATGCCCCCAAACTACAAAATGTGAAGGAAATGGACAAATTCTTGGAAACACACGACTTTAATCAGGAGGAAATAGAATTCCTGAATAGACAAATATTGAGCACAGAAATTGGAGCAGCAATAAACCGCCCCCCCCCAAAAAAAAGCCCTGGACCAGATGGGTTCACACTTGAATTCTACCAAATCTACAAAGGAGAACTCATACCTATATTGCAGAAATTATTCCAAAACATTGAAAAGGGTGGTATCCTCCCAAACTCATTTTCTGATTTATTTTTAAAGCGGGAAAATTTTTTAAATTAATTGTGTGTTTTGGGTGTCATGGAAAGATATTTGGGTCTGATAGAGTTCAAACCCCAGCTCCAACCCTTGGACAACCCATGTCCTCTTGTGAAAAAGGGATAATCCCTGCTTGCTTCTGAGGGTTTGACAGGAAGATCTGTGAGAAATGTTTGTGCTTTGTGCATTGTAAAGCATGACAAATGTGTAAATTGCTGTTGCAGTGAGAAGCTTTGTCAACTTTAAGGTTTGCAGTGATTGGATTTTTTTTTTTTTTTTTTTTGTGAGGATCTTTGTACCTTTGTACCTAGGGTCAGAGACCTTCATGACATCCTGAAGAGTACCTGCTTATAACTCTTAAGTGCAGGAATATAACCCAATAGCCATTAGCTTCTACCTTGGAAACTATGACCATTTAAAAACAAAAACCCTGTAAAGGAAACAATGTAACTTTGAGGAAAAGTACACTTGGGGCCAATCACCCTTTGTTCCCCCAAAGCTTAAAATATTAACTATCTGTTTAAACTTGTTTCTTAATCATTTTTATAACCCAAAAGTTTTGTATGTGTGGGTCATTTTTGTTAAATTCATGATGACAATAAGATAAGATCTGCTGTCACTTTGAGGAAGCTAAAACATAAATGTCTTACTACTTCTACCTACTGCTAGCCAATTGACCTTTGTTATTGTCTCAGCTGTATTCTTCAGGTTCAGACTGTATTCTTAGTCAGCTTTATGGGTCTCAATGTAATCATCTAGAACTTCAAAGGGGGAAAAAACCAACATCCAACAGCCCAATACTGTTTCCATGGAAACTCCTTCATCCTCGTAATAATGTATAATAATTCTGATTCATGCTAAGTTTATAAACTCTTTATTTTCTATATCCTTCATTGGCTACTCATTGCCCATGACCCATAACTGTTGAGACTCCCAAGCTATAGTCCTGATTCCTTTTCAGTAACTCTAGAGAAGCTTAGCCACTTGGGGTTTGGTCTACAGAAGGTGCATATCTTCATCTCTGATTCAGTAGAGGGTACACTTCAGTGTGCTCAGTATCTCCCATGTCTGAACTTATTTGATCCAGATTCCTGGGTCCCAACCCTGGGGATTATGATTTACTAGGTCTGGAGAGGCACCCTGGAGTCTATAATTGAATAGGCACCCAGGAGATTCTGATGCAGGGCTCTGTGGGCTTCCCTTTGTGAATCACTGTGTTCTCCAACTGCTGGCCTGGTTTTTAATCTTGGATTTTTATCTTTTATCTCATATTCAAGGAGCCTAAAACTAACCTTCAACCTTCCACAAATCAATACAGGTTTCTCTTCCCTGTCATCATTCCTGGACCGGAGTTTTGCAAATGTAGTTGTCTTCTTCCTCCTCCCCTTCCTCTTTCTCTTCCTAATCCTCCTCCCCTTCCTCCCTACTCTCCTTTTCATTTTTTCTCTACACTTCTTCTCTCTCATCCATTTATTCACTAAGTCCAGCTGGCTTCTCCTCTGCAGGCTTCATTCACATTACACCTCATTCTCTTGGCCCTCTAAACCCTTATCCTCACTGCCTCATACCTGGACTATCCAAAAGTCTTCTAACTTCTCTCTTCCTGCTGTAATCCCTTTTGCATATAATTGACTGTTATTTGCACAAACACCATTTTCACCATATCACTCATCTACTCAAGAAACAGTAGTAATTATCTATCTTCCACATCAGAACCAAACATCAGTGATTCTGTCTTCTGCATTAGAATTTTATGTTTTCTATCAACTCTACTCCTCATTACTCCAAAATATTGCTTATAATCCATTATTTACACATACTTTCTTTACTCTTGCCTTTGATTATATAGTCTCAAAATATATTTATTACAAACTTCAATGCTCATGGAACTTACATTGGTAAAGAGAAATTTTGCTATATTGACTACATTAGTATAAATTCCTTCCCATAGTCAAGGGCTAGAGAGAAAGCTAAATGGACTGGTGGACTGATTTGAGGAGGACTTTGCATTCTTCTGTTTTATCACAGAGTTAAACTTCCCTTTGGTGGTTTCCTTATGTTAGATTGGATTTCTCTTGCTCAATGAACTTTGACCTTGAGCCTTTAAAGAAAGTGGAGTGCGTTTTAATATATTATCTGTTGGTAAAATTTCCCTGATAACTATTATAACATGTTTTACTCTTCTCATTCCAGTCTTTCTATGTTTCTGGTAGCTGCAGAGAAGCTCGTATTGGAAATGGTTTAAGTACTTGATAAATCAACAGGTTTCTTTTCAAAGCACTTATTATTGAGGTTGACTGTTGTCCACCACTTTGAGAAAGACTTACAGTTCTTAACCTTTTTTTTTTTTTATCATAGGTGCTATGGTTTGAATGTATCCCCTCCAAAATTCAGGTATTGAAACTTAACGGCCAATGTGATGGTATTAAGAGGTGGGGCCTTTAAGGGAGGATTAGGTTATGAGAGTCCCTTCCTTTATAAATGCAATTAGTGCCCTTATAAAAGGGCTTGAAGGAGCAAGTTCCCTTTTTGCCCTTCTGCCTTCTATTATGTGAGGACACAGCGTTCAAGGTCCCCTCTTAGAAGCAGAGACTGGACCCTTACCAGATAACCAAACCTGCCGACACCCTGATCTTGGACTTCCCAGTCTCCAGAACTGTGGGAAAATAAATTTCTCTTCTTTATAAATTACCCAGTCTCATGTATTTTGTTATAGCAGTGCAAAACAGACTAAGACAATCGCATAATACTCCTAAGGGGTACCTCTCTTCCTGACAATAACAAAGGTGTACTGAATCAGCTGTTCTCAAAGGATCTCTCCCTTTTCTCCTCTCTGGGTAAGGTGGCCAGTGTATATGTTATTTGAGTAAGTTCCTCAGGTGGTTTTGAAACCCTCACCCATTCTCCCTTGGGAATCACAGCTTTCAAATCTCCTAATTGCTGCTGCTTTAATATAACCACAAATTTTTGGCTTGATTTATCAGTTTCTGGAAGATTTGTGGTAAAATTTACCTCTTTATTTATGGTTCTGAAAAAAGTTTTCATTGCAATTCTATCAGTTTTGTTTTATGTAATGAGGTACTTAGAAGTTTAAGATTGCTATATTTTCTTGAGGTGTTTCTTTTTGTCTTTATGTAGTTTATTTCTTCATCCATATTAATGCTGTTGCATTAACTTTTATATTGCCTGATATTAATATTGCTAAGTATGTTTTCTTTTGGTTAATATTTGTTTGGCATATCTTTATCTTTTTATTTCCCAACCTTTGGTGTGACTTTTCAAAATTATGGTTACAGATTAATCCATAGACCTCAATGGCTCAGCACAATAGAAGTATGTATTTTATCATGTAAAATCCAATCAGTGGCACAAATGGGTTGGTCTGCTCCCTGCAGTCATTCAGGAACCCAGGCTTTCCCACTCCCAATACGTGGACTCCATGACTACATAAAAAGAGAAAGAGATGGTGGAAAAGGCTCACCTGCTTCTTAATTACCTCAGCTTAGAAGTTATTTATATTGCTTCTAACATTTCATTGATGAAAACTTGTCACATGGTCCCACTTAGAAGCAAGAGTGACCTGGGAAATGTAGTCACTGTTGTAACTGCATTTGTATGTAGCCACTTCCAACAATAATCCTTCACTGTGCTAAAGGAACACAAACCTTTGGCAGACATCTGGAGACTTCTGCCAAGGGCACCCTTTTTCTTTGCTGCCTTTTTTTTTCTTTTCTGCCTTCTGTGGAATTGATCATTTTTTTTTTCCTTATTCCCCTTTATTGGCTTGGAATATATATGATGTGTTTTTCCTGTTTTAGTAGTTGTCCTTACAGTTTTAACATATACTTAATTTTGGAAATTTCTATAAGGCCTATGTTTATTCAGTGTATCTCTTCTGTGATTAAGAAAAGAATCTCTTGGTTCCTCCCCTCCCCCTATACAGACACTTCACACATCTTTGTTCTTATGTTGTCTGGGATTTTATTTCACCTTAAAAAATGCAAAAAGTTGTTTTTATAGTTAAGAATTAATTATACCACTATTATGTTTTTGTCAATTTCTATGTACGTTGTCCTCTGGATTATTTCTTGCCATAGTGCATTCCTCAGTTTTATTTGTTTTTTGTTTTTTATTCCAGTGAGAGTCTGTGGGTGGTAAACTCCCTTAGTCTATTATACCTGAATAGCTGGGTATAGAATTCAAGGTGGATAATTATTTTCTCTCACTATGTGGGAGATATTACTCTATTTTCTTTTGGCATTGATTGTTGCTGATGATAAATCCATTGTCAGTCTAATTGTCATTCTTTCATAGGAATCTGTCTTTTCTCTCTAGTAGTATTTACAATGCTCTGTAGTTTGACTATGGTTGTAAATTTATTTTTATTGATTCACCTTGCCTCTCAGAATGCATTTTCAAAATGTAGACTCATATTTCTTCAATTCTTGAAAATCATTAGCCACTGGTCCTTGAATATTGCTTCTCTTCCATTAACTCTGTTTTTCTGCAATTGATTAGATATATTTTGAAGCTTCTCTGTATATTCTCCATGTCTCTTAACTGCCCTTTTATAATCTTTTCTTTGTCTCAGTAGTATATTCTGAGCATAATTTTTCAATTTTCTCATTTTTTCCTAGTCTATGCAGACTAGAGGTGATCTTATCTGTTATGTTTTTCAGTTTCTGTATTTTTCATGCACCACTTCTAATTTCATTTGTGCCTGTTTTTGTTTCACTCTTTAAATGAATATTATTCCTTCCATTATCTCTATGAGGATCCTGAAATCCTTTTTAGATTATTATTTCCATTACATTTGCAATTTTGGCTGACATTTATTGGTTGTCTTTCTTCATTGAGAGATTTTTCACTCTCTCTTTGCCTCTTTCTTCATTCATCTTTCCCTGAATGATTGTTTTTACCCCAACTCCCCTGGAACCTCAGCTCAGAACCAGGTATTACATGGGTGATGGGGATTCCTGCCCTGCATGATACTGAATACGTCACAGGTCCAGTCCCTGCATTTGTGGGCAGCTTTCTCAGGGCCTTGCTCAAGTTATCTTAATTTCAGGACTGTGCCAGTTTCCTTCTGTCTTCCTATGTTTGCAGCTTCACAGGAGGCTTAATCTCAGGCAGCAGCTGCAATAGCTCTTCTCTCTCAGGTGGATTGGGTGGGGGACACTGGTTTAGTCCTGATTTCCCACCGTGAGCCTAGTTCAGGGTACCTGCTATGTGTGGAATCCCTGAGTCCCCAAGAGCCAAAGTCAGTTGAGTCCATTATCTTGCCTTAGATAATGGCCTATCTTTTAAGTATCTTTTTACATGTTCTTGTTTACTTCTTTGTGTTTGGAGCAGTGGTGGTAGGGGATGTGGTCCTGTTCCTCTTCTTTCAGGAAACAATCTATCCTGATTTGAGAGCTTTACCATTTTCCTTTTGATTCCTTAGTTGGTGACCATGCTACTCGGCCCATTTTTCATACCTCTTACCACTCTTCAATTCCCAAATGCACCCAAAACAAGCAAGTGTGAGTTCTTGACAGTTTTCTTTAGAGACAGATGGTGATAACTGAGCCTGATGATGGGAGTTGGTTAGGTCTCAGTGGCTGTGTCAAAGTATGGTTAGGACATGGCTGGCTTGAGTGTGAGTCGTAGCAGGGCCACTGTGGTACCTCCACTCTTCCTCCTCCTAACATCCTCCCTCCTCAGCTAGCCTGGCACATACTGATGACCAGGGACTTGAGAAGGCTGCCTTTGGGTAGGGCTGACTCAGACATGACACCTGCTGCCTATTCCAACACCCTGCCTCATACTTAATTTATTTCTAGTGTCTGAGTTATGAGATGGGGAGCTCTGTGTAGCTGTGGGTTGTACACTATTCCCAAGCACAGGAAGCCAGGAGGGCTGAACTTTAGTTAGTGCTCCACCTAAGCTGTACATTTATGACTCTGTGTCCACCCAGCATGAGGGCCTTCTAATTTATACAAAGACATTAGTTACACTGACTGGTATGGCCATCCAAGGACAAATCTACAGCTTCTTTCCAGGTTTCTCTTACTTTGGTTAAAATGGTCAGGACTTAAGCCCCACGTTTGTTACTCTTATAGACAAGAGTGTTGTTGAACTCTGTACTGGGGATACTTTCCCATTGGGATTATGGTGAAGGGAGGGTAGGACCAGCACCAAGTTGTCATGCCACCCTGCTGGAAGTGTGAGAAGCTGGGCTGCTTTTCTTTTTCCTGTGTAGAGATGGCAGGTGAGGGGCCAGCTTCTCCTTTTAGCTGGGTTAGACCTCAGACGTTTTCTTCAACTAATGACACCCTCAAACTGCCAAGTGGCCAGATCAGTTCCCAGCCTATATTCCCTCTAGGAATTAGCTTTTTGCACACAGTGCCACTAATACTTTGGACCTGGATCTCATTCCTGCCTGCTCCTCTCCCCCCAGTTTTGCTGCCACTTCTGGCCATAAAACTATTAGAAACTGACCCCAGGGAAGGAGTTGCTAGAAATCTAGCCCCTGGTACAAGAAAAGTCATGGTAACTACCACCTTGCCGTGCTACCTGGATACTCAATATTAGGTAATATTATCACCTGATTCCTTCTCAAGGGACCTTTCTGTGTTAGTGGCTAAGATAGTATAAAAGCATGTGGTTTCCAGAACCAAATGCACACTTCCTTTCATGTTTTTTTTTTCTTTTTGTTAAACTAGTGTTCAGCATCCTTGCTACTTTTTATAATTGCCAGAACTTGCCAGAGAATTCCTTCAGGGTGGTTCAGGAGATGACAGAAGGAAGGGGAGGCTCATTTGTAATTAGGAGGAAAAACAGTAATTATGAGGACATAGGAAGCTAGATAAAGAAAATCAAGGAAAAGAGACTGGAAACAAGTCTAATCAGTCCAAGTGTTTCTTGTCCTGGTTGGTAAATCTGAGTTGGGAGTCTCAGTTCAAGAATGTCTTGTACCAGCCACTGTCCCTGAAACCAGGGAATGGGATTCAGGAACCACGGGGAATCTGTCTTATAGCAGGGTTAGGGAAAGGAGAAGTCAGCCTAGCAAGATTGTGTAGAATTATGAGGGCTTTTGATGAACTTCTCTTTTGGGAAGCATTTTATTAGGCTAGAAAAAGTTTAGCAGTTGCAGGTGGGCAGCATTAATGTTTTCAGCAGGACAGTTCTTGTGTGTTTTCAGCTAGTCACTGAGAACGTTTGGAAGACTATATATGCCTTCTGTGATTGCCATAAAGAAAATATCAACCATGGGTCCTTGAATACAGCAGAGCAATGGTGGATTCATTTCCTAGAGAGTTAGATGGGCACGGGCCCTAACATTGTGGAATTTACCAAATTTTTTATAAAACAGAATCTCAGATGTCTGCACTCAGACCACAGAAATCAAATGTAGAGTTATGAATGCTGTTGGTACTATGGGGGAGATGTACGGATTACACATAAGAACTAGAAAGCAGAGAATGTATTCTTATGACTGCTGCATTTAGAGAGCAGGAAGGGAAAGTTGTAGATGGATTACAAACTTTGTGATGAGGATGGAACTTGAGACTCACCAGAAAATAATGTTTTTAGGAGTGTGGCCATTTGGGATACTGAGAAGCCAGAGTCTGCACGTGATTTATTCCATATATGTTTCTGTTTGTCTCTACTTTCCTATCTGTTATACTTAGGCATCCATTCCTTCTTTCCTACTCCTACCATTTTACCACCTCACAGTAGTCCTCCCCTACCATCATCAAAAGAGCATCTGCAATCTACCTCCTCTAAGGTACCTTTCCTAACCACTTTCCCCTAACCACTGGGGAAAAATGAGTTCCCATGTGCTGGGCTTTGTGTACTTTACATGCATCATCTTATTTCACAGTCCCCTCAATTCCATGAGTTAGTATTATGAAGAATCTTTCAGGAAATCTCCAAATGATGTTTAAAATCCCTGGGCTTGATTATGTAAAACTGTTTCCATCCCGAAGAGGATACTAGCAAAATGTGACCACCATTTTTAAACCAGGTTGATAAGGATCACTGCAGACGATACTGCGAGATCTACTTTCACCAATGGAAAATGAATAACTTATGCTTTGCTTAGGCTCTTTTTAATAAACACATCTGAGAGTCAGGTTTGAATCAATAGCAATCCAGGGAATGTTGGTACCTTTCTAGGCAAGTGTAATGAAGTAACATTCCTTCCTGAGGGGGAGCAAGGGTTGAAATCGTTGTATTGTTGAATCTACTGAGCATACACTGGCTCAGGAGAGACACAGAAGGCTGAGCAATTTATTTCTCAGTGGTGGACCTGAGCTGGCCAATTTTTAGTAAACTTGGTCATTCAAACTCTATTTTCTAGCTCAGGACAGATGAACTCTTTGATCTGAGATATTTTGCTGTGCTCAGAGAGCTCATAGCCAAGGTACAGCCAGGCAATGTGAACAGAAGACAGTTTTTATTTATCATAAGTCATCCTGATGGAGTTATGTAATCCAAAACATCAGCTTCAGGGAAAGGTAGGGACAGTGAAAGAGCATAGAGATCCCAGGGGCTTCTTTTAGGGATATTAGAAGATAACTGGTGGGATGTGGGTATAGGAGGTGGAAGTGAACCATCTTCCCCAAGGAGCTGATGGGAGGAAGAAATTCTCCCTGACTGAATGATCAAGTCATAGATTCATAGAGCTTCAGCAATGGGTGGTGCTTTACTGAACAAGCCCCTAATTGTGCAGGTGGGAAACTGAGGCTCTAAGAGATTTTTTCCAAGCCCACACAGGAATGGAAAGAATGGGATTCCAAACCATGTCTTCAGAGTTTAACTTCACGTCCTACTATGTGGAGTTGAACTTATTTTTTTAAGGTTCCTAATTCAGTTCTGCATCTGATATGGCTAAATGAGTCTCTTGCTTTCCTTTATTAAGGAAGAGACTATAGGTTGATTATTGCCTTAGCACAATGGTGCCAGAAGCTCACACACCAGAGAATAAACTCCCACTCATGGTTGGAGAGAAAGGTTGAAAAAATTTTATATAAAAAGTAAAAGTTAAAACAATGTCAAAATCCTAACCCATTAATGGATCCAGTTTTTATTAACATTCCTTTTTCCTGCTACTTCTCTTTATTTTTACAATAGCTTTGGGCTTCCTGGAGTGAATGATGATTTGTCTTGAACAAAATAGAATTTATTCTTGAATCCTGCTGGTGTAGATTCCAAGCCAAATAAATGGAACTAGATATAAGTCCCAGGAATAAATCATAACTGCTTGCTTTATAGTAGGTGAGAGTGCTTTCTTTCTGGTAGGTAAGAAAAATCTTCAGGGCTAAAAGTCTATCTCCTTGCCCACATAAAGGACCTCACTCAAACTATTTATTCATTTGTAGAAAGATAGGGTTTTCTGCTTCCCTTGCTTTCTTCTTTCTTTCTCTTTAGTATCACTTATTCTTGGGAGGGCTCTTTGGTAAACCAAAGAAAAAAGATAGAGATTCTCTTAGCACAATAGCGTTTTGAAGTCATGCTGTGAAAGTTGGTGAATATTAGCAAGGAAAGATGGTATTAAAAGGGCTAGAACGAGGACAATTGGGGGAAAGACAAGGATTGAAGAAATAATGGAGACATGGGGGAAGAGAAACAAAAGGGAGACCAGAGAGAAAAGGACCAAGTCTGCAAGGACTGAAGAGTGACTTGATGGGAGATGTAAAGGGACCCAGGTGTATTTGTGATAATCTAATCAATGGAAAACCATTTATTTTGGTGATTGGCTATCCCTAAGGTAAAATACAATTTACTGTCCAAACTGATACCCCTTTGCATGTGAAAGGGGGCATTACTGATTATGCTGATACAAAGTTATGGGACAGACTGTCAATCAAATCCAAACATTTGGTCACAGACCATACCTATGCATACTCCCAAACCTCATGGACATAACTAAGAGGTTAGACCTTCACTCATTCAAAATACAGTTATTAAGCACTGATGTGTCTGGCACTGCATTAGGCACTGAGGATGCAAAGCCGACTCCTGTTTTTGTCCCATATGAGCTGTTCTTTCTTCAGCCCAGACTTTCATAACATGAAAGAGCAAGGCAAAACCTTTACAACCCAGTTTATCAATTATGATGCTTTTTAGCAGGGCTTGTGCGTATATGGCTTCCACCTGGTCTTACCCACACAGTGGTAGCTGAACACCCTGAAGCATGATGAGTCAGAGCAGTGTGATTTTGTTCTGCCTCTGCCCTGCATAGGCTGGTTTTAATCAAATGAATGCCTAATCCTGTAGTGAATCTTATTAAGCCCTTTGCCCTTCCCCATTCCATCTGTTATATGTCTCACTCTCTATCCCCAAATGGAATAAGCTGAGTTTTTTTCCCCAGACTTTTTTTTTCTTTTTGTGTTTGATGTCTTTCAGAGATAAGCCTGGAGTCAAGAATTACAATCAAACTGAAATGGAACTGACAGGATTTTCAGTATCCTAAGTTACTTTCTGTAATGTTCCACTTCTCTTATCAGCAATGTCTCCTATTTTTTAATGTCCTGTGCTGGAAAGCTCTACAGTTGGTTTCACAGACTTTCCTTTTAGGACCACAATTACTGTCTTCCCAGGGTATAAGATACTGACAGAGCATTGGGGCATACAGTTATGGTGGCCTCCCCTTGGGTCAGTAGGTATGTGTCCTTCCCCACCCTTCTGTAGAACCCAAGTACCTGCTGATGGGTGGATCATGATCTTGCCTCAGTGGGCCTTTCTTATCCTTTTGATCTATTGGCTAGTTTACTATCTTACTGAGTCATTCATACACATTATAACCAACTCAATTTGAAAACAGGCCTCAGGGCCTCTGTCCAGGGAATAGCTAGACAAAGAATACAGACAAACCTTCCTCACGGCGCATATTTCTGTTTATTGTGGTTTTCCTCCTTGGCAGGTAAAGAGAGATAAGGTTTTACTGTGGAGGAATGAAAACTATTTAAAAGGTATTGATGGTATGGAGAGTTCCAAATTTAGTTCTCTTTCAGCAGTCACAACCCCAGACACCTGAACTCTGTTTCTCTTTTATATTATTAATTTGTGTTGGTGTCCATTTCTCCCCTTTGTAAGGTTCCTCGAGGGTAGTATTCTTGTGTCTCTGTCGTCTTTCAAGCTCGCCCTCACCCTAGTGCAAAATACATTGTTTTCCATAGGAAAGATAACTGATAAATGTTTCCAAACTCAATAAATATCTTTGGTCTACAAAATTAATAGTTCCATTATGTGATGCTTCCTCTATACTGAAAGACTCACTGAAGGGTTCTTAGAAGGGTGTAGTATAACCACTTGAGTGTTACCACTCAAATGTCCTTTGAGCAATAATGCCATGCCAAAAAGTGTGGAAAATAATAAAGTTACTATGTATGAAGTCCTATGGGGAGGTTTTGTTACCCCAGATGCAGAATCTTCAGCCTTCTAGGGATTCAGGTAAAACATGGGTTGGTGCCACATCCAATTTTTTCATTCTCCTGCTCAGTCCTGTTGCTACCTAAATGACATATACACATAAACCCATTTTGCAATGGATTGTATGAAAGGTATCTTAGTCCCAGGAATACTCAGCTAAATTAGGGCCTGTGGCCTACCTTAAAAGGAGCATCTAGAATCCTCAGTTAGGCTAGTATATTCCCTATCTTGAACAGGACAGGAATCACTCAAGCTTAAAAAACCATAGGACAAATGGCCACTTGATTCTCTGTGTCCTATTTCTAGTGATTTAGTATTTCAACCCAGCTGTAGCATGCTCTTTACCCTATTTAACACTTTTATATTTCTTTTCTCTATTAATAGATAATGGGCTTTGTGTCAGCCAGGGATTATTATGCTTCATTACCACCTCTAGGTAAAACTCTGGTTGCCGGGAATTCTGTTTGTGTTGTGTTTGAGAACCATCCAAATTTCTGCTTCACTGATGGGGATGGTGGTGTCTGGAATGGCCATTATGCACATGTAAAGAAAGTTTAGCATTAGGAAACTTCAAATGAGTTTCTAAGTAGAGAAGTATGCTAAAATGTATCATAGCCACTTTCTCTGTTTGGAAAATAGACTTCCTCTTGTTCAGGTCTGGGTGGTAAGAAACTTGAGATAGTATTTACCACTTATATAGTGAAAGCCATGAGTTTGGTAGGCAAAGAGGTGTCATACAGGGCCAACTGTGTGTGGGTATGCAGTATCCCTGCACAAATACTGCCTCTAGTCACCACATATGTGCCCCTGCCTCAGTCAGGAGGAACGGGAGACTTTTTGTCATTTGCCCAGAGGGGGATATGTTTTTTCAATTCTATTAATACTAAGCCTTCTAGTCATCTACCTACCAAGAAGAAGGAAAAGTACCACCAAGATCCATGTCAGCATTATCAAACCGTATTCCGAAATCAGTGAAGACACAGAATACAGTCTTTTGATTCAAGTTAGGTATTCTTTGCCTGGCTCTATCATTTTGCTCTGTGTGTGATGAGGAATAATCTACAAATGGTAGCTATTGAATTTCTTCTGGGTGACTCTTCCCTCTACCCCCTTTTCTGGGCCCCATAATTTTAAACTTAAAAATCGTATTCAAGTTGGCGGCATACACCTGTAACCCCATCTGCTTAGGATGCTGACGCAGGAGGATTGCTTGAGCCCAAGAATTTGAGGCTGTTGTACACTATGATCATGCCTGTGAATAGCCATTGTACTCTAACCTGAGCAACATAGTGAGACCCTGTCACTAAAAAAAAAAAAAAATCCTACCCGGCTCTACTGATGCCACAGTACACATATCTGCTAAATATTTGCAGGGTTTCTGGTTCCTGGGAATCCCTGGTCATCAATGCCAACTATAGTGCTTTATACAACAGCTGAGAAAGCCAAGAGAAGTTTGAAGTGTTTTAATCTAGGCATAACAGCCAGGTGAGGATTTGATGGGAGACTTCCTTGAAGTGTAGAGATTGGGAGGAGATATGTGGGCTCTGGATTGGCAGAGAAAGGGATAAAATATTCTGATAAAACCATATATAGGCACAAGCCAGTTGTGTTAGGAACAGATAGCTTCTTAGTGTAGCTTGAACTTAGGTTTGAGGAAGGAAGCTAAATTTCAGGAACTTGACCTTTTAAACTCAGATTTAAGGAAAGCAATGAGATTATAAACTCTATAGGCATGGACTATGTCTTATTCATTAAGTATCTTTGCAGCTCCTAAGGTAGTATTTTATTCTTGGTGGACACTCAATAAATAATTGGATTGAGTTTTCTAAAGGTAAGAAGGAGGTTGGGGGAAAGCCCTGATTTTGTTATTTTTCAGTCCCTTTCCTCTGTAAAATTCTGATTCTGGGAAGGCCAGGAGGCAAGAGAGAAAGCAGTAGGTTTGAGAATCTGAAAGAGATTCAGTGTGTCTGAAACATGGAATGTAAAGGAATTCTGGTGAGAGATGAGGCTGGAGGCGGTATTTGGAAGCCAAACTATACAGGGTCTCTTTAGTTGGTTAAGGCATTTAGACTTCATTCTAAGAGCGGAGTGGAGCTACAGAAGGGATTTTAATGGATGTGACATGCTTAGACATACACATTAGAAAGATCACTGAGTGCAACATAGAGAATGGGTTGGAAGAGCTCAAGTAGGGACAATAGAACTAGTTGGGAAGCTATTTCGTAATTTTAGGAAATGACGATTTTGGCTTGAACTAGGCTAGCGGCAGTGAGTGGAGAAAAGTGGATAGATTCAAGAAAGGGAGTTGACAGGATGTGAGGGAGCTTGGGTGAGGAGGAACAAAGAGTGAAGCTCTTTGATTTGGGCAATGACTGAAGGTGGTGCCATCAGCAAGACAGGGAACATAGAAATGGGTATGGAGAGGTGGTGGAGAAAGAAGACGATGAGTTCAATGTTCTGCAAGTTGAGTTTGAAGAGCTTGTGAGACATCCTAGAGATGTGTAGTTGGCAGTTGGATGAATGGATCTGAAGTTCTGAAGACAGCTATCAATTGAAGTACATATTTGGGAGTTTATGAGGTAGCTATGGCACTAGATGTGTTTGTTCAGGGAAATACCAACATTTAATGGCTTGGCAGAGGAAGGGGGTGCATAAACAAACATAACTGAGTAGTCAGAGAGGTAGAAGGCAAACATAGAGAGGCATGGTTGGGGAAGATGGAATTTAAAGAGAAAATGGTCCAGCTGTCTCACCTTTAGGTCATCCAGTTGCTAGGTTCCCAGATATTTCAAATTAATTTTGGTCAGTGAGTCCTAGATTAGGAAAAAAGAAAGCAGCATATCAAACCACTACTGTGTGAATGATATAGCCCAGGGTCATTGGTCTATTTTGTTTAAACATATCTAGGTTCTGCTCCCTCTAAGTATTTTACCTAATGCTAAAGTGAATGAGAAGAAATCTTCTTTATACACTATAAAACCATGCTAATAGTAGCCAGCAGGGAAATTGACCTATAAATACTCTGAGCACATTAAGGTAAGTAGATTTTTTAAAAAGTGATGTCTTTTAGCTATGGTCTAATGTGATGATTGGTGAAAATGGAACTGAAGAGTGACAGGAAATATTAATGGAAGGTAGCACACAGTTCTTTGGCCTTAGAAAGAGCAATGGACTGTATCTGTTCCCAGAGGGAAAGTTTGACGAGTAATGACCTTGATATACATTTAAAACATTCTGACAATGAGGTAATGGGTGCTGCTTTTACTCTTTGACCAGCAGATTCTCCTTTGCTGTGGTTAGGTCTACTACTTCAAGCCTGTTTAGAGGGCCACCAGCAGGTACAATGGCAGAAGCATCACAACACCTATATTCCAGTTACAGGCAGTGAGTGCTGTAAAGGGCTTGCTGTAAGAGGCTGCAGGTAGGTGCTGTAACATTAGGGCCTGCTTTCCCTGCAGAGGGATGAAAGCAAATCTAAGGTCTCAAGAAGGTACACTTTCCCAAAACATCCCACTCCCCAGGTTGCTGATTAAGAGCTGATGATTCACATTTAGATGCCCCTCCGCCCCCACCTCCTTCCTAACAACATGAGAAACTTGAGTCAAGCCTGAACCTTGCTAAGAAAACAGATTTGCTCTTTTTAGTCTTAGCAGCCCTGGAATCTAAAGACAGACTCTGTGGGAAGGCAGATCCTTAGTTACCTCCTCCCCAAGCTGTTGTAGGAATTTCAGATCACTGCTTGCGAAAGCACTTTCACAGAGTTAAGGCTTTTTTTTGTGGGGTACGGGGAACATACAGCCTTGAGTGACTCATTCCTTTCTCTGGGCCTCAGTTTTTCCCTTCTAACAATAGGGTCTGGATTGAGGGATCCTTGAGGTCCCCTAGGCCTAGCCTGTGTCACTACCAGCTGGCTTCACCAGCAGAGAGCTTGCTTTCAGGTAGACCCTTCCCTAGTAAGCTTGGCTGGCTCGAGAAGGCTGCTCTATATTTGGACAAGGCAAGTCACGATATGTCAGTTTGCAGAGAGGAAGCTTGTCTGGAGTGAGAACACCATAGGAAGAGGCTTCTAAGTTGAAAATGCAAGTTTCCCTCTGAGGACTGGGAGGGAGACAAAGAGCCCCTAAGGGGTCTGGAAATCAGATCTGCCTGGCCCTGTCAGTGCTTGCCTGATAACCGTGGCCCCATCAGTTTGTGTTTGCCTGAGTGAAGAGCCTCCAGGTTTAGAGAAGGGGTGTTAGAGGCAGACAAACCTAGCTTTGTCACTAGGTTGTTGTGTGACCATGGGTGAATTGGTGGACTTTCTGTACCTCCTTTTCTTTATCTGTTAAATAAGGATGCCTCATTTGCCTGCAGGAGGAATAAATGAGATATGGAATACATATAAAACAGCAGTACAGAATCTGGCACGGGGAGGGATTACCTACCTCCCACTCCAGTCCGTTCACTTTCACCTTTACTTACATGTTATTCCCCCTACCTGGAACTCAGCTTCAGGTAGGTCAGTGAGGTCCTTCTGCCAGTCCCAGTGTGCATTGCCTGGCCTCACATTTCGGTAACTGCCTTTTTAAATTGTTTCCCTGGTTTTGCTTGTTTAGATTAATGCTCTCTGAGGGAAGGAATCCGTCAAATATTGGTTATCTTTCTACAATACGTGGTAAGGTGTTAAGTACATAGTAGAAGCAATATTTGAATGAATGACTGTAGAAAGAACTAAGTCACAGAAAGAGGGGATGGTGTGTATAGTGGGTAAGGCCTGGATGGATGCTGAAACCAACTTGCTTGGTTTTGAATCCTGGCACTGCCAGTAATGAACTTTGTAACTTAAAGAGAGCTGCTAAACTTCTTTGCTCCTCAGTTTTCTCATCTATGTAATGGCAGCAGTAAAAATAGTACCTCTCTCCTAGGGTTGTTGTGAAGACTAAATAAGTTATTAAATAATTATTTAAAGAGTATTGAGACCAGTGCCTGGCACATAGTTCTATATAAGAACTCACCATTATTATTTTAAAGAGAATGGGTTTAAGATCAGACAAGCTTGAGTTCAAAGCCTGCTCTACTTGCTAATTGTGTGAAGTTGGACAGAAATTATTTAATTTCTCTGTGCTCCAAATTCGTTCTCTGTAAAATAGGAATAATATACCTGTTTTATAAATTGCTGTGAAGATGTAATTGAGCTGGTGGGTGTTAGAAGTCTGCTTTGGTCTCCCAGAAGCACGAGTTTGGTGGGGACTGCATGAAGAACAATTGCAGTGGCCCAGGCTTTATTTAAGAAACTAAAAACCTGGGGTTCAACCTGACTGAGAAGGGGTGAGAGAAGAGTTGAATCAGGGGTTGTGGTTGCATTGCAGGAAGGGATAGGGAAGTTACTTTGTGCTGGTTGCTAAGCTGTATCACCAAAATACTGACCAAATTAGGTCATTAAAAGTATATTTGCAAGGATCTGGGGACTTTTGCCCGTGTGAAATTCCAACACAGGCCCATACATGGTACCTTTCTGCATATCGCTGATTATGTAAGGTCTTTCTCATGTTTTGTCCTTATGTAGCCAGCTATGTTACTGTCATGATGATGCTGCAGGTGTGGGTGAGTGGAGACGCTCCATCCTCTGCTGACCAAGCAGGTCTGTGATTCTTGTTTTCAGAGAAGGTGAAATTTGCAAGTGCAGAGTTTGTGTATCTGAGAGGTGCCACTTGGCTTCTTCCTCTGAAGCTACACTGAGACTTGGAGGGTCTTGATTTCTAGGGTTCAATCTGTTAATTGATTCTCACTCCCAAGATCTGATTTGGTCCTGAGTGCTGTTTAAGGCCCTGGGGGTCTATGTCCCCTTCTAACCTCTGCCAGCAGCGAAGGGCTGACTGCTTGCCACTTACTGTTCAGGGCAGAGGTGATCTGAGGGGGTAGTCTCAGTGAGGAGCCCTACTACTAGGTCCATCAGCCTTGCAGGGGGGTGTGGGAAGGGAAGAGAAAGCAAAGGAGAGGCAGGCAGGCCTTGGCATTAATGTCGTCTTTCCCAGGTAATTTGCTGTGTTTGTACCATAGGACTACAGATTTGAACCTCTCCTCTACCATCATCCGGATATTCGTTTAGACTTTTCATGGTTCAAACTTCTCATATCCATTTCTTTTCTCCCTCTACTGCTTCTTTGACTTTAATGCTAAAGTCTGCAGAGTAATCAATTCTTTGGTAAGGTATAAGATATTTCAAAATTACAAACTTGGTGTATATCTGCTGTATAATCTCACCATCTCATCAAAATCATGTGGCTTCATTGTCAGCAGTGCTAACAGTTGGTTTCAAATATCAAGATAACAGTAACCACTTCCTTTTTTTTCATACCTCAAAGTTATTTATGATTATAGTCTTATCTTCACTATATTCAGGTAGGAGAAAGGACTTTTGATGAACTTCATTTGGCAGAATAAAATTGAGATATGGGGAAGTTTAAAGAAGGTAGTTAGTTATGTTCAGGTGCTAGACCTGAATATACGAGTTTGGTGGTACTCAACCTGGCTGTACTCCTGAGGTCCTACCCCAAGACAATTAAAAATGATGATCCACTGGGGTAGTGTCAGGGAAGAGTATTTTAATCTTTCTGGGTCAATCTGATGGGCAAACAGGGTTGAAAGTCACTGCTGAATTTACTAAGAAGGCAAGACTTTTCATTTTTACTGTTTGGATTGGGAAATCACATGAATGACTATAAAAGATTTAAAAAAATGTAGCTGATAATGTTAAAACTTGTTTTCTGCCATTACTTTTCAAACCAATTAACATTTTTCAAATGAAGGTTTCTGGACAGCAATAGCTACAAGGCTTTGTCTTTGTGTTTTTCATTTTAAAGAATAAAACTTCAGGGTACTAGTGTTATAGCAAGTGTTACAGCGAGTGGTCCCAAGGACAAACCGAGCAGCATACGGAGAGTCAGAGAATCAAGGTTTATTTGCTGGCGGGCTCAGAAGGGTCTCGCCACCAAATTCTGAGCCCCATCTACCTAATTTTTCCCACTTTTATTAAGTTGGGGTGATCTGAGGGGTAGGGTCTCAGGTGACTAATGCCTGCCAGGTAATAGGCTAGTTGATGTATCAGGTAATAGGTTAGTATTATGTTGATGAACCAGGTAATAGGTTTAGAGTTATGCTGATGCGCCAGGTAATAGATTAGTTGATGGGCCAGGTGATAGGTTAGTATTATGCTGATAAGGGTCTTCCGTGAGGGGTGGAGGTCTCAGGTGGCTGCTGTGCCAAGTAATAGATGGGGGTTTTCCGTATCACTAGGACTGAATATACCCACCCTACCTTTTATCAGGACCCTAAACCATGAATACATTGGTGTTACCCATCTGTGTGCTCTCTTTGGTGTGTGATTGTCTTAACTTTAGCAATTCCCGAAGAGGTTGAGCAGAGTGCCCCTAGGGGGCTATTCTAAGTAGCTTTTTCAGAGTTAGGGCTTTTTCAAACTACACCCTCCAGCACATCCCCCAACCTCCCTTATCCTAATCTGCCCGGTTATGTGATGAAGTAGTCAGCCTTGGTAACAGAGTGTATATCTTTTGGGTATGTGAGGCAGAAAATTATGTTGAGTGCCACAAGTTTCCTCTAGGCTCTTTTAAGTATGGTATATTCATCCTTGTCTTTAGAGCTTTATGTGGGAATGTCAGTCTAGTAGTTGTGGAAAAACTTGGGAACTGGAAATTCCTTTCATTTCATCTGAAAGTATGATGCAGATATGGCTGGAATTCTGTCCCTTTTAGGGGTGGAGTTCAGGCCAAAAAGGAAACCATTCTGTGTAAGATTTGCCCTGGAATGGCACCCTCAGCTGAGTCCCTCTTGAGTCACTTTGGGAGTCTTCAAGTTTCTAGCTTGGCTGAGTTGCTTCTGGAGCCAGAGTGTTCTAATCATTAGCATTAGTGAGTTGTTGCTCATTAGCATTTGTGAGGAATACCCAAATCTTACCAACAAAGGGTGTGAAACCCTAGCTGGGGGGTGGGAGGGAGGGAGGGTGAGTGGGATTGTTTCTTCTTGGATTAATACCAGAATTATTTCCCTTGGTGTAGATCATTTTTCTCTGTGTGGGAATGTTTAATGTTCAAACTATTAGGTGAGGGTCTCATTCAGAGAATTTAAAAAAATATACATTTTCCAACTTATCTCAAAAAATCCACAAACTCAACAAAATACTTCCTTTGTCATAATGACTCATTCAGAGATTTGAAAAGGCCTTTTGATGTGTGAGAGAGCGTTACTTGCCATGTGAGTCTAGCAGTCATTAAAGCAAAGAGTTAACTGAGGCCAGGGAGGCTTCTCTGGCAGCCTGCAAACTTTGTGCAGTAGCCAACCCAGGGGCTGAGAGAAGCTGATACTCATTTGTTTGTATGTAAAGCTTTCATTCCCAAAGTCTACATCACATACCAGGAAAGATGATTGTGAAAAGCAGGGACAAACTCAAGTGTTTCCCGACTGTTCTGGTTGCACTGGTTTTATCTGATTCTACCTGAAAGTATTTGTCACTTGATTGTCTAAACAGAGCTTTTTTCTCTGTTGGTGGGTGAGGATTAATTATTCATGTCCAGCAGTTGTCATAAATATGATTGTGTATGCCCACATACCTAAATGAGTCTTATAATAAAACCTTTAGCTTGGAGATCTTCACCCCTCTCTTTTTTTGGTCACCATTTATGAGCTTCATCCTGGAATTATGTAACTTGGTGAGGTGTAATGTTTTTTGATACTGAGGAACTGTGCAGAGGGCTTGTGCAGAGAGAGGTCCATCTAGAAATGGCTCCCAGAACACTGAAGGCTCCATTGCTTCCTTTTTCCCCATGTTTCTGAAAAGCTCATTATAGCAGCTGGGTCTGGACATAGCAACAGCACCCCCTAGTGTGTCACAGGGTGAGAAATGGGCTCCTGGTTAACTCAATAAGGTGAGGTGCAGGTGGGGTGTGAGAAACAGACAGCTTGGCATTTATTAAACAGTGTAATTGAAGCTAAATATGCAATAGAAGCATGTTTTCTAGGCGTTGAAAGCTGAGAAAGGAGGCAAAGACAGCAGGAAGATAGGGTTTTAGATTACTTTGTAAGGATGTGAAGGCTAAAGAGAGCTGCATGAGGGAATCAGAAGGTCACCTGTGAAGGGAGCTGTTCCTGTGAACAGTTTGCCATTATTCCAAAGAATCCAAAGCTTGGCCATGTACACAGAAAGGAGGATAGATAGGACCTGGCCACAAAAGCCTTCCATTGCTGGCTGAGTCTGGGGGCCTGCAATGGGGCCAAAGCCTTTTTTCAGATGTGAAACTGAAATTCCAAATACTCCAAGGAGTGACTTTAAGACTACTAAGGTATAAGTAACTGATAAAGGGTTACCTGATAAGAGGGTTTTTTTTTTTTTTTTTTTTTTGAGACAGTCTGGCTCTGTTGCCTGGGCTAGAGTGCTGTGGCATCAGCCTAGCTCATAGCAACCTCACACTCCTGGGCTCAAGCAATCCTCCTGCCTCAGCCTCCCAAGTAGCTGGGACTACAGGCACGCGCCACCATGCCCGGCTAATTTTTTCTATGTATATATTTTTAGTTGTCCAGATAATTTCTTTCTATTTTTAGTAGAGACGGGATCTCGCTCTTGCTTAGGCTGGTCTTGAACTCCTGACTTCGAGCGATCCTCCTGCCTCGGCCTCCCAGAGAGCTAGGATTACAGGCGTGAGCCACTGTGCCCGGCCCTGATAAGAGTTTTGATTAAAGGAACTAGATATTAAGGGAGCAAAAGAGGGGTAGAGATGAACTATAGAGAGAAGGAAGGAGGGATACTTCCTTCCTTCGTTTCATTCATCTAACAAATATTTATTGCTGAGCTGCTCTTCAGTGCCAGCTTCTGTTCTACATACTGGGACTACAGACGTGAACACGGAGTCCCTGCTCTCGTGGAGCTTGCATTCTTTATAATTGCCAAGGAGTAGATCACCACAGCTCAGTCCTTGATGTTTACTTTTGTTTTTCCTTTTTTTTTTTTTTTTTAGAGATACAGTCTCGCTATGTTATCCAGGCTGGAGCGCAGTGGTGTGATCATAACTCATTGCAGCTTCGAACTTCTGGGCCCAAGTGATCTTCCTTCCTCAGCCTCCTGAGTAGCTGGGACTACAGGTACATGCCACCATGCTCGGCTGATTTTTCAAAAAAAATTTTGTGGAGATGGGGTCTCACTGTGTTGCTTAGGCTGGTCTTGAACTCCTGGCCTCAAGCGATCCTCCAACCTTGGCTTCCCCAAGTGCTAGGATTACAGGTATGAGCCATTGCGTCTGGCGATGTTTACATTTTTAAGGTATGATTTATTTATAGGCAGAATACGATTTGAAGACATGGAAATTACCCATTACTCAAAATTGTATCCCCCCCTCAGTCTTTTTTGAAATTTCTAAACCAAACCCCCTTTTCCATTGAAGATCTATTTTCTGAGAGGAGTAATAATGGCTTTAGTTACTTTGGCCCCATACTTACTGTCTGGTGACAATGAACAACCTGATAAAACCTAGAGGGGTGTGGATACTGAGGGTTGGAGTTACAACTTTGGGATTAGCAAGCTGTGGCCTTAGGGAGTTTGTTTCAGGGCCAACTTTTCCTCATCTGTGGAAGCAACTGTATTCCTGTTAGGTCCCTTCTAGTTCTAACATTTTATTTCACTTGGCAGATGGCATCCAAAAAGTTATAAAGCCTGGGGTACCCCTGGGAACCCAGGATAATTGTTTGGGGGTAGGAGTAGGATCAGATTGGACACTGGAAAAAAAACATGGAGAAGGAACATGATTTGACAGTAAAATTTAGGCTATTTAAAAAATGTTTCTAGGGCATTTATTCCTGGGTTCAATTTCTGACTAGAAATTGCCTGGAAGCGAGGGTGGTATTATAGTTGTTGCAGAGTTTTGGGGCAGCCCAATTAGTTTTACTTTTGTAGGTCAAATTAGTTTTGAAAATTATCTACTGACCTGACCCCCAAACTGCAGTGCTGCTTAAAGAGCTGTGTTGGGTGCATTTTCTTGTGTGGAGTGTTTTCCCTTTAACTTTCCTATTCAAGGCAGAAACAGAGTAGTGCAGGCACATAGTCTTTGAATCCTAGAGAGCAAGTGACCTACTTACTGTTGTACCTGAAATATTCAATTAGAGTATATTTTAGGAAATACTTTTTTAGCTTGAAACATGATTTTGCTTTTGTGAATACATACTCCAATTGAGAGACATCTGACAGGCATTCTTGGCTGTTCTGACCCATTCTGTAATTTTGGATACTGTGTGACTTCTCTCCTTAGAAAGAAGCAATGTAAAAATACATGGACTTCTTTAGAAAAGACAATTTATAACTATGCCTTTATAGATGCATATGATAAAGATTAGTGAAAGCTTTCATTGGGTTTAGATATTTTTAAAATGCACGAGTTATTTGCTAGGTTCTCTAACAGCTACAAGATGTTGATCCTGGTCTTTGCAGTTTTTTGGCCAGGCTTTCTTTGTAGTCCCTCTCTTTGCAGAGTTTCAGCCTCACTGTGAAGAACAAAGTACTGTGTAAACAGGATTTCAGGGTGGAATGTGGGTAGGTTTTTTTTTTTTATTTGCAAAATTTCTTACTACACATGGCTGACTTTCAAAGAAATAACACCAAGGATCTTCTGAGAGACAGAAGCCTTGGGTGACTTTGGAATTTTCTATGTGTGTGTTCTGCCACCTGCTGGAAAAGGATCACCAAGCTTGGAAAGCTGGCCGGCAAAGTGGAGAAGGGTGAGCAGTCCTGGCCCCTCCATCCCTCTGCCAGGGCTGAGCAAAGTACAGCAAAACTCTTGAAGTGCTGTGGATCTCCTTCACTGGCAATTAGAGTTGTCAACACAGGGATTTTCCCCTCCATCCTGCTGAGTTCACAGCCACCCACCTCAGGCCCTGGCTGCTTTGTAGCCCACGTCACATCATCCCCAGGTCTCATTTCTCTGGGTATTCAGTATGCTGACTGGGATTGCCCTGAAGTACTTTTCACTGATTTTAAAGTGGAAACAAAACAAAACAAAACATTAAATCCAAAGTAGGGGGAAGGGTGGTTGCCTTCCTTGTGACATCATTATAAGAGGGCTAAGTGACCTATTCAGGAAAGGAATGCCCCTTTTTCCCCTGAGATTATAGTTTCCCCACTTTTAGTGTTAAAATGCCTGTTTGCAAAATGATGCAGATAGATTAGAGTTATCACTATACACATATATTTGCTTGGCAAAAGAAAAAGTTAGCAACTATAAATCAGTTCTCTAATTTTTAAAAAATATTTTCCTGTCTGTGAAATGCCAAAGTCTGGGCAAATGCAGTTTGCTGCTCCCTGTGGTCTCACCTTTCCTTTCATGTGACGACTTGAACAGAAAAGTAGGGTCAACAATCCTCAGTTGTAACTTTCATATTTTCCCTGGAAAATTCTCTGTGGATTTTTCTGTGCTGTGACCGACATAGAAACACAAAAATAATAGTGTGGTGGAATGAGGATAATGTTTCTTCACTAACTGGGTCGCTGCTTTGTAGATGAATTTTGATCTGTAGTAAATGCTTGGCCTGGTTTCACACCCCTTTGGATCATTTTCTTCCTCAGGAGTTCTGGCTGGAATGAGACCTTCCCAGATGGATGTGTATGTGGGACTCCCATAGGGAAGAGTTAGATTTTTGGCAGCCAGACCCTCAGGACAATTGGGACAGGATGTAGAGGCCTAGTCTCCCTGTTTCTTGACATTTCTCAGAGGCATACAATACTTTTGAAACATTTTTAAATGGGAATATGACATTTTAATATCCATGATTAATTTTTCAAGATTCTAGCAATTGAAGTATTGAAACTGACTTTCTTCATTTAGCAGTATAATTACAGAAGAGTGTGATTTTTTTCAAATATTTTAAAGCCTTAATTCAAACAAAATTGTAATGATTAAGGAAAAAATGATTAAGGAAAAAAAAGTGGATCTACTCAGATTGAGGCAGATTTGGTGGTTGGCTTCATGGAACCTGAATTGAAAAATGTTAATGTGGACAACCTGAATTGAAATTTATTTTTCAGAAGTTATTGAGTCAAAGAGGCCAGATAGTTGAGATCTGACTAGGTGTAGGGAAAATGAGTTTGTACTGAAGCCAGAATACGTGGTGTCTTTATTGGAAATATATGTTCCTGAAGAATAAACTTTTTTCAAGTATTTATCTTGTTACTGAAGTTACCGAACAACTGCTTTTGAATGAGCAAGGATATTCATGATTGTAGGGTGTGGTTTTCTTATGGACACACACAGAGGTTGTGATCTAAAGGCCATGTGAAGGAGGTGAAAAAATTCTCCCCAGTTAATTTTCTTGGGCCACATTGTTAGAAATATGTCCAAGAAATGATTTCATAAAACTTTTGAAACTTGGCTGAAAACGCTGGCAGATCTGTATCATCTGGTAAATATTTAGGACTTTGTGTATATTATTTTCAAGGAAAAGCAATAAACTGTAGAAAAGTTTTTTTTTTTTTTTTTTAAACAAAAACAAAACACTGTAGAGTTGTTAGATTTTGAATCATAACTTTGGTACGAGCATGAATTTTTTTTCTTTCCAGAGGGGAAAAAAGAGTTCTTTTTTTCTGATAGAATTAGGTCAGTGTAAATTCTCTTTTATTGAAAGTGACCTGATCAAAGTTTGCTACCATTTTCTTATTAACTCGGCAAAGTCTTGTCATACAGAAGCTTCATTTTTCATCACCTGGTAGTTTTTCCTTTTCTTGAAGATTTTCTTGCCTTAAAAGAGCTTATGAGATTTTGATAACACCTGTATCTTAAAATCTTAGTATGCGACTCAACAACTGAAAATGTGAATTTTCTTATATAGTAGGAAAATTAGAAAGCAGACAAACGTCAAGGCCGTGTCCTGATTTTCACAGGTTATAGCCTTTTGTTAATGACAACATCTTGAATTTCACTCCCAGTGGAGTTCACTTTTGTAATTGTATTTGTCTTTCAAATATCCTTTAAGGTAAATGTGTAGGGTAATCATGTTCCTATTTTAAAACAGAGTCACAGATGAAGAATCAATTTCATATCTCCCTTTTTGTCAATCCATTGTTCTACATGTAATACAGATAACACAGATGTCAACAACTTACTGTAGGCCAAACACTTTATATGTATTATTTCATTATTTCTTATGAGGTAGGTATATTCCTATTTGCTTATAGGTATATTCAGGTGAGGGAAGAGTACCTTGCAGAGATTTAAAAACTTGCTGGAATTTACACAGCTAAGTGGCAGAACTGGGAACTGACCCATCTCTGACTTCATGACCTGTGTTTGAAACCATTATACTATGCAGCTGTCCAGTAATAGGCTACAGAGAAAGCATCTTCCACAGTTGAGCCCAACTGCCTATTACTGAGCTCACAGCCTGGTTACCTTCTCCATGTCCAACATTGACAGAAGGAGTTGATTTAGACCTCCCAGGACAAGTTCTGGAAAGGCAACAGGGTTCTGCTGTTTAGCTCAGGGTCATCTGTCGTTGGTAAGATCATCTGTTGTTGGTAAGATCCCTCTCAAAGATGTTTCAAAACAGTGTAACAGAGATACAGTAAATGAATACATTCTCTATGTAAAGGCTCAGTAAACAGCAGCTCAATAATTGCTCAAGGCCTAGGCAGGCAAGCAGGAGGCCTCGAACTGGACACGCCTGCCCAGTGTGTACGTAGGCGTCATCTATAGGCTTTATTACCACCGTGACCTCTTCCCTTTTCTGTTGACTTGGGCAAAATCTCAACTTTTCCTTACAAAAGATCAGACTAAGACTTCTTGTCTGCCCAAATCATATCATCACTAGAATTTGGCCATCTGTCAGAAAAGACAGGATGTGTTGGCCTGCACTTTCCTCTGTTGGCATTCTAGGAAATTGAAACTCCACTGAAGGACCATAAAATCAACAACTGTTTGTTTCATATCATAGTTATAGCTTTGACTCAAAATCTGAATATACCTGATACCAAGTAAATGGCATCTTGGGGGATGCCATCAAGACTGCCCAGCTTTTAACCCATTTAGTTTTAGAAACCTAGCTCTTCTCTTTCTGACCCTAGGCCTATACAAATGAAATGCTATTTGGGTGTAAAGCTAATTCTAAAAAGGGGGTGCTTTTTGGAATGTCTCTGTTCTTGCATCCTAGTAGCCATCTATTGTTATTTTGTTGGTTGTGAATTTTTAAAAAGGAATAATTTCAGAAAACAGATACTCTGGACCATGTTTGTACAAAATTCACCTTGAGGGAAGATGCCTTAAATGCCTGACTCTGTACTGTTTGTTTTAGAAGGAGAAAAGACATAGAAGTTCTCCACCTTTCTTTCCTCTTGGTTCTATGAGCTAGTGAGATTTAACTCTTCAGTTTCCCCCATGACTCAAAAATTCAAATAGCTCAGCCATCTACCACAATAAAACATTCTAAGTGCTCTAAGAGTTTTAGGAGGAGGAAGAGTGTGATCAGAATGCTGCATTTCTTCTCCTATCACAGTCAAAAGGCATCTGCTCACTTTTTAATTCACTACAGAAAGCTGACCTTTCATTTTAGCTTCTGCATATTAAGAACATGATTCCTAACATTCCATTCATTACAGCAAAAGACCATTACTTTAAATGTCTGGTCTCAGATGTTCATTGTAATGTCATGTTTCCTCTTCTACTTCCTAAGAGAAAGTAGCATGCCTCACATCTGGCAAATGGAAAGAGTTAATAGCCAAGCTGTGACTCATCAACCAACTTAGTTCTGCCCCCAGGCAGCAGGTGGTTCTTTTGATCTTTCACTTAACTGGGACTTTTACGGAAATAATCTTCAAGGAAAGTAGTTTAAGTAACTTGGCCGTTTTGTAAGCAGCATACATGTAAACCAGAGGATAATCCTTCCATGCTCCAAACATACTATAAATTAGTGGTGGAACCAGATGCACAAGAGACCCCAACCATGGGATTTCTGTATTGCACATGTTGTCCAATCATGAGCCATGGAAGTGTAGTTGGTGATATCTTGCCTGTGTCTTGAATCCCCAGTTGAAGAAGGGGAATGAGGGGGCTCCACATTTAACATGTCACATATGATATCAAGGAAAGTTGCCCACATGGGATCAAGGAGTGAACAAATCAGGTTGAAGCTCAGCAAGGGGATGGATGTATCACCAGGAGGGTAGAAGAGGATGAAGACTGGTAACATTTGGCTGGGGTTGATACAAATATTTCTATGAGGCAAGGTAGGTAGTTAAACATGAACTATACTACGGTCACAACCAGGTATCAAAGATATGGAGATTTATATTAAAGATTAAGAAATTTTAGTTCTTCTTAACTCCCTTCAATATCCCTTTAAAGAAGAATTGTGACTTCTTTAAAAGGATATCAAAGTGCAATGCAGATAACATATGTGAACTAAAATAAAATATTAAGGCTCACCCCCACCCCTGACCAGCTGACTGAATGGACCCCCTCATGGCCAAAGGAATATCCTAAAACTAAATTGCCTGCCAGGAGGAGGGAGGTCAGACATGCTTCATCATGCTCCCCTCCCTTCTTGGGGACATCCTTTGTAACCCATTAACAGGCCTAAGTGTATTCTAGACAAATCTTCAGGTCCTCAATTTACACAACAAACATATGTCTGGTGGCTTATCTCTGGTTAAGAGCTTCTTATCTTAAAACATTCCAAGCCTTTAGACAAAACTTCATGTCTTTAACCAATTACAAGTCAAAGAGTTTTCAAACCCACCTATAACCTGTAAGCCCTGGCTTCAAGATGGCCGACCTTTACAGGCCAAACCAATGTATGCCTCCATGTATTGATTTATGACTTTACCTGTAACCCCTGTCTCCCTGAAATGTATAAAACCAAACTGTAACCCAGCCACAGTGAGTCCACTTGCTCAAGGCTTCTTGGGTGTGGCTCTGGGTCATGGTCCTCAGATCTGGCTCGGAGTGAATCTCTTTAAAATTATTTTACAGAGTTCGGTCTTTTTTTTCCATTGACACATACTAGTGAACCAGGCCAGATGTAAGACAGTAGGGAGTGGTAGGCCCTTTAGCAACTGGTCATTGATGTAAACACACAAAGATACACAGATACACACACATGCATGCATATACACATCTACCTTCAGGAATTCTTAAGGTCATATTGCAGCCATTATTATTGTCCTAATTTGGTGCCCTGAGAGGATTTCATATTTCCAGGGAAGGGTAGGAAAAGAGGGACCTAATGTCTATATTTATAGGGGTGCATCCATATTTAAGTCTCCTGGTAAACTCTTCTTCCAGCATCATTGAGATAAACTAAATCAAATGGTTTCTAAAGTTGGCTTTGGTAGATTCCATGGGATGAGGCCTCAGATGATATTATTTGAATAATCTAGTCCCACAGAATATTCATACAAAATACAAAGTTCCTCACAGGCAAAAGAGTTTAAGGAGATATACAGAGCTAAGAGTATTTTGGATATTGTCTCCTATAAGATCATGTATTTTTAATAAAATGACCATTCACATTTCCTCTTCAAACTGCTAATTCCCCTTCCCCTCCATTCCTGTTTTTAGTTCATGACATTGCTTCCTATTTCACTGAGAACATTGAAGCAGTCATGAAGGACATCCACAAAGTGTTATGCTCTCAGTGATGTACCTTCTAACATCGGTACCTCTGTACCCTGTCTTCACTTCTCTTATCACAGATTAACTATCCATGTTCCTGTCAAAAGTCAATTCCTCTACTTCTGTGCTGGATTCCACTACCTCTCACCTAGTCGAGAACATGGCTCTAGAAATTCTCCTCTCTTCCCTCATCAGGTTTCTCCTCTCTACTAGGGCATTTCCATTAGCACACTAACTTGTCTCTCATGTTAAAAAATCCTTTTTTGAGCCAATTTTCCCTCCAGAAAGCACCCTATTTTTCTGCTCCCCATCTGCAGCAAAATTCCTTGGAAAAGTTGTCTACTCTTGGTCTCTGATTCCTCTTCCCCCATTTTTTCTTAAACTGCATTCAAGTTTTCGACTCTCCCCACTGCTCACAACACTGAAACTGCTCATGCCGAGATCACAGTAACCTCTAATTTGTTAAATCCAATGCTTAGTTATTTGTTGCCATTGAATTTGACCCATCAGTTACATTTTATGTAGTTAATGCCTCTTTTCCCCTTGATACATCTTCTTCACTTGGTTTCCAGAATGTCACATTCTTGAATTTCTCCTACTTCATTGGTCACTGTTTTTAGTTGCCATTGCTGATTCTTCTTTTTCTCTTTGGACTCTTGAATTGGTGTACTCAGGACTCAGTCCCAAGACCTCTTTATCCTAATTCACTCCCTTAGTGGTCTCATCTAGTCTTGTGACTTCAAATACTACCAATAATGTTGATGGATCCTAAATTTATATGTCTAACCAAAACCTCACTCCTTAAATCTACTTACACATCTAACTTGACATTTCCATTTGGATGTCTAATAGATATCACAAAATTACCATGTCTAAAATTGAATTCCTAATCTCCCTTCCTGTGCCAATTCAGATTCTCTGGGAATAGGTGCCAAAATGGAATTAGAAATGTAAGAGATTTACTGAGGGAGAATGCAGAGTGATGTTAGCAAGATGGTGGAGTCTCAGTTTTTGTCCTTCCACAAAACCAATGATTAGAAATCTATCCATGAATTAAAATAGCTCCAGGAGAGCCCAGGAATCCAATTAAGAAGCTGCAGCAACACAGTGGAGCCTCCAAAAAGAGAATAACGGCATAGAAAGGGTAGGAAGAACAGTTTCATTTTCCATCATTTCATCCCTCAGGCCAGTACAGCTCATAAAACTAAACGCAAATCAGGAAAATAGTACATGAACAAAATGAGAACTTCAACAAAGAGATAGAAACTATAAAAAAGAACCAAATAGAAATTCTGGAGCTGAAGAATACAATGACTGAACTGAAAAATTTAATAGAGCACTTCAGCAGCAGACTCTATCAAAGAGAAGAAAGAGTCAGTGAACTTGAAGACAGATTATTTGAAATTACCCAGTCATAGCAACAAAAAGAAAAAAGAATGAAGAAATTCTAAGTGACTTATAGAACAACTTAAGCAAAATGATGTACACGTTATGGGATTTCCCAAAGGAGGAGAGAAAGAGAAGGGGGCAAAAAGCTTAATTAAAAGAATAATGAGAGAAAACTTCCCAAATCTGGGTAGAGAAATAAACATCCAGATCTATGATGCCTAAAGCACCATAGCTGAACACTGAGAGATCGTCACCAAGACACATTATAATCAAATTGTTTAAAGTCAAGGACAAAGAATTTTAAAAGCAGCAAGAGCAAAGCAACTCATCACATATAAGAGAATTCCTACAGAGCCTTATGTCACTGTATTTCTAAACAGAAACCTTGAAAGCCATGAGAGAGTGGGATGATATATTCAAAATACTGAAAGAAAAAGCCCTGCCATCCAAGAATACTATAACCTGTACAACTTCAAAAAAGAAGATTAAATTCTCCCCACTCCCCCCAAAAACTGAAGGAGTTTGTCACCCTATAGATACCTTAAAAAAAATCCTAAAGGGAGTTCTTCACATTGAAATAAAAACATGCTAAAAAGCAACATAAAAACATATGAAAGCATAAATCTCACTATGAATAAATATATAGACACAGATTGATGTAATACTGTAATGGTGGTGCATGTTATACTATTAACCCTAATATTAAAGTTAAAAAAAAATTTATTAATGGATACACAATACAACAAAAAATAGCAAACTCTGACTACAAAACACAAAATGTGTGTGTGGGGAGGGGAGTAAATGTGCAGTATTTTTGTATGCAGTTGAAGTTGTCAACTTAAACTCGAAGGGTATGACTACAAGATATTTTATGCAATCCTGAAGTTAATCATAAAGAGAAAACTTACAATAAACACACAAAAAATAAAGAGCAAAGAATAAAAGGCAGACAAGTGAGAAAAAGAGGGAAAATAATTGCAAAATAGACAGAAAACAACAAAATGGCAAAAGTAAGTCCTCACTTGTCAATAATTGCCTTAGATGTAATAGATTAAACTCACCAATCAAAAGGTATGGAGTGGCTGAATGGATAACAAAACAAGATACACTAGTATGCTGTCCATAAGAAACTCACTTTAAAGATACCTAGACTAACAGTGTAGGGATGGAAAAATATATTTCATGCAAATGGTACCAAAAGAAAGCAGAAATGGCTATATTTATATCAGACAAAATAGATTTTAGGTAGAAAACTGTTTCTAGAGAAAAAGATGATCATTATATAATTATAAAAGGGTCAGTTCAACAGGAAGGTATAACAATTATAAATATACACACACTCAACATCAGAACACCTAAGTATATAAAGCAAATATTGACAGCTCTAAAGACAGAAATTGACAGCAACAGAATAATAGTAAGGGAACTCAACCCCCCACTTATGATAATAGATAGAACATCCAGACAGAAAATCAATAAACAGTTGACTGGAACAATGCTATAGACCAATGAACCTAATAGACATACACAGAACTTTCCATCGAACAGCAGAAGAATATGTATTCTTCTCAAGCACACATGGAACATTCCCTAGGATATATCACGTTATGTCACAAAACAAATCTTAACAAATTTAAGATCAACATCATTTGAGAAATCTTTTCTGACCACAATGGAATAAAACTAGAAATCAACAACAGCAAAAAAACCAGAAAATTTATAAATATGTGGAAACTAACATATACTTGAACAACCATTGTGTCAAAAAGGAAATCAAAAAAGAATTTAAAAAGTATCTAAAGACAAATGAAAATAAAACCACAACATGCCATAGCCTATTGGGATGCAGTAAAAGCAGTACTCAGAGGGAAGTTTATAGCAATAAATACCTACATTTAAAAAGAGAGGTATCAAATAAACAACCTAACTATATAACTCAAGAAACTAGAGGTTTGTTCTAGAAAAGAACAAACCAAGCCCAAAGCTAGCAGAAAGAAGGAAATAATAAAGATTGGGGCAGAAATAAATTAAATAGAGAATAAAAAACAATAGAAGAAACAAAGTTTTTTTAAAAAGATAAATAAAATTGACAAAGCCTTAGCTAGACTAAGAAGAAAAAAAAAGAATCAAAATGAAGAATGAAGGAGGTGTCTCATATAAAAAGAATCACAAGGGACTATTATGAACAATTATATGCCAACAAACTGGACAACCTATTAGAAATGGACAAATTCCTAGAAACATATGAAACTGAATCAAACATACCAAAACTGAATCAAGAAGAAATAGAAAGCTTTAATGAGGCTGGATACAGTGGCTGACACCTGTAATCCTAGCACTGTGGGAGACTAAGGCAGAAGAATTGCTTGAGGCCAGGAGTTAGAGACTAGCCTGAGCAACATAGCAAGACTTTGTATCTACAAAAACTAGAAAAATTAGCTGGATATGGGGGTGCATGCCTGTGGTCTCAGCTACTTGGGAGGCTGAGGCAGGAGGATCCCTTGAGCCCAGGAGTTTGAGGTTGCAGTGAGCTATGATAATGCCACTGCACTGTAGCCTAGGCAACAGAAGAAGTCCCTGTTTCAAAAAAAGGAAAAAAAAAAAAAAAAAAAAGAAAGCTTGAACAGACCAATAATAAATAGAAGACTGAATCAGTAATAAAAAATCTCCACCAAAAGAAAGGTTCAGGACCCAGCAGCTTCACTGATGAATTCTACCAAACATTCAAAGTAGAATTAATACCAATTTTTCTTAACCTCTTCCAAAAAAATAGAAAGATGGAACGCTTCCAAACTCATTCTGTGGGGCCAGCATCACCCTGATACCAAAACCACATAAAGACATTACAAGAAAAGAAAACTAAAGGCCAGTATCTCTGATGAACATAGATGCAAAGATCCTCAAGAAAATACTACCAAACTCAATTCAACAGCACATTAAAAAGATCATACACCATGACCAAGTAGGATTTATCCCTGAGATGCAAGGATGGTTCAACATATACAAATCAATTAATATGATACAACATGTTAACAAAATGAAAGAGAAAACCAGATGATCATCTCAAAAGATGCAGAAAATGCCTCTGACAAAGTTCACCATCCATTCATGATTAAACTCTCAACAAAATATGTATAGAAGGAACTTAACACAATAAAGCCTATGTATGTAAAACCCACATCAAATGTCATTGTTAATGGAGGAAAACGGAAAGCTTTCTCTCTAGAATCTAGTACAAGGCAAGGATGCCCACTCTCACCATGTTTTCAATATAGTACTGGAAGTCCTAGCCAGAGTAATAAGAATAAGAAATAAAAGGCATTCAAATCAGAAGGGAAGAGATAAAATTATTTCTATTTGTAGATGACATGATCATATATGTAGAAAACCCTAAAGATGCAACAAAAAAAACTGTCAGAATCAATAAATGAATTCAATAAAGTTGCAGGGTACAAAATCAACATATGCAAACAATAAAGAGGAAATCAAGAAAACAATAACAATACAAAGAATAAAATACATGTTGAGTATCCTTTATCTGAAATACTTGGGACCAGAAGTATTTCAGGTTTCAGATGTTTTTGGATTTTGGAATATTTGCATGTATACAATGAGGTATCTTCAGAGTGGGACCCAAGTCTAAACATGAAATTGATTTGTGTTCCATGTATATGCTATACCTGGAAAGGAAGATAAAAATCTCAGGACCACTCTCCCTGCCCTCCAACTCCTTATACAAAAGGAAACATCAAGGCTGGAGGTTGAGTCATGCAACACCCCCTTCCCAATGAATAGCTGTTACTGACATTATGCATCAGCCAAATCCCCAGAAAAAGGTAAAAGGCCCCTGGCATCTACAAGGACTGCCCCCAGAGATCATTTGTAAGGAAATTCCTTACTGGCTGTCCCATAAGCAAGACTATGCAAATTGTAACTTTGGGTCTGCAGGCCAAGTCTAGCTCCTAAAACTAAAGTTTGTTTGATTCCACACTAATAATGTTGATTACAAGTTTATCTTCCCAGGTATAGAATAGAGACAAGATCAAATGTTCTTCCTCTTATCCAGAGGCATCTACATAATTGATGCTTCCTTCACTCCCTTTTTCTCTTCTAATATTTGCCTTATCTTGTGTAAAATATAGATTTCCTGGCCCTCACAAGGATGTAACTGTTTGTCTCACTGCCCACCCCTCTCCTGTTTTTTTTTTTTCTTTCTGTATGACCTATCCCCTTTAAAAACTTAGTTCTCAAACCCTGCTTCAGAAAAACAATCACAGATTATAGTTTTTTCCCGGGTGCATCCTCAAACTTTGGCTTACTAAACCTTCATTGATTGAGATCTTTGCCTCGGTCACTTATTTTGGGTTGTCATACACATAGCTAGAAGGTAATTTTATACATCATTTTAAATAATTTTGTGCATGAAATAAAGTTTTGGCAGACAGGGGACAAGGTGTGGCAGCTCCTGAAGGTAGCAGATGTTGCCTTGTAGTGGAAAGGATTCTGTAAAGTCTTCTGCTTGGGGGATGTGCTAACTCCTAACAAGGAGTTGTGGGCCACCTGTACAGGCTCTCAGGGTTCATCAGAATCTGTAGAGTCACAATCATCAGAGGCGTTAATCCAAATGCCCCATCTGGGTTCCAGGTCTTTCCAGCTAGAATTTTTACATAACAGATCTGCTTTGGCTAAGCATTTAAATGTTTATGGAGCAGCCCAGGGATTATTGGACCCTGGGTTTGGTCCTCAGCTGTGTCTACTTTTCCACTGTAAGAAATAAGAGCCTCTTTGTAAACTAGCAAAAGGCCTTTTGACTTTTGTACTTCATCATTAACTGGTAGTAAGTGCTCTCAGGTTGTTCATTATCCCTCTGCAGGGCACTACAACTTAGTAATAATCAGCCAGCTTTCACTATCTTTTTATGCATTGTTCTCCCCTTCCCTTTCACATGCCTGAATCTTACTGGCAAGGGCATTCCCTCCAATGAGACATATTTCCACATCACTACCAGTAAAATCTTTAGCAGCTGACCTACCACTTTGTGCCAGGAACTATCTGTGCTCTATTAAGCATTTGAGATGTGACTCTCTTTGCCAGATGAGTGGTGGATGATCCCATCCAAAAATCCCATCTTATTGCCTGCTTTCTCAGACCACTCCTGCTACCAGTTGTGTCATTTCATGTTCTCCAGATGTAGATGCCCAGGTGGAATTAGAAGTGCAAGGGATTTATAGAGTAAACAATTGTGAAGGATAAAGGGGAGAGAGCAGGGGTAGAATGGAGAGGCTTTAGATGGCATTGTCAGTTTGATACCAGTGAAAGGAAAGAGGGAAGAAAGGAGGAAAGGGAGAGCTTCAGACTCTCCCATTAATAATCAGCTGGCTGATTACTACTAAGTGCAGCTTTGGGAAAATGTCAGCAAAGATTGAGGTGCCAGAGCAAAGATTACCCTTAGAGACATCTTGCCTTGGCAGGTATAGCCCCCTTTAGAATCCCTGCTGTGCTCAGTCATTGGCTGAGAGAAATCCAGAGAGTTTGTGCCCTTGACTTGAATGCTGCCTCAGAGCCTGGAACTCCATCTGTTTGGGACCTCAATGGCACACTTCCATGGGCATCACATTCCTGGCTATCACATCCCTACTTCTCTGTCTGTAGTCTTCCCTATCTTAATGGAAACATCTTCTGTTGTTTAGGTCAAAATCATGGAATCATCCTTCATTTTTTTCTTCATATTCCCCACATTCAATCTGTCAAGATAAACTGTGGCCAAACCTTCAAATCCTATCTGGTATCACCTCTCATTACATTTACTACTTTTACTGATATGAAGAGACACGTGGATGGCCATCTACAAGCCAAGGAATACCTGAAGCTACCAAAAGCTAGGAGAAAGACCTGGAACAGACACTTCCCTTTGGAGGGAGCATGGCTTTGCTAACACCTTGATTTCAGACTTCTGGCCTCTAGAACTGTGAGACAATGAATTTCTGGTGTTTAGGCCACCCAGTTTTTGGTACTTTGTTACAGCAGCCCTAGCAAACTAATACAGATGGTCATCTCTCATTTAGATTACCATGAGAGCCTCTCTGTTGATCTCTATGCTTTAGCCTTTTCTAACAGAGCAGTACAAATGATCTTGCTTCATGTAAGTCAGATAATGTCACTCCCCAGCTCAAAATCATCCAGAGAATTTCTGTTTCAGAGTAAAAGAGTAAAAGCCAAAGTCTTCACAAAGGTTTACATTATACATGCTCTCCTCCTTCTCTGACCTCAACTCTCCCCTTGCCCACCCTGTTCTGGCTTCTTATCTTTAGTCTGTAAGCAGGCCAGGCTCTCTCTCACTTAAGAGGCTTTGTATAAGCTGTTTCCTCTCTCTACCTTTCCCCCAAACACCCTCATAGCTCATTCTCAGTTTTTTGAATCTTTGTTCAGATGTGAACTTCTCAAGGAAGCCTAGCCTGACCACCCTATTTAAAATCACAGACACACCCCTCTGCACACCTGATCCCCTTTAACCTGCTTTATTCTGTTCTTTTTCCAGAGCACTTATTATCTAACATAGAATATAAATTATTATATATAGCTCTTATTATCTGTCTTCCTCTACTAGAATGTAGGCTATAGGGGAAAGGAATTTTTATGTTATTCTCTGATGTATTCCAAGCAATATGACAGTGCCTGGTTCTAGAAGTTGCTTAATGTTTGTTGGGTGAAGGAAAAGGCTTTCCAGGGTAGGAAACTAAATAAAATATTAAGCCCCATAGCCTAATGGCACAAAAAAATCTTCCCACAATTTGATATCCAGTTTGAATCTTGTATCCAGAACTGACCAATTTTTATTCGCCTAAGATAAATCAAAAGCATCTTGTGTGAGGCCCAGGATCAAAGAGAATTATGTTTGGCTTGTGACTTCAAAGACTCAGAGTCTTGTGGCTAGAAGCAGGTAAATGCATGCCATAGATTATCTTCTGTTTTGTTATCCCTGCCTTTTTTTTATATGGTAGAGGTAAAGCAAGGGGTGCTTGTGAGTGACAACCGGGCCAGATATTAATAGATTTATCTTGTTCTTTTAGTCCAAGCAGTCTTTCTTTGAGGTGAAGTCAAAGCTTATGTCAAGTATCATACTTAGAATCTTCCTTCCCCAAGCCTCTATCTAACCAAACAGAATAGGTGTCAGATGAAAAAAGATGTCATTATCTGAAATATAATGATTGACCTACTTAAAAATGCAGAGAGACTTCTATTGATGAAAAATTATGGTTGTTATGTAAGCTTCTGACTAATCTTAATTACCTCCAGGCCAATTTCATGAAAACTTGTACATAAAAAGTACTGCTGGAGCATTATTCAAAAAACAGCCTCTAAACAGGATTTATCTAAGGCTGGTGAATGCAGTGAAAGATAAACATAAATTAGGTAGTAACCTATTTGTAATCTTAGGTAAGAAAATGAGTGTTTGTAGTCCTATTCAGTAATAGCCAGGATTTTAATTCTGAAATTTCTTTTCATGATCTGTCAAAAGAGACAATATTTTATTTTATTTTTGAGACAGAGTTTCACTTTGTTGCCTGGGCTAGAGTACCATGGCGTCAGCCTAGCTCACAGCAGCCTCAAGCTCCTGGGCTCAAACAATCCTCCTGCCTCAGCCTCCCGAGTAGCTGGGACTACAGGCATGTGCCACCATGCCTGGCTAATTTTTTCTATATATTTTTAGTTGTCCAGATAATTTCTTTCTATTTTTAGTAGAGACGGAATCTCGCTCTTGCTCAGGCTGGTCTTGAACTCCTGAGCTCAAATGATCCGCCCACCTCAGCCTCCCAGAGTGCTAGGATTATAGGTGTGAGCTACTGCGCCCGGTGGAGACAGTATTTTAAAAAGTGGATACGTGTCTGAGAAGCTTCACATTTGGTTTAATTGAATTATTTTTTTCTTTAATAGAATTACAAAAATAGTTCTTGCTATTCTTTGATGTGACTTAGAAATATTGAGTGATATCTCCAGGAAAAAGTAACGTTTTAGGTGCATGTCTGTTTTTCTATTTGTTTATTTATTCATTGTTTGTTGAGTGCCTACTCTGTACTAGTCTAGATATAAAAATGAGTATTTTCTCCATTTTATGGAGAACACGATTTTTAGATCTCTCCTGAACAGGGCAGACATGGAAGGAATTGCCTACTTTGTATTAATTGCATTAACTTTGAGGGAAGTCGTTTTCATACCTCTTTGGCTGAAAATTATTATTTTTATTGTGGTAAGAACACTTAACATGAGATCTACCCTCTTAAATTTTTAACTGTACAATTCAATCTTGTTATCTATAGGCATAATGTTCTACAGCAAATCTCTGGTATTTATTCATCTCGTGTAACTGAAATTTTATATCCTTTGAACACTGCAAAGATGTGGAAACAACCCAAATGCCCATCAATACATGAGTGGATTAGTAAAATGTAGTATATGTATACCATGGAGTATTATTCCGCTATAAGAAATAACAGTGATATAGAATCTCTTTTGTTCTGGAGAGAGTTGGAACCCATTCTATTAAGTGAAGTATCCCAAGAATGGAAAAATAAGCACCACATGTACTCACCAGCAAATTGGTTTCCCTGATCATCACCTAAGTGCACATTTGGGAATAACACCAATTGGGTATTGGACAGATGTGGGGGGTGGGGGGAGGGGATGAGTGTATACCTACATGATGAGTGCATTGTGCACTGTCTGGGGAATGGACACACTTGAAGCTCTGACTCGGGGGGGATGGGGGAGCATGGGCAATATACATAACCTGAACTTTTGTACCCCCATAATAAGCTGAAATAAAATAATAATAATAATAATAATAATAAAGAAACTCTGATTTTCTGCTCCCCCCAGGCCCTGGCAACCACCATTCTACTTTCTGTTTCTAGGAGTCTGATGATTTTAGATAGCTCCTTCAAGTGGAATCATGTAGTATTTGTCTTTCTGGAAGTAACACTACAAGCTAAAAAGCTTCTGCATAGCAAAGGAAACAATCAACAGAATGAATTGGCTGGAAATTCTTGTCTGCAAAGGAAAAAAGCCTTGTACATAATTGAATGAGGAAAAGAATAGACATTGTCAGAGTTCAAGGTTTGAGAAAAGACATCTATATTTCCACCTCTAGATGACAATTATTATTTGCTTTAAAATATCAGTTTCTCCATTTTTATTCATTTCTTTTTCTGCAAAAGAAGACCAGCTGCCTTTTTCCTTAATGATAATTTTCATTGATATTCTTTCCCTCTCTGCTTCAAGATAGTAATTTCTCAAAACATTTTCTTCATCTGTAAGCCATTTCCTTGTCCTATCATTTTGTGATATTTCCATATTTATTGTCTATATTCTAACTAACTTTTCAAAAGCTCTAGAAGCTTGCCTCAACATTTCCTTGACTAAACCAAATTATTCTCATTCCCCTACATTCCCCACCGCCCATCTTTTCTTCTTTGGTTCTCTCTAAAGACATCATCCTATTTTTGCTTTTCTTCCTTCCCTCTGATATATAGTTAACCTTCCTCTTTTTGAATTATTTTTGGTCTTACTGATTTTCTATATTTGAAAAATCTTTCAATAGATTTCAAAGAGTTGTCCCATCCATATTGTATTCCTAAGAAAGATATTTTTTACACTGACACTTTTTTTTTTCATATTTCTGGATGTCTCCTTTATTTCAATTTCATCTTGTTCTCCTTTTACTATTTTGTCTTCTTCCTGGAGAATACAAAACCTTCCTCTTTCTGAAATTATCTTTGAGTTATTGAAAGAATGATTCTAAGATAAAATGTCAGAGGTTTCTCCTCTTATTTTATGAAGTTGGCCCCAACATCTCTTTTTCTCTGGGCCCCTGGTAGGTCCATTTTCTTAAATTCCATTTTCTAGATTTCCTTTAAAAGCATATAGTCACTTCTGAAGACAGTGATTTTCCAAAGTTTGCCTCCTCTTTTGGGGACACTAGATGGCTTACTCCATATTCTTATGTTAGAGAGGCTGACTTAGTTAAGCACCAAACCCAAAATGTCAAAGTCTGGTGGTCTTGAGTTGCTGGCTTTTGTTCCATTAATTTATTTGAATTAGACAGTTTATCTTATAGTGAAACTCAATCTCTTAAGTGTCCCTAAATATTAAATTAAAATGTTTTCCAAATCCTTTCCCAACCTTTCCACCAAGACATTGAAGTGATGGTTTTGGAATTCTCTTTGATCAGGTTGAGGGTTTTGGTGGTGTCTCCTTTATATAAGAAGCTAGTTTAGTCGCAGACTCCTTAGTTTCAACTTTAATAAAAATTATTTCAGAACACAAATGCTACCTACCTATACCCATCCACTAACTCACTTATCTCCTGTCTTCTCTCTTTTCCGTCAGTTAAATTCAGGAGTTGTCTGCTCATTCTGACACTATTTGATTGAAAAACCAGTTATTGATAATAAATGGTTTTATTCAATATAATACTTCCTTATCAAATTACCAGTCAAAATATGACCAAAAGACATACCTGCCCTATTTTCTCATGCTCTTCACTTTTTCTTTCTTTATAGGACTTATTCTTAAATATGTTTTTGTTCCTGAAAACTGTCTTGACTGGTCCCTCACAAAAAGCATTCACTTTATAATTTTTTGAAGTGTGAAACAATTTGTCCTCATTTCAAAAGTATCTTTTCTCCTTACTTTCAGCAAGAAAGGCTCAAGAAAAATTATTTCTCTGCATGCTAATGAGTCATCTTTAGAAATGTAAATTATAACCACAGTGAGATACCACTTCACACTCACTGGGGTGACTAGAATCAAAAAGACAGATAATAACAAGTGTTGGAAGAATGTAGAGAAATTGAACTCTACACTTTTGGTGGGAATGTAAAATGGTGCAGTCATTTGGAAAAATAGTCTAGTAGTTCCTCAAAAGTTTAAACATAGAGTTACTGTATGACCCAGTAATTCCACACCTAAGTATATATCCAAGAGAAGTGAAAACATATATTCACCCAAAAAATTATACACAGATGTTTATAGCAGCACTATTTATAATAACCAAAAGATGGAAACCCAAATGCCTATCGACTAATGAATAGATAAATAAAATGTGGTGTATCTATACAATGGAATATTATTTGTCCATAAAAAGGAATGAAGTACTGATAATACAACATGATGAACTTTGAAAACATTATGCTAAGTGAAAGAAGCCAGACACCACAAAAAAAACATATATTGATAGTATGATCCTATTTGTTTTAAATATTCAAAATAGGTAAATCCAGAATACAGAAAGTGTATTAGTGGTTGCCTAGGGCTGGAGTGGCAGTGGTGGAGTGATGGTAATGACTGTTAATAGGTATTGGGCTTCTTTTGGGGATGATTACATTTCTTAAATTTCTTTTTTCTGTATTTTCTGATTGCATCTCCAGGGTATTGCTGAATGTGCTCCTCTGTGCCCTGTTTTTGACTATAAATTGGTAGTTAAATTTAGTGGTTGATCGTATTTAGACACTTTATAGGTTATTGTGCTGGGTATTTTGCCAGGAGGTACATAATGTTTGGTATTCTCCCTTTTGAGGAAGTCAGCAACCGCTGATAATTATTTTCTAGATCTATTAGTTTATAAGGCATTCCAAAGGAAGGCATTCCAAAGGGGGATATTCTATTTTTACTTCTTTTTTTTTTTGAGACAGAGTGTCGCTTTGTTGCCCTGGCTAGAGTGAGTGCCATGGCGTCAGCCTAGCTCACAGCAACCTCAAACTCCTCGGCTTAAGTGAGCCTACTGCCTCAGCCTTCCAAGTAGCTGGGACTACAGGCATGCGCCACCATGCCCAGCTAATTTTTTCTATATATATTTTAGTTGGCCAGATAATTTCTTTCTATTTTTAGTAGAGACAGGGTCTTGCTTTTTCTCAGGCTGGTCTCGAACTCCTGACCTCGAGTGATCCACCCACCTCGGCCTTCCAGAGTGCTAGGATTACAGGCGTAAGCCACCATGCCTGGCCTATTTTTACTTCTTTATTAGCTGGAATACTTCCAGCCAAAGAAAAATTTCCCCTCAACTACTACTAGGGTTCTCTGAGCTATAGTTCATAAAAGAAAGGCAGGAGAAATGCTTGATTCTTTTCCTTTATTGACCAGCTTAAGAAATACTAAGTGTTCCCAAGCATGCCCCAATCATGACCAGAGCTTTTTTATTTTTATTTTTATTTTTTTTTGAGACAGAGTCTCTCCCTGTTGCCCAGGCTAGAGTGCCGTGGCATCAGCCTAGCTCACAATAACCTCAAATTCCTGGGCTCAAACAATCCTCCTGCCTCAGCCTCCTGAGTAGCTGGGACTACAGGCATGCGCCACCATGCCCGGCTAATTTTTTCTATATATTTTTAGCTGTCCAGATCATTTCTTTCTATTTTTAGTAGCGACAGGGTCTCACTCTTGCTCAGGCTGGTCTCGAACTCCGGACCTCGAGTGATCCACCCGCCTCGGCCTCCCAGAGTGCTAGGATTACAGGCGTGAGCCACCGCGCCCAGCCCAGAGCTTTTTTTAATATCATTATGAACTTACAGATTTAAACACATGTGATGTGTTCTAATCCATTGCTGGCATAATCCTTATTGGTGCCTAAATCTTCCTATATTTGGTCAGCAGGAATATTCACATTGGCTGGTGGGTCTTTTATAACTCTATTAGTGTTTGGTAACTTACTTACTTTCTGGTGTTACAAGTTGTTCCAGGCTGATCTTTGACATTTCCTGCTCTAGACTTGAATCTGCCATTTCCCCAAGAAGCCCAGAGGTATTTCAGAATCCACTACCTGTGTGCTATTGGTGCCTACAGCTGCTAATTTGGTCTTTATTTCTAGTTCTTTTCAGTGGACAGGTAGAGGAAAAAAATTTTAAGATAAAATACATTATGAACACATACTGATGCTTCTACTTCAAAAAGCAAGATTTTTATTTAATTTCATTGATCTTACATCCATATTTCCTTTCTTCTACATTGAAATCTGTTCTGAATACCAATGTTAGTATTCATTTTTCTTATGTCATACTAAACACACAGGCATTTGAGAGTGTTACTAATCCTACTCCCAACAATATGATTGGTTTAAAAAGTTTAAAATTGTTTGTAGTTCTTTTTATAATTAGGGTATATCCCAAGAAGAATGACCAGACACATTACTGTGCTTTAAAGTCACTTGGAATGATTTCTTTCTGATGGTTATGCCCCCAATTAGAAATATATTTAGGTTATTTTTTCACTTTTTATTAATAATGATTGCTTTTAAACATTTCTTTTATTAAGGTATAATTTACATGCTGTAAAACTAATCCTTTTTAGTGTATAGTTCTGCAAATTTTGACAAATGGATAAATATAACCTCCACCAAAAAATCAAGGTATAGAACAGTTTCATCACCCCCCAAAATTGCCCTGAGCTCATTTGTAATCAACTCTTCTCGCAATCCTCCAGTACCTGGCAACCAAGAATGTGTTTTCTGTCCCTGTAGTTTTGCCTTTTCCCAGAATGTCATGTGAATGGAATCCTACAGAATATAGCTTGTAAAGTATGGTCTTAGCATAAAGGTACTGCTTTTTAAAATTTAATTTTGTTTTATAATGATATAAAATATTTATATGATTCCACGGTCAAATCAACAAAACAAAGCATACACGAAGAAGTCTAGCTTTCATCCTTGTCTTTTCCACTTTATTCTTTTCCTCCCTCTATAGATAGCCGTTTTCTGTTTTTTGATGTCTGTCTTTACATATCTATCTGAATATCTACGTATCTCCCTCTCCCTTCTTAAACAGATAAACAGTTAACATACTACACATACTTTTCTTACATAGTGCATTTTGATTTAAATCAATTTTAAGGTCTTAATTAAAAAGACCTAATGATAAAATATATTTGACTAGCCTCCAGCTTTAAGTTGGAATTGTAGGTTTGATAAGGAGTAAATCACCACCTTTCCTTTCTTCTCTCCCTTTCTTACTCCCAAATATTACAAATCAGTGCTGGAAATGTGTCTGCTGCTGTGGGTATGGTGTTTGTGCTGCAGTTTTTCAGGGTTGGCTAAGATTTCCTTAGTCTTCAATGTCAAAGTGAGTCTCATGCAAGTTTATGCAGCAAAAACAACACATGTTATTGAGCACCTACTTGTGCAAGACATATGCAAGATGTGGGAGATAAGGCTGGGGACAAGTCAGACACTTTCCCTGATCTCGTGGTCTTATAGTTCTGAGGATGGAAAAGAAAAGAGTAAAAGAATGTTCACCATGTTAAGAGATGAGAGAAGCTGGGGCTTCCCATTTCCTGCCACGAGAGTAGTCACAATAGGCAGCCATTTACCTCAGGGCCCCTTTTTGCCTTTTAGCCTGATCTGGTGACTGAAATTTCCATTTCTGCAAAAGTCATTCTTTTGAGCTGTCATCTTCAGAAGCACTTCTTTAAATGAATAAGGAAAGGGCAGTACATTAATATATTAGATCTCATTCCATTCTTGTGCAATGTCTTTAATAGATTTCTAGAATATGGAAGGGCCCCCAGGAGTATTAATAAGAAGGGCATGGGGAAGACAGCCAGGGGTCAGATTATAACTATAACAAATCTTAGGTAACTAATGTACAGATTATAACTATAACAAATCTTAGGTAACTAATGTACAGAATGACAGATAATCAAAATGATTTTTATAGGTTGGGAGGATGGGCCTGGTTATCAACAGGATGAAATAATGTATGGATAAAAGTAACATTTAGAATTCTTCATCACACAGCTAAATACATACACACTTGGCCCAGGAATAGAGTAGCTAAAGGAAGATCCAGGGGAAAGTGGAGCAAGTTGCAGGCCCAGCTGCTGCTTTATGCCAATGAGGTGAACCACCAGAGATAAACAGTAACTGGTATGAGCAACAAAATACATCATTTCTGCCCACTAAATCTCCCATAGGAATCATTCTATGTCTAACCCTCACCAGAAATATGTAGGAAAGGGAATTCTGGGAAATATAGTTAAGCATAGCCAAGTTGACACATTATAAAGCCATCAAAGATGTTGTACTACTGTGATTTTTTTATTGGCAAGTAAGGCTCTAATTAAAATTAGCTAGGGAAAAATGACTTTCAGGATACAGGGATGACTCAAGTCACCTGGAGAAAGAATGCAGCCAGGCCTCTGAAGAGCCTGGAATCAGGCATGGCTTACCGTCTGATCCTTTCATTACTGCCCCCTAACATGGCTGCTTTTTCTCTCTATAAGCCTGTTTCCTCTGCCCCTTTGATCTACATGGCAAGTGGAATATGGCCAGCCCACAGGTCCCAAGGCTATATTCATGGTAACTGGAAGAGGCATCCCAAAAGACTAAGCCAATTTGTCTCTTTGCCTTTCCCCTTTTCACTATTTCAGTTCAAATATTGGTAAATTAACTCTGATTGGTCCAGCTTAGACTTCATACTTATTCCTGGTCCAATCAGGGGGACAGAGTCACATTATACAAAATATTTTTACCACCACTGTGAGGGAAGGAGACAGTTAAGGGGAATTCATGTACGGAGTTTCTAGAATTGGTTCATTAGAAAAATTTGTTCTAAAATTTGTTCCCCAGCAAGCCCTGACACCACAGGAGATCCCCAGAGATCCCCATGGTTCTGAGTAGTGCAGTATATCTTTGTTTTCCCACTTTCCACCCTTTTCTCCCTTGTGGTTTTTAGAGATTTGTTGCCCCAGTTCTTCAGGCCTAGGAAAGTAATCAGTGTTTCTTCTCACCCCCGCTCTGAACTAGAATTCTCTGCATTTTTAGAGAGCAGTAGGAAAGGGCAATGCAGTATTTAATCTAAGGGAATTAAAGGTAATGCCTGGGCCAAAACCAAACCAAAACAAAAATGAAAACAACAACAAACCCCCCTCCCCAAAATCTTTATAGTAGGTAACCACTAACTTTGACTCTGAGTCAGATGAGCCTTGGATTTTGGAGAAACCAAAAGGACAAAACAAGGCATGGAAACTGGATAGGCCAAGAAATCAGCATTGTCATTTGGTTTATCACCAGATGGAAGTCTTCAAAAGGGTCTTAACACTGAGACAATACAAAGATACTGTTCAACCTCATCACGACCAAATACTACTTGTTAAGCAATTCATTGTTTTTACTGGAGGATTGAATAGAATGATGAATAGCTAGATGTGATGTGTGACCACTGGTTTGAAACATTCTGAGGAGTAACAAAATAAATTCTGTGGCTCTCTGTGAGTTGTAGAAAGACTGGAGTGAGAAGAAGCAATTGTACTGCCTGGACACTAAGTGCTTGTTTATGATAATTGGGCTGCTAGTGTTTTCAGACCTGTTTCTGAAGGCCAGAAATGCTTATCAAAGAATCACCAACATAGGCAAGCGATAAAGTAAATGAATTTTGCAATCTATAACGTATGACTCCAACCCTACAGTCTCAGTCCATTTGGGCTGATATAACAAAAATACCATAAACTGGGTAGCTTATAAACAACAAATTTATTTCTCACAGTTCTGGAGGCTTGGTCCAAGATCAAGGTGCCAGCAGATTTGGTGTCTGGTAACAGCACACTTTCTGTTCATAGATAGGATTTTTTAGCTGCGGCATCATGTAGAAGGAGAAGGGAAGCTTATTTAAGCTCCCTTGGGCCTACTTTATGACAATAATCCTATTAAGTGGGGCTTTGCCCTCCTAATACAATCACTTTGGGGTTAAGACTTCAATGTATGAATTTTGGGGGGACACAAACATTCAGACCATAGTACCCACTTCACTCAACCATGCAACAAATATTTATTGAGTGCCTACTATATGCTAGGCACTGTGCTACTCTCTAAAACTTTTATTAAAAAGTCAATAAAGCTTTAGATTTAGAAGGCATTGTATAATACAAGAGATAATCGAGATCCACTCTATCTAGGAATCTCTTCCAATGACAAGGAGTACTCTACATTCAAAGGCAGCACCCTCCAACAGTGGTCATTTCTTAATGATAAAATCTCTTCCATATATTGGGATGGAACTTAATTTCTATGTTTCCATCCATGGGATCCAGTCTGTCCCATTGAGAACACAGTCTCAGTCCCATTTTAACATGATAGCCTCATAAGGTTTACAGATGTCACCCCCTTCCTTCAAGTCTCCTCGAAGGTGAGCATCCTCAGGGCTCTCAAGTTCTTGTAAAGTCACACGAGCACTTCAGTTTGTAAGTGTTCCTCTTCAATATGATGCTCAGAACTGAACACAACAATCCATAAGTGCATAATTTAGTGGGAGTGTCACACTGGACTGGTAATGTGATCTACATTTGCTTAAGTAATTATTTTGAACATACTGAGTTTGTGTCAACTATGACTCCAGGGGGATGTCAGATCTCTCCTGTCCTATCCTACTCTTGCCATTGATTTCTTGAATTCAGCTGTATCAACATTGTAGTCAAAGAGGGCTGTATTAATTTCCTGTCGCTGTTGAAACAAATTAGCACAAATTTTGTAGCTTAAAACAACACAAATTTATTTTATAGATCTGTCAATCAGATGGCTGACGTGGGTCTCACCTGGCTAAAATCAAGGTGCTAGCAGAGTTGTGTTCTCTTCTGGAGGCTCTAGGAGAGAATCCATTTCCTTCCTTTTCTAGGTCCTAGAGGCTGCCCACATTCCTTGGCTTATGACCCCTTTCCTCTATCTTCAAATCCAGCAATGTTGCATCTCTCTGTGCCTTTCTTCCATAGTCACATCTCCCTCTGATTTTCCTCTTCTGCCTCCTTTTGTTTTAAGGACCCTTGTGATTACATTGGGCCCACCTGGATAAACCAGGATAATCTGTCTATTTTAAGGTCAGCTGATTAGCAACCTTAACTTCATCTGCAACCTTAATTCCTCTTTGCCATGTGACCTAACATATTCACGGTTTCTAAGGATTAGGTTGAGGACATCTTTGGGGGCTGTTATTCTGCCTGTCATAAGGGCTACAGTAGCTCCAGATGCCATCTCCTCACACAGTACCACCCAAAGACTGGAAAGTGGGCCATGTCTTCTTCCTGTCACCTTTTAAAGCGGAGGGGGAAAATTTCCTGAAGCCCCCTTACCATTATCTTACTTGCCAGAATTATGTCATGTGCCCATTCCTAACCCAATCACTGGCAAAGAACATAAATTACCATGTTCAGCTTGAGCTAATCATGATCTAGCTCCTGGTGCTGCGGAGGGTCCAGCCTCTCATGAGGCAAGTGCGCCTCTGACACCTGAATCATGTTGGGTTTCTGATAGCATGAAAGGGATCGAAAATGCTTTTGGGGTATAATTTATCCTATAATATCACTGTGGTGTAATGGCCATTAATTATCTTAATTGACCTAATAAGCTGAAGGTGAGAGAGAGAGAGGTGTTTTTTGTTCAATTATTTTGCCTCCCTCCACCCAGGTTGAAGAAGGCAAAAAGATTTAAGATATCTAGAGAAAATAAAGGGAAGAAAAATAATACAATGTATTTTAAGTATATGGGTGCTATATTAGGGTTCTATCAGAGGAAAAAAAAATATGTATCTCCATCCCTAGCTCCCACAATTACATAAGATCATATCCTGTAATAAATCCATTCATGTAAATATATATATAGTACACACTACACATGCGTATGTACATATACATAAACACATGTATGTACACATAAATATATGTATACATATATATATGTAAAGGAATTTGTTACAGGGATGTGGTAGCTGGTCGAGCAGTCTCTGCAAGGCTGTCGTTTTTCAAGTCTGATGCTGAAACTTGTGGATACAGTGTAGGCGGGGAAAGGAAAGATGGCTGTAAAGTGCGAAGTACAGTAGAGCAAGAACAAGCTGGAACCAGAAAAGCATGATCAGTATCTCTCAAGGATGGACAGAACCCATGCAAATTCTTGTTGCCTCTGATCTTTCTTTAAAGTCTATTGAATCCTACTCAGATTCCAGTATTTGATGTACTCAGGATCTATTGCTACTCCTAGCTTTTGTTCCTACATTTTAACTTTTTTATATTTAGGAACACTGGAAAATTTAAACATTAGAATTAGTAATGTGTATTGAGTAGGGGTCTGTACTTCAAGGGCTTCATTTTTGGCAGCAGAATGGGGAAAAGGGAAAGGGTTAGTTAAAAAACTTATATTTCAGGTGTTTGGTGATTTCCTTTGCTTATCTTTCCTTTGCTATGCTAAGGCTTATGAGTGATTTAAAAACAAACTCTGAGTTGTTTGTTTCACATCAGTAACCATATATATTGTTACAATGGTTTGACAATCCTGGTTACAGTCCATTTTAGCTTTGGCATTGCTTTTTGATCACTGGATTGAAAGATTATAGTTAGGATGAACTTCTCTCTGAATTCTTTTGGTAAGTAATTACAACATAATATAGTGTTTAAGGCTAAGTGGCTATATATTTAACTCAGAGTAATGGTCTCATCAGAGAAATATTGGCAAAAAATTAAAATTATATTTATTAACGATATAAACTATGGTCATTTATTAATGACAGTACCACATATAGCTTAGGAAGCATTTTTGCAAAAATCACTCATGTTTGAATTGACAAGAAGGGAACCAAATTTATTCAATGCCTAGGATTTTTTTCTGGCATATGCTAGGTGTCTTCGTTTCATTAATTCACAGCACAACCCTATGGGGAGTAGCTCTCCAGTTTAAGTGGTCACTCATTTGTCTCAAGTATCCTGAAGAGTAAATGGTGGAGCTGGCGTTTGAACACAGTTCAAATACAGATACAGTTAAATACAATTCTAAAGCGCATTTTTGTTATTGTTTAATTTTTAAAAATTAGGACTGATCCTGGTAAGCTTAGCATTCCTTAGTAAAGTTCATTGTAGGTATATTACAAGATAATACATTTGAATACACTGCTTTCAAATGAAATAAAACAGTGGGGTGTGTTTATGTGTGTGTATATATACACACACACACATACATATATGCTCACATAAACTCATATGTGTGTGAAAATATGCTCACATCACATATTTTCTATTAGGGAGAGGGATTAACCAATCTGACTCAACTTTGAAAAGTAATAATCCCACATTAAGGAAGCATAGTGGTAGAACAGTACTCTTTATTTTCTTTTTCTTTTTCTTTCTTTTCTTTCTTTCTTTTTCTCTCTCTCTCTCTTTCTGTCTGCCTGTCTGTCTTTCTTTGTAAGGTGTGTGTTTAAATGCACAAGCTACTATAGTAGCATTTTTATGCTAATGTTGCTGTCTGCTCATGGCGTTCAAAATACCCTTCTCTTTATCAATCTCCATGTTAAACTTAACTATTGCAACAAACTGTGATTATTAGAATTGACATATAACTATTATCTCAACTCCAAGAAGTTACTTTTATTGTTTGTATCATGTTTCTAATTTGAAAATGAAGAAAGGTACTGACTACTTAAATTATCTATCTACTCTGGGAAGTTTCCTTTCCTTCTCCTTTTGTTTGCCTTTTTATTCTGTTATCTTCAATTTATACAAAGTTTCAATATAATCAGTAGTCATTACTTTTGAACCACACTTTAAAAAGTTTAACTTGTGGAAAGAAGTAAATATATAAGGCCAAATGAATTTATATTGCTACTTTCCAAACACATCCATACAGCGTATTACTTTATTCTGTTTTCCCCTTATTCAAATACCAGCTACCACTTTTTATGGTCTATGAAGACTGAAACATGTTTGGATGAAAATGGATGCACTATGGCTTCTTCCATGGTGATATTAATACTTGGCTCCTGTGATGTCATTAGTTGCCATACCAAACATTACACATCAATTTTGGATTGGATCCAGGCTACTGTGTCTTGAGGAGGGTAGCTCAGCAGTGACTAGGAAAGATATAGACCTGCCTCTTTGTTTATGGAGTAAGGGAAGTTAGGGAGGCAAAAAGCGCTGAGTTTTGGGTGAGTCGCAGAATTGCAATTCAAGAAGCAGCAGTTTGGGGCTAGCTCCTTGGTTTCTTTTCTCCATCTGTTACAATGTAAGGACAGAGACAGCACTGACAATCTGAGCTAGGGCAGGGACATCTAGCATCTGCTTAAGAGAAGTGTTTGTCAGGCAGACAGGGGACCTTTCCTCACTCCCCACTTTTTATTTCATGCCATGAACTCTGTGGCACTGAATATTATCTTCTTTTCTTGTAGATCCTGTTCCATTTCTAGTTTCCAAACTACTTAGAACTGAATTTCTTATCGAAACCTGGAGAGGCAGTGTTTTTACTTCAAAAGAAGTTAATAGTGTATACTTATGAATAATTTCCAGGATTGGAAATTGAATGTAAAATTGTACAGTGTTTTGTCTCTGCACATAGATATTTATGGTTTTGTCTGTTTTGAGTGGATTCTCTGCTTATGGTCATGGTGGCTATTTCCATAGCCATATGTCTAGATTTTGAAAACAGTTAACTTATCTAGATAAGAACTTTTCTGATAGCTTTACTTCATGGCCAGATCATTCAAATCACTTGTTCTAGGTTTGATTTGAAAGCATAATGAACAAGAAATATAAAAACATTACAATTTGGCAATGTCTATTGAAATAGAAAAACAGACACACACACTCACTCATCTACTATTAATAATATATCATTCGTTGACCAGTAATCCTCCTATCAGGAGTGCATTCTATTATACTAAGATAATCTGAAAAGTATACAATGAAACTAGTCAGTAAATGATTAATTAAATAAAGGCATAAACTTAGAATGGAACACTATTTAGCTGTTAAAGTGAATGAGATAGATCTATAAGTAACTATAATAACTGGAAAAAAGATCATAAAGAGTGTATAATATGGTCAATTTTTGTCTTAAATATCTACATGTATGTACAAATAACACACACAAGTATGTTTGTATATCTATTAAAAGCCTAAAGAAAAATACTTAATTGTTATCCTTTGGGGAGGCAGGTTTATGGGGTACATTTTCTTTTCCTATTATATATTTCAAAAATGTTTCAATTTTTAATAATTATCATGTGTTCCTTTTGAAATAAAAAACATACTTAAAAATACCCTATTCCTTTCCTCTTGGCTCCATCAAAACAAGTCCAGGAGGCCCACTCAGGGGGAGTATTGGGTCTGAGATTCTGAGGGATCTGATGAATTAGGCTTTGGACATCTCTGCGTAATATGATATTTTATCTAAAAAGTCTTATTCTGACCAAACTATCAAACCTAATTAAAAATAGAAAATTCATGGAGGGAGAGGCCTCCCTGTATGCCCCAGGGGGCACTGTTCTTCCCTGGCTCTCTCTGGATCCTTTCAGTTCATTAGCTAAGAAGGAGTTAGGGGAGCTGGCTCCAGACACAGCTGTTGCCTTCTCAAGTATCACTCTGATCTGGTCAGCAAAACCCCTGGTGGAAGTCAGCAGGCTCAGTGGCTGCCAGCCCAGCCTGTTGGCTGCCTCCAAAGCAGCCTGCTGGCCTGGCCCACCCTCCCTTGGTTTCTCCCTCCCTCTTTCTCCGTGCCATTGTGCTATGGATAATCATTAGGAAATACTGGGAATTGAGGGGTTTTATTCTTCAGGGTGGGGTGTGCCACGAGGGAGGCACTCAGACCCTGGGACCTTACTAGGGATAATCTCAGACCTGAGATCTTAGAGATGACCAGAGCCAGTGGCTTCATTTGGGTGAGAAATATCATATCCTCTCTGGCAACTGAGCTCTATACTCCTGGGGTGTAGCAAAGAATAGCAGTACTCTTCTGCAAACCCAAGGCCCCCATTGTGGGGATGCTCTTACATTCACCATGGCCCATGAGAAGCCAAGGAAAGATACAAGACTGAGAATAAGGATCTTATTAATTGAAGGTGGCAAAGCAAGATGAGTCACACAGTAATTGGTTCTAGTATGGAGTCTGCCCACGTGACAGTGGAAATGGAAGAAGGAGGCTCAGAGGGTCCAGTAGAAGACAGGAAGTTCTGCTCAAAAGGTCCTTCTCTGCTCCAGAACTGTACTCCCTTAGACTACGTTACATCACTGCTGGAAAACTGCAGCTTACTTTAGTCATTTTCTGACCACTACACTAGAGTTTCTATAGTCCTGATTCTCTGCCCCCCCACCCCTTTTACTAGCGATGATTATATTGACATCAAGAAAGGTGAAGCAGGAAAAACCAAACTGGTTCTGCGAAAATAGGCTCTTTCTTTATACGATGCCTAATCATTCAATTTTCTTTACATTCTAATAAGTTTTTGCTTTCATTATTTAAGACGAAAAAACCTTGCATATCTTGATTACTTAGATAATTTTACTGCTTTTCTTGTGTCATTGTAAAACCAAGTATTTTAGAAATCATATCTGAATGTAGCTATTAATAATTCAAATAGGGCAATCTCTGTATTTCAGTAGGGACACATTACACTAAAGAAGTTGATCTCAGGCCAGTCGAGGTGGCTCACTCCTGTAATCCTAGCACTCTGAGAGGCTAGGTGGGAGGATTGCTTGAGGTCAGGAGTTCGAGACCAGTCTGAGCAAGAGCGAGACCCCATCTCTACTAAAAATAGAAAAAAAAAATTTAGCCAGGCGTGGAGTTGCGTGCCTATAATCCCACCTATTAGGGAGGTTGAGGCAGGAGAATTGCTTGAGCCCAGGAGTTTGAGGTCACTGTGAGCTAGTCTGATGCCACGGCACTCTAGCTCAGGTGACAGAACGAGACTCCAGCTCAAAAAAAAAAAAAAAAAGAGAAATTGATCTCAGATAGTTTTCCCTCTGTTTTTTTAATCCAAGGAATTTTCTGCTATGCCAGAGCCCTCTGGGACTCACTAATATCTGTGTTCTTTCCTTCCTGGGCACACAGCTAGACCTCATTTCTCAGCCTCCCTTTTATTCCTTAGTGCACACCATTCCCTAGATGGCCTTATGACTGAGTTTGGTCAGTGGAATGTAAGTGGAATGTGTTCTTCCAGACCTGGCCCATTAGCAAACCTCCCATGGACAAGCCCCACTCTCTTCTCCGTTTTTCATCTAAATGGAGAGTTTCAAACACTTAAATGAGGTCATAGTTACAAGATGGAGGAACCCGGGGTCCTGATAACTTTGTGGAGCAGAGTCCCTCTGATGACCCTCGTTGGACTGTGCTATGAGCAAGACTTTTAATATGCTAAGCCACTGAGATTTGGCAGGTTCTTAGCTACAGCAGTGAGACTTTCCTAATATCTTATTTAAATGAGCCATTTTAAAATAGGGTTTGGAGGTGCTTTTTGTATTCTTTAACTCATTTCAACAATGAAGAATACTACAGAAGTATTACTATTCTATACCTTTAGGTCTTCCTTTAGAGAAAGAACTAGTCCATGGCACAAATAGGTAAGCACATTTTTTTTTGAATAGCAATGTCCTGCGGAATATTTATGGGCAGATGCTCAGAGACTGTTTACACTAGAGTGCTGTTAGTCTCAAGGAAAAAAAAAATTGACTTTCCTTGTAGCAGGACTAAGCACAAAATAACTCTCTTTCATTGCAACATAATGATCAGGGGTAAGGAGCCATTGTTACTGGATCATTTCTAAGATGCCTTCCAGATACCATGTTCTGATCCTCTAAGTTTGCTTGTAGCAGAAATTGGGTAACTTTTGTTAAAAGAGAAAAAGTAATTTATTGAATAGATTTGTGTAGTTCACACAGTAACAGAAAATATGATTTCACAAATATAGAAGGCAGGGTAGCTCTGGGAATCTCTTTTGGAGAAATTTGCAAAAAGTATCATAGAAAGTGATAGCTGCTGTCAGAATGATTCAGCCCCACTCACCTTTTATCTATTCCTCCCTTTGCCCAGCATTCCAGTTCCTTGGGGTGTGGATCAGATCCAGATTGTCTACCTCCTTATCCCTTGGCCAAGATAATATGTCAAGGCTGAGAGACCCACCATGGAAGATGGAAGGGGAACCTCCTCCCAAAAGAGACAGGATTCTAAAACATTCCTTTAGAAACACAAAAAGTACAGGAAAAGTAGAAGCAAAGTGAGATGACTGTCACTCTATTTCACCTGGCTGTGTCCTCTGGGGGATGTTTGTCCTCTTTCTCTATCTAATATCTGAAAAAATGTTGCTGGGAGAGCACATAGAACTTTAGTAACTAAAGGCATTGAATTATCAATCATTAGGCTAGTAGTAGACATTATCACCCATCCTAGTCTGTTCCTGCTGCTGTAACAAAATACTTTAGACTGGGTGTTACTGGAAGCTTGGAACTTGTCCTTGAGGCTGCATCAGAAGAATGAGGACAAGTGGTTGAGGAGAAGGAAAGAGAAATTGCTTACTTTGCCAGCAAAGGAAGAAAATGGTAGACATCGTCTCAAAATCCACATTCCTGTACATAAGCAGAAATACAGAGGTTTTAGAGGAAGGGCCCTCAGTTCTAGGCTATTGTCGTTAAACTACAGTTAATGATTCTGATCGTCCCATCTCTGCTGAAGATAAAACCTGTGACGTCCACCCACTTGGGAGGCCCACCCAGACCTCCACCGGCCAGGCGCAGGGCCTGGGATGGCCTGGGCTGGAGCCAGCAGTTCAGCTGAGCCATCTCCTGTAACACAAAGAACAAAAGACATTCCCCTGCCCCTCTGGACCACCTGCCTGAGGCAGGGATGCAGGCCTCAGTTCCCGAAAGAGTCAGGGAAGTTTTAAAGAGATAGAAAACATCTTTTGCCGTTTTTTTCCCCAGGCCATTCCCTTTGTTATGTATTTCCGAATCTCAATTTTACCCTTCCATATCTATGGGAGGAGGGGTGAGACATTCCCTCTGTTATGTGGGTAATTTATAAACGCATAAATGGCTTGTAGTTATGGAGGCTGGAAAATCCAGGATCAAGATGCTGGCAGATTTGGTGGTCTGGTGAGGGCTGACTCTGTTTCCACAATGGCATCCTCACTTGACAGAAGGCGAAAGGGCAAAAAGGTCTAGCTTCCCCGTAGCCCTTATATAAGGGCACTAATCCCATTCAGGTAGAGCCCTCATGACTTACCTCCGAAAGGCCCTGCTTCTTAATACATTGGGTCCTAGGTTCCAACATATGAATTTGGGAGGGACACATACATTCAAACCACAGCATCACTCAGAAAGCTTAAAATATTTCACTATATCTGTTGTTTATAATATGAATGAGATTCCTGGGTATATATCCCAAAGAGGTGAGGTGTAATCATTATACATGTGTGGCATTGTAGATAATTGCAGTTTTTTTAAATACTGGGCTTAAATTAGCAACATGAGCAGGTTTAGCTGGGAAGTATTTTAAGGTTGAGAGCAATTTTTAAAGTATTTATTTCATTTTGGTGAGAAGCAATGTTTGGGCTTGTTAGCATCTGAAGTCACAAGGACAATGAATAAATTATATGAAGTCTGTATTGATCCTCGAGTCACTGGGCTCTTAATCCACAATATCACCAACTCCTTGTCTGGGCTATGTGTGCTCTGTGAAATGCAGTTACATTCATTTTTTTTTTAATTATTTCAGCATATTATGGGGGTATAAAAGTTTAGGTTATGTATATTACCCTTGCCCCCCCTCACCCGATGAGTCAGAGCTTCAAGTGTGTCCATTCCCCAGACGGTGTGCTCACACTCATTATGTGTGTATACATTCATTTTTAAAAACTGTTTATTTTCAAATAATTTTAGACTTACAAAAGAGTTGCAAAGATAGTACAGAGAGTTCCTATATACCCTTCACTCAGCTTTCTCTAATGTTAACATTTTATGTATCCATAGTTACACTCATTTTTTAGTGGCTGAGTCATTTAGACTTGAGAGAGACAGAATGATACATTTAAAGGGATGAGATTTTGGATAGAACAAACTTGAATTTAGGCCCTATATCATATTTAGTAGCTACTAAACAATGCCAGGTAAGGTACTTCTCTATAAAAATGGGGTGTCATCTCTTTTACAGGGTCCTTGTGGAGATTAAACATACATCGAATCATCTTGTAAGGTTTTGGTATTCAGTAGATAATAAATGTTCATTTCTTCCACCCCTTCCCTCTTTCACCATTCTTTTGGCTCCCCTCTGTCCTTCCTTCTCTCCTTTTTTTCTTGATATAATTGGATAATACCACTTTTTTCCAGGCTTTTGTTTTCTACTTTCATGTCCCAGCCAGATTGCCTTCTCAGCCTCCAGTTCCAGCACGTTCTGATGCTGAGGGCGGAGATGGCCTTTTTGACCTTAGTATTTCCCAACCTCTTGCAGATTTGGTCTGAAAGACTTAATGTTCATCATTAACCTGAGTTTGAAGTACATAATGTTTCTACATCAGTAGCAAGGACATGGAGAAATTGTAAGGAAAAGAATGAAACCAACTGTAAGTTGCAAAATGTGTCTGTGTTTGTGTGTGTGTCTGTGTGTGTGTGTGTGTGTGTGAGAGAGAGAGAGACAATCAGACAAGGATATAAACTCTGAAAGACAACTCAAGCCCCCCTACACTTTAACACTGGAAGGGATCCTTAGTATATGAAATTTAAGACCCTGGATCTAAATAATCCAAATTTAACCGGTGGGACCCAGATCTTTGATGGGCTAATCTACCCTCGTCATTTACTCTGACAAATGTCCACAGGGAAGGGAGGCAGTACAATACTGGCACCATTTCACCTCTCAACAGAAATCTGCTTAAAACCAGATGCCTGGTAGCCATATGACAGACGCTCCATCCTGAGGAGGGGGCTCCCCTCAGGGATCCAGGAGAGGCAGGGGTGATTATGCTGCATGCCTGCTTCCAAGCCTAATAAGCAGGCAGGGAGGGAAAGATGGAGCCCTGAACATCTTGGAGGTGACACCCTCTGGGCCATAAGTGCTCCATACAGGATTTAGCTGCAGCTTAGCAGCTGTCCCATGGCAGCAGCCCTTTCTGCCATATGGGGGAGCAAGATTTGGCATGAAATTGGCATCCTCAGCCTGGTACAAACGCCATCACCCTTGTGAAAGTGTGGGTCAAAGAATTAATTTGACAGTGAGGGACAGAGGAGAATAGGCACTGTCAATCCCCAATTGGCTCTCTCTTAAAAAACAAATTTAATTCAAGAACTGTTATCTGGTCCCCAAGCCACAATAGTAGAGAGGAGTGAGTGTTACTTTGCCACCATCAGGGACTATAATAAGGAAAAATAGTAATTAGTGTCTGGATTTCACAAAGAGGAAAAGCTCGCCCATGATGCGTTTATTCAGAAGTCTAGCAGGGGTCATTGGAAAGGTCACAAAGTGAAAACATGACTGTTTAATAAAGAAAATGGAAACCAGATATGAGGCAAGTAGCATTTCTATAACAGCTACACACCTAGGTTTGTAGCAGGGCAGGAAGCTGGGAGCTGAGGCCTGGAAGTGTCCTTGGCTATGGGGGGCTGTGCTGAGCCATGAGGACCAGACGGTGCCTTCTTTTGCTGAGTGATGTTAGAGAGGTGGGCAGAAGAGGGGCAGTCAGGGACCTAATTTGTTATGGTTAGAGATTAAGTTATTAGCATTAAAACATATTAGAGGGGCCGGGCGCTGTGGCTCACGTATATAATCCTAGCACTCTGGGAGACTCAGGCGGGCGGATCATTTGATCTCAGGAGTTTGAGACCAGCCTGAGCAAGAGTCTCTACTAAAAAAAATAGAAAGCAATTATCTGGACAACTAAAAATATATAGGAAAAAAATTAGCCAGGCATGGTGGCACATGCATGTAGTCCCAGTTACTCAGGAGGCTGAGGCGGGATTGCTTGAGCCCGGGAGCTTGAGGTTGCTGTGATCTAGGCTAACGCCAGGACACTCTAGCCTGGGCAACGGAGTGAGACTGTCTCAGAACAAAACGAAACAAAACATATTAGAGGCCGTGTGGGGTGGCTCATGCCTGTAATCATAGCACTTTGGGAGGCTGAGATGGGAGGATACTTGAGCTAAGGAGTTCAAGACCAGCCTGAGCAAGAGCGAGACTCTGTCTCTACTGAAAAAATAGAAAAATTAGCTGGGCACAACGGCACACTCCTGTAGTCCCAGCTACTTGGGAGGCTGAGACAGGAGGATCGCTTGAGCCCAGGAGTTTGAGGTTGTAGTGATCTATGATGATGCCACTGCACTCAGTCTAGCCCAGGTGACAGAGCAAGACTGTCTCCAAAAAAACAAAAACAAAAAGATATTTGAACTTTGCAGAGGTGGCAGGAATGTAATCATTTTTACTAAGGGCTCAGTGTTAGGAATATTCGAGTTTGTGAAAATATGATGTGTAGTCTTTTATTTTAAAAGAGAAATGCTAACATGTCATATCAGTATAGATATATGACCGACTGGAAAGGTGACTGAGAAACAAGAAATCTGATTTGTGGTCAAGGTTGTCTTGCTGATTTACCTTAGTTTCTTTATCCATCAATGGAAATGATAATAATAGCTAATACTTCACTGGGATTAGCCATGTGCCAGATATTTTCTGTGTATTAGTTCATTTAATCCTTCAGAAAGCCTTTGATACAGGTGTTATTATCCTTCTCTTCATTTTATAGTGAAGGAGCTGAGCCCTGAGTTAAGTAACTTACCCCATTTCATATAGTTAATAATGACAGAACTGCTATTTGACCCCAGGTTGCCTGACTCCAGAGCCTATATATTCAACTCCTGTATGATTCTGTCTAATCTATGTACCTCAGAGAGTGTGGCAAGGACAATATTAGGTAATAGAAAAGAATAGACTATGTAAGAGATGACTGCCAGAATGGAAAGAGCCCACCTTTTGGAGCCTGACAAAGGTGGATTTGAATCCTTACCATTACCTTGTAACTAGCTACAAATTACTTAATTTTATAATTTTTGGATTTTTTTCCATCTTAAATGTGAATGGTAATACCAACTTTGCTGGTTGCTGGAAGATTACAGATTATATATAAAGTGTCCAATTTGTAGTAGGAATTCAGACATTGGTAGCTCTCACTGTTTGCTTCTGTTTTCATACATTAGTCTTGAGGATCAGGGCCATATGTTTATTTTGGTACCCAACTTTAGTTATAATGGAACTGGGCACCAAGTTGTCACTCATCTATTAATAAAAATGGCTAATGCTTACGGAGAGCTTACCATGGGCCAGGTGCCTGGTACCTAGAAGGTTCTTTACGTATATTAACTCATTTAACCACCATAAGATGAGGAACATATTCTTGATGCCCCAGTTTTGCAAACAAGGAAACTGAGACAAAAAGGTATTAAATAACTTGCTCATAGTCACACAGCTTGACAATGACAGAGCTGAGATTTAAAACAAGTAGTATAGTTCTTAATTATAATACCATGCTTTTTAGTCATGGATTCATAGGATCATAAAGTTGGAAGAAGAAATAAAGGTTTTATAGTTCAACCTCATGCCCCACAGTGGAACTTGTTTGATATTTTGAGAGTTCTTATTCACTTTCTGCTCATCTTTCTTTAGTAACACGATGCTCATTGGCCCAATGAGGCAACTCTTTTAAATGTTGGGTAACTCTTTATGCCAAATTTGTAATGTTAAGTTGAAACTAGCTTTACCTTTTCCTTTTTAATTGATCTTCCAGCTTTTGAGGTACCCAGAACAAGGTTAGTTCCCTCTTCAACATGACATTCCTTCGCTATTTGGAAACCACTACCTTCTGTTTTCCAAGCCAGCACCTCCAGTTTTTGTTAATGGTGACTCATCACCCTGGTTGGCCCGCTGTCTTCTTTTATGTCTGGTAGAGTAAAACATGACTGTTATTGTCCATCAATAGTACTTTGTCCTTTTCTCAATGCAGGTTGAAATTGCATTAGTTTTTTGGACAATCTTATCACACAATTTGCTCCCCTTGGCTTTAAGTAATTACAGTGGTCCCCCCTTATCTGAGGGCAGTATGTCCCAAGACCCCTGTGGATCAGTGGATGCCTAAAGTTGTACCCTATACAGTATATACTATGATTTTTCCTATGCACATATACCTATAATAAAGTTTAATTTATAAAGTAGGCACAGTAAGAGAGTAACAACAACTAATAATAATAAAATAGAACAATTATAAAAGTTATGTGGTCTCTCTCTCTCTTAAAATGATGTAGTATTTTCAGATTGAGGTTGACTGTGGGTAAATGAAACCATGGAACATGAAACCACAGATAAGGGGGGACTACTGTGTAACCTCCTGTGTATTAGTTGGCTCAGAAAAGTTGGAACAAATTATCATAGATTGGGTAACTTAAACAACAGAAATTTATTTTGTCACAGTTCTGGAGGCTAGAAGCTCAAGATTAAGATTCCAGCTGATTTGGTTTCTCGTAGGTGCTCTCCGCCTGGCTTGTGGACAATTGCCTCTCACTGTGTTCTCACATAGTCTTCCCAGGGTATCTCTCCCTCTTTTAAAAAGATGCCAGTTCCACTGGATTAGGGCCCCACCCTTATGACTGTACTTAACCTTTATTACCTCCTTATAGGCTGTGTCTCCAAATATAGTTATATTAGGGGTTAGGGCTTCAACATATGAATTTTTGGAGGGCACAATTCAGCCCATAGCATCCTGTGTGGCTGTGTGCTAGAGACCTGTGATAGAAAACTGAAGAAAGGGGCCTTGGTCACTTAATCTTGGGCTGTGGGGCAGTGTAGGAGTCAAAACTGTCCCTCTGCTTTCAGGGGCTGTACTCCCTGTCTCTATAGTCCCATTGGATCCCTGAAGTTTCCCTTTCTTGGTTTTGAGTAGCTGTGTTACTGAGGGTGGGAACAGAGACAGATAGCTGAAATCTATTATTGCAAAAATAACTTTGAGTTTCAAGGCCAAGGATTTCCCGTTATCTCATATTGGGCATTTGCCTTCCTGACGTAGGAAACAGATGCATGGAGGGCAAGTTATAGTCCCCTCAGATTTTCTCCTACTTATTTCTGAGATTTCCCCTATGATCTTGTCACTTATGCCCATCCATCCATCAAACAAATAATTATTGAGTGTCTAATGTGTAGTAAGGGATGCTGGGTCCTGGGATGTAGCAGTGGACAAAAGAGAGAGAGTTGTTGCCTTCACGGGGCTTTCATTCTAGCATTCCAGTCTCCCCATCAAGCTGCCATGCAGGTGCTTGCCCATTGTACTGTGTGGCTCAGGTATCTCTGATCTCCTTCAGGCAGGCCCTGGCTGTCCCCCCCACTACGTTTGCCTTGCCCTCTTCATTACTGTGCCACACAGGGAGCAGGGTCTTCCCTTAATTCTTAGCATGACAGAGACTGTTCTCATCTGTGTGGGGTACACTTCTCTTTGGTAGCACTTGTCATAGTTGTTATAACTTATTTGTATACTTGTTTAATATCTTTCTCTCTAGACTTCTCATAAGGATAGGTGTTGTGACTGTCTTATTCATCATTATTTTCCCTTGCATAGCACAGTGCTTGGAGTATACAGCCGTTAAGATAAAAGATCTGTTAGATTGTCAGGTTTAAGAGGACTACTTAAGGTGAAAGAATAATAAAACAGAAATACAATACAAAAAGTATCCTGAAACAGTAGGTATGTGTGTCTTAGTCTGCTCAGGATTGCATTATGAAATACCATGAACTAAGTGGCTTAAAGAACAGAAATTTATTTTGTCATAGTTCTGGACCCTGGGAAGTCCAAGATCGAGGTGGCCAACTTAGTTTCTGGTGAGGGTCCTCTTCCTGGCTTGCACACAACTGCCTTCTCACTGTGTCCTCATGTGGTAAAAAAAGAATAGGTAAGCCCTCTAGTGTCTCTTCTTAAAAGGGCACTAATCCTATTGGGGATCAGGACCTCAAACTTAAGATGTCATTTAACCTTAATTATCTCCCTGTAGGCCCTATCTTCAAATATTATCCCACTGGGGATTAGGGCTTCAACATATGGATGTGGCGGGGGTACAGGAAGGCAGTCCGTAGCAGTGTGGCTGCCTTCTGAGTGCATGGCTAGGGTACCTTCAGAGACCTTTCTGGTGCCTACATGTTTAGTTTTCTGTATGCTTCTATGTGGCAGAGGACAGCTGACCATACTGTGACCATGTGTATGTAACTATATACATACTCAGTGCTCTGAGTATGACTACTTATAAAAATTTAAGCATACCTCCTCCAAGGCTGAGAAGAAGGAAGTTCCTTTCCTCCCAGTGTAAGATTGGCTTTCTGAGTCCCTATTTTTTGTCCAAGTCACTAACTTGTCCAAGGATTGTGAATGTGCACTCTCTTTAGGGAAACTTTATCCTCAATCTATAGCTGCCCTCCCCTATAAAGGGCAAAAAGGTCTCTAAAGACCAAAATGAAAATCTTCTCTACTGAACAGATTACTTATGTTTTTAATTTTAAACAACTGTACGTAGGTTATTTCACAGTTTTCTCCAAGTAAAATTGGTAGGTGTAACCCAGGGGTCATTTGGATGTTTTTGTTTCAAAACAAAAGCTCTGCCTACCCCAAAGAGAATTCAAGTCCCTTTATCTGGGCAGATAGAATTGCTTCCAGTGCTTACATGGGTAGCCCACCTTCCATTGTGCTCTCCCCTTAGGTTTTACTCATCAAATGTTCGGTAATCTTAGGAGTTAGTGGCAGAATTCACATTGTGCTTCACATTGCCTGAGTCTGGTACTGAATCACATAATGCAATATTTTAGTGTCTGAAACTGGACCTCCATAGCTCTGAACTGGCTGGAATGAAGGACAAAACCCCATCCCAAAGATGCCAGAAATGTGTTTTCTGTGTATATAATAGGTGGGAGCAGGAATAATATTTGGAGCATAGTCTTTCTTTGTTTTGTAGGCCTTCTAGGTCATATAGCTATAATAAAATAACTGACTCCTTGTTGCTTAGAATAGCCTTAAATATTGGTAAAATCATCCAGATATAAATATTTCAGGCTGTATGTTAAGTGTTCTGTTTAGTAGTGGAAAATAATGTCTCTTGAAGGGAAAGACACATTTTTAAAAGTGTTTTGTTTCTTCATTGATTGATTGGTCTAGAGTTTCTGTGGAGAATATTTGACATGACTAATAAATGTTCCAAAGTTCAGTGAAGAAACCACCTAGACCATTAATAGCTTAAAAACAACAAGAGTGAAATGTACTTTTCAAATTGTTGAGTCTGGGAATGAACTTTTTGGTAATAGTAGTAAAGATAACAAGTAACATTTATATAGTGCTTTAAAGTTACAAAATATTTGGTGGGTTGCAGCTAGGTCTGTATTAGGGATGAGCACTTTGCTTCAGCTCAAGCTGGTAACTCACTCCAAATTTCATCGTTTAAGTAACTAGTCGGTGTTTGTGGTGGGAGTAGGGCATAGTCTTGCCTCTTGCCACTCCCAGTGTTGCCTCTGCTTCTGCTAGTTTACTCCATTTTCTCTAACTTGCCGCTATCTGCCTTTGGGACCAAAACGGAATGAGGGTTTTTTTGTCACCAATAAAGAAAGTATTGTCTGTGAGATAACCATGTTCTAGACTAAACTTGAAGCTATTAACCCACATCCTTGTACTTGTATATTCATCTTGGCTCTCAATGAGCCATTTGATGGATATGTACTGGTGCATATGTATTTGATGTCACCAGATTCTATATTTTTCAATTACCTAGAGGAGGGCACTGTTGGCAAATACTAAACTTGGCAAGGTTAGGAATCTAGAATCAGGAAATCTGTTCCTGGGTGGGTCAAGGGAAGTTTCAAGACCTGTGAGCCCTAACTGACCTTTGGGATGTGACGATCGAATAGAGATGACAGATTTTGCTCCTTGAACACTTTGTTTCAGCACTGCTGAAAGCATGCAGGATCATACCTCTTGTGTGTTTACTGCAGAGCAGGAGAGAACCCAAGCTTTCCATCCCTTGGGCTGACAACTCAGAAAGCTCTGAGTAAAACTACTCCTCTCTTTGGGGTTCAGCCAAGCAGAACCTTCTTTGTGACCTCTGATTTCTTGTTGGTGAGGAAAGAGGAAGTTGCTGGGTTACGGAGAGCTCATCAGCCCTGTACAGAAAAAAGGGCTTCTGACTTATTTGTGCTCAAAGGTCAGATTGTTGTTGCTCATCTGCATTTAAAAAAAAAATACTGTCTAGTATTGGTGAGAGTCTTTGTGATAGATTTTATTTTAATTCCTTAGAATTATTTAATTAGGATATTTATTTTATGATATGTTGTTATTTTGATGTGCTGTGTTCTTTGGCTGTGCTGTGTCTCATATACATGTGTTTGGACAGGTATGCTAGGGTCTTCATACATACATTTGCTAACCAGAAAATGTGTTTTTCCTTTTGGAATTGCCCTATTGAAAGGGTCTTTCTTTATATGTGGTTCATGGTTGTGCTTTGCCCACATCTGGCTCTTTGTAGTTGTTTTCTTTTTAAACATATACTCATATATACGTTATTAAATACACTTTCTCTCCCGTTTTCTCTAAGGGAATCCATGCATAAAAGGAGTGCAAAAAAAAAAAAAGAGGAAATTCCAATGCACCTATGTTCTTGGTTACTTCCTTAAACAATGATTAAAATCTTACCGACAGAAAAAAAACTTTGCTTGTAAACATAGATGGAGGAATCCATCCAGTGTTTTAAATTTATTTTCTTGTCTGAACTCTGGTCACTCTCCCAATCTCTTTGTCATTTTCCCTAAGGTACCCAGGACCAACTTGGGCCTTTCTTTCAGCTAGTGATCTGGGCCTTTCTGCTTTTTTCCTGACACTTGAAAAATGATGTTGAACCTGAAAGAATATAACCTCTTAAGATTTGAAGGTTTTGAGGGTCAAAGAGGAAAGATCTAACCTACGTTGAAGTTTGAGAGCCTAAGTACCCAGGCTTGGGTGGAGACTAGATTAAAAGGCCATGTGGGCTGAGTTATAAGATTCAGTTGTAAATAACTTGATAACAGGTATTATTACTACCATGTCCTCCATCTCCTGCAAATGGAGATCTGATGACACATAGTAGGTGTTTTTTCTGTCACTTGCTTTGTCATTTTAGGTCAGATCTTTTCAGTAGCAAATCAATTTTCAGTATTTTAGGCAGCTAGGAAAGGGATAAAAATTTATACACATAAACCTTACTGAAATCTTATAACTTTCAAACTCCAAGATGATAAGGAGAAAGCTGCTAGGAAATTTGTCTGCCTGAAGTGGAAATAATGTTACTTTTCTTTAAAAAAATTAAGAATTAAGAATGACTTATTAAGAAATTACTTATGCCTAGGAGTATGCTAAAGGTTATGGAGAAATCAAAAGTAGAGGTACCCAAAAGTGCTGTCTAGTTGAGTAGGCAAGATTAAATCTTGTGAAAACATTAAATGCTAAAAGAGTAAGGCCCCAGAATACCAGTGAGTATAAGTACAAATAGCTTATAAACCCTGTTTCATATGTTGTTCCTCAATGCTTTCCTTCCCCCTATATAAAGTAGCACAGTTGTGCTTCTATTAGCATATTAAAGCTACTTGGTTCCATGTTGAATGTTTGTATCTGGAGTTAAGTCAAAATGAAGCAGCAAAACACTGGCCCTATAAAGTCAGGCAATAGAAAATCTTGAATTCAGAAGGATGTCAGGGAAATCTCTGAATCTGCTAGGGCAAGCTCCTGTGAGAGAATCACCCCAAAGTCCACTTCTGGTTCAAAACCTAGTGCTCATTCAGGATCTGATCTACTCTCCCTGGGCTTGTTGAGGCTTTTAGCCTTTGCTGATGGAATTTTGCCTGGGAAAGAACAGAGGGATGGAGCTCAGGCTCATTGAAGTGTGTGGTCATTGTCATAAATCCAGGAATGTCTAGGAGAAAAAGAGGATAATGCCTTGCATCTTCCTTGTGAAGAGGTGTTGCCACGTCTGGCCGTAACCCTAGCCCTTTGAAAGGTCCTAAACTCTGAAGCTCATGAACCACTCAGGGACCCAAGAGCTTTTCTTTTCCTTTCCTAGGAAGCTTCATGTGCTGAGGGTGCCTACTTATACATTATACAGTTTCTCAGATGGCTTTGTGGACAAGTTAGGTCTCTGTTTACTGTGACTGAACCCCCAGCCCATATATTAGCTTAAGCAGAAACAGGGACTTTTTGACCCATAACCAACAGAGCCAGAGTAAAGCTGATTTTCTGGTTTAAGTGGTATCACCAGAACTTAATTTCTTGCCTCTCAACTCAGCTCTCTTCTCCTTGTGTATTCTCAGACATGTCCTTCGTTCATAAATGCAAAATGGGTGAGTAGCTTCAGACCTGACATCTGTTCACTTTCAAAATCAGCAGCCAACAGCGATTTCTAGTAAAATGTTTCATTGTATCTCAGTGGCTTCATTAGGATCCCATGTCCATCTCTGAATTAATGTCTGTGGGTAAGGAGAATGTAATAAACTGATTGGCATAAAACTGACTGGGCCACATGCTCCATTCCTTTCGTTGGATTCCCACCTAAAGCATATAAGTCAGAATGTGGAAGAGGTGATGTCTAAGAGGAAATAATAAACCCAAACATCAGGTAACAAAAATAACTCAAATTATACATCATTATTATTGCTGCAAGTTCTATTCTGATTGCCAGTGGTTAATAATCTTTCGGCAAAAATTTCTGCTTTGCATGATTTCCTAAAGAAAGGAGAAGGATGCTGAACATTCATCAACAATAAGATCCATACATGTTCACTGTGTCCAAATATTTTTGGCCTCCAAATATTCTCAGAAGGTATGTAAAATGTACTGATTGGAGCAGCATCTATCATTAGCATGGGGTTATGACCATAATATAGGTATGTGGTTGGAGTGTTTGAATACTTGTCTATTTTGTGAATAAAGTTCAATTTAAAGCCAGAATTGGGCACTGTTGGTAGAGGATTCACTAAACCCCTTCTCCTTCTGCATGAGACTTTGACCTTTGGTTAACTCTGTAGCTCTGTTCCTCTGAAAAGCTGAAAATGGTAAAATGTCAACTGTGTTAGTAGGCAACATTGGTTAGGGTAAAAATGACCTTGGTTAGTAAAAATGACTACCTTGGAGATTGGGAATTTACCTAGTGTGGTCCTGACTCTGCTGTCCAAGAGGAGCTATTTTTCCATTCTGCCATGGCCCTGTCACATCTGTTACATTCCCTAGCTATGTCTGAAGTGGGTGATGAGAAGTGAGCCCTCCTTTGTAGCTAGATTGAGAATTGTTTTGGGCTTTTCTGAGTGTAGTGACTCTTATAACTGGGTGTGTCTCTCTGAGAGGTCCTAGAAATTATGCCTATGAAATTATGGCAAAGATATTGGCTCCTGTGAGGAATGAGGCTTTTAAGGCTGGGCACTGTTGAACTTGCCTGATGTGTTCTTATCTCACTCATTGTTCTTCAGCTGTCACCTGGGGGCCAGATAGAATAGCTCCTGGACACTGTATAGATTGTTGCAGGGATTACTGCAAGATTCAGGAAGACAAGGAATATCTGATACTGCTCTGTTGGCAAACTCTCAGAGTAGATTGGTGCCAAATGTTGGCTATGATAGTCTCGTGCACCTGAATGTTCAGTTGAGCTTAAGAAGGCCCACTGGAGATATTTTAGAGACGTGTGTACAATGCAGCCTGAAACAAGGATCAGATTCCTGATCTCATGATGTGGCAAAGACTAGATAACTGTGCATTACAGCTGTTTCCTTTTCTCCCTGGTCACAAAGCTAGACTCCATTTCCCAGCCTCTTTTGCAGTAGGTATAGCCATTTGACTGAGTTCTGACCGATGGATTGTGGGTGGAAGTGAAGAAGAATACTTACAGACCTGGCCCATAAAGAACCTTCCCTGTACCATCTCCCATCTTCTTCCCCCAATTGCTCAATTAGTGCCCAGGACGCTAAGGTGCTAGAGGAGAGTAAAACCCCCACATAGTCAGTGTCCCTGAATGACCACATACAAGGTCACCTGCAATCAGGAACATCCATTTAAACTTCAAATGAATAAGAAATACACAATGATTGTGTTTAGCCAGGGTAATTTGGGGGTTTACCTGTGAAATCAGTTAATAGTAATACTTCCCCAGCTAACAGATTTCTTAGATCTATAAATTTTCTCACTGTACACTGAGAGATGCAGGCCTGCTGCATTTTTAGGAATGGCTTTAAGATTTTTTTAAACCCTAACTTACAGATGCAAGATGTATGTTTACATCATGAGCTAATGATTAGGAAATAATATTCAGTTGCTTCTGAAATCATAAGAATTTGGGATACAATTCTATATTACTCTATTTTCCGCTGCTATAACAGAATACCTGAGACTGGGTAATTTATAAACATTAGAATTTTGTTTGGCTCACGGTTGGAAGTTGGGAAGTTCAAGATTGATGGGCTGCATGTGGTAAGGGCCTTCTACTGCATCATAAACATTGTGGAAGGCATCACATGGTAAGAGAGGGCAGAAGACAGAGCAGAAATGGGGGCTGAACTCCCATGATAACGAACCTATTCCTGAGGCAGAGCCCTCATGACCTAATGAGCTCTTAAAGGTCCCACCTTTTAATACCATCACAATGGCAATTAAATTTCAAAATGAGCCTAACAGTCCCAGCTACTTGGGAGGCTGAGGCGGAGGATCACTTGATCTCAGGAGTTTGAGTCCAGCCTGGGCAGCACATCAAGGAGACCCTAGCTCAAAAAAAAAAAAAAAAATCAACATGAGTTGTGGAGGGGACATTATACCATAGCCAACTCCTACTTATAAGTAAGGAAAAATGGCCAGGAGGAAATATTTGTATAAATGTTGCTGTCTGTAATGACACCACGAAATTTCTGCTTTGTCATGTCAGTTCAGGATGGCTGAGAAATATTAGAAGCAGACTGAGTTGTACTGTAGGTGAGAGAAGTTTTATGCTTCCTTCTTATGCAGCTCCCAGGCTGAATTGGAGGCTTAGGGCGTTTCTAGCCCACTACTATTTACATTCATATTTCCTATGCTGTAGATGGACAGCCAGTGAAACATTAGTCCGTGAAAAAAGATTCTATGGTTAAATAAGGAAAATACTGCATACTGTATTTCTCCCTATGGGAGAGTCTCAATGCATATCATCAGATTACAGTCTTGTAAATCTGCAAGAAGGGAACCCATTCTTAACACTGTCAGTTTATAATAAATAATGATACATAATACTATAATTTTATTATAGTTTATTTATTTATTTATTTATTTTTTTTGAGACAGAGTTTCACTCTGTTGCCCAGGCTAGAGTGCCGTGGCATCAGCCTAGCTCACAGCAACCTCAAACTCCTGGGCTCAAGCAATCCTCCTGCCTCAGCCTCCCGAGTAGCTGGGACTACAGGCATGCACCACCATGCCTGGCTAATTTTTTTATATATATTTTTTTAGTTGTCCAGATAATTTATTTCTATTTTTTTTTAGTAGAGATGGGGTCTTGCTCAGGCTGGTCTCGAACTCCTGACCTCGAGTGATCCACCAGCCTCAGCCTCCTAGAGGGCTAGGATTACAGGCGTGAGCCACTGTGCCTGGCCTATTATAGTTTATTAAATTATTTATATTTTGTTAAATTATTATAATTTCATCTATAAATATATAATTTATTTATGATAAACTACCCCCAAATCTCAGTGGCTTAATACAGTAAAGGTTTATTTCTAACTCATTGCAGCTCAGTGTGGGTCAGTGGGTAGTTGGGAGAAGATGGCACTGCTCCATGCCATTGTTCAAGGACCGCTGTTTATCTACAGCATGGAGCCATTATCTTTCAGGGTTTAAGAATTCCACTGGATTCTTTGTAGCCAGCTAGCAGGGGAGGAAATAAGAAGAAGGTATAATTGCTCTTAACCAACTTTGGTTGTGATGATTCTTACTTCCCTTCCCATTCCATTGTGAGAACCAGTTCCAAAGCCCACCAAGAAGTATGGCACTGGGACTGTGCTTAGGAAAAAGGGAACATGGGTATTGGTAAGCGCTCCCAGTGACTGTCACAAGTTGTACTGCTGACCCCCAGATATCTCTTCCTTCCCTTTCTCTCTACAAAGAACATATCCACATCCCAAGGGAGCTAGCTAAAGTTCCATCTAGTCTCTACATTCTGCTAAAAGCCCAGGAGTTCTTGGTGATACAGAGTCATCTCTGTTGAGGGCAGAATGGTAGACACACAGTGTCTCATGGGCTTTGCCCATGTTTTAAGAATTAAAGTCTATTAGGCTGCGCGCGGTGGCTCATGCCTGTAATCCTAGCCCTCTGGGAGGCCGAGGCTGGTGGATGGCTCGAGGTCAGGAGTTCGAGACCAGCCTGAGCGAGACCCCGTCTCTACTAAAAAAAAATAGAAATAAATTATCTGGACAACTAAATATATATGTATAGAAAAAATTAGCTGGGCATGGTGGCGCATGCCTGTAGTCCCAGCTACTCGGGAGGCTGAGGCAGGAGGATTGCTTAAGCCCAGGAGTTTGAGGCTGCTGTGAGCTTGGCTGACGCCACGGCACTCACTCTAGCCTGGGCAACAAAGTGAGACTATGTCTGAAAAAAAAAAAAAAAAGAATTAAAGTCTATTTACTTTAGAATTAGAGCTGCTTGGTCACCTGTTTACATTTCATTTTTAATTATTCTTCTGAATTTTTCACAGCAATTCTGAAATCCTAGTCACTCATGTGTGAAGCTCCCTGCCTCAATTCACTGATATAACCCTGATTCTGCTCTCCAGGAGAAACTCATTTTCTCACTGTTGCCTATAGTCCTGGCATTGTCCTCTGGGAGGATACCATGTCTATTATCTTCCCTGACCTCATTTTCTGAAGTGAGAGTGAGTGTTGAGGGGTAGGCCCTCTTTGGTAGCTGTGTAGACTTTGCAGGCCATTTCCTAACCATTTTATCCAAGAGTCCAGAAGCTGAGAGCTAAAGAGCCTCCACTGATGAGGTGAGTGGGCTATTAATGATGATATTAACAAGGTTTATTTCTTTGATGCTTCTGGTTTCCAAAATGCTATTATATATGTTATTGCATGCAGTCCTCAAAACAACCACATAAGGTGGGTATGTAGGAGCAGAGAGAGAAAGGCCACTTGAGAAGTCCAAGGTAGATTACTATAGGGCCATTCATAAGGCAAGGAAACACTTCATGACTTGATTCTGCTATTTATGAATTCCATTTTTTTTTAAGCCAATGTGGGCCATTTTGTGGGCCAGCTATTCAGCTAGTTTAGGTTGTTAAAAGTTTGACCTGGCCTCAGATTTGATGAGCCATCCATTTCTTCCCACTAAACAAATGAATTGCTTCTGGCAAAGAAGACTAACAAGATTTTTATCATCTTGAGAAGCCAGATTCAAGTCTAGAACACCTGATCCCCACACTGCCCTCTCTTCTTTATAGGATCATGGGAATTCAGCTCTGGAAAGGCCAATCTTGTTCTAGATCCATGGCTTTTACTTTATCTTCTCCAGAAGCTAAGGGGTTCTTCAGAGGTATCTTCAAGGGTTAGCTCCTAATAGACAGGTCAGGGGCAGTGGTTGAGAAGGGCCCATTAATCTTGGCTCTGGGATTCTTATCCCTCCTAAACCAAGGCAGTCTAGCTTTGAATTGTTTCATTAAAAGAAAGGGTTCCACTACTAACAAAAAACCTGAAAACCATAGTTACCAGCTAAATCTATCATCTCTGCAGATGAAAAACCTGAAGCCCAGAGGGGTTAATTGATTAGCCTGATGTCACACAGATGCTCTAGGAAGAACTGGCATTTAGACTTGGGCTTCCTGAATCCCAGATCAGTGCTCTTTACGCTGGAGTGGCTGCCTGTTACCTCCCTTGGTGTGTGTGGCATGTGGTCTGAGGTCTAAGATAAAGGGAGGGAGTCAGGCTCTGCCCATGCCACTGAGAGCCTGGGGGTCCTGGGCAGGCAGCTTCACCTCCTGTTCTTGGTCTCCTAAGTCCTCATTAGGTGAAGCAAGAAGAATCCTGGCTTCCCAGCCAGGGCAAGGGCTGCTCTGTGTAAGGCTGATAGTGCACCCCACTAGGATCTTGGCATCTCTCTAGCATTTTATCAGCCCCTTTTTATGGAGACACTGCCTGGATTCCTGCTGCTACCCCATCCCCCACCCCCTATGCTGGTGGTTAACAGTGCCTTTTAAAAATCTCAAGTAGGAGGAGACAACATAATTGTCTCATTATGCTTTGGGCTTTTGGTATGTTGTTCTTCCCCAGAGTTGTGAAGATAGAGAGGATGTAGGTCAGCTTGATTCTGTTTTTCTCTGTGAATGGCCTGCAAATATTAAATATGCAAGAGATGTGCTGCTCTATGTATCCTTCTACCCCAGTTCTCACCACATGTGTGTTTCTGCTCAGGACTGGAAAGAAGTGATTGCTTTAGATATGCTTTTCTTTTACCAGCTGGAGAAATAACCTCACTGCGTCTTGTTTAAATGTGGCTTTTCACACAGTTCCAGCTTTTGTGGGGGGAGGGGTCTAAGTAATCTCCTGTGTGGTGGCAGTCTTATTGCTCCACAGAGAATAAAACAGACCCCAATGTTTGGAATGCCAATGACTTAGAGGAAGTTTTCTAGTGGGTCTGCCACTTGTTCCAACCTCCAGGTTTGGTCCCAGAAAAGACTCTCTTGCATTTTGGCCATGAGTGGGAGGGGCTCCTTGCAGGCTAAGGGAAGGGTCCCTAGAAGTTGAGGGTGGTGTGGTATGCCCCCTTTGATTCCAAAGCTCCCTTTACTATCTATCTGATGGTCAGTTGAGAGCTGAGGTTACTCTGCATGAGAAGGTTCTGTGGGTTGGTATCCATCAGGGGAAATGATCAGGGAAGACTTTGTGGGCCAAGGGTTTGTCTGTGTTTTGAGAATTAAAGTCTGTTTACTTTAAAATTAGAGTTACTTGGTCAGCTGTTTATATTCCATTTTAATTATTTTCTGCTCTATGTTTTGTTCTTTTGGTCTTTGACAGATAAGCAAAAACTCTTTTTAATAACTTTTAAAAAGGTATCTTAAAATGCTGTCCAGAGAGGACAAAGTGATCAAATTGCCTAATAGGGAAACATTGTGCATTTGAGTTTCTGTTTGCTTAATACTAAATCTATATTCCCCTCCCATCTTTTTTCTAAATATGTAACAACAAAGGGGAAGGTAATTTTTATTTTTTCCAAAGTGCTTTCAGGGAAATCCCTTTTAAACCTATGGATTTTAGTCCAATGAGGAATTCTCTTCTTTTGGTCTAAATTTTGCATATCGTCTGTTTCTTACAGGGCTTCCGTATTGTCTCAGGCTCCACTGGAAATGCAGCAAGGATTCCTAGCACATCCCAGTTGCCATAGCAACAGCAGTCTTTCCCATAATGAGCTGCATCATCTGAACTGATGTCACAGCATCATGCAGCAGGTCAAACAAGGCATCTCCTAGTATTGCATCCTACAGATGTGCTGTAAACATCAAAAGAAGACGGTGGGAGCAGGAGATGGTGAGTGTTAAATGTCTGGGCCTTAATTACGTGGCTGTTTTGTCGGTTAGTCGGTGTCTGCTAAGGTGGAAAATGGGGGGATGTTGTCTGCTTAAAATGGACTGGGGAAAGAAGGCTGTTTTACCTAAATCTGTTTTTCAGGCTGCCGGGTTAAGACAAAGGCCTATAGGAGTCATATAGGAATCAAAATATGTGGAATTATTCTTGTATCTCTATCTGTTATTTTTAAGTGTTCTCATAGATTTTTTCATAAATATAATTTTCTGTTGCAAAACCCCAAATAAGCTCTAAAATGAGTAGTTTAACAGTATCTAAACATTGTGAAGATATATATTTATTTTTTATGGGGCAGAGCTAATTGGTCCCCTATTTGCTGTTATGAGTTATAAATATTTAGTGATTTGCAGTATGAAATTCAGTATTTACCTCGGTTGGGTTTCAGTTTCTTCATGGCAAGGAACTAATGCTGAATAAGCATTTGACATAACCTGATATGAAAGGGGATGTCTTGCATGTTCAAGACAGAATTTATTAAAAGCATAAAGACCAAAACCAAATGAAATTATTTGAGCCTTTTGATTTACACGGTAGTTCTTCAACCCATGTCCATCACAGTTAGTTGAAAGTCTGCCACAATATTTTTCCATCTCTAGCTAGTCTCTAAAATAGCCAGAGTTGTATGCAGGCTGACCTATAACTGAGAAAGGAACAAGTCTCCTCTCTGCGGCAGTTGCAGTGAAGGGTAACCCAGGGAGAGCCTCTGGAAGTGGCAGTGGTGTTGCCATCTCTTGCTTAACTTTAACCAAAATCTGGTATGATGAATAAATATCAGGGTCCTCAGTGACTGTAGGGAATACAGATCTCTAGACTCAGTCATAAGCTTAGTTCAATTCTGAAACTCTAGATAAACATGTATCATTTTCGTTTTCAACTCCTAGCTCTGTCTTTAGGCATCTTCATTATTATTATTTCTTTCTGAAAAATGTAGTCTGACAGTGTTAGATAAGGAGCAGTGTATTGCCTTTTGTTTTGGGAAATGAAATGGATTTCCCTGGTGCAGCTGATTGCTACTGGGGAGAGAAAGGAGGAGGCACACGTCAGTTGAATTGATCGATATGTCCACTTAGAATCAGGCAGTGGTTCTTGTGTCTCAGTGCTGCCAAGTTGATAGTTTTTATTCAAAAAGTCTTACAGGAAAGAATGGCAACCTCCGAATTACTCTTCTTTTAGGCCGATTATTGCGCCTAAGAGAGATATGTCAAAGAAAGCAGAAAAAGAAATACCTCTTGCTAGCCTGAGTGATTTTTTTCACACAGAGTGGAGCATATTGGTCCCATTAGGCACTAGCTGGAGTGAAAGACCTCAGATTTTAATTAGTTTGTTTATACCACATCACACACATGCTACTCAGTCCTTTAAGCTTAAGTGGCTGACATGCTGCTGTATGGGATGGGAGAGGTCAGCTCAGCCTCGCTTTATTGCAAGCACATAGGAGCATGAATTGTTCATTGCCTGCTTTTTTATGTCATATAATGTGGGCAGAAAGCTCTGCTGGGACTGCTGGGTGTGAACACAGCTAAGTCAGAAGCTCTAAGGTGACAGGGTGGAGTGCTAGATGGTGATGGGGGAAGGGAAAGAATGTCTAGTAGCTAGATTGTAAGTGTGGGGAAAATTAGTCAGTGCCCATTAGAATTATTTTAAAGTATTATTTCCAAGGAAAAGCAATGAAGAGAGACTTGTTTGGTAACATGAATTGCTAGGAGTAGAACATAACCAACGGCAGCATTTTAATGAGTTTTCTATTTGCTTAATTCTTGTCTCTTTTGTCTAACAGTGCTCTCAGCTGCTTCATCATGGGTGATTTGTACAATTACTGGAAGTCACAAAAGCCAGATTCCTTAAGGGCAGTGCTAGAAAAAGTGGAGTCATGCTTTGAGGGTGGGGAAGGGCACTGTGGGTGTGGGCTGACGCAGTTATCTAGTGGAACATCCTCCCAGTTCAGACAAGCCTGTGATTTCCCCCGCCCCCCGCAAATGTTCAGAATGCAATTATAGTTCCCCAACTTTATGCTTTTGTGCTCTTTTGCTCCAGGAGAACAAAGCCCTGGTAATGGGAGCTGTCATCCTGATGCTCTGTTTCTTCCTTTCTTTGCAGAGGGCCACAGCCTGTGCTGCTCTCTGATTAGCTGTGTGTCTTAATTACTGGCTGAGTCTATTTCAGTTGTCTTAGTTTTAATATATCCCCAAGGGGTAGATGGGGTATGTGTGTATGGGGGAAAGGAGAGATTGCTCTATGACTGTATTTATTGGTGCCTCACTGAAACTTTCTAGCATTTAAGGAATTTTGTTTCACAGTAATGACTGAAAGATCATCAAGACCATGTTTACTGTGTGGCCAAGTTTAGAACATGGAAGTCTCTCACAAGAAGTTAACCTCATCTGTAGTTTTGGTTATAGCTTTCATAACTGAATTAAAAAGTTACAAAGAAGTTAATTTTTTGCAGATAACTAGGCCACAGTTGGGATGGTAAAAGTAATCATAACAACGAACCACAGCTATCATTTATTGAATTTTTATTATGTTTCAGGTACTGGACTAAGCTTTGTGTATATTTTGTTTATCCCTTATAATAACACTATGAGGTAGAGAGTAACAATCTCACTTTATAGAATTAGGTGTTATTATTCTCATTTTGCAAAAACCAATTTTTAGTCAGGTTAGCAAACTTGGTTAAGGTCACCTAATTAATGAGTGATTAGGCCAGGATTCCAAACTGATGCAATCTGGCTGTGGAGCCCATGTGCTTACCCATGGTCATGTCAGTTTTATGACATCTTAACTGTGAATACCATACAGATCAGTCATCTATACTCTATCACACTTACCCTACTCCTTCTTATTCTAATTGGAAATTCAGATTTAACATGCAGAATGAAATCTCATTTACAACACTAAGATCAATTTTACTGTAAGGATGAGCATGAATCCTGGTCAGATGTGAATATTTACTCTGATCCTAGAGATTTAAGTAATACAGAATTGATACTAACCTTTGGCCACTACCCTTGGTTTACAAATCTTTCTAGCAGGATCTGTGCATGGAAAATGCTGCATGGAATGAGAGTAGGCATGACAGAGTTGCACTAAAAGCAGGTCTTACCTGAGTCAGTAATGTCAACTTTTTTATACCTGTCTTATCAGCTATGTATGTAGTGCTCTACTAACTTTAAGACATTTGTATTCCCTAGCAATACCAGGCAACGAATAGAAGCAGAAACTTCTCTCAGAGCCAGGATCAAGAGGATAAAAAGATAGTTTATTTTGCTGAATTTATCAGCAGCGGAAACCAAATGCTGTCTATCTTTGACAAAGTACAAGAATGACAGTCTTGTGTAATATCCTGGAAGCCTTGTGTTTGAGGAGAGCTAATATAGTCATCTCTGCATCATCTTGCCCATCCCCAGCTATCCACACCCAGTGTCATTATTGGGCTCTAAGGGCTGTTCTTTGAGTGGGGGCTAATGCACATACTGACAGCACACTGATATTGATTCCAGTATGTTGAATACTTAGAAATATTATTCCACAAGGCTCATTAGCCTTTTCCAGATTCTGGGAAGAAGTTAGCCTTTGTCCTAGCCTACTCCACGGAGGCTCAAGCTTGTGTCTGCATGAGATACAGGAATGAGAGGCTGATCAGAAAGCAACAGAACTACTGGGCACAGTGACTACAGGAGTTCAGTTATGATTAGGGAGTAAAATAGGCAGTGGAATTTTGGGAAGTTGGTGATCCTGCTACATGTCTCTCATTTCCTTCTATTTCTAATCCTAGAACCCATGAAAGGCCATTGTTTGATACTGTGGATTTAATTCAATTCAACAAATATTTATTGACTATCTTCTATGTGCCAGGCATTTTCAGGGAACATAGCAATGAATAAGACAGATGTAAATCTCTTTCCCCACTACATTCTAGAGGGGGAGACAAAAATAAATAGATAAATTTGTAGTAGAATAATTTATCTCCTCTGATACTGCAATTCTGTTTCTATTTATGTTTTATTCCATGTGCTAATAGATAAACCCATTACCTCTGCACATTTGTATAGGTGCATATGTATATATGGTGTATATGTAGAGGTGAACCCATTGGATTAAATAATAGCTTTTTTTCATACTTCAGTTTATAGTAAAATCTTGCCAAGTGTGGATAAGGCCAATATGGTAATTAGCATTTTGGGGGTATAACTTAATCTGAGAAATAAAATTATAATCAGTCAAAAAGTACATGTCTGTCTCAATTGACAAACCTGACATGTGGAAATATGAAATGTATATGACAGATTAATTAAGGAGAGATATTTTCATTTTTATAAAAGATATTTCTCACCTTTGAAAACTATTTGTCCAGAGAGCCCTTTAAATTGAACATTCCGGCTGGGCGTGGTAGCTCACACCTGTAATCCTAATACTCTGGGAGGCTGAGGCGGGAGGATCGCTTGAGGTCAGGAGTTTGAGACCAGCCTCAGTAAGAGCGAGACCCTGTCTCTACTAAAAAATAGAAAAAATTAGCCAGTCAACGAAAAATAGAAACAAAAAATTAGCTGGGCATGGTGGCTCAGACCTGTAGTCCCAGCTACTCGGGAGGCTGAGGCAGGAGGATCGCTTGAGCCTAGGAGTTTGAGGTTGCTGTGAGCTAGGCTGATGCCATGGTACTCACTGTAGCCCCGGCAACAAAGCAAGACTCTGTCTCAAAAAAAATTGAACATCCCAGCCAGCCTGCTGATGGAGGTATGTGCGACATAGGAGTAGGTATACCAGTCACCTTCAGTCTTGTCTATTCACTCTACTGTGCCTTACAAACATCACTTCAGATGAGAAACATTTCTCTAAACAATCATATTTACTAATGTATTTAAAAGTAAGATTGTATTTTCATGAAAATTTTCAGGTGCCCATTCATTCATATATAAGGTATATTCAGCTTGTTATGTCCAAACAGAAAAGGTTTGCAGGTTGATTGATTGTTCCTCTTTGATGGCAATCGCACCTACCCAACTCCGAGACAAGCCATAAGTGAGAAGGTTTTTCAGAGGAATATCACTTTTTATAGGACTTTGGTCTGGCAACAGAGTTTTATGTACAGTAGTCTCTGCTGTGCTTTTGCTTTTCATGGTTTCAGTTATCAACAGTCAACAGCAGTCTGAAAATACCAAATGGAAAATTCCAGAAATAAGCAATTAATAAGTTTTAAATTGTACACTGTTCTGAGTAGCTTGATGAAATCTCACACCATCTTCTTTGTCCTGCCCAGGATGTGAATCATCCGTTTGTCCAGTGTATCCACTCTGTATACACTACCTGCCTGTTAGTCACTTAGGAGCCATCTTGGTTATTGTGGTGTCAACAGTGCTTGTGTTCATATAACGCTATTTTACTTAATAATGGCCCCAAAGCTTAAGATTAGTGATGTTGGCATATTGTTATAATTGTTCTACTTTATTATTAGTTATTGTTGTTAATCTCATACTGTGCCTAATTTATAAATTAAACTTTGTTGTAGGTAGGTATATATAGGAAAAAAAACATAGTATATATGGGGTTTGGTACTATCCGAGGTTTCAGGCATCCATTAGAGGGTCTTAGAACATATCCTCTGGGGATAAGGAAGAACAAATGTATTTTGAATTATTAATATTAAAATATAAGATTTCTTCTACATAAGCACATACCTGTCAGTATCTGAATCCTTGAGTTGGTTTTAAGACTTGGTGAAGATAAAGGAGAGACTTTGTTTCCTTTGTAAGCTACCAGCCATGTTTTTCTCTGCTCTTCAGCTCTAGGGCATGCTCCAAACACTTCCAGCTATATTGCGACTGACTGTGTGCTTTGAGTCACAGTTCTCTCCACAGGGAGAGAATATGGAACCTTTGTAACAGGGTCTCAAACTGGCTAATGCAAGAACTGAACCTGGCCCGCAGCTTGTTTTGCATGGCTCCAGGGCAGGGTTCATAGATATACAACCTGTGCAGCTGAATAGGGCTCTGCACTTAGAAGGGTCCACACTTAGTTTAATGCTTTAGTGTTGCCATCTTGAAATTCTTAATAATTTTTGAACAAGGGGCTATGCATTTTCATTTTACACTGAACCTGTAAGTTATGTAACCAGTCTGGTTTGGCCCTTTTGGTACTACCTGAACCCTGTAGTTGTTTGAGTTTGAGACTTCCTCCCACTCTGGAACAATTCAAATAGAAATTGTAGTGCTTAAAAAATTAAGGGACCATTGTTACCCAAACAACTCAGAGCAAAGCTCCTGTACATGGTAATTTAGTGACATGCACAGTAATTTAGTGGCATTTCTTTTAGAGGCAACAGGGGATATATTACATTATACCTGAAGATATTTGGTAGGTCAGATGTATTTGTCACAACCATTGCTTTCAGGGGAGAAATCAAAGCTTCTTTACAAAAGCAAGCTAATTAACCATCCTGTTGTTTCAATGTTTATGTTAATTCCTCTGCCCTTTGTTTACTACTTGATTACTTTTATCACCTTCTTTGTTTAACTCTCATTTAAGTTAACCAATATATTTATGCTGGCTAGGTATTTTTTTTAGTACTATCCTTTCTTTCTTTTTCTTTTAATTCTCTCTCTCCAGGAGGCTGAGGACCTGTAATTTGAGGTTATATTACTACAGGAAGAGGTTTTTTTTTTTTTTAAATTAAAAAGGGAATTACATAGTCAAAATTTATAATAAACCCTTGTCCAGCAAGGCAGTTCCAGCCATGCTAACGTTCAGAAGTCCAGATCCACCGTTGCTGTTTATAATAATGAAATCCTAGTGACCAACTCCTGTACCTTACACTAGGTGAAGCATTCCCATCCATCATGTCCGGTGAGAAGTGGCTGTGTTAATCTATTAATCTACAGATTTTCATAGAATTGTTAGAGAATTAATATGAGTGATGGCACTTGCTACACAGGAAGGAGGTAATTTTTTTTCTTTTGACTGTGTGAGTAAACAGGAACCTGACAAATCTGTAAGGGGCTGTGGTCACCTCTTGGAAGCCTAAGGGTAGAGTCTTCTTCAAGAATCAAGCCCCTGGAACTCATGGCCTTGCTCTGTACCCCTGAATAATCCTGATGCTCACCACGTTCACCATTGTCCAAGCCATAAAGCCAGCTGTTTCAGATAATTTCATCAGCAGTCAATTGACAAATGCATCAAATATCTAGGATGTACAAGATCTTGTGCTAATGGAAAAAACATTTTACAAATAAGGCTGACCATAGGCACACACATGTGTATTACTTGTGGGACATAGCCTGAAAAGAAACTCCAGACATATCTGTGGATACCTTCTCATCTTCTGTTCTTCTCATCCAGTTTCTTGATTTAAATGTTTTTCTGATCATTTGTTACCTTTGCTGGCCCATTCAAAATCATTGTTTCCAAGCTCCCTCTCATTTTTCTCAGTCCTTAGTGTTTCATAGTTTGTTTCTACCCGACCCAGTCTTCTATCACCACTGCTTCTATGTACCCCACCCAGTGTGGAACAGTTCTAAACCCACCACAATCCTCCCCACCAGCAGCCCCCCAGGCCCTCATCTTCCTTCCACTCTTTATTCCTATTACAGTAGCATAAAAATGGCCCATCTTAACACATTGACTGCCACACTAGAAAAAGAAAATTCTTCCTTGGGGCCATGGTGTTTTATTACGAAAATAGAATAAAAACTTCAAAAATAAAACGATCCTTTCTAATTTAATGAAAAATGTAATGAAAAGTGAAATTTATTGACTTCTATTCATTTAATCCATGTTTTTAGAATTAATTTGTCAGTATGAATTATAACAATGAAAACATCAACAAGTAAGATTTTCACGAACCAATGGCAGGGTTTTGCTCAAGTTTTGTTTCATGAGGCCCCAGGCGCAAAACTAGTGTTAATATAACTCACATGGCGGTTAATGTGTTAAATCAAATGAACTAAAGTTCTTCTGATATGCCTCTTGGAAGTAATCCATTTGCATTTAGCTTTTAATAGTTAATTCAAATACTGCCCTATATTTAATCTTTTTTTATGTGTTTGTATGAACTGAAAGGGTATGACTCTTTAAAACTCACGTTAGTCACTCTTTCAGGCAGTCTTTGTGGGGGATCAACTAGAAGTAACTGAAACAGTAGGGCCACATGTGTAGAAGACTAGACGTAAAAATGAAAACAAGTGTTCAAGCATAGTTAAAAAAATTATCCCTTACTGTTATTGTTACATTTCATTTTTATTTAAAAATAAATGAAAATAAGGGGAGTAGTGATGAGAAGGTGGGTAGCACAGCACGAAGCTGTTAGCTTTTTACATTTCGCTTTTGAATTTAGCTTTTAATGGTTAAAATTTCTTTAGTCTTGGCTAAGAGTGGCACTCAGCTTCTAGAATACTATAGGGGAACACCTGCCTCAGAAGGGCAGCTGCTCCAAGAAAAAGGAACAGTTCTGAAAACAAAGGTAAAGCTAAAAACAACCACAAAAATAGGTGTGATTGCTCTGAGAACTAATAAAGAATCAGACTGGTGAATTAAGATGTTATGGTACTAATTTAGTAATAAATAATTGATAATAGGATTTTTTTTTTTTTTGAGACAGAGTCTTGCTCTGTTGCTCGGGCTAGAGTGAGTGCCGTGGTGTTAGCCCAGCTCACAGCAACCTCAAACTCCTGGGCTTAAGCAATCCTCTTGCCTCAGCCTCCCAAGTAGCTGGAATGGGACTACAGGCATGCGCCACCATGCCCAGCTAATTTTTTCTGTTTATATTTTTAGTTGTCCATATAATTTCTTGCTATTTTTAGTAGAGACGGGGTCTCTCTCGTGCTCAGGTTGGTCTCGAACTGACCTAGAGCCATCCACCTGCCTCGGCCTCCCAGAGTGCTAGGATTACAGGCGTGAGCCACTGCGTCCGGCCGATAATAGGATTTTTAAACATTTGAATTTTGACCAACTAAACTGAAAAGGAATAGATTGAGAGACAGAAGACCAAGAAAAAGATAACACAACCAGTCTAAGAAGAGACACATTTCACCTTATTTTTTGCTTAGAGAGTTTTTCCTTTTGTTCTTTGCTCTGGTTAGTATCATTTGGTTTATTTGTTGTGAAGGTGAATAAACCCATATATTTTGTTTTACTTTTAAGAAATCATTCTTTAAAAAAATAACAGAAATCATATTCTCTGGCATGATGTTTTTCTGTGGTTCTTAGATCTTAACAGCATCTTTGTCTAAATACCATATATGTTCAGATACTCAAACAAGAAGTAGTAAGTTGAGTGCTGTCAGCTGGCTTGAGGAGAAACCATTTTCCTCTGGAGCCTCAAATGGGGATGGAAATGACACATTACCAAACCTAAAGTGATATTTTACACTAGCTTATACCAAATGGGAGGTTTACATTTTGTATTTTGGATTCCTAAAATGTAACAGTTTACACATATGTACACATACTGATATTCTCGGAGTAGGATATTAGTGGTGGGGGAGGTAAGTAGGAGGTGGGTGGTGCTGTGTGAGCAGTAGTCATGCTGCTTTTCTTGATTCACTCCATCTCCTGACACCCTGTACCTAAACACTGAACAAAACCAGAGCCTGGCAGGGTGGATTTTGGAGCTAGCTATGTTTACCTTTGAATCACTGCTACCATAAAATTATTAGATCTATGATTTTGAGGTTCTTGGAGTCTAATTTTCTCCATATATAAAATATGGAGAATATCCATTTTACAGGATGAAATGAAGTATTTTGTGTAAAGTTATTGGCACAAATTGAGCATTTGATAAATGAAAGTTATTATTTCACTATTTAAAAGTAGTGGGATAAGATTATTACTCCCCCAAGAAGAAAATGCAATTTCTTTTCAATGCCAACCCTAATATCAAGGAAATATTTTTTTAGAGCTTTTATTAATGGAAAGAACCCTGTAATGTATTTTAAATGCTTATACTGCATAAAACACATATATTACCCTCATTTAATTTCTTTTCCTTGCTTAATTTTCTTCATAACACTTATCACCATCTGAAAACTAAACGTTTTACTTATTTATTACTTGTTTCCCCCTAGTATAATGTAAATTGTACAAGAGCAGCAATTTTTGTCTATTTTGTTCAATGATGTTTCTTTAGCTCCTAGAATAGTGCCTGGCATATGGTAGGTGCTCAGTAAATATGAATATTTATTGTTAGAGCGAATGAATCCACATAACCCTATGAGAGAAGGAATATGATTGTATTCAGTATATAGAAAATTAATTATCTTTTGCAGTGATCCTTGTTAAGTAGTTTATTAAATACCCTTGAGTTATTCTTGCTATTCCAGAGAGCATGCCAAAAAACCCTGTGGTTGATGGTTAGGACATACCATTCAATTATTCTAAATTCTTCTATTGAAAGCAGGGCTATTGTCTGGACAGGTCTGATGTCCTCCTCTCTACAGGGTTTCTGTGAGGGAGCTGAGGTTTCCTAGGTCATTTGAAAGATGTATCGATTCTTCTACTAGTGGTTGTCTTTTTCTTTCTCTCTTTAGTGAGTTTGAGTCTCCTTCAGAAACAGTTATTTATTCTACTTTAAATCGTGAGTCCTTAGCTGTAAATCTCAGATTGATAGATTGGTGGATTTTGGAAGAATCTTCAGTCAAAGAACCAGATAGGGAGAATGATAAGCCATGGCAGTCAGCCCTTCCCTGTTGCTATTAAAAATGCTCTAATGAGAAGTAAGCAAAGTACAGAAACATAATGATATAGTTGTTTGGCCAAAAGAATATACAGCCTCATAAATGAAGCAAATAATGAAGATAGCCTATTTCTGCTATTTATTTTGGATTAGCGGCAAACTATCTTTTAGCAGTGGATATTTACAGCTGATTTTTGTACCATAGGCATATTCTAAATGTCATGCTTTTGAACTGAGTATTTATTTCTCAGGGAGCAGGTGTGAGTTTTTTTTCCTTGAAATTCAAACCATTTTGACAGCATCCTATTTTTAGAATGCCTTCCTCTTTAGGAAGACAAACAATATCCAAAAGCAATTAGAAAAACATCCTGGGAGAAGGCAGTGTTTTGGTTATACCATAATAATAACAGGCTGAATAAGAAAAAATAATGCTGTTAAAATTTAAAACTCAGTGTTTTTATGTTATGATCATAAAACATATTTAATGTATTTATTTTTGTAACCTCATCATGCTATAAGATCATACCTCATGAAAATTTTCTTACATCTGCAATACGTGACATGGCCTAGTTGCAATACACAAGGATGTTATTGTGTTCAAATAGCATTTTATTCTAGTCTACTTCAGAGAATACTGGACTGGGAGTAAGGAACCTGAGTTTTAAATAATCCTGAACCTTGGTTTTCTCCACAGTAAAACACAAGGGTTAAATTTAAATGATTTTTATTTCCTGATAGCTCTAATATTTTATGCCTCACTTACAGGGTTATCCATATTTTTCAGCTGTTTAGTTTTGTGATTTTCCAAAAAGATATTTGATAGAATATTTTAAATTTGTTTAGTGCCTTCATGTAGATGAAACATACTTTAATTTATTGTTGTAGTCTGTTTGGACTGCTATAAAAAAATACCATAAGCTGGGTAGCTTATAAACAGTAGAAATTTATTTCTCACAATTCTGGAGGATGGCAGGTCCAAGATCAAGGCACCACAGATTTGGTGTCTGGTGAGTGTCCCCTTTTTGGTTCACAGATGGCACCTTGTAGCTGTGTCTTCACATAGTGGAAGGGACAAGAAGTCTCTCCTGGTCCTCCTTTATAAGGCCTCCACCCCCGTAACCTAATCACCTCTAAAAGGCCCTACATCCTAATACCATTACTTTGGGGATTAAGATTTCAACATATAATTTTTGGGAGGAGACAAACATTCAGACAATAATGTTTATATACCATTTATATTTCACATTTGTATATTTCATTAGCTTGTATTTCACAGTATGCTTGGCGGTCAACTTATAGTCAACACCTGAAGTTTCACTTAAACTAACAAGTATTGTCTGTCACAAGAAAATTTTTTAGCGTTTTCTTATCTTGCATATTTGTGTTTCTATTTATCCTTTCTCTTTTTAGCCACAACATATATTTGTTGTTAATGAGCTGGGTAAAATATTTGGTTCTCTGCTATCCTTACTATTGGGTATAGAATCGCTTTAGAAGTTCTGCTCCAGACATTCATATAAAATACAAGTGAATGTGCTTTTATTAGGTCAAACCATATGGAATTCCCATTTTTGTTGTAAAAAATGGCCAAATATCAACAGTTTCTTGTGGTTCAATCCAATAATTTGTTCATTATCATAACAGTGTTAGTCTTAAAAATAATATATATTTTATATAATATAATTTTATGTAACAATTTTTATACCTCAGTGATGAAAGCCAGTCCTTAAATGGGCTAGTAAAATAGTGTAAAGTGCATACAGGGGCTGGGGTGAAAGATATATCGGGGCTTGAATTCTGCTTTTCTGCTACCCACATTATGACTGTGTGAGCAAGTTGCTCAACTTTGTTGGCTTCCAATATCCTTGTTTGTAAAATTGAAATGATAATGCCTGCCTCTCAAGCTTGCTGAGAAGAATGCCTATGGCTCCCAGAATGATGCCTGATATGTGCTTGGTACTCAGTAAATGGTCATGATACTGTTACTAGTAACCATCATAGTACCCCTCAATCATAGATATATAAATGTTTAGCTACTAAGTGGACCTAAATAGATTAGAAGAGAAATAGTTACAAGAAAGGGTAAATTACTAGGAAAAGGAATCCTTCCTGGTATTACAGCTCAGTGTCGTATCTGCTAGAGCAGTGCATGCTTTTGACAAGGTTTCCAAGGGACATTTTTGGGTTGAATGGGAAGGTTATCTTTTATGTCATCCTCAAGTAACTTTCTGGAGCAGTAATTCCATAATTCATCTGACATCTACAAATTTACTTCAATTCTTCTCTTTTATATATATATATATATATTTTTTTTTAGTCACAATAACAAACTCTATTAAGAAAACTACCGATTATTAGATTGTATGTATTTATAGAAAATAGATTTCACGTTTTTTTTCTGTAAAGTCCTTTGAGCTAAAAAACGTCACTAAGGTTAAATATTCATAAGTGTTCTATTAATGCCTACTAGGTAAACAAGTTTAATGTTTTATTTAGTCTAAAATAACTGTCATGAGTGCATGAGTCTGGTACCAGACCAGAAGGGATAAATCTTTGACTCTCTTCCTTTTCTCTGGATGATCTGTGCTTGTTGATGGCTTCTCCTATAGCGATGTGCTGATGACTCATAAATTCAGATATCTGGCCTCTGGTTATTTTTCCTGAGATTCAGAGGTATATTTCTCCTGCTTTCTATATGTCTTTTCCTGAATCTTGCACAGGCACTTTTCGCTCTGCATACCTCAAATGATCTCATCCTTTCTGTCTGGAATAAAGCATTGTCTTCAATCCCATCCCTCAGGGTGGAGACTGGGAGTCATCCTCAGCCCTCTGTTCCATCTTTCTCCTCACCCAAATCCTGTTGAGTCACCAAGTCCTGTCTTGTTTCTAAGTCTCTGGGATTTGATGAAAATGAGCTTAGGGTCACCCCATAAATTTTTTATTATGTGATAAATTTAGGTTATGCTCCCTCATCTCCTGACTTCCCTTTTTCTAAACTATAGACCATTAGACATTCTCTCATGGAAGTCTCTCCAATCTCCATGTTCATTCTGGCTGCTCTCTGAACCTTTTCTAGGTCTGTGAAAGCCCGTGTCTAGGACAACCTCAAGTATCCAGTGTGGCTAGTGTGGTGAGCCTTGAGGAGCAACTAGGGTCCCAGCTGGATGGAGATAAGGGCATTTCTGAGTATGAGTGCCCCCCATGTTAAGCAAGCAGATTTTAAGAGTATATATAAGGAAAACGATGGTATAGAGAATAAGTGTTTGGAATGAGGCTCAGAAGGAGGCTTGGATGGCATCAGAGGGCTTTTCATAAAATGGCTGTGTAAAATGAATATTTATATATCACATTTTATTTTTCATATGCTTCTTTTCTAATTTGGGAAATGTTTTCATAGAAAATCATTTGGGGCCAATGAATAATAAAACTCACAGTTAAAACTCAATATTGTCAAGAGAAATTCCGCATTTTAAAATGTGCATTTACATAATACAGATTCAATTCCCACAGTGTTGCACACCCAGGTATTAAAATGCTGTATATAGTTCATTTCACATTTTTCCCACAGGTCTTGGAGACATAAGCAGACACAGGGGTAACTCTCAGGGAATAAGATTGCCTATGGGCGTTTCCTAGGTGCAGGTAAAGCATTGCTTTGGAAATGGTTATGTGACTTAGCAATGAAGGGTTAATATTCCTTTAGTCTGTCAGCTGTGGTGTAGCCAGTAGCATCTCAGCTTGAATTGTCTCCATTACTGAGCTTCAGACATGTCTGAGTACATCTGCTGAATGTCTTCCCCATGTCTGAGATGATTTGTGGTCTATCCCATAAGTATATTGGCACTATGGTCAAAAAGTTTTCTGGAGAGAACTCATCCTAAGAGAGGTGGGGTCACCACGATAAGCTCTAATCATCAGAGAGTGGGGTGATTCTGAGGCCAGTTTGATGTGGCTTGTGAGGAAGTGTACTAGCTCATCCACTCCCTGGACTCAGGACTCAGTCCTAGAAAAACTGTGGGGGGCAAGTGAGCTGTGCATAAGAGCTGTTCCACTATATAATCTCTATGTTATTTGAGCACAATACCACTGTTTCAGTAGCCTTCAGCAGAGTATACTGTAGAAGTGGTAGAAAGGCATATTCCCTCTATCCACAGATGCCCTAAACAAGAGGTTTCCGAACTCTTTTGATTGACATTTTTATCTGTTAAAAAGTGTCTAAGCCCTCTCATATATTAATATCCTATATATTTTATAAAATATATATGGAAGTAAAATTTTTAAAGAATAAAATAAAAATGAAACAAAAATTCTGATATTTTCTTCATACCCCCAAAGGTTTGCCTTGCATCCCCCTTCATGATGAGTCCCTGTCATGGAGACCATTGCTCTAGAGCATCAATGGGTGGGGCCTGGTGATGCTCAGAAATAGCAGCTCTTCCTGGTAAAGGTGCCCATGATGCAATGAGTGTGCACACATGTGAGACTCATGCTGGAACCTCAGGAAATTCTTCTTAGGGCCCTCTTTTCAGGGAGCTAGACTCTGGTGAGGCATGTAAGAGAAAGATGCAGAAAATCATAGGGCAAAATGTTACTCTATTTGAACCTCCAGGCTGGTGAGCCTAGGGAAACTTGAGTTGCACAAATAAAAAATATTTCTGAGACTGTATGTTTGTACTACATTTTAGAGTTTACCAACCACTTTCACATGTAACATCTCAACAACTGTGTGGAGTATGAAGGATGGAAACTGAGAATTTCCTTAAACCAATTTGATCACACTCAGATTTTAGGCTCTTTGTGGAAATCATAGTAGCTACCCAAGAAGTTTGAGGTGGTGACAATTACCCTTCCACAGTCATGATAACAAGTTGTAATGAATGCAAGCCTCAGACCCAAATCTTTAACACACAAGAGATATTTATTAGACTAGCATTCATTAGCAAAATAGGCACAAAATGTTTTATACAACCTGTTTGGTAGGTTGATAAACTCCCAGCTCTATTTCCTTTTAGGTACTCTAACTATATATTGAGTAAAAAAAAAAAAAGCTTTACTTGAGGTAGGATTCTGTATCCTTTAGTATGCATCATGATCATGCAATCAGAAATCGTTCTAAACCACTGGTTAGAGATAAGGAAAGATTAGAAATTGGGCCTCACACAACATCACTAAGGGGTGCAAAGTTGAGGCATCAGAGGATTCATACTCTTTTTCCCTGCAAGTATCCCTAAACTATTTTAGCTAACTCACATGTCTTGAATACCTTTAATTTCACCAAGTAAAACCCATTTCTAACTTTCAACTTACTATTAAATAAATGGCAAAGTAATGGTTATTGATTAACGTAGGAGTGAGTCCACCTCCTCTCTGTGGTAATGCTGCCTGGCATATACCCCCACTTCTGGACTGTACATTTCAGAGATTGTTTTAGCTGACTTGGCCTAGAAATGAGACTTAAATTAATTGTCATGCATCTGAAGCATTTTAAAATAAATTATAGATCTTGTAATATTGTGTTACTATTTTACAGGCATTGAAGCTATGATCTATGATTTGCCCAAAGTCTCTCAAGTGGTAAGCAGAGAGTAAGAAACTGAGTCCAAGTGTAAATGACCCTCAATCCCATCCTCTCTTCATAATATTGATGCACCTGACTATATGGCCACTCTGGCCCTTGAAGCACTCTGCCCTTTGGCCAATTTTTAATAAAATCTAAAATTTAGTTAATAGTAATAGACCAATGTTAAAAGTGAGAAATCTGCCTCTTCTGTTGGCCTGGTTCCTACTGTAGGAAAGGAAAAACAATCTTCACCAGAGTTATGAGGTTTTGCTTAGATTCCCAAAAGCTTACTTTGTTTGCTCGTTCTTATAATTCTTTTCCTCAAGGAAATTGGGATATGTTTTCTAGGCCCTGGAGGACATTTGTGTGAAACCACATGGCCCCTGAGGGCCATGACCCAAGGGCAGGGGCTGCTCTGGACAGCAGTGTGTGATGATGGGCTGGGCAGGTCAAGGACCTGGAGGAGACAGCTGGGTGGGATCATGCCAGGAGCTAAAGCAAGAAGTTCAAGATCTGCCAGACCAGAAATATGCTAGATAGGTACCAGGGAATTTTAAAGCCTGCAGCCTATGCTAGGGATCAGCCAGCCTCGCCCAGAAGAATGTAGGTTTTGGGACAGAGCGAGAATAACCAAAAATAAAATTAGCACATTCGAAGATACCGAGAGCAAAAAGCAGGCACCCACAAACAAATAGAAGCTGAGTCTTTAATAAGAAATATGCAGGTAATGAAAAACTCAGGAGACTTTTGTCTGATCAAGGAACTTCTGTTTCCTTTTACCTCCTAGTGTTTCTCTTGCAATGCTTTTGCCCTGGACTCTCCAGGCTTCTGATACATCCTAAAACAGAGTGAGTTTTCCACAGTACTCCCCAGCCAATAACTCTGCAGCGCCCAGATAACTCTTGAAAGGTGTGAGTGGCACTAGATTTCTTTAATCATTCCTGTTCTTGTGTCCTGAGGCCAGCCCGTTGGTCCCAGGGTCCTCTTCACAGATCCTCTTAGGACTTTTGTCTGATTCTCATGCCAAGGGATTCCTGCAGCCACTCTAACCAGCCAGAGGTAGAGGTACCCTTAAGTTACCGCCTTAGGACCCTTGAGATTGGTTTATAATTCATAAAAAGGACACTCTAGTACCTGTTACTCAATAAGAACAATGACTTTGGTATATGACAGACAAGAATTGAAGGGATTTTTACAGATCTGTAGGACAACAGCCATTTCCAAAAGGATGACATTGCAGTATTTTAAAAGAACAGCTATTTTGGGCAGGAATTCAAAAATGCACTCTATTGATACTAAAGTGAATTTGGCTTGTATATAGAAGTGGGTTTTTTTTAATGCCCTTCAAAAGTTTAATTTGAACTTAAAACTTATAAATTGGAGGAGATCTTTACCACAAAAGCCTTCTGATTTTATGGTTCTGTGTAGATGTTGGGAAAAGAGGGAAAAAGTTTTATGGCCAAAGAATGCAGACTCCTGGCCTGGGGGTGGAGAAGTGTCTATCTCTTGACCTTGTGTGGTCCTGAGCCTCAGAAATATGGAAAGATCTGTGGGCTTGTTAGGGCTTGATGCAATAACTTAATGAGATACAATTTTGGATTAGGATTTACAAGTTCCAGATTTATTATAAATGTGCACAGTAACAACAACGACAACAATAATGGCTTATTTCACTTATTGAGTGCTTACTATGTGTCAGGCTCATATGTCAAGAATTACTTTATATACAATAACTCAAATTTTCAACAAACTTATTAAAAGGTAGTTGAAGCAAAACACTGATGCCCAGATCTTGGTTTCTATACACTGTTCCTCAGTAAAAGAATTTCTCCTTGGAGAAATGGCTAATAATAGGGCCTGGGGCAGGGGAAAATTTAAGGTGAACATGAGCATCACATAGTTCATGAAAGTAAGGAAGTGCTCAAGAAACAAAAGGATGGGGCATGTCAAAGAGACACAGGAGCCAAACTGAAAGAGTTTCTGTTGACCATATCTAATAAATAATATAGTATTGAGTTATAATTTAAAGTATAAAATGAATATACATGAGTACATAGTAATATACTTAAATGATTGAATAAATAAATAAACAGCGGAGAAGAGACAGATCTTCCTTACAGAAAAAATTCCAAATAATGTATGTAAATACTTCCATCTTTAGGAGGAAGAGCTTAACCCATTCCTGAGGGTGGGCTAGGCATAGTGACTTGTTTTCAAAGAAACACTATGGAAAGGGAAAAATGGTAACTTTACAGTGGAAAAAACTGGTAAACATGACCTTAGCCAAGTGATGAAGGTTAATGTTACGTGGATATTGTGCACCTCTAATATGATGTGATGAGAAGGATATTTCATCTCTATGGTGTTCTTCCCAAATATCCATAACCTCATTGAAGACTGCAAGAGGACATTGATGGAAAAACTGGTGAAATCCAAATAAATTCTGGAATTTAATTAATGATAACGTACCCCGATCAGTTTTATAGTTTTTACACATGTACCTTTTATATGTAGAAATTTCTTTCTTCTCTGAGCAGGAACTCCAAGCCCACCTCATTCTAATCGCATAGGTAAATAACTTAACAATTTGGCATCAATTTTTCCAGACATTTTCTATGATCTATAGGTACATACTTTAAAGATGTATAACTGGAACCTTGCTTTTCATTCTGTCCTATTACTTATTTAGTAGACTTGGTGGCTACTAAACACTACATCTTGGTTTATGAGAGAATATTACTTCCACAGAGGTATTAAACTGTTGGGTCTACAACTTCATTTTTAAGCCTTTTAAATGTACTTCTTATAGTCACTAAATAATTTTTCCTTTTTTTCTTCTTCTAACCTAGAAGCCTAAAAGAATCCTTTAGACATTTCTAAATTTTTGTAATATTACTCAAGATTATTACTTGCTCTGCTCTAAAAATTTGGACTTATGGAGTTTTAAGAAAAAAAAAACTAAGAAATTTGTTAATCATTAAAAAAACAGAAGTATGAAAGATGTTTCTAGTTGACCACATTTAGGTCATAACTTTTTTAATGCATGCTAGCTGAAGCTGTTAGTGACAGAAATTGAATATATGTTTGTGTGTGTTTGTATATGTGTATGTGTATACACACATAGACACAATTATATCTATATATAGAATTTTAAAAGCATTACTTTTTACTTGGTACTTTCCTGCTGGTTCACGTAGGATAAGAATAGTAACCTCTGATTATCTGAGCTCAGAGCTTTTTTTCATCCCTCTTTGTAACAGTCAGAGCTAGGACTTGATCTTGGGTCTATCTACACTCCTCTTACCCCTACTGGTTAGCCTTGCTATAGAAACTGTAGAGAGTTCCACAGCTGTGGGCATTAGTTTCTGTGCAATCTTGGCAGACTGTATGTTGGCCAGTGGGGGTGGGGTGTGCGTAGGATGTGTGGCGGGATCGCGTTCTCAGCATGTTCCTCAGGACTTTTCTCCTATCATAGTCAGTTTCCCAACCCAGGTTGTAATAGTTCTTCACTGGTTAGCCTCACTGTGCCTTTCTCAACCTTGTATTTCTTTTTTTTTTCTTTTAGTTTCATTTTATTTTTAACTGACAGAATTGTACATATTTATGTGGTTCAGTGTGATGTTTGATACATGTACATTGTGTAATGATTAAATCAGGGTATTTAGCATATCTATCATTTCAAACATTTATCATTTCCTTGTGGTGAGAACATTCAAAATCTTCTCTTCCAGTTATTTTGAAATATACAATATTGTTAACTATAGTCACTCTACTGTGCAATAGAACACCAGAACTTATTCCTCCTAACTGTACTTTTATACTCACTGACTAATCTCTCCCTATTTCCCCTTCCTCCTTACCCTCCCCAGCCTCTGAAAACCACTATTCTACTCTGTACTTATCTGAGATCAGCTTTTTCAGATTCCACAAATGAGTGATATTATGCAATATTTGTCTTTCTGTGCCTGGCTTATGTCACTTAACATAATGTCTTCCATGTTCATCCATGTTGCCACAAATGACAGGATTTCATTTTTTTAAATGGCCGCATAGTATTCCATTGTGTATAACACATTTTCTTTACCCATCTATCTGTTGATGGACACTTAGGTTGATTCCATATCTTGGCTATTATAAATAGTGATGCAATAAACATTGAGTGCATTTATGTCTTTGACATACTGATTTTATTTTCTTTGGATGAATACCCTGTAGTGAGATTGCTGGATCATATTATAGTTAGACTTTTAATTTTTTAAGGAACTTCCATACTGTTTGTTTTCCATAATGGCTATACTAATTTACATTTCCCACTAACAGTGTATAAGGGTTCCCTTTCTCCACATCTGTGCCAGCATTTGTTATTTTTTGTTTTTTTGATAATAGCCATTCTAATTGGGATGCCAACCTCCCATTTGTCAAACAATGGCTGGCACTTCCTTGTAGAGAAAAGTGAAGCTAAGTAATAGGAATCCCTCCATGTTCTGCCTCCCTGGTACAAACCTACAAGTTGGAACACCTCTCTTGACCTCCTTTCTCTGGGTTTTATAGAAAGAGGCAAAATATTGTTAAAAGTATGACTTTGAGAGTCAGAAAGAAATGTATCTGCTCCCTGCTCTGCCACTGTAGCTATGTGATTTTGAGTGATTTACTTAAAACTTGCTAATACTTAATTTCACATTCTGTTAAGTGGGGATAATTATAGTACCTACATAGCAGTATTAAAAGATAATGCAGGTGAAGTCTGTTTAACATGGTATCTGACACAATAAGTGCCTGGCATTGCAAATGTTAATAGTAACTTCTTTCTGTTCATAGTCAACTCATCTTCCAGGGCTTATCCAGAACTTAAACTTCTCCTATTGCTCTGGCTCTTTCCTCTATCTATAAATATGCTCAAATATCTTCTAGATTAGAAATAAATAGAAACAAAAAACTCTCCCTTGATCTTGCCTTCACTTTTATTGTTATTACATTTCTTTTTTCTCAGAGTCAAGCTTTTTGACAGAGTAAGAGAGGAGGATACTCTGCTTCACTTTAAGTCAGCTCTTAGACTAAAGCAATCTGGATTCTGTGCCCCCTTAAACTGAAACTATCACTAAGGTCATCAGCAGGACTCCCTGAAGTGGACATGTGGTTTTGTTTCCTAGCATCATTTTCCCTTCTAACAGGGTGCCGTCTTGAGCAGCTGCCCTCCTTTGTGATCTTAGTGTAACAGTGAGTTCAGGTGCCCTGCTCTCCCCCAGCCAGGGGTGGACATAAGACCCCAAGTCAGGCCAACCAGACAGGCAAGTCAGGGGAATGACAGATGGTGACATTTCTGTCTTGCTACCCTAATTCCCCTGGACATTCTAATTTCTTGTCCTTTTTATGGACTAATGCTTCGATTTTTCCTTGGAGTCTGTATCTGTCTTATGTTCCTTCAATATATTTCTTTTTACTTAACATTAGACAGTTGGTTCTATTGCTTACAGCAAAAGAATTCTAACTGATACAAGTCTTAATTGGTAAATTAAAAAAAAAACATTTCAGTATGTTTATAATTTGTTTTCTGACACTGTTGGCCACTTCGTCCTTGAAACTTTCTGTACTTATAAATCCTGCAATGACCCACTGTCCTGGTTTTCCTCTTACCTTGTCCTGATTATTCTCAGTTCTACCCTGTTCCAAGCCCCACTACTTAAATGTTTGTTTCCCAGGTTTTCTCTCTTGGTCTTGTTCTCATACTAACCTAGGGGTTCTTGAATTGTGCCACAGATCCTCTGGCAGGAGGGGAAGGCCTGTGAATCCCTTCTCAGGATAATGGTTCTAAATACATTGAACAAAATATATAAACTTACAAAGGAAATGAATTATACTGAAATGTAATTAGAAAAATATTTCTAAAAATTGTGATATAATAGTATGTGTGCTTTCTTATTAATACACTAAATAACAAGATCTCGTGGTGAGTCTAACAACTACCATAATTTTGAAGGAGTAATGAATGTAAATGCTATTTCAAGATATCTTTAATAACTGTAATATGATATAAAATGAGATTTCTATTGGTGATCACAGGTATTGTGATTTCATCACAAGTACTGCTAAATACTTCTGTGACTTGTCACCTATATTGATAATTGAGAGAAATTTCAGTTTGTAAAAACAAGCATGTAATTTTTTCCATTCAAGTTCTTGGACTCCTTGAATTCCATCCACAAAACCCTCAGAAGTCCGAGGACTCAGGTGCAGAATCTCTGCTTAAGTCTCTGCCTAGGAGCTCTCATCCATACCAATGCTTATTCCTACTATCCGTATCTTGAGGACTCACAGATTTATATTCTCAGCCTGGATTTCTAGACCCAGAGACCTTCCTTTGTGTAGCCCATAAGCAGCTCCTTTCTACATGTCTATACCAGAATTTCCTTTTTATACCTTTTCTTCTTCCTGGGGGTTTCTCATCTCTCATCTGCTCTGTGGTTAATGTCCAGTATTATTCCCTTCAATATAGCCTCCACACTGCTGCCAGAGTGACAATTCTAAAAAGCTGATATGCTCTAAAATATGAGCATATCACTTCTTTGCATAAGACTCCCCTTTACCTACACATTGAAATTTAAAGTTCTTTGCTTGTTGTGAAAAGCCCTCCACAGGTAATGTCGCAGGTTCCGTCTCTTACCACTTTCCTCTCTCCATCCTCCCTTTACTCTCTACCTTCTGCCTGTACAATTTGCTTTAACCATATACACATATTTGGAATTTCCTGAATGTCCCTCGATTTTTCATGCCCTGAACCTCTGCACAGGCTGTTATATGCCCTAGCCTTGTCTACCTGCTAATTCTAGATGGGCCTAGATGCCTCCTAGGGAATCTTCTTTGATGCCTCACATATAGTTGACCCCTCTCACCTCCTTTCTATGCTTGAACTTGACATATGCCTCTGGTAAAATTCACATTACACTGAATTACAATCATGTATCCCTATATTTCAGTTTGCCACTAAAGTATAAAGTTTTTGAGACCATATTTTATTTGTGTATTTCCAGTTCTTAGTATGATAGGAGCTCTTACCATATAGTCATTTTTCCCAATACATATTTGTTGACATATTTAGTGTTACTAAAAAAAAATCACTATTGTGCAATTTACACACAGGGTAAGTTTGTTTTAAGGTAAGAGAGCAAATTAATGAGTCTCTTCCATTATAAATTTAGGACAATATTTTAGCCTCACTGTGTAACATACTTGGACCCCTCTAGTGGAGAAAGTAGGTCAAGTAACTGTTGCTGTGCAGGGAAAATGAAATTGTAGACATTTTAAAAGCTGATATGAGTTTCTATATATAAAGCTCAGCCAACCATGTCTGTTTTAAGGTACTCTTTTAGCTTGATTTATTATTATTTTGTTCTTTTCTCCCACATCTATAAATGTTTATCTGAGTTGAGGTTAGATTTACTGCAAGTGGCAACTCTTAGAGAAATAGCCAAAAAAGTAAGGAATATTTGTGGCTCCTTACTGTGGACTGATGTTTAAGAATTTAGAGGTAGAATTATTGAACAGAAAACAATCTTACAGAATGCAATTAAATCATGGCTGCGACTAGCCCATATGGTACCTTTATGCAAATTAGAAAAAAGATGTCCCTTCTTCAAAACACTTTTCACCTTTAGGAAATTGTCATAGTAGATTGATTTAATTAGAACAGAGTACTTTCAACTGCCATCTTCTGGAAATCCACACTAATAAGTATGCAAATCTATGGTACCTGTGACATTAAGGACATCCTTTAGAAGTGGTGCCCTTGTGTAATGTACAGTCTGCATTGTGGCATATATGGCAGCCTTAGCTGTGGGATTCTATTTATCATTTTATCCTTGTATGTGGTTTTCCTGCCACTTACTTATCATTCAAAAGATGGTGAAGGTTTGCAGATGAAAAAGAAAAAGTACCAGCTGTACTTTCCTGAGAGTGAGAAGCAGCTCCCTTACAGCACATCCAAGTGACTCTGAAACCACATCCAGACCATTGTCTCCTACAGAATTGAAATAGGGCACCAAAGAGCACTGATTTTAGGCTATTCCTTACCTAGCTAGAAAAGTATTGTAGCCTCAAGGGTTCTGAAAGATCATGTGCATTAGCTATGGCTCTCAACTTCCTGTTTTAGAACTCTGGGATAGATTTCCAACTACAAATTTTAGGACTATGGTAAAGCACCGAAAGTTATTATGGCTAGAATTTGGTCTTTGCCACTTATTACACTTCCTTGATCTAGAACTTGGAATCCCTGTTCTTGTGCAAATCCTGTGGTTGATGCTCAATGTATGAAGACAGGAAACCTTGTTCCTTGAATAAAAATGAACCCTTGCTTATTTTCTCATAAAGAAAGAAATTTTGCTTCTATGACAATTTGGATATACTTTGTTTTCCTTGTTTTCTTCCCTTTATGAATGGTCTCTGACTTATGTGTTGGGGGTGGGGGGTAGTATGCAGTGAGCCACAGCAATTTAGGTGTATTTTGTTTTTTAACCTCTCCAGAGGACTGTCAAAACAAGAGAGCATGATTCCAGTAAAACTGGGAGGTGGACAGAACATTCTGAGGATAGGTACAGGTTGTAGGTAGGCTTACTTACTTTGGAGCTGGGGTGGTAGGTGGGGTTCTTCAGGGGATAGTGGGAAGGGAGGAAAACTATGGGATGTGGTTCAGATGATAATATGCCTGGATCAGCATGAGAAGCCCATTGGGTAAGAATCAATGATCATACGAGCTGTATTTTCAGCGTTGAGCAGGAGTGGTAGAGATTTGAATCATCCTGGGACTGATTGGCCTCAGAGCTCTGGTACAGTGTTGCATCAGAGAAGACACCTGCTGAGATCCCAGGTGCAAAGGAGGTCTGGAGAAAAGAGCAGCTGGCAGGCTGGTCTCAAAGCTAGGGTTGGCTCAGGACTGGCCTGAGATGGATGGAGGCATTCTTACTTGACAATAACTCAGCTGACACTCATTATATTCTAAGCACTGGGTGGAATTAAAGGGGCCCTTGCCTCTGTAGAGCTGCCAAAAAGAGAGACACATAACTATAAAATAAAATAGGATGAATTGTGTGCTACAGTGGAGTTTCTGAACAGACAAAATTTTGGAGTGCAGGATAAGGAGCAATTTACTCTCCTGAGAGGAGACTTCTCCTAGTAGTTGGTCTTTAAAAATGAATATTTTTGTTTGTTCCTGATTTTTTCAATGAACATATTTAAAAAAACAGAAGTACAAAATATATATAAAAAGTAGGAAAAAGAAATGGCATACTATTAAAAACTTTTTATTTTGAAATAATTTTAGATTTATAAAAGAGTTGCAAAGATAATACAGAATGTTCCCATATGTACCCAAGGTTCCTCTAATGTTAATAGTTGATACAACAATGGTATATTTATCAAAACTAAGAAATTAACATTGCTACATTACTATTTACAAAACTACTATGTAGACTTTTCCCCCCCATAAATACCCTCTTTTCTGTGCAATATCCAATCCAGGATCCCACATTACATTTAGTTATCATATCTCCTTAGTCTCTTCCAGTTTATGACAATTTCTCCGTCTTTGTCTTTTATGACCTTGACACTTTTGAAGACTAGTGGTCAGATATTTTTCAAAGTGTCCCTCAATTTGAGTCATCTGGTGTTTCCTCCTAAATAGGCTGAGGTTATGGATTTTGGCACATCACATCTGATACCACAGATGTGATGTGTTTTTTTCTCATCATATCATCATATTAGAGGGTTTATAATATCCACACAACAGATTACTGGTGATTTTAACCTTGATCACATAATTAAGGTGGTATTTTCTAGTAAAATTACTATTTTTCCCTTTCTATGCTCCATTCTTTAGAAGCAAGTTACAAGTTCAGCCACACTCAAGGGGAGAGAAATTGAGTTCCACTTTTTGGAAGGAGATCCATCTGAGAATCTGTGGGTGTATGTTAAAAGGACCACAGTCATTAGTAAATCTGGGGGGAAAATGTTTTGAGGCTGTGCAAATATCCTTTTTCTTTGAAATTTTGCCCACTGATTGTAGCATTTATCAATAGATCTTGCCTATAGAAATTATTACTGTGGTGTTATAATGGTGATATTCTATTTCCCTCATTCTCTACATTTAATAAATGAAAATTTTTGTAAGGAATTTTTATCACTTCTGCATTTATTTATTTACTCACTCATTTATATCAATATAGACTCATGGATATTTAGTTTATTATTTGGATTATAATCTAATACTATGGTTATTTATTACATTTTCAAATAGTTCTAGTTTTGGTTTCTGAATGTATATTTTTGAGAAGCTGGGGAAGGTCATTGTGAGCAATGACCTGGTAGGGGAGGAACTTGGTGAGATCAAGGAATCAATGTTACGCTGTGCTATAAATGGCAGAGGATGAAAGGAATGGGGGTGGTGGTGGTGATAAACAGGCCAGGAGGCCAGTGCTGGAATGGAGGCAGCAAGCAGCCAAGTTGGTAGCTATTTCAAAGCACAGTAACCAATGAATCACTGGAACATTTAAAGGTAGATCATCTAGGTTTTCATTTTGGATTCTGCTCAGTAACGTATGATGTGAGGGGCTAAGCAGAGTTTTCTTCATTGCCTCTGAAATCTTTTTCCTTCCTGAAGTGGATATTTCCACCTGTAGTTGTGATAAGGATTGGATTCTTATTGGCCTTTGTAAAAGTTGCTTTATACTTTATAAGGCTCCATCTCAACAGAGACCAGGGCTCACTTAGGCTTCAGCGAAAATAATTTGATTTCTGTTTGTTCATTTATTGTCAGATGGTTGCTCTTTATCATTCATTGAGAGCCAGTTGGGTGTTGCTATTCTTCAATGCTTAAAGAAGACTCACTTCCTATTGTGCAGGCTTATTGTTGAATTGTGTATCAGTAGGGAGTTCTGCTGTTGGATGAGTGTAGGCACTTGGGCAGGTCTTTCATCTGAGCATTTTTCTTCAGTGCTGAAATGGAAATAATTTGCCTATTTCACAGGTGTGTTGTAAAAAATGATTAAGATGATTGACTTTTTAAAATTACCTAGCACAGTGCTTGGCCTATTATAGGTACTCAGTAAATGCTATAAGAATCAGACTGAAACTGAGAGAGTCCTTGAAAGATCATCTATTCTGTTCCTCTCCTTATAGACCAGAGTGGCCCCAGCCTTCAGGTTAAATGTTTTATATTTTCTTTTTGAATATTTCCAGGCATGTGGACTCCACAATCATCTTTAGCAGTGGTAAAAACATTAATTAAGAACATTCTATAAGTCAGTAGTATATGACTTGTGCATATTACAAAGATGAATAAGAAATGTCATAGGCTTCAGTGAGTTTACTGTATTGTAAGGGACACAGCTGTGTAGGCAGAATTAAAATTCAGTGCATTAAAATAAAATAATGTGGTTACAGTGTGAAAGAAGCAAATGAACTCTGCCAGACTCAGGAAAGGCTTCAGAAAGAAGTTGACATTGGAGTTGGGCTCTAATCCCAAATAGAAATTTGCCAGGAAAATGTATGTATGTGTGTGTGTGTGTGTGTGTGTGTGTGTGTGTGTGTGTGTGTGCTTGCATGTGCTTGTGCTTATGTGTATGTTTGGGGAGGAGGTAACAGACTGGTGGTGGTGGTGTTCCAGGTAGGGTGAACACCAGTGCAAAGGCATGGAAGCATGAACAAACATGGCATGTACCAGTTAATGTGACTCAGGTATAAGGGGAATAAATGGCTGGTGGGGACAGGCAAGTCACAGAGGGGAGGTAGGACATGGGACAGGAGCCACCCTAAGGTGTTAAGACTTTATCCTATTGAAAAAGGGAAGTTATATAATCAGATCCTTGTTTTAGAAAATCACCTTTCTAACAACTTGAAAGGTAAGCGGGGGGAGGAATGAAAGTGGTGAGCAGGTTGTTGTTATAGGCCAGGTGAGAAAAGATAAGGGCTGGCATGAGGTGACTATGGAGTTGGAGAGCATGCCAGTATTTTTGAGTTGTATGTCAAGACTTTGATGAAGTAAGGGAGGAGAGGAAAATAATGAACCAAAGATGGCTGTGAGGTTTGTAGCTTGCTCTTCAGGGCACTAGGGCTACAGAGAGAAAACACATGGTTCCCTCCCTCATAGAATTTACTACCCTAGTGAGTAGGCAGATGCACAAGAACAAACCAACAAATAAAACCCCTACCAGTAACAGGTTGATTATGTACTAAGTGCTGTGGGAACACAGAAAAACAAGCATTTAAATCCACCTGGGAGAGTAGAGGAAGGCTTCACAGTGGAGGTGCCATCTGAGCTTTGACTAAAAACGTGAATAAGTGGTTGCTAGGGAGACAAGTGGGAATTCATTCCATGGCGAGGAACTAACATTTGCATAGGTAAGAAAGTAATCAAAAAAGTTGGATTGTGACTGGGCACGGTGGCTCACGCCTGTAATCCTAGCACTCTAGAGGGCTGAGGCAGGCAGATCATTGGAGCTCAGGAGTTCGAGACCAGCCTGAGCAAGAGTGAGACCCCATCTCTACTAAAAAAACCAGAAATTAGCTAGACAACTAAAAAAATATATAGAAAAAATTAGCCGGGAATGGTGGCACATGCCTGTAGTCCCAGCTACATGGGAGGCTGAGGCAAAAGGATTGCTTAAGCACAGGAGTTTGAGGTTGCTGTGAGCTAGGCTGACACCAAGGCACTCTAGCCTGGGCAACAAAGTGATACTCTGTCCAGCCCGCCTCCCTCAGAACAAACTTGTCCCTTTGTCTAAGGTAATGGTCGTAATTTCTTTTGATCTTTCACACTGGGAGTATTTTTCAGCCTTTTATTTATTTAGACAGTATTCTCCCTCTCTACTCCAATATTACTTATTTCCTATCTCAGCCACTCCTCACCCCCACCAAAATATAGATATATAAAGGAAAGGGGATAAGAGTTTTACTCCAAAGAAAAAATGAAGAGAGGGATTTTTGAACAATTTCTCACAATTTGTATTTCAGAAGTTCCAATTGGGAAGACTTTTTCTAGATGATAATTGACAACATGAATAGCAAATCATGAAAGCCACACTGGGGTCCCAGTTAGAATGTTTCTGTTTTGTTTGTTATTAACTGGTAGATTTAGGTTGCTAGACATACTGTAATTTTGGACTCAGGCATGTAATTCATAAGTAGAGTTAACAATGGAATTATAAAGGGAGCAGCTTAGAAATTATCTAGATCCTAGACCAGCCCCCTCACTTTACACACAAGGAAGCTAACACTGAGAGTCTAAGCTGTGTGCCCAAGTTAGCACATCGAGCCAAGGCAGACCCTCACTGAATCCCTACCTTCACTCTCTCACTGCTAGACAGATACTACAGATGACAGGACATGGTACACATTCCCTGACTGCTTCCAGAGTTGCTTTTATCTCTCCATGGTTTCCTGAGCTATAGGATGGCAGTAACTGTGTCAAGTGAGTCAAATCTGGACAATAAACTTACCTTATCTAATGATTAAGTGATAGGAGAGAAAGAAGAGAGATTCTCTAGTCAGAAGTTTTCTGCAACCCAGAAGGCATTGCCATATTATTTCTTCATGCTGGAAGCCAGGTTTCTACATTTTTTAGAGCACTGATGGGACACCTGCCATCAAGGGTGTCTGATGTCTCACCAGGACTTACTGACAACCCCAGGACCTGTCAAGCGTTCCTTTAGAACCTGACCATATAACGTGTGCCTTGTATGTTCAGTTAATCCTCTTGACTACTGATCTCAATCCTTTCCCACTTGTGTAACCTCCTCTGAACAGCTTCCCCCAGCTGCCCTGGCCCCCAGGGACCCTGTTCTCTCCTGTAATCTCCCATGGGTGCTACTCCTGGGGCACTTGTACCCAGGCCAACTGTCAGAAGGGCCTCTGGGCCGCCAGGCAGTCCTGGTCAGCTTTCTCCTGTTCTCTCAGCAGTCAGTTCATACTTTTACCTCAAACCCCTCCCCACTACCTCACCTTCCCTCTCTCTTGGAGGAAGACTACGCCCCCTACTTCACCAAGTAACTATTGATCATAGGGTGAGAACACCTCAGCTTCCTAGCTGTCCCAGGCCTGCTTACTGCCATTTTGTACCCACCATTTCATCCTTCCTCAAGGGTGAGGTACCCCTGCCCTATCTGCAGTTAATTCACCCCTTTCCTGCTTCCTGGGCTTCTTGTCCACTGGTCAAACCCTTCTTTACTCCCTGTGTCTTCAGATCTCTCTTTCTCTCCTCATTGGTCCTTCCACTTAGGATGTAAACACTCTCACAATCCCTTCCATTAAAATAAACGTATAAGCAAAACCACACATTAAGCAGCAATCCATTGGTCCCGGCCTCTCCCCATCACCATTTGCTTTCTCTCCCACCCTTCCTTGAATCAAACTTGATGCTAAGGATTCCTAGGAGTTAATTCTTTGTGGGGCAGCAGTCTCTTACGGGGTCAAAGTCTCTTCCAGATGAGCTGTCAGACTGTGCTGACAGCCTGTCTCCTACACCACCCAGTGGCTGAGAGTGAGTGTGGGTGGGGGTTGGGGAGGGCTGTGGTCCTTGGCAAATACACTGTGACTGCAGGCCAAGGTCTTTAGAAAACCATTGTGAGTGCAAGACAATCTGTCCTGAGAACCAAGCCCTCTAATTTTTAGAATGTTGACTTTAACTGGCATTGCATATTTTATCTCTTGCTGTGTTTCTTTTCTAACTAGAGAGTGAAATCTTTCTCTCTTTACATTTGGATTTGAAAATGCTGAGTGTGTGTCTTTGTGTGTGCGTGTTGGGGAGTAATGGTGGAAAGTAGTCTGGTCATCAAAGCTGTAAAAAGCATTTATGTTTAATTTGTTTAGCCAAAATGTTAATTATGAAAATTGGGGTGTTCAAATCTCCGACTTGTCCCCTAGGAGAAAAACAGACTTGTGCAAGTTCATAGCACAGCTCAGAGGAGACTGGGGTAAATAAGTTCCAGGGCACACTCTAGGGTGCTTTATAAACCAGCTGACCTGTCTCTTCATGAAGCTCCAGAATAGGTTCTCTAAAGGGGACATGGTAGTCGAACATAGGGGCATTATAAAATTCCCTGCAGTGGGCTGCTCCAACTCAGACCATGAATTATTCAGAAGGTCTTTTGGAAGCCCTTCTGGGAATAGTGATCCCACTCCCCTGGGACTGGCTCTGATGAATGAGAGAGGCCCAACTACTTCTTCAGACTTGGCAGCCGGAGGTTTCTTTCCTGCCCCACTAAGTCAACAAAACAACAGAGCCTCCAAAACATAAATCAGTGTCATCAGTTTGTCACCTGGAGTCTTATCCCAGGGCCAGATAATACATGCACTTCTGTACCAGTGACAAAAAGTGTGGGTTAAGAATACGAAGTGGACAGAAGTGTTCACATTTATGGAATTAGGTGGTCATCAACTCCATCTCCTTGCTTATTTGTTTTTTAAATTGTTAATTTTTTGCTTGTCAATTGTTATAAACATAAGAATTATCAAATATTATTCATTTTGAAACAGATCAGATCTTTCTCTTCACTTAGAATTAAAGTGAACAGATTTTTTTCTTTGTTTTTATTAAAAGTTGACTACTGATTACAAATATCTATTTGCACATTTTCATGGATTGGAATGGATTGCCATCAACCATATTTTTATGATTTTAGTTTTCTTTTCAGTGACTGTATTACCTTTAGTATCCTGTTCATTAAGCCTTCCTTTTTATCCTACTCGATCCAGCCTATTTTCATTTATAGACATGTAGAACAGGGACAGGGATGAATTCCCAGCTACCTCAGTGAGGTGTGCACTGGGGTCTGTTTTGAACTTCCTTTCCAATCTGACCAAATTGCTTAGCTACTTCAATCTTTACTACTTTTCTCCTCTGCTACTTACTACTAAAAATAGCCTAGTCCAACCGTACATCTCTACCAGCTTGCAATTTGGCCTATCATGAATGTCCCTCAAGACGGGAAGGCCAGGGCCTCACAGACACCACATTTATTTCAGGCACCTTTGACTACTAAAAAGCCTAAACTTGTTGCCCTCTAATTTCCTTCCATTGGTCCCACCAGGGCCATACAAAGACATGTTTAATCTTTTTCCTAGAAATTTGAAGGCAGTTCTGATATACTTCATTTCCTCTTTCTTTCCCTCTGTTTCCTTGGCTGAACTATCTCAGTTTCTGTTTTTCATTTTAGTAACCCTCCTGATTGCTCCACATGGTACCCAGGACTGAACACAATCCATTGCAGAGGCAGGACTCTCATCCCATTTCATCTTATACTATACCTTTAAGATCACATTAGCATATTTTCATTAATTCAACACTTATTTACTAATTGCCTCTCAGGTGATGGACATTGTACTAGGTGCCTGGATGTGTGGAGTATGTATAAGCACTATGACAGAGAAAACGGACTGGCAGAGAGAGAGAGAGACTAAAAATCATTGACTGTAAAGTATGATGAGTATTAGTCTAGGAGAAGCATGGGCTGGTATGGGCATACATAGTGGGAGGACATTTCCTAGCTAGAGAATTAGGAAGGCCTCCTAAAAGAAGTGATTTTAAAGCTGGTCCCTAAAGTAAATAAGGCAGGAAATTAGAGGGATGAGAGAGGTAGAGGTGGGAAAAGGAGGAAAATGTACCAGGCAGAAGGTAGAACATATATAAGGGCCTAAAGGTGAGAAAGGAACTGAACATAGTACAATCTGATTAGACTGTGAATGGGAGAAGGCAGGGATGAAGCTGGATAGGTAGAAGTGCCCAAACCATGGGCCCGTTAAAAGCTTATCATTCAACATGTGTTTGAACACCTCCTATGTACTAGGCACAGTTCTGGGAAGTGGGGTTATGGCAGTTGACAATAACAATGAAAATCCCTGTCCTCATGGAACTTATAGATTAGTGGATATTAAGAAGTTAAAAAAACATGCAGAAGAAATTTGGGCTTTAAACTAAGGGCAGGGGGAAGTCACTGAGAGGGTTAAATGGGGGAGTGATGTGGTTAGAATCGGACTGTTTAAAGTTAGACATATAATTTTACCCAATGGGAGCACTTTTGAGAATGAAAGAAGCTTTATTAATAATTATTCTTGGACAACAGGTGTAAACTGGGCAAAGCAGAAAAGATAGACATCCTTTTAAAATGTGGGAAAAGACTGGAGGGAAGCAAGACTGGAGGCAGAGACTGGCCATTGTAAGGACCCAGGTGAAAGATAGCCAGGACTGGCACCAAGATGTACAGTGAGATGGAGAAAAGTGGATGGATCTGAGAAGCACTTAACAGAGAAACTTGTTGTCCAAAATAGGCAAGGGACAGTTAATGCAGTGTGGCACCAAAAACTTCCTCCCAAACCAAAAAGGACTCAAAAACCAGTAACTGTTAGACAAGGTCATTAGATCTGTTACTGATTTCTTATTGTCCTATTTTGTCCACATCATGACCAACTTAATAAAAATTCTTGATGAAGTTTAGAAGGGTATACACACTGATTACGTTTTCTGAACTGCTTGTCCAATAAGCCTGTTTAAAAAGAAAGTAGGGGGAAGTTAGCCTGACGTGACTTATTCACAGTAAATGTCCTCTTGATCCTTGATCACTATTTCCTTTCTTTTCACTTATGGTTAGTGCACAATACTGTTATTAAATTGATTTAAAGACTCTTCCTTTCTTACCTTGTTTCTGGGATCTAAAAAACAAACAAAAAGAATCTTTTCCTTAACAGGTGAGGGAATGAACAATCCATTTTAAGCATTGAGTTGATCCCTTTAGTGGTCGACTTGCAAATATAAATGACAATTGTTTTTATTATTCTCCATGATTTAAACAAAACAAAACATGTAAGTTCCCCTTAAATCATAACCCCCTAGAGCAGCTTACAATGGGGCCATTACATGACCATTATTTCTAAGCTAGTATGTTTTGTTCCACTTTGGCTGCAGCTCACACGATACATGGCATTTGCAGGACAAGGTCAGATGTTCTGAAACATCTGCCATCTGTCAAAAAAGGACCTAGTAGAAGACTGAAAGACTGTGGACAAATCAGCATAAACCAGAAACTGCTGTTGGAAAAGAAACTTGGTGCTTGCCCTCAGGGGAATGACATCACCTTCACACGGAAGGGAGAGGCATTCTTAGTCTGTGGCCACCATCAGTTTGTACCTTATAAAGATAGCGCTATTGATCTGATAGTGGTGTTCCAGGTTCTTATGAGGAATGCTTATAAAAGTGGTTGTTGAATGCCAGATATGCAAAGTGCTATTAAATGCTTAATTACTAGAAGTGAACCCAAATAATGACTGAGTTTGATTCCCTACAAGCCAGAACTGTTGTTCCCAACATGGGGCCATTAGCAGAGCTCTGCAGTGTCTTTTATTGCAGTCCTGAGGCTTAGCCATAAATAACTTATTGATCAGGGAGGAAACCAGTGGCTCTAATAGTACTGGTGAAATGGAAGAAGGAACTGAGTAACTGCATAAAATGAATCTTTTACTTCATTGTAAACAATGGAGGGATGGGTAATTCTCTTGAAGCTCAAACATATTACTCTTACGAAGGCTCTCAAAATGTAAACAAATGAGTAAGTAATTAAAGATCTGTTTGGGGTTTGTATTTTCTGTTTGCTGGCATGCAAAGCTTTTAGTACTGGAGGGACCTGCCTCATTCTTTGTGTATCTCGTTCGTAATTGCATCTCTTTCCTTGTGTATGAGGAAGAGGAGTGACTCATGATGACTCCTGATTTTAATTTCGGTAGATTCCTGAAGGTGCAAAATGAGTCAACACATCATCCTTTTTAAACTCACTCTGGTTGATTTCTTTTGAGGGAAGCTATTTGTTAGTTAAGTAGTAATGTTGAAAAGTAGAAGAATGTATATTAAACAATGGGAAGAGTACTCCAGAAATTTGAAAATTAACTAAGTCCTAAAAATAAATTCTTTTCTTGTTTTCTCTGACCTAGAAGACATCATAAGCAAGACATATAGCTATAACTTCTACCCCTAATGAATATACATGGATTTTAGAGAGATAGAACATGCAAAAGTTACCTTAAAATCTTTTCTGAGAGAAGGATAGATAGATAAATAAAATGTACACATGAAGACTACTATTTGTTTTTACTTAAGTATTAAAATGATTATATAAGAATTGGTGCCATTGCTCTGCAGTAGCGGGAAAGATTGTTGGGAGTTGAAGTAGGTGAAGACAGCTTCATGAAAAAGATAGAACTAAGAAGTCAGAAAAAGGAGGATACTTCACAAGTGGCGATAGAAAGAACTAAGGTATAGCTTGGGGTCAAAGACCTAGATTTGAGTACTGAGTGGAAGTTCTTTAGGCAAGTCATTTACTTGACTTGAAGGGCAGTTTCCTTATTTGCAAGATATGCAGATTATTCTTTTCACTCCTCTCTGTCTCTTTCCCTATTTCTCTTTTCTCTCTTCCCTCCCTTCGTCTTCCCTCCTTTCTTTCCTTCCTTTCTTCCTTTCTTTCTTCCTACACATGTCTACTAAATACCTACTTTATTCCTGGCACTGTACTTTGCCCTGGGGATAATGAATGCCCCTACCCACCATCCTTGTAGAAATGAACACATAAATTGCCATACAGGAGGATGCACAGTCCTGAGGAGGCTAGTTTGAGGACAGAGTGGCTAATAGAGTGGAAGTCAGGGAAGGCTTGTTATGCAAATCAGAATTATAACCACTTTGTAAATGCTAAGTGTTTTATTAATTTAACGTTTTCTTTTACCCCTGATGGGTCTTTTGTGGGTTTCTCTGACTGAAGAGGAATTTTGAGTCATTATTTAAGATTTTTGTAAAGAAATACACCATTGGCAGGAAGAGGAGGGGGTGTTTTAGTTTAGTGAAACTTGGACCAATGTAAATTTAGTGGATCAGATGTAGTGTTTGCAAGGGATATGAAATGCTAGTCATCCAAATCCAATGCCATAACAATGAACCCTGAAACAGTCATATTTTTTTTTAACAGAGTACAACTTCTTTATAAAAATGCAATTCTTAAAACTCACATTTTTGGTTTTTGGAAACCAGAGACAAAGTAAAGGGACTGGCAAGATTTAAGTTTTTGGAATCAAGCATTGAATTATTAATTGACAATTAATTATTAATTAATTCTGAAAACAGTAGAAGGAGGGATTAGGAGCTCCCAAAGCACAATGTCATTACCTTTCAAGAATTAATGGTATATACCAGCAGTCCCCAACCTTTTTGGTACCAGGGACTGGTTTCATGGAAGACAGTTTTTCCATAGGGAGGTGGGGAGCTGAGGTGATGATGCAGGTGACGGGGAGCAGCTGTAAATACAGGTGAAGCTTCGCTCACTCCTGCTCACCTCCTGCTGTGTGCCCTCCCCTAACCCCTATTCCTAAGTTTCATGGGAGACAATTTTGCCATGGAAGGGGGTGAGGTGGGGGGGTTAGGGACTACAGGTATATACAATTTCATTTCCACATCTTTTTCTTGCTCTATGTGTGTATGTTCACATATGCCCGCATGTGTCTGTGAGAGAGAGAGAAAGGAAGAGAGGAAAAAAAGGAGGAGGCCCATGCTGTGGAATTTTGGGTAGTTTTGGGAGCTTTTTTTTGAGAACACTGAGAATGATTAGAAGGAAGTGAAGTGAGAAGTTGAAGTGTAATTGCTAACTGTTGCCTGTTTTAGGGAAAGATGAGATTAGATGCAACCTCTGGTAGAAATTCTGAGGGACTTTTCAATGTTTCAGAGTCTGATGATTCCAGTTCTTTATAATACAAAATTTCATTTAAAAACTCATTTTTTTTTGGTATAAGGTCATTTTTAGCACTTCTAGAAATCGACCAAGCATTAGCTAGTTGTGAGCTTCTCCTCACTTACATATTGTAGAAAGAAACTTTATAGGAAGAAAATCCTTACTCCATAATTATAGAAAACAGATTCGAAATGTACACAATCCATTTGGATTAAAATACATCAGATGTACATGATAATATTATACTTATCCCTGCTTAAAGATGAGAGATAGTGAGAACACCCGGCATATGCAATGGAGGACAGATTAATACTGAGCAAAGTAAAAAAGCCCAGAAGGAGCCATGTACAACTTTGCATATGAAATAGCACACTTCTTAGTCTGGTGTTCAGTTTAATTCAGAGACATGTATAGAAGGCCTAGAATTTGTTGGGACTGTGCTCGATATTATATATACAAAGATTGGGAGACAATCATCAAGGAGCAACTAGTACAGTTGGGAGAAACACAGACATAAGCACTGATCACAGCTCAACACAGTAAATGCCACAGTACAATTGGGAGAGAGAGAGAGAAAGAGAGAGGGATGGAAAAAATATCAGTTAACTTTGTCCAGGGAGTCATCCCAGGGAAGGTGCTGTAGCTGTTAAGAATGATTAGACGTTTGCTAAATAGAAGAATAATGGAAGAGTCTTATGCACAAAGATAAAAGGATGTTAAAGCCTTAGCCACAGAAGAGTCTATAAGGCATTAAAGGGATGTTGAGTCATTGCATTTGATTAGTGTAGAACATAAGGTGCAAATAAGTAGGGGAATGGGAGGCTGGAGTGGCAGATTAGAGCCAAGCTGTGAAGGGCCCACCTAAGATGTTTGGATGCTATCTTACAGATGACAGGGAGCCTTCATAGTCCGCTTCCCCCTCCCCCAGCATTTTATTATGAACAGTTTAAAATATGGAGCAAAATTGAAAGAATTCTACAATGAGTATTTGTATACCTACCATTAGATTGTACTAGTAACATTTTGGTATACTTGTTTCATCATGTAGATATCCATCCCTTTATAATCTATCAGTCCATTTTATACATTTTTATACATTTCAAAACCAGTTGTAAAATACTAAATACTTCAGCATGAATATCATTAACTAGAGATTATTGTATGTTTAGGTATTTGATATAAAATTATAATCTTTATGGTTTTAAAGTATGAGAATAAAATAATCAATTTTGTACTTAAGAAATGTCATAGTTGGAAGAATGAAGCAAATTAGAAACCTACTTTATAACTCTAAATGAGAGATGATAAGAATGTGATGAGAGAGAGGGCGGAGCAAGATGGCCGAATGGAAACCTCCAGCGATCGTTCCTACGCATAAACACCAAATTTAATAACTATCTGTTCAAGTAAGCACCTTCAGAAGAACCAAAAATCAGGTGAGCGATCTTACTACCTGGTTTTAACATTATATCAAGGAAAGAGGCATGGAAGACCACAGAAAAGACAGTCTTGCATTGCCTATGCCACCCTTTCCCCATCCTCCAGCAGTGCTGTGCCAGTGCCAGCACCCTGAGTGAAGAGAAAAATCTGTGGGCTTGGGGAGAGAGAGTGAAGTGATTGTGGGACTTTGCATTGAAATCCAAGGCTGCCCTGGCACAGGGGAACACAGCACAGGGCAGAATTCTGCCGGTGCCCACCGAGGGAGCATTTAGACCAGCCCAGCCAGAGAGACATACTCTGCCTTGAAACCCATGTTCCCCCTAGCCCCACCACTGGCTGCAAAATACAGCCTGGGACCTGGACTAAATTCATAAGGCAGTCAGGCCACAAAGGTTGCCGTCCTTGGGCAATTCCTGTGGCTGTGCTGGCCCATAGACAGTGGACTTGGGGTACACATGACTTGGTGAGATGCTAGCAATGGCAGCCAAACCAGTACCTGTGTCACCTCACCACCCCACCCCCTAACTATAGGCAGTGCAGGTTAGAGAATCTTCTTCCACTTGGGGAAACGAAAGGGAAAATTCAGAAGACTTTGTTTTGTAACTTGGGTACTAGCTCAGCCACAGAAAAATAAAGTACCAAGCAGACTCCTGAGGCCCCTGAGTCTAGGCCTTAGTTCCTGGAAGGCATTTCTGGACCCACCCTGGCCCAGAAGGAAACATGCTGCTTTGAAGGGAAGGACCCTGGCAGGATTCATCACTGCTGACTAAAGAGCCCTTGGGCTTTGAATAAATATCAGAGGTAGCCAGGCAACAGTCACCACAGGCTTTGGGTGAGACTGGGCAGGCTTCAGGTGGGACCTGGCACTGGTAGCCATGAGGGAGTGCCCACATCACTCCACCTCCATCCAGCTCCAGCAGCCGAGCACAGAAAGTGAGGGAAAAGGGTGAGAGACTTTGCCTGGTAATCTAGGGAATTCTCCCATATCTTATCCAAGTCCACCAAGGCAATACCACAGGGAATCTGCAAGACTCACAGCATTACTGGGCTTGGGGGTACCCCCAGCGCTGATACAATGCTGACCAAAGACTTAAATCACAACACTGAATTACCTTTGAACACTTAGAAAGCCTTCCCAAGAAGGACAGGTTCAAACAAATCCAGAATGTGAAGATTGAAATAAATATTTAACTCATCAGTGCCCTGACATAAATGAACATCTACAAGCAACAAGAACATCCAGGAAAACATGACCTCACCGAATGACCTAAGTAAGGTACCAATCCTAGAGTGACGGAGATTTGTGAGGTTTCAGACAAAGAATTGAAAATAGCTGTCCTGAAGAAGCTCAGTGAACTTCAAGACAATGCAGAGAAGGAATTCAGAAGCCTATCAGAGAAATTTGACAAAGAGATTGAAATAATAATAAAAAAAGCAGAAATTCTGGAGCTTGAGAATTCAATTGACAAACTCAGAAATGTATCAGAGTTTCTCAAAAGCAGAATTGACCAAGCAGAAGAAAGAATTAGTTAGCTTGAAGACAGATTATTTGAAAATACACAGAAGAGAAAAAAGAAAAAAGAATAAAAAAGAATGAAGCATGCCTACAGGATCTAGAAAACAGCATCAAAAGGGCAAATCTAAGAGTTACTGGCCTTAAAGAGGAGATAGAGAAAGAGATTGAAGTATAAAGTTTATTCAAAGAAATAAGAACAGAGAACTTTCCAAACCTAGATATAGATATCAATATTCAGGTATAAGAAGGTCATAGAACACCAAGCAGATTTAACCCAAACAAGACTACCTCAAGGCATTTAATAATCAGGCTCTTAAAGGTCACAGATAAAGAAAAGGTCCTAAGGGAAGCAAGAAAAAAAAACAACAAACCAACATATAAAGGAGCTTCAATATGTCTGGCAGCAGACTTCTCAGTAGAAACCTTATAGGCTAGGAGAGAGTGACATGACATATTCAAAGTGCTGAAGAATAAAAACCTTAACCCTAGAATATTATATCCTGCAAGAATATCCTTCAAACATGAAGGAGAAATAAAGACTTTTCCTAGACAAACAAAAGCTGAGGGATTTCATCAATACCAGACCTGTCCTATAAGAAATGCTAAATGGAGTTCTTCAATTTGAAAGAAAAAGATGTTAATGAATAATAAAAAATCATCTCAAGGTATAAAACTCACTGATAACAGTAAGTACATAAATACAGAATACTCTATTGCTGTAATTACAGTACATAAATCACTTATATCTTGAGTAGGAAGACTAATAGACAAACCCATCAAAAATAACTGTAACAACTTTTTGAAAGATAGTATAAAAAGATATGGATGGAAACAATAATAAGTTAAAAAGCAGGGCCAGGGGATGGAGTTAAAGGGTAGAATTTCTGCTAGATTTCTCTTTGCTTGTTTATTTGTAAGCAGAGTTGTCTTATGTTTAAAATAATTTGTTATAGTTTTTTTTTTCCGCAATCTTCATGGTAACCTCAAATCAAAAAACCTACAACAGATAAACAAAATGTAAAAAGCAAGAAATTCAAAGCACACTACCAGAGAAAATCACTTTTAACAAAGGAAGACAGGAAGGAAGGAAGAAAGAAAGAAACAACCAGAAATCCAATAACATGGCAGTAGTCAGTCCTTACTTGTCAATAATAACATATGGACTAAACGCTCCAATGAAAAAACATAGAATGGCTGAATGGATAAAAAAAAAGAAAGAGCCAGCTGTATGTTGTCTGCAAGAAATACACTTTACCTGTGAACACACACATAAACTGAAAATAAAGAGATGGAAAAAGATACTCCATGCAAATGGAAACCAAAAAAGAACAGGAATAGCTATACTTCTATCAGATAAAATAGATTTTAAGATACAAACTGTAAAAAGAGACAAAGAAGGTTATGATATAATGGTAAAGGAATCAATTCAGCAAGAGGATATAACAATTCTAAGCATATATACACCCAACACTGAAGCACCCACATATGTAGGGCAAATATTGTCAGAGCTAAAGAGAGAGATAGACCCCAATAAAATAATCATTGAGGACCTCACCACTCCACTTTCAGCACTGGACAAATCATCCAGACAGGAAATCAGCAAAGAAACCTTAGAGTTAATCTGCATATAGACCAAATAGATCTGACAGATATTTACAGAACGTTTCATCCAACAGCTACAGAATATACATTCTTCTGCTCAGCTCATGGATCATTCTCAAGGATAAGCCATATGTTAGACCACAAAACAAGTCTTAAAAAATTCAAAAAAAACCTGAAATCATACTAAGTATTTTCTCCAACCATAAATGGAATAAAACTAGAAATCAGTAACAAGAGAAACATTAGAAAATAAACAAACACGTGGAAATTAAACAATGTGCTCCTGAATGATCAGTGGGTCAATGAAGAGATTAAGAAGGAAATTAAATTTTTTTTTGAAAACACAGTGTATCAAAACCTATGGGATACAGCAAAAGCAGTTATAAGAGGAAAATTTATAGCAATAAATGCCTACATCAAAAAAGTAGAAGAGGTTCAGATAAACAACATAATGATGCATGTCAAAGAACTAGAAAAACAAGAGCAAACCAAACCCAAAATTACTATAAGAAAAGAAATAAAGATCAGAGCAGAAAATAAATGAAACTGAAACAAACAAACAAAAAACAATATTAAAGATCAATGAAACAAAAAGTTGGTTTTTTGAAAAGATAAACAAAATACCTTTAGCCAGACTAAGAAAAAAAGAGAGAAGATCCAAATAAATAAAACCAGAGATGAAAAAGGAAACATTACAACTGATACTGCAGAAATCCAAAGGATCATTAGAGACTACTATGAGCAACTATATGGCAGTAAACTGGAAAACCTAGAAAAAGTGGTTAAATTCCTAGACACATACAACCTACCCAGATTGAACCAGGAAGAAATCCAGAACCTGAATACACCAATAAGGAATGAGATGGAAACAATAATAAAAATTTTCTCATCAAAGAAAAGTCCAGGACCTGATGGCTTCACTCCTGAATTCTACCAAGTATTCAAAGAGTTAATATCAATTCCACTTAAATTATTCCAAAAAATTGAGGAGGGAATACTCCCAAACTCATTCTACAAGGCCTGTGCCACCCTGATATCAAAATCAGATAAAGACAAAACAAAAAAAGGAAAGTATTGGCCAATTTCTCTGATAAACACAGATGCAAAAATCCTCAACGAAATACTAGCAAACCGAATTCAAGGACACATTAAAAAAATTATTCATTGTGATCAAGTGGGATTCATCTCAGGAACGCAAGCATGGCTCAACATATGCAAATCAGTGTGATACATCATGTCAACAGAATGAAGGACAAAAACCATATGGTTGTTTCAACTGATGCTGGAAGAACAGTCGATAAAATTCAATGTCCTTTTATGATAAAAATTGTCAAAACATTGAGTGTAAAAGGAACTTACCTCAACATGATAAAAGCCATATATGACAGACCCACAGTGAGTATCATGCTGAATGGGGAAAAACTGAAAGCCTTTCCTCCAAGATCTGGAACAAGACAAGGATGCCCACTTTCACCACTGTTATTCAATATAGTACTGGAAGTTATAGCTAGAACAATCAGATGAGAGAGAAATAAAGGACATCCAATTGGAAAGGAAGAAGTCAAATTATCCTTGTTTGCAGATGATACGATCTTATATCTAGAGAAACCTAAGGACTCCACAAAAAACTATTGGAACTTACAAACAAATTCAGTAAAGTTGTAGGTTATAAAATCAATATACAAAAATCAATAGCATTTATATATGCCAACAGTAAACAATCTAAAAAAGAAACCAAGAAAGTAATCCTACTTACAATAGCTACAAATAAAATAAAATACCTAGGAGGAAATTTAACCAAAGGAGTGAAAGATCTCTATAATCAAAACTATAAAACATTGATGAAAGAAATTGAAGAGGACACACACAAGAAAAATGGAAAGATATTCCATGCTTGTGGATTGGAAGTACCAATATTGTTAAAATGTCCATACCACCCAAAGCAATCTTCAGATTCAATGGAATCTCCATCAAAATACCAATGACATTCTTCACAGGAATAGAAAAAATAATCCTAAAATTTATATAGAACCACAAAAGACCCAGAATAGCGAAAGCCATCATGAGCAAAAGAGCAAAATTGGAGGAATCACATTACCTGACTTCAAATAATGTTATACTATAATACAAAGTTGTAGTAACAGCATGGTACTGGTGTAAAACAGGCATATAGACCAACGGAACAGAATAGAGAACCCAGAAATAAATCCACATATCTACAGTGAACCTATCTTTGACAAAGTTGCCAAGAACATACAGTGGAGAAAGGATAGTCGCTTCAATAAATGGTACTGGGAAAACTGGATATCTATATGCAGAAGAATGAAAATAGACCCTTATCTCTCACCATATGTAAAAATCAAATAAATGAATTCAAGACTTTAAGACCAGAAACTATGAAACTACTAAAAGAAAACATTGGGAAAATGCTTCAGGATATTGATCTCGGGAATGATTTCTTGAGTAATTTTGCAACCAAAGAAAAATTGGACAAATGGGATCATATCAAGCTAAAAAGCTTCTGCACAGCAAAGGAAACAATCAACAAAAAGTAGAGACAACCCACAGAATAGGAGAAGATATTTGCCAGCTACCTATCTGACAAGGGATTAGTAAATAGAATATATAAGGTGCTCTAACAACTCAATAGGAAGAAGTCAAATAATATGATTAAAAAATGGGCCAAAGGATCTGAATAGACATTTTTCAAAAGAATACATACAAATGGCCAACAGGTATATGGAAAAATGCTCAACATCATTAGTCATCAGAGAAATGCAAATCAAAACTATTAATACAATGGAATAACATCTTCTTCCAGTTAACATGGCTTTTATCAAGAAGACAGGCAATAACGAATGCTGGAGAGGATGTAGAGAAAGGGGAACCCTTATGTATTGTTGATCGGAATGTAAAGTAATGCTACCACTCTGGAGAACAATATGGAGGTTCCTCAAAAAACTGAAAATAGAACTACCATATGACTCAGTAATCCCACTGCTGGGTGTATATCCAAAGCAGGGGAAATCAGTATATTGAAAAGATTATCTGCATTTCCATGTTTATTGCAGCACTATTCACAATAGCCAAGATCTGGAATTAACCTATGTGTCCATCAATGGATGAATGGATAAAGAAATTGTGGTACATATACACAATGGAATATTATATAGCCACAAAAAGAACGAAATCCTGCCATTTGTAACAACATGGATGGAACTGGAGAAATTATGTTAAGTGAAGTAAGTCAAGAAAGCACAGAAAGACACATCTCACGTGTTCTCACTCATATATGGGAGCTAAATGTTAAAAGCCATTGATCTCATGGCAACAGAGAGTAGAATGGTAGTTACCAGAGGCTGGGAAGGGTAGCAGGGAGGGGGAGATAAAGAGATAAAGTGAGGAGGATTAATGGGGTACAAAAATATAGTTAGATAGATAGAATGAATGATATTTGATAGCACAGCAAAGTGACTATCATCAATAAGTTATGGTATACTTTAAAATAACTAAAAGAGTGAAATTGGAATGTTCCTAACACAAAGAAATGATAGGCCGGGCGGGGTGGCTCACGCCTATAATCCTAGCACTCTGGGAGGCTGAGGCGGGTGGATCGCTCAAGGTCAGGAGTTCGAGACCAGCCTGAGCAAGAGCGAGACCCCATCTCTACTAAAAATAGAAAGAAATAATCTGGCCAACTAAAATATATATAGAAAAAATTAGCCGGGCATGGTGGCGCATGCCTGTAGTCCCAGCTACTTGGGAGGCTGAGGCAGTAGGATCGCTTAAGCCCAGGAGTTTGAGGTTGCTGTGAGCTAGGCTGACACTATGGCACTCACTCTAGCCAGGGCAACAAAGCGACACTCTGTCTCAAAAAAAAAAAAAAAAAAAAAAAAGATAAATACCTGACGTGATGGATATCCTAATTACCTTGCTTTCATTAATTCACAATGTATGCCTGTATCAAAACATCATGTATACCCTATAAAGATATACAACTATTATGTACCCATAATAATTTTTTAAAAATTTAAAAAAATTTAATAAAAAATAATGTGATGAGAGCCTGTAGTAGGAATGAAGAGGTACTGATTAATTCAAGAAATAATCTAGAAGTAGAATCAGTGGATCAGTTGACCAACTGAATGTGGGGAGGGAAGAAGTAGAGGGCAAAGGCAGAGTTGGGGGAGTAGAAAAAATGAAAAATGAATTCACATTTCCCTAGCCTGGACAACTGGGTGTTTGATGATGAGATGTGTAATACAGAGAGGAAAAGAGGTATAGAAATAGAACAGAAGATACTAAGTACAGTTTTGAACATGTTGAGCTCAAAGTGCCTGTAGGACATTTCAGATGGATATGTTCAGGTGTTGCTTAAAAATACTCTCTGGAGTTCTGGGGAAATATCAGGGCTGGGTTTGTAGATATAGGATATATCACACTAGGGAAGTTGACACCATTACTCAAGGAGGGCATTTAGCATAAGCAAAAAAAAAAAGGTGACTAAAGGAATAATTTTAAGGAAAACCAATATTTAAGGAACCTGAAGAAAATACTGTACCAATAAGGGAGGCAGAAGGGAATATTCAGAAGACTAGAAAGGAAATCAGGCTCCAGATGGAAAGATAGATAACATTTATTATATGTCAGGCATCATATGTAGTTTATATTTATGGACTCATTGAATAATAATAACAACCCTGTTTTATAGATGAAGAAATAAGGAAACTCAGGGACAGAAAAGTCAAGTAATTTACTGAAGGTGGTAAAATTAGTAAGTGGCAGAGTCAGTTTTGAACGGGAGTTGTTCAAGCTTGCCTTATCATGGTGGCTAAGGAAAGAGGGAGTTTCCAAGAGAGAGTAGTCAGAAGGTCACAGTCCTCCATGAGCTGACCCTAACCTACTTTCCAACCTTGTCTTCTTCATTTACTCAAAACTGGTTAACTTAGAATGCTCCGTGTCTTCTGAACAAGCTCAAACTCTACTAAGGCTTCCCAAAGTGTTTTGTGGATCACTACTTTCATGAGATACTCTGTGGAAAAGACTGTTTTATGGTCAAATTAGTTTGAGAAATGCTGCCAACTTTATTCTCCCCTTAGAAATTTGCAAGTTATATTAGCTCATCAAAGGTATTGAAAAGTCCTATGGTAAAGAACCTATTCTGACTTTGTCTACCAAGTGTTTCCTAAAGTTATTTGAACTTATTTGACCTTGGAACCAATCCCCCCCGCCCTCCGCCACACACACTCAGAAAATCTATAAACTTCCCTCAGAACTAGGGTTCTAAAACACTCCAAGTGAAATTAGTATTTACTTTGCCTTGGTTGGTTTTAAGTGAGATACACTAAGCTTTATCTGCATCTTATTCTCAATGGCCATAGAACACATTCTCCCCTGTAATATTGTTATTTGTACCCTGCACCCCTATTGTGGCCCCAGGAAAATAGAGTCCACATATATTTCTCATTTGGGGTTCTTACATAGGACTAGTGCAGTGGCTTTCATATAGTAATTGTTCAGTTAGTGCCTATTGAATGAATAAATAAAATGCACAAAACAGGAAATTAATACTTTTTCTTTTAAATAATTCTAAGTTCTCTATTAAAAGAACTTATCTGGCTCAAAATGTGGATGCAAATTTAGACTCAAACTAGGCTTTTATTTGAGAATAGGGAGAATGTATGTTTTGAGTTTTTATTTTCATTTGAACTGTTTTCTTCTGGGTTCAGTTGAAGAGTAAATTAAGAAAGGCAACATTTTGGTTATTTCTGTCCTTACTAAATATGGGATATACCACTAGATCTTGGAAACATCACTTTTCCTGAGTGGTTCTGATCTTGTCATATAATTTAAAGTCAGACTTGGATTTCTTAGCTAAATCAGTGAATGCTTGTACCCTTTGAACCTTTCTTACTGGTTTGATGCAATTATTTCTCTTGCTCATTCTGGCTTACTGTTTATTGGCAGCAGTCTCACTGGTTTCACTATTTCAATTGTGAGGCCTTATATGGAATTTAATCAAATGTGATGTTGTGTCTGATCTTTCTCTCCCTTTGAATTGTATGACACATTCAGCTATGCCCTCCTCTGTTTTCCCCATAGGGATAGAGGAGAGCTGTCTCTGACTCCTCCACTCTCTTTTCTGCATCATGTGCCTCACAACTCCCACGTGTGGTTAAGTCATATAGAAATGTATGTGTATGTGTGTGTGTTTGTGTATGTGAGTGAGGGAGAGAGAGAGAGAAAGAGAAAGAAGGAGGAGGAGAGAAGCAGCAGCCACCAGAGTGTGTCATGCTGAGGGAAAAAGGCTAACCATCAGCATCGGCAGTCACAGGAGCACAGAGATCCCTAGAAAAGGCCTGAGCATTTGGGTAAAAATGGCTGCGTTCCTCCTACACAGACATCAGCTCTACCTGTGTTCAAGTTTTGTTTGCTTATTTGTTAGCTGGATGTCCTACTTCTGGAGCAGAACACCAGAATCCTTTTGAGTTTAGAGGGCAGTAAGAGTTTTATTAACTTACAATACTTGTTTAAGGGTTCCTGATGAATCATAATTATTGTTTTAGAATGAGTCTAAGGATTTTTTATGGGGAAGGAAAATCCTACTTGGAGTGTGTTTTCTTGTTTTCAGAGTCACTCCAGTGCCATGTAAGTTGTTTGAATTTGCATATGTAAAAGTGGTGGTGGTGGTACACTGATAATCATCTTACACAGGGAACAGGCATGGCGGACACTTATACTGAAAGTTCTAAATTTATTATATTAAATTATTTGCATTTTGGGAGAGAAAGAGAGTCCTGAGAATCAGATCTGGCTATGTATAATAAAAGAACATTAAACTATCAAGAGTAATTCTCATCATCTCCCCTAGTGACTTTATGGTATGCAATTAAAATGGCAATATTTTGCATGGTGTAACAAAATTTTATTGTCATGGCTGCCATATCATATAGGGAGAAAACCAACATTTATCATCACTGTAATAATATTGAAATATTTAGAGTATTATATATTTTTTTCTAGAATGAATAACTATTATGATGTCATCAAAATGGAAAGTGTTGCAAAGGGAAGAAAATACACTTTTGGCTGAATGCACAGGGCATGCTGATGGTATTCATTAAGCATGAAATAATAAGAGGAACAAAATTTCCATCTCCGTCGCCTCCGCCACGAAATATCTTCTGTGTGTTCAGCATTCCCTTTGAAGTCAATATATGATCTTTGCTTTAATCCATTTTTAAAGCTTCCTTTGAAGTCAGTGGGAGCTCGTGCCTTGAAGGGAGGAAAGTGGCTGAGGATTTGGGTGCCTGCTGGGGAAGAGGGACCAGCCTGACCATCACCAGAAAATATTATTTAGTGATTGTCCTCATGCACATGATCTATTAGGCTCCACACCAAAGTGACTTTCAAACTGGTCTGATTTATTTCCTAGTGTTATAAAGCTATTAAGATGACCAAAACTAGTACCTTCTTTTTAGGGTAGTGTTTTTTGTTCAAATGGTTAAGGGGGAAAATATTTACAAATAGAAAGAATTCTTTTATCTTGACACTCTCACAAATGTTGTTTCACCTAAGTGAATTTTCCAGATAACTGAAACTAATAATTATCTAATAGAGTAATTCCTTTAAGGACAATTGAAGAGTGTAGGATTATTTTCTTCTGTATGAAGTTACTTCGGACTACTCAGCTGTTTTTTTTTTTTTTTTAATCTCATTAAATAGTTTGGAGCAAGATAGAAAGTTTACTTTCATTTGTCCTGCTGCTTCTTTGCTACTGTCAATTGTCCTCTGTGATACTGGTTCTCTGTTGCTATTCTGCTCTTTTATCTTACACAGAGTAGCCTGAAGAATGGCCAGAAGGCATGAGGTAGATTTATACCTTTCTTTCGGGTTAAGTATAAAGACTGTCCCTTCTCTCATTCCTTTTTCTCTCCACTCATCCTGTCCTGTTCCTCACTTTCTGTCCCTTCTCTCCCTGGGCCTGTGCTGCTTTTCCTTTCTCCTTTCGTCCACTTCCATGATGTCAGCCCCTCCTATGACCAGAGGGTGCCTGCATCAGTGTGTGGCACATGGACTTTGGTGTCAGGCTTGAGCTCTGCATGTCTGATTGGATCTTGACCTGGATGCTTCTCAAGGCCTCAACTTCAACACTTCAAAACTGACCTCAGCAGCTCCTCCCAGGAACTTTATTTCCAATCTCTCTGTATGGCATCACCTTCTATCTGGCCTCCTTATAGCCTGGTAATCTGTGAATTGTCCTTGACAGCATCTCTATCACTTCACTTCTAATCATGTACCAAACCCTGTCACATCCACCTTAGAATTTGATCTGCCCATCTCCACTCCTCCCTGTCGCTATCTTGTCTAGTCTCTTATCACATTTTGGGGAGGACCACAACTGTGTCCTCTCTGGTCAATTTTGTATAAACTTGTCTTCACACTGTTGCAAGTTTTCTTCTTAAAATTTAAAGCTGACAATGTCAGTCTCAGACTTACGAACCCACTGTTTGTCTCAGCTGAGCATCTAAAACCTTTTATAATCTGATCTGACCCTGGATTTTTCCATTCTATGAGCCTATTGCTCCTGACATTGGAAATGCACTTGGCAAATGTCTGCATGTCCTTCAAGACTAGAGGGGGTATCTCTTCTATGAAGCCTTCCCCAGTGTCTTCAGGTAGTCCCTTGCTCTTTCTCTGGGCTTCCCACCCTCTGTTCTTTCCTCGTTTATGGCAATTGTTCAGGTGACCTGTGATGATCTGTTTTGACATGTCTCTTGTACCAGAATGAAAGCTCCTGGAGAGTGCACTTTATAGTTTAGTTCACTCTCAATCTCCATCCCAATGCATTCCTTAGATCAGGTATCAATCAATAAATGTCTGGTTAATGAATGAATGAATGAATGAATGAATATTTTGAGAGCTCCTTTTCACTTACATTTGGGCTTGAAGTATGTTTTATGTAATTGAAGCAAGTAGTTCAGATAATAATTTTTTTTTGAAACAGATTGTCCCTTTAAGAGGCATATAGATAGAAAAGATATAAAACTTTTGTCTCTCATAAGGGAAAATAATGCCAACATGCTGGGGATGGCTCAGCAGAAGGATAGAAAGTGCTGGTCCTTAATGATACCCCTAAACCTCTCTACCACCTTCAGAAATATCTGCTGCTAGTGTCCTTGTTACATGAGAAATACAACCCCCATAATTAAAACCACTTATAGTCAGGTATACAGAACAACCATCTGCTTCAGAGCTTCTCAAGATTTCTGAGATTTCAGCAAAGATTTCAGATAAGACTCCCTTACAAAAGAGTTTTTTCCCCCTTAGTGTTTTTAGTAGGGATTATAAACCAAACAAACAAATCTCCAAGGACTTATTTTTAAAAATAGTAATCCAGTAGGAGAAACATGCACGCACAGCAGTTAATCTATGGTAGGAACAAGAAATTTTTAAAGAAATGAAAATATTAATAGGATCTCCTTACTTATGAAGATAAACTTGGCTCTAATTTTAGTGATGTTTGTGGGCAGTAGTAGAGATAGAAAATTATCTGTTTAGCAAATTTAAAAATTAAATGGGGACATCTTTATTCAATAAATATATAAAATAAAAGTGTACTTCAGTTCCATTGTTTGGGTCATTAAAGGAAAGAAAAATATAAGACTAAGTTCTGGAGGTGGAGCTGTGGGGGAACTAGGAGACAGAGCAAAACTTGCATTAGAGCAAAAGGCTAGGGAGGAAGATACCAACATCTTCTACTTCCTTTAGTATTCCTTTAGTTACTTCTATTCTTCCATAAATCTTCTATTTTAGATTTCTACTGCATCATCCTTCCCTTTTTTCTAATTCATCTCATCTGGCCCAAACCGTCCTCTGATGGCATGTCTACGTAAGGCTCCTCAGGTTCTTGTCTTGGTTTCTAATTAGTCTCTCACTGGGCCTCTCCCCCTAAATCTCCAGCTGCCTCAGGTCCAGGGTCCCACTCATTGTGTGATCTCATCTCTTCCCTCCGTTTTCCTAGATGAATGAAAATTTCTACCTGCTCATCTCCACCTCAGTGGAGTCCTAACTTACCTTTGGTGTGTTATTTGACCTTCCGGGCCTCAGTACCCTTGTCTGTGGAAAGGGGATTAGTATCATACGCCTTACAAGATTGTGAGTCACTCAGCAGGTCCTTAAATACTCATTTCCCTGTTGTTTCCATTCCTTTACTTCTCTGCTGATATCAGTGCTTTTCAATCATCTCACCAATTAAGCGAATCTGCTGGGAATTTGCTTCTGGAATTCTACCTGGAGTCTACCCCTGTGTCTGAGAGTAGAGTTTCAGAGGGAGGCTCTGAAATCTCTGTACCAGCTTCAGAGTCAGGCATCATGAATTCAAGTCCTTGTCCCATCATGTACTCACTGTGTAAGCTTTGGGCAGGTTGCATACTATCCTTGTGGCCTGGTTTCCTCATCTATCATTTTGGGATAATACTTATTTCTACTTCATAGCATTACAATAAGGATTAAATGAGCTACTTCATAAAAAATGTTTAGCATAATGCCCAGCACATTGTAAGTGCTCAATAAATGTTAGCTATCATTAGTAGGTACTTCAATTTAGAAAATTTGTCGAGTGTTTTATGACCAATGACACTATGTCCTCAATGCTCCAGTTTTATCTTCTCACCTCAGAAGGAAAGTTTGGTAGGATTCAAGTGCTTGTTACAGTGGCCTGTCCAGAGCAGATCCTTGATAGATGCTTGCTGGGTTTCATTGCCTGTAGTAGAGGGGTAGTGTGGAAGTGTGTACTGGCTTCGTTTTTCATGGGAGAGAAAATGTGTTAATAGGAGGAAACTCCAGGTACAAGGGAAGGATGTGATTTGGATGTGGTTGCCTGGACTAGGAGAGAGGTGGTGGCAGCTAGCCGAGGAGAGTGGGCAAACAAAGGGTGCTGCTGCCCCCACCTGCATGCTTTTGGTATCTCCACCAGCCTTATCCTCGGGATACTAGCTCAGAAATTCCTAACAGCACCAGAGCCCTACAACCCCCTGCTTAAAAAAAATATATATTGCTTTAGGAAGATTATGCTTCATTCTAGAATTAGAGGTAGAATTTTTGATTCTAATCAGGAAGGCAGATTTCAGTTTTTTTTTTCCCAGTGAAAAGTAGTGAGAGACATGAAGATAAAACTACTTTAATGCATCAGCAAAATGTTGAGGTATGCAAAAAGAGAATTGCCTTAAAAGAAATTTAAAAAGAATATCTGCTAGTTAACTGTCAAAAATAATGTTATATCACATCCTTGCCACAGTAATAGATCAATGCTTTTTAACAGAAACAACACAGGACCGTGTGTGAGTGTGAATGTATGTATACAAAAAGGTACTATGTCATTTCCTAATCTACTCTGAAAAAGTGGATAAATTATCTTTCAAGGACTGTATTGTTTTCTAGAATGACTGTAGTCTCCGAAACCTATAATTTATCACATACTCTGAGGCTGAGACAAAACATCTGAATTTGGCCAGTCGCAAAAAATCTAGTATGCTTGCTTGATGACATTGTAGTGGAGTTACATCAGGTGACATTAAACATACAAATTCAACTGGGAGCATCTGGAAAAGAAATTTAAATATTGTGAGTAATTCTGCATATCAGTTCACTCAATAGGCCTAGGCCTGCTCTGAGAGCTCAGCTTCCTGGGGCCTCCCATTGTGGGAGCATCTCCCTGTGCTGAGGGTGACTCTGGGGTTTAAGCTCCTGAGTGCAAGCCAACTTTTTCGTCTATCGCTTAACTCAAGAAAGTCATCGTCTGTTCCAAACCTATAGGAAAACAGCTTTATTGAGAGGCCAAGTATCAACTTCTAATGGATTTTCAAGAATGATTTTCAAAGTTAGCAGCTTTTATCATATCTGTTGCCTTGAGAACTTAAAGGCCTGATGAAATGCAGCTGCTCACTCCACCACTAGTTGCCTTCATATCTGCCATTCCATACCCCTCCCTCCACCCGATGTTTTCTTCTTTTGCCATCGTGCATGTAAGTGACCAGGGTTAGGCTGTTGATGGGGTTCATGACCAGCAAATGGCCATCAGTAATATGGTGCTCAGTGCTGGAATTAGGAGCACCTGATTAGCACCTAACTAAAGACTTAAGTTTAGGGAAATGCTATGTAGGAGCAAAATCCCTTAACTTTTGAAACCAGGCTATAGGCTCAAAAAGAATCTTTGGTCATTGTGTTCCCTTTTTGCTAGAATAATGGGAGGAGGGCTTTCTTTCTAGACTAGGTTAATTCTCATGGTACCAGAGCAAAAATGGTAGAGCAATAGGTACAGATTCTGTGTCTTGTATTGCCCTAATCTGCAGAGTATTCAAGATATTCTTGATACCACTAGGCAAATTCTCCTGAGGGAGTAGGGGTTAAAATCTGGAAAATTCTAAAGTTGTCATCTCATGTTTTATTACTGTTGCTTAGTGATATGGGGAGGAGAGAGGCAAAGGATAGCTGATAACTACCTACAAGAAGTCATAGAATTTTGATAAAGGAGGGGGGCGCCTCAATCCTATTTCTTGAGTTTTAGAGGGGTGAAATGATTTGTTTAAGGTGAAAATATATGGCAGAGCGAGGACCAGAACCTCAGTTTCCTGGCCCCAGGCTGGTGTTACTTGTGCTATTACAATGTCTCTGATGAACTGGTTTAATAGGAACTGGTTTAGCCTGTTCTGTGGTAATACAGCTCCACCCTTCAATGAGCTCCCTGAAAAGAGGAGAACAAAGTCCACATTATTACATGTTTTGGTTTTGGGGGCATAATTGTTACTGGCAAAGTGTCAAGTACGTATAAACTCTGAAAATATTTTGTGCTTGTATGTGCCAGGGTGGGGAGGGATTAGAATGGGGTGGGTTAGGGTGCGTGAAGGGGTATGGATGATTCTTATAATGAAAGCCACAATTGCCAAAATTGATTCCACGTATGGTAATGGATGCTTATGGAATTAGTGGGGGTTTTATGAATATTCCATGCTTTGATCTGTTTGGCATTAGGGAGATCTGAAAGGAGCAAATTTGAAATGATAAACAGCTCTAGACTACTTTCTCAGTGCTTCACCTGTCATGATGCTGTCTGTCACTGGTCTTGCTTTCATTTCACTTTCAATAAGAAACTTCCTGTAGCCTCAGGAAACCTTGGGAAAAAGGATGGGCCTAATAAACATCTTCTGAGGGGAGAAAAGCAGCAGCCATTATGCAGATTGGAAGCATTTATTTAAGTTTTTACTCTGATTCAAGCTTTGAAGCCCCAGAGTTCAGGTCATATGGCCATATAGAGAAATTCTTCCCCTTTTCTTTTGATAGCATTGGTTTGAATGGAAGTTCTATGTTACCAAGATTATTATTTTTTACTTGCAACTAGTGGCCTCTGTTTTTTAAATGTTGTATTTGCTGCTTATGAAACACATGCCATACCCAGAGGTTTAAAATCTTGTTTAGGCACCAGTGTATAAAGGGCTGCTTCTCTGTTCTATGGATATAGGATCTGTAGTTTTTCCCTAGGACCCAGATGTTTCTCTTCAATGACACATGACCAAGTGCTTTACTCAGAACTTTGTTAAAGTAGTTGAGGGATTAAGTGGGAGGGACCTCAGGTGGCTAAATGTTAACTTAAAGAAAATGGCAAATGACCTGTAACATCATTCTCATATTCAATCTCCATTGCCTCCTGATTTGGAAGTTGCAAAACTCCCTGGCTTAAGGATCTCTTCTCTTGTCTCATTTAGATCATCTTCTCTGGTGTCCTGGTGTTGGGTCTTCTGCTTTTCCTTTTCTATTTCCCTCTCCTCAGGTTTTTATTACCAGCTGGGAAAAACTTTCAGTGTCTTCAACAGCAGTAATTGGAAGTTAATAGTCTTTTTGGCTCTAGTGATCTCTATTACTACATGTTTCTGCACAAATATGTGCACATACAGCATATTAAGAGGTTTGCTTTCCTACAAAGCATGTTCTTTAGAATCAGTTCCTCCCTGACCACTGGGCAGTTGAGAGAGCAGCTGTATGATCCCCCTGGTTGGGAAGGCCACTCTCAGTGGACTCTGACCTAAAGCCTCCTCTTCTTCACAGAAATCACTGAATCTGTGTATAATATGCCTGGGCTACAACCAGCAAGTGTCCATGTAGACTTGATGGGAGTCACCTGGGGATGAGGAAAACTTTTCAACCCATTTTTGGGTGAGCTAAATCAGAACAAATTAGTATTCATAGACAAATGACTTCATAATGAATCTTATTCCCAAATACAGCTCAGCAGGTTTATTAGCTTTCTGACCATAGGCTTTGCTGCTTTACTTATGCTGTCTGTAAAGGGGGGGGGGGGCGCGCGCGCGACAGAGAGAGAGAGAGAGAGAGAGAGAGAGAGAGAAGGAGAGAGAGAAGGAGAGAGAGAAGGAAGAAGAAGCATACATTATGGACAGGAAAGGGCCAGAGGGTTGGGGGCGTAGGGAAAGAGAGGGAGAGAGAATGAATGAGAATGTCGATTTGAAGGTAGGAGAAGATAAAAAAGGAGGCTTTATCTTCTACTAGATTGTGTTAATCTGTGATTTGGTAATTGACCCCATTATTCAACAATGTTTCTGAAAATGAAGATGATAGATTTCAACTTGTTTTTCAAGACAAATGTATGTGCTAGACTTTCAGATATACCATAGGAGTTATACCAAAGGCTGTATTCTAGAATGTCATTAAAGAGCAGAAAATATCTCTAGAATTCTAGCAGAGATCTGGAAAAGATCTCAATGTAGCTTTTTATTTCCCAGAAGCAGAAGCCGAAGTACAGTGATACTAAGTGACTTTGCCAGAGGTCACTAGCTGGTTAGGGACAGAGCAGACACTAGACACAATTCTTCTCCCATCTAAGTACTGACCAGGCCTGGCACTGCTTAGCTTTTAAGATCAGACAAGATTGGGTTAATTCTTCTGACTTGTACTCTGTGGGCTTTCTACTATACCTTGGACACATGTGCATAAATCAAGTGTGCCAGAAAACTGACAATAGCTGAGAGAGTCCAGAAAAAAAGGACAGATTGGAATTGAGTTTGAGGTGAAGGCAGGAGAGACTGACATGTTCTGCAGTAGGAACAAGATTGTGAGAAAGGAGATTTTTGAGGGACAGTTCTCCTCCAGGAAGACTATGATGGAGCAGAGTAGGATCTTAGTTCTGGAAGAGGAATCTGGTGAGAAGTGATGCTGTCTGTCCGGAATAGACCATTGACCTTCAGTTTGTGGTGAGAGCAATAATAGATACCATCTCTTCTGACCAAAGGAATGATAAGTATACATGACTGATATAATTCATATCTTGACTTGTAAGGCTGGGAGGAGAGTTAAAGAGCTGGAGGCCAGGCATGGTGGCTCACACCTGTAAAATCCTAGCACTCTGGGAGGCCCAGGTGGGAAGATTGCTTGAGGCAAGGAGTTCAAGACCATAGTGATCCCGTCTCTACAAAAAATAGAAAAACTAGCTGGGCCTAATGGTGTGCACCTGTAGTCCCAGCTACTCAGGAGGCTGAGGCAGGAGAATCACTTGACCTTAGGAGTTTGAGGTTGTAATGTGCTGTGATGATACCACTGCACTCTGGGCTGGGTGTCAGAGTGAGACTCCGTCTCAAAAAAAAGAAAGGAAAAAAAAAAAAAAGAGCTGGAGAGCACAAGGCATCTTCTCTGAGAAGGCACTTCAGAGAAAGGAAATGTTGGAGATGCCTGAGATGTATCATATTGACTCTCTAGTCTTATCTAGTATTTATCCTTTGTTGGCCAGCTGTATGCAGATAAGTATAAGCCGTCCAAGTATACTTGTAGGGCAGCAGCTGGCACACAACTTAATAGAGATGTAGTTGATTGACACTAACAAAAGTAGGATCCACAAAGAAAAATTTATTTACATTTCAGACCTGAGGTCAACCCATGTGAGTATCTAGGGGAACTTCATCCCTGGCATCTGTCTGCGCATACGCACACAAGCATACACAAACATTATTTTTATACAAATGAGGTCATGTTGTACATTATGTTTGGAAGTCTGCTTTATTTGAGTTTTAATCACTTTTGTTGAGTCTAAGAATCTGACAGGCAGGTGACAACTTAATCCTCTGTGCCCTCATTTAAGCTTTACTTTTATCAATCAGCTGTATTAAAGTATATTTTAAATAAAGTACACTCATTTTAAATGTGTAGTTCAGTAAGTTTTGAAAAATATAGAGAACTCTTACAATTCAATGATAAGACAATAAACAACACAATGAAAATGGACAGAAGATTTGAAAAGACACTTTACAAAAGAAGATATTTTGAAAATCACTTAAGAATTTCAAACTCTATGATTATTATATCCTCTTGATGAATTGATTCCATTATCATTATTATGTGCCCCTTTTGTTACTGGTATTATTCCTTGTTCTGAGGTCTACTTGTTTGATACTGATATAGACTCTCTAGATTTCTTATGGTATATCTTTTTCTGTTTTTTTACTTTTAACCTGTGTCTATTTATTTATTTATATTTCAATAGATTTGGGGCTACAAATTTTTTTTGTTATATGGATGACTTATATAGGGAAGTCTGGGGTTTTAGTGTACTCATCACCTGAATAGTATGCATTATACTCAGTAGGTAATTTTTCATCCCACACACCTTAAATCGCCTTTTGAATCGCCAGCATCCATTGTAATAGTCTATATGATCATGCGTACCCATAGCTTCTACTTACAACATGTAGTATTTGTTTTTCTGTTCCTGAGTTACTTTACTCAGGATAATGACCTCCAGTTCCATCCATGTTGCTGCAAAAGACATGATTTCATTCTTTTTATACAGCTCAATAGTATTCTGTGTGTGTGTGTGTGTGTGTGTGTGTGTGTGTGTGTATCACATTGATGGGCACTTAGGTTGATTCTGTATCTTTGCAATTGTGAATTGTGCTGTGGTAAACATACGAGTGCAGGTGTATTTTTTATATAATTGAATATATTTAAAGTGAATTTCTTGTAGACATCATGTAGTCTTTTTTTTAAAGTCCCAGCATCTGCCTTTTAATTAGGAATGTTTAGCCAATTTCTATTTAATGTAATTATTGATATAGTTGGATTTAAACTTACTACCTTCCTATTTGTTTTGTATTTGTTCTATGTATTCTTTGTTCTCCTTTCCCTCTTTTCCTGACTTCTTTTGGGTTAAGTATTTATTATTTTAGTATTATTTAGTATTGAGTATTTATTATTTTTCTACTCTATATCCTCTATATGTGCTATACTGATTTGATGCTCTAAGCTTCACAAAATACATCTATAACTTATCACCATTTATCTTCAAATAATATTATGTCATTTAATGTATAATGTAAGACTCTAACAACCTTTAATTTCTCCCTTTCTGGCCATTTTGCTATGGTTGTCATACATTTTATTTCCATATATGTTGTAAATCCCACAATACATTGTTATTATTCTAGTCTAATAGTCAATTTTCTCTTAAAGACACTTTTAATGTAAAAATATCTTACATATATGTGTATATCCACATAATTGCCATTTTAATGCTCTTCATTCTTTTGTGTAGGTCCACATTTCTGTTGTGTATTATTTACCTTTTACTTAAATATTTCCCTTTAACATTTCTTATAGTACAAGGTGTTGCTTGTGATAAATTTTCTGAGCTTTTCTTTGTCTAAAAAAGAATTTATCTTTGAAAGATATTTTCACTGGATATAGAGTTGTAGATTGGCAGTATTTTCCCTTCAGCACACTAAAAATGTCATTTTGTTGTCTTCTGCTTTGCATAGTTTCTGACAAGAAACCTGTGATAATTTTTAATTTGTTCCTTGTTACAAAAGTATCTTTTTTCCCTCCCTGACTACTTCTAAGTTTATTCTTTTTGTTTTTTGTTTTTTGAGATGGGATGTCACTCTGTTGCTCAGGCTGGAGTGCAGTGGTACAATCAGCAATCATAGCTCAAAGCCTCCTCAGCTTAGGCAATTCTCCCACCTCAGACTCCTGAGTAGCTGGCACTAGAGGTGTGTGCCACCTTGCCCAGCTTTAACTCTATTCTTTAACACAGGCTTTCAGCAATGTGATTTTTTGCTTTTGTGTGATTTTCATTGTGTTTATCCTGCTTTGAGTTTATTGAATATCTGGGATTTGCAGGTATATATTTTCCATAAGAGAAAAAATTTTCACATAGAAAAATTTTCATTTCTGGGACTCCAGATTCCTGTGTTAGACTGTAGACTGCTTTATATTATTCCACAGGTCATTGGGATTATATTCACATTTTTGCCCAGACCTTTTTCTCTCTGTGCTTCACTTTAGAGATGAGATCGGGTGCGTTCAGGGTGGTCTGGCCATATTCACTTTAGATAGTTTCTATTGCAACATATTCAGGTTTATTGATCTTTTCTTCTATAGTATGTAATATGCTGTTAATCTTATCCAGTGAAGTTTTTATTTAAGATATTGTATTTTATAATCTGAAGTTCTTTTTTTTTCCTTTTCTCTTCTTTATTCTTTTTTTTTTTTTTTTTTTAGAGATGGGCGTTTCACCATGTTGGCCAGGCTGGAGTGCAGTGGCTATTCACAGGTGTGATCATAGTGCATTATAGCCTTGAACTCCTGGTCTCAAGTGATCCTTCTGCCTCAGCTTCCAGAGTAGCTGGGACTACAGGCACATGTCACCATACCTAGCTTTAAAGTTCTTTTTTAAAAATGCCTTCCATTTCTCTTCTCATTATCTTCATGTTTTTCTTTAAATTTTTGAGTACGTTGATCCTATTTATGATAGAACTATTCTTATCTGCTAATTCCATCATCTTTATCATTTCTTATCTGTTTATATCATTTGATTTATCTCTTGAGTATAAAGGCCTTTTTTTTCTTCTTTAAATCCCTGGTAATTTTTGATTGGATGCCAGCCATTGTGAATTTTAATTGTGTGTGTTGGATTTTGTTCTATTTCTTTAATGAGTGTTGAAGTTTTTCTAGAAGAAGTTAGGTTACTCGCAAATCATTTCAATACTTTAGAGTTTTCTTCATAAGCTATTGTAGTACTGGTCTATAGTAGCCTTTACTCTATGAGTAGTTTAGTCCTATTACGAGGGTTTGACCCTTCTGAGGTGTCTACTGAATTCCCTATGTATGCAAGGAAGTTTTTTCACTCTGGTTTGTCGAAGCTCAAATGATTTCTAGTGCTGTGTGAGCTTTGGGAATTGTTCAGCTTGTCTTTCATTAATTGTTATTAATATTTTCTAGGAAATTGCCTGGCCTTGCAGGGTTTAATCTTATGTATATACAGATTATATTCAGTCAATCACTCAAGGAGATTTCTACTCATATTTCTGGAGTTCTTTCTCTGTAGCTCCTTCCTCTCTGGTATTCTATCCTGCTTATTCTAGCTGCCATGCTCTTTTCAAAAACCAAGTTTTGCTTCCTCAATTCAGTGAGATCATCAGCTCTTTGGGTTCCCCCTCCCTGCAGTAAGGTCTGGAATTTGCCTCTAGGCAGAAAGCTGGCCTTATTTATTGTAGGGTGGATCTCATTTATTTTCCTTTTTCCAGGAATCACAGTCATGCTGCTGCCTGCCTTCTAGTGACTAAAAACCAGAGCTGAGACTAGGATGAGGCAAGGCACCAAAGGTACAAAATTTAAGAAAGGACTTACTTACAGGGTCATACAAATGCAGCGTCAGCCTTAAAAAGGAATGCTTCCTTAAATTTTGCACCCTAAACACTTTTTTTCCCTAGTTCCTGTTGAGAACAGTTGTTTATATATTTTATTCAGTTTTCTTGTTGTTTATGGTAGGAGAGTAATTCTGGATCCTGCCTAAGTGCCAGAAGTGAAAGTTCTCTCTTCTTTGCATATTTGAGTTAACAATATGGTATGAACATCTTTCCATATCAGAGAATTTAGATATTCACCACTTTTTAAATGACTGCCTCATGTTCTGTTGTGTGGATAGAGCTAAGGAATTGTTCAAAGAAAAACTTAGTTCTTGTTTACGGCCATACCACCTTGAACACACCCGATCTTGTCTGATCTTGGAAGCTAAGCAGGGTTGGACCTGGTTAGTACTTGGATGGGGGAAAACTCATTTCTTAAAAAGGATCCTCTTCTCAGATGTGACATTAATGTATCACTGCAAATAAAATATGTGAGTATACTTAAAAAACATTTCATTTAGAAATTTACTTTATATTGTGAATTTAACAATGAAGAAAATGTAGGAAGAAATGGCATGAAAATGTCAGGAAAGGCAGGAGGTAACTATGGCAAGGTCCTGGACCCATGAATGCACAAGGACATTAATTTTGGAGTTAGACCTGGATGTAAAGCTATGTTCCATTAGGTAGTAGTTATGTGACCCTGAGGAACGTCAGATCACTTTTCTGAGCAATAAATTCCTCCTGTCTTAAAATTCAGTGAAATGTCACCATATGGGGTGGTTTTGAGAAATAAACATTAACTTAATGAAATTTTATGATATTCAATGTACATTGCTTCCCTCTATTCCAATTGTTTTCTTATTTTAATTTCACAAAAACCTATCATGTGAGCTTTTCTCCAGCATTTGTTTCTAGGGAGACTGGGGCATTATGGAGGGAAAGACCCAATATCATTCCTCAACTTTATTGGGCAATGACTGCCCCAAATTCCCCGTATCTCCTATACATAGCATGGCTAATGCCAAAGGGAATCTCATTTTATGATGATAATAATTTAAAAAACTCCAACATGCCTCCTCTTGAAAAGTGAGTTATTCACTCTCAGATTACCTTATTTAGGTCCAATTTTACAATCGCTGAGAAAATGGTTCTCTTCTGGACATTGTCTTGAAAAGGTGACTTAATTTGCTTGTTTGTTAACTTTTCTCTGACAGTAAGGGGCATGAGTGACATAGCTAAATATGATTCAAGGCTAGATGATTTGGTGTTTTCTGCCCTTGGAAAATGCAACTGCAGTTTTATCAATGAAGACAGTTTTCTTTAATAGTGAAATATGAGGTTGAACATCGGCAAAGATAGCTGACTTTACTAAGTAGTCATTTCCAGCTGCTGTGAAGTCTTATTAATGCTCAAAGTGTTTTCATTTATATTTGGTTTATACATGAATTATGGTTTATTTCTTACTTTCAATGGTTAGCTATTTTCTTCTACTTTTTCTCTTATTGCTCATTAGTTTGACACTCATTTGGTTATTTCTCCTGTCTTTTCATTTTGATTTTGGAAGTGAAAGACTTTTAAATAGGAAATGGTATCATGGAGAATATCAGGAAATTCCATCTCAACAGGGCAGTATGACCTCCAAATGGGTGAAAATTGGTTCTTGGAGAGCAAAAAATATCCTACTCTTTTTATATATAAAACACAGATATGCATATCGTATATATGTAGTATATCTGTGATATTAAAATTCTGTGAGGGGCAATTATAAAAATTTAATCTAAAGCAGCAGCTGAGGAGTGTCAATAATGTAAAAAAGGTGGAGAAACACTAGTCCAGAACCAAGAAAGTTTTTTTTTTTTTTTGAGACAGAGTCTTGCTCTGTTACCCCAGCTGGAGTGCAGTGGTGTCATCAGACTCCAATGTACCTCTAACTCCTGGGCTCAAGTGATCCTCCTTCCTCAGCCTCCCCAGTAGCTGGGACTATAAACACACACCACCATGCCCTACTAATTTTTCTAATTTTTGTAAAGATGAAATCTGGCTATGTTGCTCAGGCTGGTCTAGAACTTTTGACCTAAAGCAATCCTCCTGCCTCAGCCTCCCAAAGTGCTAGAATTACAGGCATGAGCCACTGTGCCCAGCCTGAGAAAGATAATTTTTAAGAGATAAAACTATAGTATGAACTGAGGGATTTAGAAAACTGCCTTTGCTAACACTGTGTTATCTGTCGTGATGATCATCGGACCGTGGAAAAGCTGACTATGTGGAAGTTTAGTTGTTCATATCTTTTTTTTTTTGCTTTCTAGGCTGTTAGTGTTTTTGTTTTCTTTATAGCCTGTTGGTTCTTGTGGCTATTTTTCATTGTTTCCCAGTGATGGTTAAATTATATATTAGCAAGATCAGAGTCCGTTGAGTTGTTGTAGTAGTTTGGAGTTTAGAATCATCTGTTAAATTCCATGACAGATGAATGCTTTCTATTTTTAGCTTATTTCTCAGGCGTATAATACTTCATTAGTAAAACAACAACAACTACCACCATTAGTAATATTAGTAACAAACATAAATTTACCGGTGTCTCTAACCATTTTATTGGGCAGGACTCTGTACCTTTGAATTTCCAAGGAATGTTTAAAACCACTTTCCTGGCATATAGCCTGGCTTTAAAGACTCATCATTATTTCTATTTTACTATACTTCTTATGTTCCTAGCTACAGAATGTCTTAGCCCACAGTTACAAGCATTCAGAAAGTGTTCAATAAATATTCATTAATTATTTATTAAATTGCCAGGTAGTTAAAATATAGCTCAAAAGAGAGATAGCAGAAATGATAAAGTAATTAAAAATCTATGTTAAATATTGTTCTATGTGAGATGCTTTATTATAGTTGAATGAGGAGCTGTTTTGTGCAATAAAAGGTGGAATCCTGCCAAATTTAAGTGTGTGTATCTGTGCCACTGGTGTTTTTAGGAACATTTTCTTCTGGGAAATATTAGTTCAAATATTCCAGAAATTGAACAAGCTGTCATATCATTTTCCTCCATCCATCTGAAGAAAATTTCATCCTAAAAACAAAAGACTTAAAAATAAATGATAATATCTATGAACTGATATGGAATGGTTTCCTTGATATATTGTTAAGTGAAAAAAGCAAAGTAAAAATGACTGTCTATAGTATGGTACCTTTCATGTAAGAAAGATAGGCAGATTAGGAGTATACATTCATGAAAAGAGAAATACAGGATGGGTAAACAAGAAACAAATAAGACTGGTTATATATAGAGGGTGGAAGGGAAAAAGTAGAGGGATATAAAAATGGAGAAGACATGAAGGGGGAATGAACCCTCTCTGATATACCTTTTCTATACTTTTGATTTTAGAACCCTGTTAATGTTTCCCTTACTCAAAACAGTCATCCAGGATGTGGGGAAAACCAAAACAGAATGCAAATAGTAACAAATGAACCTAACTATTACACATGAATAACAAAAACAGTGAATGGGGTAGGGAAGTGAAGGATTAACCTAACCAACTTTGGAAAACAGTTTTTGATTATATATTACAAGATGAAAGACTAAAAGGACTGTATACAAATATTAACAATGTTCTTTAGTTAATAGCTTGTTTTTCACAGGGGTGTTGGTTAGCAATTTTGAAATGATTTTATGAGTGTTTTAAGGCAAATAGGTAAATATAGGTGAAAACTAAGTCTCTCCCTGTCAAAGAAGAAAATACAAATAAATAGAGAAGAAAGGCTAGAATGACCCTTGTGATGGATTAGAATTGGAGGTATGAATATAAACTCATGTTTTTTAATATATACATGCTGATATAAAGAAATAGATATAGATGTTTGTATATGCATGGCTTAGTATACATATATATTCTCTAGTTCTATCCACTCAGAGGGCCTAAAAGTAGTGAAAAACCAGCTGCCATGAGCACTACCAGCTTAGATCTTGGTTTCTAAATACCTTTTCCAAATAAAAGGAACTTTAGCTCCTCAGACAAATGGTTGATTCCAAGACTGAGACAGAGAAGGTTTAAGATGATCCTGGAGCATCTTATTGTGCCAGAATATAAGGATGTGCTCAAGAAATGATTGGGATATGTGAAGCAGAAAGAGGAGCCAAGCTGAAGGAGCTACCACCACTGGCCAAATTGAAGACAATCTGAGCAACAAAATAAGTTATGATAGTAATGGATTATAATTCATAGAATAAAATAAATATCCATTAGTTCATAGGGTTAAAATTAATAAATGAATGGGGAGAGGGAAGTCCCTTCTTATAGGAGAACTCAAATTAATAAATGTAGAGGCCAGGCATAATAGCTCATGCCTGTAGTCCCAGCACTTTGGGAAGCCAAGGCTGGAGGATTTCTTGGGGCCAGTAGTTCAAGACCAGCCTGGGCAACATAGTGAGGTCCCATCTCTTAAAAAAAATTAGCTGGACATGGTGGCATGTGTCTGTAGTACTAGCTACTTGGTAGGCTGAGGGAGGAGGATTGCTTAAGCTCAGGAGTTAGAGATTGCAATGAGCTGTGGTAGCACCACTGCCCTCAAGCCTGGGTGACAGACTGAGACCTTGTCTCAAAAAAAAAAAAAAAAAAAAAATAGAAAAAATGATGGAAATAGAAAAAACACTATTTATCAAATACTACAATAATATTGCAGGCAAGAATCATCAGTGGTTGCTGAAACTATTGGACAAAAGTATTTGTGTAGTCTCAAACCATCTATCCATAAAATACCTATTAATTTCAAAGGGAAAAATAGTAACTATAGTGGAGAATCCTGGCAGACATCCCTTAACCAAGTGATCAAAGTTAACATCATCAACAGTGGAACATATTGACATCATGTATCTCATCACTTATGTGATATTCTTGCCAAAAATACAGAACCTGATTTTAATAATGAGCAAACATCAGACAAATCTAAATCAAGGGACATTCTACAAAATAACAGGCGTGTTCTTCAAAATTATCATGGTCATAAAAGACAAAGAAAGACTTAAGAACTGTTCCAAATTGGAGGAGACTAAGGAGACATGACAGATAAATTCATTGAATGAACCTGAATGGACTCTAGACCAGAAAAAGAACATTAGTAAGATAGATGGCAAAATTTGCATAAAGTTGGTAGATTAGTTTATAGTATCGTCAATGTTTATTTCCTGGTTTTGACAAATATACTGTGGTTGTATAAATTAACATTCAGGGAAGCTAGGTAGTTTACTGGACTTTCTTGTACTGTTTTGCAACTCTTTGATAAGTTAAAATGAAAAGTTAAAATTTTTAAAAATTAACAACAATTATAGCGGGGAGAGATTTAAGGACAAAGACAAGCTCTAGTTCTCTTCTTGGTTGTTATTATTTCTGGACATGACCAAAAATGATTTAAAAAAAGAAGAAAATTCTCCTTCTCTAAAGAAATAAATACATTCATAAACACTTCAGATTTGCCATGTATTTAAAGTTATTTGTTTTAACTCTAACTGGCAAAATTGAATATGAGTAAATAATAGAATAAGATATGGAAATTAAATGGAAAGGAAAGAATAATTTTTTAAAGAAAATGTCTGCCTTCAACTAGATTCCCTGGGCTTCAATTATTGCATATTTTAAATCAATAACAACTATCAAACACTCTCATATACAGAATCATGTTAAATGATTATACTTAACACAGTACATGAATTCTTTTTTGAGTATAAAATTAACAACTGGTATTAGAACATTCGTTAAGGTGAGATTTGAGTAGCATATGAAATTGAAAGCTGTTTGGTGGTAGTCTTTCAGGAGGAGTTTTCTGATGCTCTTCTTCCAAAGTCATTTTCTACTATCATCATCAATAAAGGTTACCGAACATTCATAATGTGTTGTGTGTCACTCACAAGGGATACATTCTCTATTTGCTTGAGGCAAATGTTTTATGCTTCCAAAGATTGAGGATTCCAAAGGAGACTGGCAAGTATTTTTATAACATCAGGGAGATAAAGATTCAAAGCTGAGACCATGGGATACAGTAGAATAAAACCTCTGATCTTGTACTTTTCCAGAATGAGATGGAACATCAGAATCAGAGTCTCAAAAAGAATATAGAAAGTGGTGGAGCTCAGGAAATGTAGCGTCACTTATGCACCATGGCAAATAGGCCAAAGAGCATTCAAGGTCGTCTACTCTTAGGGAAATTTATATTCACCTCACAAAATAGTTCTTTTCCCCTTTCTCTCCTCTACACCTAAATGTACACACACATGCATAGATAGACATATACACAGTTACTCCTGAACTTGGTTGTGCTGTATTTGTTTGTTGCATGTGTCTGTTTTTGCTGGTGTGACTTTTGGTTCCTTTCCTAGCTGGCTGAAGCATGTAGTTTTATCTTAATTTTGGTTCTATTATTTAGATGGAAAAGTTGTTCCTGACCTGTAGATATGGGTTTATTTTTATATTAAAGATTATATATTTGTCATTCTTAGAAACTAAAGGAAGTGGAGGGAAAAGGACCTCAGTCTCTGAAAAATTGTGGGGCAAAACAAATTGTGCATGTAAAAAATTGTGTCTGCTAAATAGCATCATTCATTATAAAGTGGATCTTGGAACAACTCAGGGCTACCCTGGTTTCCTTTCCAGGGGCCTTGGTTACCACAAGTTAGGAGTTGACTACAGAAATTAAGTGGTAACATGACATTATCCTAAAGCTGCCCTCCTAACCTTTTCCCACCAGGCTCTCGGAATAGATCCTGTTCATACCCCTTATATACAATAATGGGAAAGGAATAGAATTCCATCTTCTTTATCTTTCACCTCTGAAAGCACAGGAGAATACAAATGATAATAGCAGAATTATAGTGATAACCTTGAACCTGCTCTAATTTATTAAGTGGTGAATTATTTGCATATTTCAGTACTTGATTTTTAGTAGCAAGTTACTTCCAACACATATCATAACAGATAGCCCTTCAGTCCCCACATAGAACTGGAGCATCTTGCTCTGGGACAGTTCCCCTGCTGTGTTATGCAGGTATAATGTTATGTTGTCTATGTCTTGTTGTCTGTGTTGATTTCTAAGGATTATCCAGAAACTTATGCTTATTTTCTCCCCGTTTATCCTTCAAAAGCTTCCTGGGATATCACCTCCATTTCTCAAATGCCTGATGGAGTTCGTTGTTTTGACATCTGTAATACACTTATAGTGTGGGCATACTTCAATTATTGTCCACTGCACCCTGCATTGTGTTCATTTGTTCACATGTCTGTCTCCCTTTTATACCTCGGGTCTTACGGATGAGGATCCACCCTTATTTATTATTATATATCCTTTGCTTAGCACTGTGACTGGCTTAGAGTTGCTGTTCCAATTAATGTCTGATAAACTATGGAAATAGTTCTAGGGTACATTATTTGTGAGAGAAACATGATGTTAATTATCTATAATGTGTATTTTTATCAGTAGAGAAATGGACAAAAGGCTGCTACTATTCGGTAGAAAATTATATTGTTATGGAATGGGAGAAGAGGTAGAATGAAAGGAGAAGAAAGAAAAAGGAACTGGTTTTCCTTTTACACTTGATACCAGAGTTTGACTGTGAAATTTGATAAATTTCACTTCAGGCTAATTGCAGTTCAGTGCTAAGGATTTATGTTCTAGGCTTGCCAGCCTCAAGGTGTTAGCTTTCACTGCTAGGTCAAGAGCAGATGATTTTCTTCCTTAGAAGCATGTTGGAAACTAGTTGATTTGGGGATGTTTACCTATCCGTCATTCCTTCTTTTTCTTCCCTAGCCAAACTCTGAATTTCTTTTGGCATCCACCCTCTCTCTACATAGAGCAGGTGCCTCTGTGGATGCTGACTCCACCTCAGTTGCAGGTATGGGCCTGATTGCTCAATCCCATTCTTCCTGCCAGCGATTGGTTCAGGAATGAGTATGTGCTGCAGTTTGGCCCAGTGATAAAAGAGGAAGGATGTGCTGGGTACTTCTGGGAAAGTTTTCTTTCACTCTTGGGAGAGTTTCCAGAAATGAGCTCTCTTTCTTCCTCTGGAAGTTTTTGTGTGCACATATGAAACTGAACTGTCACTGTCATCTTGCTGGCAGCCCGAGAGTGAAGTTAACCCTCAGAAGAGGGCAGAATTAATAGAATTTGGGGGAAACCTAGCCAGGGCTGGTGGATTAGGTCAACCATGGAACCTGCCCTTATGCTAGTTTTCCAGTTACATGAGCCAATAAATGCTCTGATTGTTTAAGCCAGTTTGTAAAGTGTCTGCTGTGACTTGCAGCTCAAAGTGTTCTAACTTGTTAAAAAAAAAAAAAAAAAGCAAAAAACCTTTTCTAATTCTGAGTTGCTAGAAAGTGGAAACTAGGGACAGTGAAAGGCAATTTGGCAGACAGGAGAGCAAAACAGTATTTTCCTTAGACCAGTGCTTATTAAAACACAAATTTCTGTGGCTCAGCCCAAGTGCTTTCAATTTGGTAGCTCTGGGAAGTTCTCAGAATTTGCATTTTTAGCAAGTTCCCCAGTGGTGCTGATGCTGCTGGTCCAGGAACCACACTTTGAGAACCACTGCATTAGACTTCTAGGCATGCTGCCTTTTATGCCAAGATAGCCAAGGGTGGTGGGGAAGGCCATGGTGCCAAGAAATGAGCTCTAGCTGTTCACTAGAGGAGCTGTTGAGCCCCTCAAAGCAAGTTGGGCAGGTAAACCCACATAATGGTTGGTGCAAATTATGAAAATACCTTTTATTGTCTTCTTAAACAAACCATAAATTCCATGAGAAGAGAGTCTATGAATTGAACGTCTTTGCTCCCTGTAGGATTTAACACATAGCTCCAAGCACACTGTAGGCACTCAGTAACACTTGGTTAACTTGCTGGAAAGAGAGGGCTATCTGCTAAGCTTTTGTGGTCAGGTGTTTTAAGGCAAGGGTAAGTATGCAGGTAAGTAAGGAAGGCTAAAACTAGCTCAGGATGAGTGTGTAAATAAGAGTTCACCTAATGGTTTAGAAGCTCCAGCAACTGTCACTTTCTACTTTCCCTACTGGCCACAAAATAAGCTCTGATAATACTCTACTAGTTTGGTGATGTTGCTTTTGCTTTCAAGAATTTACACCCTCTGTGGACACATCACTCCAAGATTATATTCGAGGAGACCTGTGTTTCAGATAAATAGCAAACTATCACTTTCTAAGAGAAGAGAATCCCTCTTACCCTTTATGTAGTTTCTGTTCAGACAAATAACTATTTCTTAAATAAGAAATTTAATTGATGTTTTACAAGGGCTGGGAGTGCTTCTGTGCTTTCTTCCAAGCAGCAGTGGTCCCAAATGCAGTGAGTTTCTGCCTCTGACCTAAGATGGAAGGAAATTGGCAGGCATGAGGCCTTCTCCCTGACTGGGAGGATCTGCTTCCTGCAAGCCTCTGTTTAAACCAGGTATTTGTTCACCCTGAGGCAGGGTTAGGCAAGGGCTTCTTGGCTTTAAGTCACCCTTTGCATTTCTTTTGACATCAGGTTTTGCCAAGTGCAATGATGGAAATACAGAGAAGAACCTGAAGGAGTGGCATTTCCCCTAGCCAGCAATGGATTAAGACAGAAACATCAAATTTGATGGGTGTGGTTTGACACATTTCTGTGCTTTCCAGCCAGCCATACCATGTACGGAGGCCTCTCGCTTGGTTCCAGGCTTCTGCTGGGTCCAGCCAGCAGAAGGTGTTGGCAGCGAGGCAGTCTCCATGAATAAGTAAATATATGATGATTACCAAACCATAGGCCTTTATTTTTCCAACAGTGGAATCAAATTTGGATTTGGTGCAAATTGATGGCACTCTTGACACACTACATTTTTGCTCTTGTATTTCTACAAGTTATTAGAAATAAATTTTAAAGGAAACACTTCTTATGTAGGAAGTCAGAGCAAAAGCAATAAGTTTAATAAAGAAGACTCACTCAGATGTGCAGAGATTTAAATTTAATTTGGTACTTTCTGAAATGTTGAACTTTATTGTGAAATACCATAAAATATAACTAATTAAGCTGAAAGGTTAAAACATAATGTGGTTCTGCAGAGCAAGAGATTTCACAAAACTTTTAATCAAATGCTCCTTCCATACTCTCAAAAATATCACCAGTCATTTATCTGTTGCCCGTTTGTTACCGAGTTACAGCAGGGAATGGAGATAAATCTCTTGCTGTCATGGTAGGGGTAAGCGTTGGATACCACCTAAAGCAGGGCATTCTGGGAACTCCCCACCTAGATACCCAAATTATCAAACACTTTATGAAGTAATGAGAGTAACTTCAAGCTTCCCTAACTTCTCTGAAAACTTCTGTTCTAGCCCAGGCTTATTTCTTGTTGAGGTCATACATTTCTCGTCCAGGATAATAGAAGCTGGATATTTCCCTATTATCTGTTTTTGAAATCTGCTTGATTCTTTTTTTTATTAGTGTCTTGTTCTTTCTCGTGTTTTTAATTTCTTCTTTTATTTTTAAAAATAGTTTAAAACTAATTTGTCTTATAACCTGTCCTGATAATTCTATTATGTGAAGTTCATATTTATTGTTTCTGCTGACTTGATAATGGTGACATGCTTCCCTAAGTGTTTTGTGATGTAGGGTTGCAAGCTTTTGCAGGATTTGTGAGAATCCTGTGTGGCCTGAGTTGAGGGTATGTTTTTACCAAGAGGCTTCTTGTTTTCTTCAGCCAGGACCTCAGCAGTGACATCTGGGAACCCATTTTTATGTTAATTTCTTTGCTTAGGGTTTACCTGCCTTAATAGGTTCTGTAAATACATATTTCAAACCCACATGAGGGCAGGCCTGTGTTTATAAATTCTCAGGGGAGGTTTTTTCGCTTCACCCAGAGCTCAGCCTAAAATAGAGAAGGTCCCTTGTTGCCTCCTTCTGTGAGTAGATTTTTATCAAGTCTACCTGTTTTCAGATGGCCCTGGCTCAACATAAGAATCTCAGTTCTATGGCCCTACCTTGTGCCCACCCCATGTGTCATTTACACACAAGACTCTTTGTTACTGAGATTAGCAGTGACCTTCAGAGTAACAGAAAACTTGAGTACCTATTTTTCAGATTTCTCTTTGTTTCGGACCTTTGAGGGTTTCACTTTAATTCCTGAGAGTTTGGCTATACATTTAAAAGATAGTTGGTTATATTTAGGCAGCATTTCCAGGTGTTTGGTGGTAGGAGTATTTCAGGATATCTAGTCTGCTTTTAGCAAAAAAAAAAAAAAAAAAGGAGTAAGCATTCAGAAATGCTAGTTGACTGTGACTCCTTGGTCATCTGAATGTTTGTGGTCTCTTTCAGTTGTTGAGATTCCAACATCCATTCAATTCTGCTCTAAACCAGTGGTTCACAAACTTAAGTGGATCTAAATTGCCTAGAATTCTTTTTTTTTTTGAGACAGAGTCTCAACTCTGTTGCCTGGGCTAGAGTGCCGTGGCATCAGCCTAGCTCACAGCAACCTCAAACTCCTGGGCTCAAGCAATTCTTCTGTCTCAGCCTCCCAAGTAGCTGGGACTACAGGCATGTGCTGCCATGCTCGGCTAATTTTTTCCTCTATATATCTTTAGATTAGATTTCCAGCTAATTTCTTTCTTTCTTTTTTTTTTTTTAGTAGAGACGGGGAGTGGGGGGGCGGTGGGTCTCGCTCTTGCTCAGGTTGGTCTCGAACTCCTGAGCTTGAACGATCCTCCCACCTTGGCCTCCCAGAGTGCTAGGATTACAGGTGTGAGCCACCACGCCCGGCCTGGAATTCTTGTTAAAACACAGATTGCTATGCTTCCACTCTGGAGATTCTGATTGAGTAAATCTGGAGTTGGTCCTAATAGTTTGCATTGTTCTCAGGTGCTGCTGATGGTCTGGGCACCACACTTTAAGAATTAGTCATGGTAATCCTATTCTTCCCACTGGTAATTAGTTTAGGAATGGGCATGTGATATAAAGAGATGTGAGGGGCCGTCTGCTGGAGGCTTCCAGGAAAGGTTACCTCAATCCTGAGAAAAAGACATAGGAAAAACTGGTTCTGTTTTTCCTCTGGGCATTGCCATGTCAGGCCATGATGCCTAGAACTGCCACAGGCATCTTATCTTCGTCTTGTGAATGAAGCCGATCTTGGGCAGAGGGAGCCAAGGGAATCCCAGGGCAGAAGAGCTGGAATCCTGATAGCTCCTCCTTATCTAAGTCTTGCCTTACCTCTGTTACTTCATTATGTGAGACACTATAAAAATGAAAAAATTTTTTTTAATTGAAATACAATTTGAGTCAGGGTTTTATGTTATTTGCAGCTCCAAATATTATAAATGATGCGGTCATCATAGAGGTATGTTGAGTCTTATTCCCTGCCACCCCTAGCTATAGAGTGCCAAAGTATTAATATTTGAGTTCATTTCAAATTATGCTTTCATGTCTTTTTAACTACTAATTTTCTGTGACAATTTCTTCTCTACTTTACCCCATCCCACACCCAATCTCACTTAGTCCCCTGGGAATATGCTATAACACTTCAAAATTGTGAATCTCTTGAAAGGAGGCAACTACTCCAAACTTGCATCTCATTTGCACGTAGGACTACAGGATCCATTTCTGGTTGAATGCATGATAATAATTTTGCTGGATGTCTTCTTCTTCATATTCTATTTTTGTACATTGCTGTTTTCTGGCAACCCTAGACAATTAGTAACTTAATCTGTCTCCCTTCAGAGTTTAGTTCTAATTTTTAGAATTTTCCAATCAAGTCAACATTAACTCTATCAGAATTTCAAATAAACCCTGTCCTTCTGTGTTGTATTTTGCTGGAAAGAATTGCAGCAGGAATCAAGCCTCATGATGCAAATGCCTGAATCCTGAATTGTGACCAGGATTATGAAGAAAATAAAAAGGGGGCTCTCTAGGGAGTTGAGCTAGCTCAGCACCTCGACATGGAATCTGAGAAAGGGAACAGTGGTTTTTTTTTTCCCCCCCTCTTCTTTTTAATCCCAGTTGGGACAGCTTCTTTATTCAGAACATCAAGGACTGTTGACAGTTGAATGAAAAGGGTGGAGGCTCCTGGGATTGCTAATGAGATACGAAGCCACCTTGGAATCAAAGTAAATTTCTATCTGTTATCTCCTCTGGCCACAGGGAAACGAGTTAAGAGCCTCAAGCCAATTTCTATTGACAGATAGTCTCATCAAGGTTAACAGTGCAATTCTCATTCTAGTTGGCTTCTGAGAGGGAAGGCCAAGAGCTTCTAGTTGTGTGATAGCTGGATATCCCAGCAGATAGCTGCGCTGAGGTGACCTAATTGGTACTGATGTGGCATGAAGCACACTATCTGGTAGGAAAATAGAATTCTTAATTATAGTTAACATATAGCATTTTTCATAAAATTATATTTTTCAGCCCACAAATTTAGTCAAGGGTTAAAATGAAGAATTCTATTATATTATTTCCTGATATCAAATGTCTTTTCCTACTTTCTCTCCAATCCTAATTCTCTCTCTAGGTTAGTTTATATTTCAAGTCCTCTTTTAAAGCCTTGCCTGACAACTCAAGTTAGAAGTGACATTTCTTTCTTCTGAGTACCTGGAGAAGTTAATATTCCTACTTTTGTCCTATTTTGCAAACTAGATTCTAAAGATCCTTGAAAGTAGGGATTATATAATATCTTTTCTTGTATTCTCCACACAAGATCCAGCACAGTGTTTTGCACATGGCAGTTGCTTAATAAATATTAGTCAGTTGGTTGATTCTTTTTTCCTCTAAGTATGTAGCACTTTAGATTCAGAAATCATCTAAGAAGAGGGCCTTGTGGCCTATGGGTGGGCATCAAGGCTTCTGCAAACTCTTTGAAATTGAATGCAAATAGACATTTTCTGGGGACAAGGACCATAGCTGTCAACAGAATCATAAAGGGGTTCTTGATTTCCTCCCAAATGATGAGAATTGCTGAACCAGGTTATTGATTTTCTTTTCTTCTTGACAACACTAGGTCCCAAGGTGTTGATGCTGCTCTCATGACCTCACAAATGTTATGGCACTAAGAATTCTCTTGGGATACCTCAGTTCCCATTTTTAGTTGTTGTTCCTGAAAGAGAAACAAAGACTAAATGGAATTCATGTGCTGTTATTAAGCTGATTATATTTCTTCAAATTGCACATCATTAAAAGGACTGTGTTCCCAAGTTCCAGAAGAAATGGTGTATTATGGTGGTTAGATATGTGAGCCCAGAGACAGGGCTGGCTTGCATCCCAGCTCTGTTACTTAACTAGCTTTCTAACTTCTAGTCATTGGCAAATAACTTAAACTCTTGAGTCTCAGTTTCTTCATCTGTAAAACGGGAATAGTAATAGCGATCTAACTCCTGGAATTGCTCTGAGGATTAAGTGAATCAATGCATGAAAAACATGTAAAATAGTGCCTTACATACATAGTAAACATAATGTAAGTATTAGCTATTATTATTGCTATTGCTGTTCTTTTGTTGTTCAACTGTAGCTCTCATTTTTATCAATACAGATTAGCCATGGTAATTGTATCTTCTGCTGCCCTTCCCACCACCAAATCCTCTTCTGGGTAATCACATATGGGTCAGATCAGATTGACGAATTATTTTGCCAAAATTACATGATTTTATTCTTTGCTAGGTATAATTCTAAGTTTTCTTGCTTGAGTTTGGTTGGCACTGTGAGGTCAAATTCTCACACTATGAGGGTAATTTGAGTCATGTTAAACATTATCAGGCCAGAGAATCAATATCCTTTTAATTTCAGTGAATGTGCCTTTTTAGCCCATAAAACATTTTTTTGAAAATTATTGACAAAAATATTCTTTAGTCTAAGAAAAATTTTAGTACAGTCTTTTACTCATCATTATAGTTATAGTTACCTTGGAAAAGGATGAAATGAAATGTAGGGGATTTGGACAGATGGAAGTCAGTACTGCCTGGAATTAATTTTTTCCATTAGCTTTAAGATTAACCACTTTAAAATGATGAAAGGTTTTGATTAATCCTAGAATGTATAAATTTAATTTGCAGAGATGGTATGGCTTGTGTGCTCTTAGTCCCCATTTTTGAGAGAAGCAGCAAAATACTGAAGCGATTTTTGTGGGTGAGGGGTTATGCCAAATGAGACAATTTGTCAGATTTTATTTTTATGAGTTGATAGGCAAGCATTTGAGAAGGGAGGATGATTTTTAGAGGTTGTGCTGTAGGAGATTCCTTAGCTAAGTGCACATCCTGTGATATTCCGTTTCCCTTCCCTGAACAGTAAAACTGAAATTAAACAACTCATATCAACTGTTCAATTTCCATGATCTTAAGAACCCATGGAATTAGAATATACATATTTAAGGAGGAGAAAATTTTCCATTTGAGGTTTAAGATAATGAAGAGTGATGAAAATTGGGGTTATGAGGAGTAAGGATATATATTAGTCAGGGTCTCAGCAGGAAATAGTTGATACATACAAATTGGGTCATTTTCAGAATTTAGAAACTAAATTTACAAAGGTGTGGGCAGAGTGTAGGAAAAGTACAAGGAGTAGTGCAGTATTCTTAGGCTAGTAAGGGGTGCGGGCAGTGCCTTTCTACCCCAGGGTCTGAACTGGCAAGAGAGGCAAGCAATTATAATTCAGGAGAGAAAGAGAGAGAGAGAGAGAGAGAGAGAGAAAGAGAAAGAAAGAGAGAGAGAATATGAATATTGAGAACTAGCTGTATGAAGAGAACTTCTGACAAGAGTTGTGACCTCTGGTCAAAGTCAAAGGATATTGCCAGACCAGAGCAAGCCTGCAGGGAGGGGAAGGGATAAATGCCTCAACCTCACTCTTCTCCTTTCTTGGTCCTGGGCCAGTGGTCCCCTATAAACCTAATTGGAAGCCAGAGGGCAGAGGAGGCCATTCATGTGCTCCATACTGGCAGTGGTGTTTTTGCCTCTTAGAGCAGATAATTTTTAACACTCATTCTCTGCTCATATAGGACAAAATTATTTTCAATAGTAATCAGTCATAATCATTGTTTTCTTAATTCATCCTTAAGTTTTGTAACAAATGTAATTAAAAATAGAGACTAATTACAATGTTAAAGTTATTCAAACTCAGTAAAATATTTCATGTATGATCTAAAATTTGCATTTACCAAACAAAAATATTACACATTGTAGTTCACACTCTGTTTCACTGCTTTAAATTTTAAACATGAATTTTAAAAAATTCCAAGTGGCTATGCAGAATGAGAGTATTGATATAACTCAAGTTTTGGTTCTTCCTCTTGACTATCACTGTTTCTAATAAAACAAGAGATATGTGGTAGTACTCTGGGAGCCACAGGCAGGAACTCCTCCTACAGCAAGCTTCAGTGATTCTGGACCCTTAGAACTTACCCTGGAAAGGAGTGTTTGCAGCTGACTCTTTGTGTATCAGGGATGATGGTGTAACTAGAAGCTCTCTGAATTAACTTTCATGTAGAATACAATGTTTTCAAAAAGTAAACTTTATAAAGCCAAAGTGCGTGACTAGGGGAAAAAAAAAGTAAATTTTAAAAAGAGAGAAAGAGATAATTTGAGGCCCACATATTAATATATATTATTAAAACTGCAACAATTCTTGGTTTTAGAATTTTAGCCCTGGTGTTAATAAAAAGCAGGTTGACTTTTGGTCAGTTTATTATTATTTTAAAAATCTCCACAAGCAATTCATCCTCTCACTGTCTGTACCAGGGGCACAGAATAGAGTAGAGAAGGGTAGAGCGTGAACTTGGAGGGGCAGCTTGCCCAGGACATTGTTATAAATAGAGAACTTTCCAAGTCACTCCTGTCTGTCTTCATGAAATTGTCAAGGCTGTTAGCTTCCCATCCTTACGGATTTTGTGACAGCCATGTACTTGAGGTGAGTGCTTGAGTAGGAATGATTATAACAAAATGGAGGAAGGACCCATAATTTTATATAAGAAATGAAAATCTTAGAATTTCTTCTCTTTTTGCTATAAGACTATTTCCTAGAGCTTGTAGCAAGTGCCATTCTAGGATCATTTTGTACCACATTTTATTTACATTCTCCTTCCCTGAGTGCCTCCAACCCTCACGCAAGTACCTCCATTTATGTGCCTTCCTCTTGTTCCTGCTTCCATATGTCACAAGGGCATACTGGTTCCTCTTGCCCTCTTGGCTTTCTTCTCCCCACCCCCCTCTGGCTACCTCTGTTTCCTTCTTTCTTCACTAGACCAGACATGAATTTGTTCTGGGAACTTTTAGTAATCTATGGAAAAGGTTGTTAAAAGGCTTCATGTCAGATGTTCAGTTGCTTAGTAACTAAATGAGTCTCCTGCCAAGTTTATGTTCAGAGAATTAGACAAACCATCCAGTCCCCACTGTTCTCAGGTCTGGGAGTTCTCAGGTCTCAAGAGAGCTGGAGAAGATCCCCCACACAGGCACAGAAAGGAGCCTCAGCCTCCACAGAACAATGAAGGTGAAGGCAGAGGCTGAGCCTACTTAGCCAGGCCTGAAGAGGAACCTGGGGAGGCTGATCTGAACAGAGGTGCAGGCATGTTTGCAGAGCTCCTAAAACTGATATTCACTGCATTTTGGTGAGATGGTTTGAGATTTTTCTCAGTTTTTCTGCTTCTTTCTTTGTTCTACTTTATGATTTCTCTTTCAATCTTATTCCAGTTCCTAGTGGTTTTTAGGAAAACCATAGCTTTAGACTTAAAGGCTCTCTAATAAATGGTACCAGGTAATCTCAGAGCAATGGCATAAAACCCATCTCTTATTACTAAACTCTACAAGCACACAAAAACCAAATAAAATCCCCAAGGATTTTGGATTGGGAGATATGGACCTGGAGCAAACAGGTTTTCTACACTGGTAGGTAGGATGAATCTAGGTAAAATAATTGTTTTTAATGCCTGTTAGGAGCTGAGGCACCAGAAACACCCCAAGGTCCAGCAAAGTTTCCTTGCTGGACTGCAGATGGTGTGTATTGCCAGGTGATGTGCAGAAAAGTGCCCCATGATTAGGCTCTTTCTGGGGGTTATCAGAATCCTCTATTACTTGCACAAATCATTGGCCTTGTAACTAACTCCGCAAAACTGTAAAACAGGAGGCTGAAAAACTTCTAAGAAGATAGGAGTTGTCACAATGTGAGTAAAAGTTACTGTTTGGCACACCATGGCTAGCAGTGAGGGGTGGGTGGCTGATCAAGATCTTCTCCAAGACTCTGGCTGGCTGGGAGCCAGGATTATTCAACTGGAAATGAACAGAGAAGGAGGGCAAAAAACCCAAAAGTCTGTTGAGGGATACAATAAAAATTTTAATGAGTCTTCAAATGTTGCATTATCTTGTAAAAGTAGTCATTGTGTTATTTGCAAATTAAACTTTGAAATGACAGACTCAATTGGGCTAGAGACTTAAAAATGGTTAAAAGAAAGGAATAGGGCTCAAATCAGCAATAATATTTGTACAAAAATGTTTTCAGTGTTCAGAGTAACAGATAGGATGGTTTTTGGTGATGACTTTAACTATTAGGAGCTCATTTAATTTTCAATGGATGGATGAGGAACCTCTCTAAACATAAGAATGAGAACTTAGGTATCTGCTGTGGAGTTTTTCCTAAGAGTACAAGTAAATTGAGTGTAACTTGACTTTAGTCTGTTATTGTAATCAGCCCTATTATTTTGCTGTAGTTTAAAATACCTCCAAGTAGGTATATGTAGGGAAGGAAAATCTTTGTTCCTTTACTCTGATGGCCTTGGAATGGGAACGAGGATCATGCTTTGGTGAACGGATATTGGTGAAGGGTGGGGCTCTGTTATCCATGAGGAGGATGACGCTGGTGAAAGGCTGTATGTAGAGGATGATTAGTTGATATAACCAAACTCTTGAGCTGGAGCAATCCTCCTGCCTCAGCCTCCTGAGTAGCTGACAGCGTCTTGCTATGTTGCTCAGTCTGGTCTAGAACTTCTGGTCTCAAGCAATCCTCCCGCCTCGGCCTCACAAAGTGCTGGGATTACAGGCATGAACCACTGTGCTTGGTCCTACTATCCCCTTTTATGACCTTAACTCTGAAGGTCATCTTTGGGCAAGCTGTGTCTGCATAAAATAATGTAGACATTATGCATTATGTGAAGGGACTCCACTTTATCAGGTGTTGTAGCCAAAGGAATATTACCACTCACTTTCCTTTGTGGCTCTATTGAGTCCTGAATCTAAATGAATCTAAAATTCATTGCTGAATACTCCAAAGGAATGTCCAACAGTCACACTGTTCAAGTCTCCAGGAAACAATCCCCCTGAAATGAATCAACATATGCCAATGTGGCCATATACCTAGTAGATCTCCAGTAAGATGCACCATGGATGCAGCAACCTGCCTTGATCTAGTCCCGTATTTCTTAACAAATACAAATGTCTTTGGTTAAAGAAAAAAGATGATCAGGTGGGCTGAGAGTAGGTGTAGACATTATGCTTTTGTTTTAATATTCTTGATTTTGGAGGTTTTCATTATAAACAAGGTAATGAGTCTCACAATGTGCCATTTTATGTACAGTGGCTCCTAGATTTCTACTGTGGGGGCTATCCAGAGGTCCTTAAGAGTGGGTATACTGTTTTAAATTGCCTTTCTTTTTAGCAGGTCGTTGTATTCATCAACAAAAGATACTGTGTAAGAATAGCATTAAATAGGTAAGGGATAGTCTTAGGGACCAAAAGAAAGTATGCAGGGAAAACAGTTCTTAAATCCTTTTAATATATAGCCAAGGAATGGGGGAACATCACAGTTATTGAACCACAAATTTTTCTCTTGCTTCCTGGGCCAGTTCATCCCCAAAACATAACTTAAAGTGAAGTGCCTTGCCAGCATACTTTATGCTGACTTCTCTACAGCTCTTAGCATAATGTCTTAAGGAGAGGGGGAGGTCTTTGAGCATTTCTTCATTGACTGATGGCTGAATCCAAGAGGCAAGAAACATTGTTGGATTTCTCTGTCTCTATGGAGCACCTGCTCCTTGTTGCAGTTTGGGGGTTGCCTTTATTAATTTTGTCACAGACAGAAGGATGATCCCAAAGTAAAGACAGACCAAAGCTGACAGGCCTATGCACAGGATCAAAGGGAAAAGCTAGACACTGAGCATGAAAGAGGCTGGTGTTGAAAGGTAGTCATGGATTTTGCTAGCCAGTATCTAGAATGCCAGGAATAGAGTCCCCATCTGAAACTAAGAAAATGTTGAAAGGGACATGAGCTTGTCAAAAACAGAATGGAAGATTCAGAGTTGAAATGAAAAGGCAAATAAAATGAGAAACGAACGCAACTTACAGTCTTTCTTCTTTTATTCTGGTAGTTTGAGGTTGGGTCAGCCTGGGCATGGAGTGGGGACTGCTGAGGTCAAAGGGCTCAGAGGCAGGGTAAGAAAGGCCTCTTGCTTTTGACTATATGTAGTCTAGAATCTACATTTGTATTCATATATGAAAAATACTTGGCATTTTCTAGAGCACTGTTCCCTAAAATGTGTACCAAGGAGTGCTGGTTCTGTTAATGCAGAAAAATATGTTTGGAAAAGACTGAATTATACAAAATTAACAAGTTTCTTTTGGAAGACTCCTGGGAGCTAATGTGTGCTGTGCATCTCCCATAGGGTGTGTGTGTAATCAATGTTTCCCAGATGTGTCAACCTCCAAATATTTTCTTATAAGTACTTTGCAGGACCAGTATTATGTAGACCATGTTTTGGGAAATGATGATCTGGATATTATCCATATTCACATTAGAATCTCCATATCATCTGCTCATAACATTTTGTTCTGCTAGCTGTCAGAGCTCACCTTATGAAATTTTGCAGCTGAATGAAATTAGTCTTTTTGTTTGCATTTGAATGAGAAAAAGCTCATTCAAGTAGCTTGACATAGCTCTACCCCAGAGAAGATGTTTTCATCTATATTAACATATTTACCCCTATTATCTAGGCAGTGTTTATTAAGATCACACAAAGCATTAAGGAAACATTTGAAGTTCCTCCACTGTATAGCCAGGTTAAAAAGAGAGAATGACCAAACTGAAACTTCTGGATAATTTAGATCTCTATTTAGTTTTATCCTAGGGAGTAAATGACCTTGAGTAACTTGCCAGACTAATGTACTCACTGGGTTAAACTTACCTGTGTTCAGATAACTAAATTAGATGCATGTTTAGTTCAAAGCACAAGTAATTATGTATTTTTTAACTCTTCAGTCAGTTTTGAATAGAGCTAATGGATTGAATTATAGTCCAAGAATGAGATTTTTGGATATTTTTCTCCTTAAATATTTCATAGACGCAGACATAACTGGTGATACTGATGGAAAAAAGTAAAAAACAAGAAGAGAGAGCTAAATTAGCATGATTATGCATTCTTTGGGAGCTATAATGCATTATATGGGTACAGAAGACCCTCTATAAGCCATTGGATGATGTCATCCCACAATGTTATTGTAGGCAATGCACATGCATTTCTTAAGATTTGTGTATATGTGCGTATACCAGTGCCTTAATTGAGCACATACTCAATAAGTATTTGGGAATTGCCTTTGTTATCTTAAGACTTTTAATTACCTTTTTAAAGGTTGTATCCTGAGTTGTCTTTTAATTAAAATCCATTCATGTATCACCTTGACACCTGATGTTAACTTTGCTGATAAAGTTTAGACCTACAAATATTTTGATCCATCCATACTTCTGTTACTAACAACATTCTCTGACTTACTTCCCAGAGCTTTTTTCCCTTATTTTAAAAAAATTGTGGTAAAAATATCTAACAAAGTTTATCATCTTAACTGTTTTTAAGTGTATAGTTCAGTGGCATTAAATACATTCATAGTGTTGTGCAACTATCACCACCATTCACCTCTATAACTCATTTTATCTTGTAAAATGGAAAGTTTATACCATTAACAATAATTCCCCATTTCACTCTCCCCCCAACCCCTGGCAACCACTATTTTACTGTCTGTCCATATGACTTTGACTGCTCTAAGTACCTCATATAAGTGGAGTCATATAGTATTTGACTTTTTGTGACTGGCTTATTTCACTTAGCATGATGTCCTCCTGTTTATCTATGTTGTAGCATATGTCTGAATCTCCTTCCTTTTTAAGGCTGAATAATATTCTGTTGTATGTATATACCACAATTTGCTTATCCATTCATCTCTCGATGTATACTTGGGTGGCTTCCACTTTTTAGTTATTGTGAATAATGCTGCTATGAACATAGACATAGAAATATCTCTTTAAGATCCTGTTTTCAATCCTTTTGAGTCTATAACTAGAAGTTGAATTGCTGGATCATATGGGAACTCTATTTTTAATTTTTTGAGGACCTGCCATACTGTTTTCTGTAGTGGTTGTACCATTTTACGTTCCCATCAACAGTGCACAAAGGTTCTAATTTCTCCATATCCTTGCCAACACTTGTTATTTTCTGGCCTTTTTTGATAGTAGCCACATTAATGTGTATGAGGTGGTATCTTGTGGTTTTGATTTGCATTTCTCTAATTATTAGTGATGTTGAGCATCTTTGCATGTGCTTATTGGCCATTTGTATATCTTCCTTGGAGAAATGTTTATTCAAGTCCTTTGCCCATTTTTGAATTAGGTTATTTGTTTTTTTGTTGTTGAGTTCCAGAAGTTTTCTGTACATGCTGGATATTAATTTCTCATTAGATATATGATTTGCAAATATTTCCTATTCTGTGGGTTGTCTTTTTACTCTGTTGATACTGTCTTTTGATGAACAAAATTATTAAATTTTCATGAAGTCCAATTTGTCTATTTTTTCTTGATTATTTTTTGAATAATAAAAACCAGTGTTAATATAAGTGACTGCTTCATAGTCTGAACTCAAGATGCTATTTTAAAATGTTCTGCCATCATAAACATAAATATTCTAAATTTTGTAGTAATCTTGCCTGAACACTGAGATCTTATTATAATATAAACCTTGTTATATTTGAATATATATAAATCTTGTCATATTTTAACAAGGTTAAATATAAACCTTGTTATGAGATCCCTGCGAAGTGATAGGCAGATACTGTTTGTTTTTTTTTTTTTTTTTTGGTAATAATAGGCTGAGAAACTTGGTTTCTTGGTTTAAAAGTACAGAGACTTGCTCTTTAGGTTCAAGATTAGTTTTTCTCCAAACAATTTCTCTTTACAGTTCAGTTGAGGAGTAAATGTACACAGAAGCTGCCAGTTCCTCCTTTTCTGGACTTGAAGTTTCTGGCAGGTGGAGGGTCAACAGATGCTGACTCACTTGTTTGTCAGAACACAAGTGAGTGCCAAACAAGTAGTGAGATGCTCAATAAATAACGTTTTTCATGTTAAGCTATATTATACATAAAACTGTCAGGGCAGTATATTCCTCTGTCTCGTTATAAATCTGTCTACATTTGTTTTCTTTTAAATTTGCATGTTTTTTGCACATGAAGTAGAGGAAAAATATTCTCTGAGCTGCTTGTGTTTTACATAATGTTCAAAAATAAAATAAAACAAAGAAATAAAACTCTCACCTTATAGAGTCCAGCTTAATTAAAGGTCATCCCAAATGCTCTTATTTAAAAACTGAGTCAACTGAATGTTAATGAAATATTCTTAGACTATTCATTTTCAGGCAGATGAGCTACCATTTCTTGTTAAGGAAATTCAATCAAAGGACCTTAAATATCCAAATCAATGTCTGAATCATGCAGAACTATTAGTAATAATAGGATCAGAGCAAAGAGCACAATGAATAGAGGTTATGACAAACAGAATTCAACTGAGATTTATTTGTATTTGGCTGAAAATGACTAAATAAGACCAAAAGTAGCTGTGTCATGTGATGGCTATGATTGTGAAGCATTAATTGAAAAATTATAAATAGATTATCTCAGAGCCTATTGAGAAGGACCAATTGTTTCTAAGTATAATATCAATTATGAAAAACTATTGCTAACAAAAAGAAAGATATGAAAAATTAAAATAAAAAGTTTAGGGGACAGTCAGCTTCCAAGCCATCTGAATCACTCTTGGGTGGCAGCCAGCTGCTCAAGTGCTTGGATGTTGAAGTCTTATCTAAGACTTACCTAAGGAGAGCAAGAAGCAAAAGGCTCAGAAATCATGACATCTCTTAGAAACTGCTGTTTCCTTCCTTCCACACCACAGCTGCACCATGGTTAGTGGTAAGTGATAAAATTGAATGGATGAAGGGTTTTTGCTTTTCACTTAGGCCTTAGCTCTCTTATGGCAGAGGGGAGAGAGTATGGTTTGGCCTATTATAGTATTCAGCATTTTGCCCCTTATATTCCTGTGATTCGGGGAGGCTCCTAATTTAAACAAATAAAATCTTTTTTCTGTCTTTGCTGAATGAAAAACCTAATGAAGTATCTGGTAATAATCAATCTATAACTAATTTTCTAGGGTTGATAAGAAATCTTGCTGGGTTCTTTTTAGAGGTTTTTAAGTCATTAGCTCTTAGTCAGCAGTTCCCATTATTGCAATTTATTTCATTAATCAAGAGAATAAATCATTATTTTAAAAGAGGCAAAATTTCAATGAAGGTAAATTTATGCTAAGCTTATTCATTTTTCATGCTTTTATTGTCTACTAGCACAAACAGAACAAAAATACTTATGCGCTTGTACTATCTACTTGCCACTAGAAAATGTGTATTTTATTTTTCTTTAAAGGCCCATGATATATAAATTTTATTTGTTCTAGGGATTATTTTTCAAAACACCAATTCATTTTGGAATAAGTCATACTTTATCAGATACCCTCCTTCAAGTTAGATGGGTGATTGGGCTGAAATGCTTGACTATTTAATGAACTTGATGAATTTTAAGTAAAACCACTGTAAAATCTTTAAAATAGGTTCTACATCACTGAAATTGTTTCAGCATGGTATAAGACCTGTCTTATTCTTTTTGTAATAAAGAACATTCAGAGGAATTGTCTCTGATCTCATCAGATCTTTAGATACTAAGAGCTCGTGCCATCTCCTGTTAGTATTTTTTAACCTGAGCAGAGTCTTCTAAAGAAAACTCTTTTTGCATGTCTAGGAGTTTAGGGTGAGTAGGAAATAATAGTGAATAGGAATGATGCTTTTGAAAATCCCAGTCTTTATGAGAGTTCATCACCCGTAAAATGCCTTCTGTTTATGAAAGAACAGCAGTGTGGGTAGTTATTTGATGTGTTCTCATGTTACAGCATGAAAACAAAAGCAAAAGGTAATGTTAGTTGAAAGCTTTGGCTTAATTCATTATTTGATATCTTAGCCTGATTCAAATGTCTTCAAAAATAAAAGTTATTCACTCCATGATGATATATCTACTCTTGACAAATAATGAAATAACCTTACCTTCAACTTGATCACTTAATCATTTGTGGTTTTCATCATGAGGTCATGTTTAGTTCATAGGAAGCAGTTCTTTCTTAAAGGGATTATTTGAGTGAAACAAATACAACCTTCTTATTGAATTGAGTCACAGTGAGCATTTTGTATTAAAAAATACAGTGTTTTACGGAGGGGTAGGCACAATTTTGAACTTAGCATTTTAAATTTAGCATCAACTGAGTTGTATCCCACCCAGTCTTGTGACATTCTCTGTAAAAATCAAAAGAAAAAAACCACAAAAAATATTTCTTTTCATAGTCAAATAAGTTTGGAAACTAATGGCACCCTATGTTCCTATCCACCATTTGGAATTGCTCAATGCACCTCAGAGTATTAAAACCCTGTCCTGAAAAAAAGAAACCCTTTAATTTTTTAATCTAGGTATTTTTAAGTTTTACATTTGCATACGGGTAATTTAGTCCACTAGTTCTGAGGTTCCTTAAGACAAACAATAGTTCCCAGCCCCTCTTCTTTTCCATTTCCCATTTTCCAGAGGCAACAACTTTCCATCTTTTAGCTGATTCTTTTGGTAACTATCTCCATCTTGAAACAATAGGATGGTATGGCTACTTCCTGAGTATTTTTTCTTAGCTTTATCCATTGACTTCTCACCATGAAAAATGAGAATTTATTTAGCTTGTTTCTACACTCTGTCTCTCTCTCTCACACACACACTTTCTCATAAGGGTGCATGTGCACATGTGTGCACAGATGCACAATTTCCATTTCCCCATCCTCCCTGTAAAATTATGTAGTGATTTGATTCATAGCAACATTTAGTGTTTAAATTATTAAGAATATGTAAATGTAATTTATAGCCAAACCACACAGAGGAATATGATTCTTGTTCTACTTATACAAATTTTTGTTTCTTTCTGGAGTTTATTGTGATTTGCTTAATTTTCTATGTGTTTATCTCCATTTTGACTGCTAATTCTCCATCAGTTGAGAAAATCTCTTCTAGCTAAGTTCATTCACATCAGGTTTTCTTTCACTGTCATCTTTTTGAAGCAGTCTTGCCAGGAGCCTTCTGACCTGTTGCAGTATGTACTGGAAGCTTTTGTTGCCTGGTACACAGCTGCCATCCTGGGATTTCCCTTCCCCTTCACCCTGGGGAGCTAGGGCTTCTATTTTCTGCATCTCGTGACTTCTTCTCTTGGTTTACTCCTTTGTATTGGTAGAGTATAGCCTCTGGTATCTCTTAAGAAAAGTGTGTGGGAGATTGATATTTTTGGGGTGATTTTTGTGTGTGTGTGTCTGAAAATATCTTTATTCTATCCTCACATTGATTATTTATCAGTCTATATTATTCTTGGTATACACTTTTAGGCTAGAATTCTTTTTCCTTCTTAAGTAAAACAATTATCTTCTGGCTTTCAGTGTTCTGTTGAGACATCTGAAGCAATTTAATTTATGACCCTTTGTGGATGCCTCTACCTCCACCCCAAAGCCCATTTCCCTGAGATTTCTGAGATTTCAAATAACGTGTTTTTGGTGTGTATATGTTACACTAGGTGGGTGTTTTAAATCTAGAAACACTTGTCCTTCATTTCTTGAAAGATTTCATTGATGATTTCCTCCTTTTTCTTTCCTCTTGCCTTCAGGACCTCCTATTATATAGATGTTGCACCTCCTGAATAGGTCACTAGTTATTTTACCTTTTCTCTCCTAATTTATATGTATTTATGTTTTTACTTTACTTTCTGTGAGATTTTCTTGACTTTATTTTCAGCTAATATATTGAGGTTTTCATTTTTACTATCCTATTTTAATTTTTTCAGAGTTCTGTTTTGTTCTACAAATGTTTCTTTTAAAATGTAGCATCCTGTTTTTATTTCATGGGTATAATATCTTATTTCTGATAATCTTTCTTTTTCACACAAATCATTTTCTTCCTTCATAGTGTATTTCCTCCAGGTTTACTTTTTTTATTGCTTAGTTTTGTTCTGTTATTCCTATTAAAGTTCCCCTAAATCTCTGCTAATCCTTGACTGCCTGCTCATATTTAGGAGTAGGAGATTAAAAAGCCGATTGGATGCTCTGAATGTCTGGGTGGGCCTACTGACTGAATGTCACTGTAGGGTGATATGGATGTGCCAATTTCAGTATCTTCTTGTCTCCTTGGACTGATCAGATCTTTTAGAGGGGGAACTTCTAGTCTCTTGCCTAGAAAGTGAAGGCATTACTACCAGTGTTTGAGGATTCAAGTCAGGGAGGAGTGCTGGGGCTCTCAACACTCAGAATACCTATATTCACTTAATCCTCCTATTTTCAGGATACTCCTATCCTCAACTCTTCCTGGTATCTGTAAATCCAGAGAACCCATGAATTATCCTTCTAGGCAATAAACCTCCAGCCTTCTGTCTGAATTGGGGGTAGGAGCAACCACCCAGCAATACAAAGTAAGGAGACACCTAGAGTTCTGTTTTTTAAACATTCTTTGATTAAGTTTAATCTTCTTGACATATCATTGCCTCTTTACTTAGGCCATACTTGAGGTTAAGTACATAGACCTACAAGACTGTCAAATCTGTCCGAGATTTCTGAAACCAGTTGCAAGTTTGATGCAGGTCCTCAGCCGTCCTCACTTCAGACCAGTTGGCCATAAATTTGGGAGTTCACACAGATTACCTCAGATTTAGTAATACACTAGAATGCCTCATAGAACTCAGGAAGGTGCTACACTTATGAGTACAGTTTTATTATAGCAAAAGGATACAAATAAGAACCAGCCAAAGGAAGAAGCACATAGGGAAGAAGCTGGGACTAGGACAAAGCTTTCAGGTCCTCAGGGATGCATTACTCTCCTATTATTGATGTATGACAATACACATGAAGTATTGCCAATTTGGGAAGCTTGCCTGACCTTCAACGTCCATAGTTTTTATTGGGGCTTCATTACATAAGCATGATTGATTGAATCATTGCCCACATGGTTGCCCAAAGCCTCAACCCTTTAATCACAGTGTTGGTCTTTCTGTCTGGCCAGCTTCCATCCTGAGTTCCCTCATTAACATACACTTATCACGTGTGGTCTAAGGGCCCCATCATGAATAACAAAGATATTCCTGACACTCAGGAAACTCCCAGGTTTTAGAGGTTACCTCCTAGGAGCTGGGACAAAGGCCAGACTTGACTTTGGATAAAGTTATTTCTTCCCTATACAACGCCTCTTCCAATTCCACTTCCAGAGGTAACTGGTGCCACCAGTTCCAAAATACTTTAAGGATTCTGATGTAAAAATCAGGTTGGTTCTTTGCTTTCTACATTGCTGGCTTAAAATTTAGTTTTTGTGAGTTGCCTAGACTTATCACTTGTTAATCTAATTTCAAGCTTCCAAAATACTGTTTCTCTTCCCATTCTTGAGTGTTTATACTTAACAAAAAAACCTTTTCAGTAGTGTTAGTGGGGCTTCTGGAGGGAGAAAAATTAGATATGTGTACTCAGTTGGCTATCTCTACTCAGAAATTGCCTAGCACTCTCCCAATTTCTTTCCAGTAGCAACTTTTTGTAGAATGGCTATTTAACACCTGGTAAGCACTGGATTAGCAAACACTGCTATATTACTGCATTAATACAGATAACTAATTTAGACTTAAGAATCATTAAAGATGACTCTTCCCTTAAGGCTCATTTCCTTTCTACTTTACATATTGAGGTCACAAAATATAAAAATAGCCTCTTATCACTTGTTGACTAGGGATAAGAATGTGGGGATAGAGAGGGACTTTTATCTTTAATGTTATCTATTTTTACAAGGTTTGAATTAATATATATTACTTTTTAATTAATTAAAAAATAATTTTGGAACAAGGAAAAAAGTAAAAACATTGCATAAAATGATTCTTAAAATTTTTCCACTTCAAATCTGTGATGCTAAGATTGTAAAGTAAGGTTCATGGAGAACTAAAAATGGAGAATTCTTTTTATATTTAATGTAGGTAGGACAGAGCACAGAACTCCTTTAATCATTCTGATCCAAAAGTCAGACTTGTATTCATTCATTCTCTCTCTCTCCCTCCCTCCCCTTTTTGGGCTAGAAAAGGATTTTAAGACTAAATTTTGCATTAATGAAGACTTTGTCAGAAAAAATAGATGTTGATCCTCCCATAATGCTGATTTCTCATTTCATTTTCTTGGTAAATAAGAGGGCATGTACTGACTTTTCTGTAACATTCTAGAATACAACTGTAATCCAATTTTTTTTTTTTTAGACAATCTGTTTAGAGTTCCTGCTCCCTGTGAGATTCATTCCAAACTCCACAGCATGGTGTTCCCTACCCTTTTATAATATGGCAGCAACTTACCTTGTAGTCTCATCTGTTCTAGACCCCATCAAGCTCCCAGTTCCTTTCAACACTCAATTATTTTCTGATTCTTGGTGTTGAGGCGTCTTTTCCATGCAGTTTCCTCAGCCTAGAATTCTTTGCCACCTCCCTTCTATCTCTGCTTATCTAAATCAGACCCATTTTTACAAGCCCACCTGGAATGTTACCTTCACCAGTAGGGACTCCCACTTATCTTTCCTCCACTCAAGATTAATGCCACTCCACTGGGGCCTCACTAGGGTTTTTTTTTTTTTTTTTCCTGCCATAGCCTTTCTTTGCAGTAGGAATGAGTATATGCATGTCTGTGTGTTTGTGTGTGTGTGTGTGTGTGAGAGAGAGAGAGAGAGAGAGAAAGAGAGAGAGAGATGAGGGAGAAGAAGATTGTTCCTATTAGTTATAATTTCCTTGAGAGTAAATATAATGAGTCATACATATTATAATGTATAAAATTGTACAAATTATATATTAGAGTTTTACAAATCTAGTCTCTCTCAAGATCTTTTCTTGCACAATAGAAAGGTGGCTGCCTAATATTTAAAGGTGATTTTTAGCAACTTGAGGTGAGGGTGAGAAGTATGAACACTCATTAGTGTTTACTGAATCTAGGTCCGCACGCTGATAACCATGGTGCCATTGTGGCTGACTGGCTGAAGCAGCCAAATGAATCTCTGTGTGACAGGAACTGACTGCTGTCGTGGGGGAAAGAAAGCACAGGAGGCGTGGTGACTAACCAAGTCAATCTGGGTATCTTTGCCACAGGAGGAGGATCTGAATAATTGGGGAGAGGGGTAGGAGGAACGGTTAAGAGAGGAAGATGATTGATGAAGTGTGTTATGGCTGACAGAAGACACTATGTTCTGGGCAAGGAGTTAGTGGGTATTTGAGGGAAGACCTGGGAGAAGGTGAGTGATCTCTAAGTGATTAGCAGAATGTCATTGGTCACCTGCTTGGGGACACAGATGTACATAAAGGAAATATTAAAGGGGAAAAAAGAAAGAGAGAGGAAACACCAATGATAATACCAAGAAGATCTTTTAAACTGTAGAAATCCATCTGGGCTCTCCCCTATTGATATTTCCACGCTGGTACACTTGAAGTCCTTCTCACTTATATCTACTTGCAGGAGGATTAGAAAGTGAGGACTAATCTGGGGTTACCACAGTGATCTCACTAAACAGTGTTACTCCAGGTGAGTGGTGGAGGGCATTGGGGTCGTCACGGAAAGAGGGCAAAGCAGAAGGCGGCATTAGACCTCAATCATGGACATTTTCTTGGGAGCATTTTATAGAAGCCACTTTCTCTTTTTCCCCTAAGTACATATTTAACTTAATACTTGGCAGCAAATCTTTGGCTCTCCTATTTAAGGGCTTAAAGCCATTTGAAGTTTCCCAGCTCTTGACCCAACAAGAGGCCAGGGAGGTAGGCAGGCAGCAAGATTTAAAACTAGGTGATAAATTAGATCCCCATTCATCTGGTTAGGCAGCAGCATTTAATGAAGCAATTTATTAAACTTGTTTTTGTCTTTTCTTTGCAGAGCCCAGTTCTGGTATCCTGGAATTGGATATAGGCTGTACCTCTTGAGTTTATTTCTTTTTCCTTAATGCAATAAAATCATGAGAGGTAAACTTAGACAAGAATTGAAACAGTTCAGAGGATTTTTTTTTTCTTTCTAAATTCACTGTATGAATAGGCTCTGTGAAGAGTGGTTGTGAGAATATGTGAGAAAGAAATGAAGGGGGAGAAAAAGGACATTTAGTGAAGCCTACTAAAATTTTCTCTACCTCTGTTTTGGTAGTATGTGCTGGGTAGCAAGCAAATCTGTTAATTTGACTTGAATTATGTTTTAGTTACTTGCATTTATAGCACAGAAAGATTGAGAATAAGTGTTTAGGCTAAGGATTGATTTACATGATGACAAGACTGCCTGTCAAACTGTACAAATGATGATGATGCTATTACTTGGAAAGAACAGTTTCTTCCTGAGAAAAGAGAGAGAGCTTGAATCTTTTTAGCTCAGGTTAGCTTTGTCAGCTGGTCCTGTTAACAGAGTACTCTTAATTTGTCCTGCCTTAGGATTGCTTGGTTTTTTTGAGAGTATAGTCTTGATTCATCCAAACCGTGACTGGATGTGCTCTGTCCACCCAAATACACTTTTCCATACTGATCCTTGTTTTGGCAACTGTCTCTTTTTTCTCAGCTCACTTATCACTGCTTGTTTGCAAAAGGCCTGCCTGTAACTGCACAGTCCTGCAGCTTATACTTTAGCTTCCAAAGTGGGACTGTGTAGGAGTAGCAGCCTTCTCTTAGCAAGAGATTTAGGCCACTAAGGACGTATGAAGCTGGTGCCCTGCTGGCAACAGTGTCCTGCTGGCATGGAACAGCCCCAACACCGGCCTTTATATTGTTGGGCCACAAGAAGAGAACCAGAGTGGGGAGAGGAGGAGCCAGACGCTTAATCCTGAAGGGCCCTAATAGGGACAAAAGCACTTACAGTGAGTACAGTCGGCAGATACCCGGCATTTCTGTTCTTTTAATTAAGAGAAAATTTCAGGAGAGAGGAGAGAGAGGTGGGCAGCTTTGATGGCTATGTAGCTGGATTTTTTGCTTCCTGATTTGGCCAAAGGAACACTGTCCTGATTTAAATGTGTATGTTTTTTTCAAGTTGAATGCATTCTGCTAACATCAGACTTCAACCCAAACCTTGTGGACAGGAAGATAGCAGAACCAGTCCTTGTTAGTAAGCAATCCGTGGCATGTTTTCTTCTGTTTCTATAGGATGTTAAATAGAGTAATGTGGAAAAAATTCTTTCACAATTTTTTTTCAAAAAGCTTTAAAATTGTTACTACTTTCAGCATTTGCACTTTAATTATTACCTCTTCTTTGGATTTGTGTAAGGGAAAGGATTTGATGGATGTTATTTTTAACAGCAGCTGGGATAAAGGTGGCATTATCTCTAATGCTGGAAAGGTGGCCACAGAGAAGCATTTGATGAGGGGGAAGAATAGGGGGGACATTGTGTTCGAAAAACCTGGTTGATCACTCCTCTCACACCGTCTGGGAGCCAGAGTTATAACTCGGTGGGTACCTGTGTGCACTTGGTCTAATGCTTTCAGTTTCATTGTCAGAAGTTGTTGTCCAGTGGCTTTTAAAAAAATTTCTCTGTGACTAAGAAAGAAATATTATTGCAAGATGACTTGTAAAGGAAGAATACAAAACTTTTAGTGTTTAAAAGTATAGACTTATACTCACTTTCCTACTGTTTGTTTTCATTCAAATTGAATAATTTAACTTGACAGCAAAGTAAGCTTAAACAGTCATGATAAGGGCAGAAGAAATATTTACAAAGATTGATATTATAGGTCTCCACAATTTGAAGCATTTTTTCTTTGAATTATATATTTGTTATCTTTTAAATTAGATGTGATTTTGTGAAAATCAGAAAAAGAGTATAGTCATCCATGGGTGCTACATTTAAATGTGAACTACTAGAATTGAAAATTAAATGTTTATAGTAATTGCTTTCCATGAAGATGGGTAATTAAGTCATTTTATGCCTCTTCCCAAGTTGCTATGCTTTGATGACACATATGGCATTCCTTTCCCAGTGGCAAAGGTATATGTGAGGGAAAGTAACAGAGGTTACTTCTCTGGGTTATAGAAATTCTCTTGTATACAGCCTGATCTGTTAAATGTGGAAAAATCACATCCAGGTTGAAATTTTATGGATGCAGGAAAATTTTGCTTAGTCAGCTTGAATGTGAGGTTTCCTTGCCCTTTACTTATGTGTGATGTATACCCTGTCCTCTCCAGCTACACTTTTTGTTAATGTTTTTTATTTTATTCTGTTTGTCTCTACATATATAACCACATCTGTGTTGTCAGTCTTAAGTGGCAAACTCCTAGAGGAGAGAATCTCCCATATTCTTTCCTCTGGAGGAAAGAATTAAACATATAATGTGTAAATAATGATTTTTTCATTATCACAATTTCTTTATTTCCATTAAGTAGGAGAAAATCTATTGATACTGCTTATGTACACTGGTAAAATGGAGGGCCATAATTTAGTACTGCCCAGCTCTCAGTATAGGCAGGAAGCTTCTGAAAGCTTTGAAATCTTTGGAGAACAACTCTAGGCAATCACAGATTCTTAGGGCCAGATGAGTTCTCACTGCTCATCCAGTTCAATTTTGTCATTTTACAGATGAGGAAACTGAGTCCCAGAAATGTGAAGCATTTTGTCCGAAATCATATAAAACTGCATTGTGCTTACTTGATGTATATAGCCTGATGGTATATATGGAAACACTATAGGTTGGGACATAAATTGCATTGAGCTAATTGTTTGGTTTTTTTTTTTTAGTTTATAGTAGGATGTATATTCCAGAGAAGGCCCTGCCTTGATTTAGGAATTTCAGAGAAAATACAGTACCCAAGCATTGATTCTCAGTTGTGCAACGCTCTTGGGCAGAGTTCTGGGGGCAAATGGTGTGAGTGAGTATAGGTGAAACAGTCAATTGTACATTGCTCTAGCATTTAATTTTCTGGGTTGGATGAATCTGGTTTCTTAGAATAGGGAACCGCTGTGACACCAATGTCTTCTTCATTTATAACCAGTTCTATGTCCTTGAACGAGACACATTTATTAACCTTTGTGTTATCAGATTCTATCTCTAGGATTGTGATTCTAAACTGCTCCCCCAGAGGGCAGTGAATCAATTAATTTAAAAGTGTTCTAGGAAGTCAGAGTCAGAGCCTGTCTGAGGCTGGGGTATATGGTTTATGAAGAAGTGGTGGCAGCTCACTCTTCCTGGGGTTATATCCCTCCCAGTGAAATTTCGTTATCTTATAATTGTTTTTTTTAAATAGCCAGGTCTAGTATTATTGCTACCTTTAAAACTGAATACAAGAATGGTTAAAAATGTGGGGTGTGAATTTCTTCCTCTTGCAATAAGGCAGAAAAAGCTTTTGAATTGAAGCGAGCCTAAAGCCATTTTGTAAGGCAGATATCAAAGTGATAAATCTGCTTTATGACATATATTTTGCTTTTTGCAAATAACTGCTTTCAAAAATTCAACTGAAACCTGCTCATAATTTAATTAAAAGTTAGATGCCTAAGAAATTAGGGAAGAGGATTATACTGCAATATTGGAAGGATTCTGAAATTATGTTATAGGAGTAACTTCGTCTTAAGGCTTTTGTCAATTCAGCAAGTCTTCTTATTCCCAGGGCCCATTCCTATATGTGAAGTTACATGTTCCTGGTCAAACTGGGAGCTTTTTTTATTTTTCTTCCCTATTTTTGTAGGAAAAAATAATTTTTTTTTTGTTACTAGGTGAATATTTGTTGCTAAAGATATGAGCTATAATCACACAAATTCTGATTATTTGATCAGCCACCTTTGTCTTTGGAGGAATGAAGCTATAAACTCACTTGAATGTGTAGAACCAGAAAACCTTATAAAAGAAAAAGAAAGCCATTGCCTTCAATAGAAGAAGCTGCTCCTAAGACTAAAAATAATTTCTATTTAAAATGTTTATTTTAAAGTAAAAGAAGCTAAAAGTTTATACTAGACTGATTCCAGAAGAAAGATAAATTTAATAGCTAGATCATTAAACTAATTAACTTTATCTTAAGAAGCAACCTTATTTTATTATGAATTACACGTTATTTTAAATGTATTTGATTAACATTTTACTGTTATGTATTTCAGAGCAATTTATTACTCTTGAAATTTCAGAAGCCTCTAAAAAATTCAATATAAACAAATTAATGTAATTTAGGTTGAGAGTTAATTAGATCTATTCAATATAATTCATGATTTATATTTTTCAGGAAAGTAAAGATTTAGAATTGCCACAGGTTAGTTATTTACCTAACAAATCATAGAAAGGAACAACATTTCCTGAATTCAGCACAATGTTTTTGTTAATTAGAACATCTTTTCTCTCAAGCTGTCCCATGTATTGAATATATTGGTTATAGTCAAAATGATATTTGGATGCTTATAATAGGAAAGCCCAAAATAATCATGGCTTAAAAAGATAGAAGTTTGTTTTTCTCTCACATAAAAGAAGTCCAGGTCATCGGTCAGGACTGATACAGTAGCTCCTCGTTCTCATGTGGGACTCATGTTCCTATCTTCATGATACACCATCCTCTACTCAGCACACTCAGAAGCATCTCTGGGTCTGAGTTGGCAGCTGGAGCTCCAGCCATCAAGTCCACATTACAGGCTGGAAGAGGGGGGAAAATGTAAGGGTAGAAAAGGGTCCCTCCTAATTGAGTCAGCTCCCTTTAAGCAGCTCTTCCAGAATTTCTATACAGCAATTCCACTTACATCTCATTGGGTGAATGTTAGCCATATGGTCACACCTAGCTGCAAAGGAGATAGGGAGTATAGTTTTAAATTCTGGGCAGGAATACGCACAGCTAACAATCAGGATTTTTTTACTAAAGAATGAGGGAAGAATGGATGTTAGGGTAGGCAATACCACTATGGTTTTGTGTTCCTGTTATATGCTGGCTCTTGGGGCTACCATGTAGAAAATCAAAATACCTCTTTCTGTTTTTATTATGAGCTATGGTTTCTTAATTTAGAAATCTGGCTTAATTTAGAAATCCCGTTTCTTCTGTGAAGCATCATTTCTTTATTTGGCAATCTTGACTGACTCTTGCTTTCTTCTTTCCTCTTGCCTTTCAGCTGTTTTGGAAAGAAGTAAGGTTTAGACTTCTTCATGTTAACCATGAGCGTGACACTTTCCCCGCTGAGGTCACAGGACCTGGATCCCATGGCCACTGATGCTTCACCCATGGCCATCAACGTGACGCCCACTGTGGAGCAGGGTGAGGGAGAAGAGGCAATGAAGGACGTAGACTCTGACCAGCAGTACGAAAAGCCACCTCCACTCCACACAGGGGCTGACTGGAAGATTGTCCTCCATTTACCTGAAATTGAGACCTGGCTCCGGATGACCTCAGAGAGGGTCCGGGACCTAACCTATTCAGTTCAGCAGGACTCGGACAGCAAGCATGTGGATGTACATCTAGTTCAACTAAAGGTAAGGCAGGTCTCTGGTCCTCTCAGGACAGAAGTTTTTCCAAAGACTGACACCTAGAGCCTAAATTCTATAATTCCCACTGAGGAAATTGTCCAGGAAGAAAAACAGAGTAACAGGTTTGAAACCATTAACCTTGTAGGTAAATGTGGACAGAATTAATTCTTTTCTGATTTTATGTCATGTGCTGGTTATCTAGAATAAAACTTGCCTTTGGGGGTAGTGCAGTGAAGTGGGGAAAGGGAGACATTGCATTTCTGTGCAGTGTCATAGAAATCAGTTATAAAGAATAAAAATATTTTTAAAACTATTACAAAGGGTTCAATAAAAGACTCTCATAGGTAAAATATCAAACTGAGCTGTGACTGTGAGTATGTGTGCTTTTATGGCAAACAGTGGATTCTGGCATGGTGGGGAAGGGCAAGGTTCTCCTTTTAGAATGAGTCCTTTCGTCCAGGTACAATGCATCATGTAGAACAAAGGTAATTTTATAACAACTCATCTAAAGTTCAGATATTTAAAAACTGTCTGTGGCTTCTAGAGCCCTTAAAAAGCCTGACTATTGGCAGTAATGAAATGGAGGTGCCAGTAGAGAGTACTATTAATAGTTTTTGGCTTAGGGACCTCAAAATACCTTGACTCTTGCCCTACTGTAGCCACCCGTTTCTCCTAGGTCCTTGCGTGGAATACATGCTCAGGTCAATGACCAGAAAAGCAAGGCAGATTTATAACCAATGAGGGCAATGGTCCCAAAACTCCAATGTAAATTTCTAGTCAATTAGAAGGGATCCTAAGAAAAATTCCTTCACCTAATCTGGTTTATCCTAAATGATATGAAACAAATGTCCAAACAGATTCTTAGATCTTAACACTTAAGTGACTTACAGGCTGTAGCCATCAGTGTGAGAGGAAAAGATGGGCAGTTAAAAGAAAGCATATGTCCCAGATCCTAGAGCAAATCTGGCTCAGCCTTCTCAGGCTGGTTCAGCGGATCCTGGATTCAGCTGCCACATTAGAGAGAGTGTTCAAGTGAGCAAGGGACAAGAGGGGAGGGGAGAGAACAAAAGAGCCAGAATCTCAAAGGAGGCTGGGCTTCTCCCAGCTTGAGCAGGCCTGGTGTTTCCTTTCTGTAGGTTCTTGGGGAAAAAAGTACGAAAGTGTAACAGAGAGAGATGGCTAGGAATCAGCTTCAACAGAATGTAAACTCCAGCCAGCTTCCTGCTATGGCGACACGGAGTGATGTGACTCAGTCCCTGAAACGTGGTTCGTTTAATCAGAAGAGACTTTCTCCAACTCCATGGGGATAGAATAAAACAGAAATTAGGAGGCTCCACATTGCTCCTTCCCCTTCTCTGTCCCCTCCAATGCTATACTTACATGTGACTCCCATGAGTAGATACAGGGTTAAGTTTGTAAGGGAAGTCCACCACTGCTCTCTAGAGTCTTTCAGATTTACACAGAAAAGGAGAAAAGGTGATAAATGACAAGGAAGAATAGGGGCAAAATGGAAATATCTTTAGGAGACACCCCCCCCCCCAAATGTTAAGGGTTCTTAAAAACATTAATGGGTCAATTGACTTCATTTAATTATGTCAATAATGTGGAAATGAAAATTTAAATTTTAGTATCAAATAGGAATATAAGATTTTTATGCACTTACCATGGGGTTATATTTAGTGTTTGAGAAATCACCTCTAGAGTGATTTGTCTTTTTCTCACTGGAAATGCCTGTCACATTCTCACCTTGGTCAAAAGGCATCTCACATCTGCCTCCATTAGTTCCACCCCTTAGAATTGTCAGGTTTGGCAATCTGCTCTCCGTTCTTGGTGTGCTCTTGCCAAAGAATGACGAGACACACCAGTATCAAAGCAAGGAAGTGGCAAAGTTCATTGAGCAAAAGCAAGATATGTTCTCCACAGACAGCGAAGGGGCCCCTGTTGCTACAGGAGGCCCTGACCATTAACTAAAGTTTTATATTATTAATATATTGTTTGGGTTGGACCTTCCCTGGTAGGCATGGCTCATATGTCACCTCGATGGACAGCTGTTAGTTATATAACCTAAGTCTTACCGTGCATGCAGATTTCCTGAAAGCCCACTGGAGTGGGGGGCAAAAACACAATGCAGATTTATGCTAACAACATGGTAATTGGCCTGAGGTTACTTTTGGTCACCTAGACCCTACTGCACCTGTGCTACTTGGCTTTTTGGGAATTCCTTCTGAGGGAATCCCCTTTTGCGGTTAACATGCTGAGTTCTGTTTGGCAGTGCACTCCTCCTACCTCCTTCTTTGATGGTTATCTAAAGCAGGGCACTTGCCCCCAGCAAGGAGAGCTGGAGACCTCACTATCTACCGAACAATATGGTTCATCTTCTCTGCTGAGAAAGGAGCCCCAGGTGGACATGAGGTCAACACAGTAGTCGCATAGTAGTTACTCAATCAGTGACTGTTAAAGGGATGAATTGAAATTATCGTACGTTCATTTAATTTTAGGATTTCTATCATGACTTTTTTTGGTGCTAATTTCATCAAGTTACTTGACCAATATTCTCTGTAATGTTCTCAAGTATTCTGTAAAAATAGAGTCCTTCCACATAGAACTCAAAGTGAAGGAGCTCTGGTCATTGCATGTGGCCTCTAAAACAGTCTACACAAGGGTTTAGCTTGTCTCTTAATCTGCTTTGCCAAGTTTCCCCTTTATTTGTGTAATATTTCTTTATTCAACCAAATGAACATTTTCATGCATTTTTCAAAAATATTTTAAATACATGTCACTTTTTCAGATTTTCACATTGATCCTATGGGGAGCAAAGGCCTCTGCCCCACCCAAAGGTTTGCCAAAATGTAGGGAGCAAAGTCCTCTGTCCCAATAAAGTTTCACTGAAAAATCACAGACATGAGGCAGATTGATTAATAGGAGGAAAAGGATATAAATTTATTTTAACGTGTATACACAGGAACCCTCAGAATGGAGATTCAACTCCCCAGTGGAGTTCAGAAGCTTGTATGTCTTTCTGGTAAAATGGGTTATAGGAGGGGAGAAATGAGGAATTCCACTGAGGGGCAATGAAGGATTGCTAGGGAGGATGAATGGATGGGAACAAAGATTAACTGGTAAATAGGACTCTTTGGAATTTGAATGAGTCTGAGAGCCAAAGAGTCTGTTCAGGTATAGACACATTCCTGTTCTTACAGGGAAGGAAAGAAAAGAACAATTATTCTCCTAGGTGGGTCTGGATCTTAGGAAGATAAAGAAACTCTAACATTTTTGGGAGTGCCAATGGTGGGGGCAGGTGGGAAGGTCAGAGAGAACTTGAGGCTTCCTCAGTCAGTCCAGCATGTCAAAATGCCATATTTTGGGGTAAAATATTTCTAATTTCCTTCAATCCATAAGAATAAAGGGGAACTGGGCACAATGTTTTATATGTAGAAATGTGGAAACACAACAAAACAACCTTGTAGAAACAGCTCTCAGTTGAAGCCTGTGGCAAAGCAGAGGAGCAGGCCCCACCTGGGCAAGGACAGCCATCTGCTATGGGACGTCTCAGCTTGGCTCCCACTCCCTTGATGAGCTACCTAATTTATTAATTTACAGTGAAAAATAATCGTCAAAGGGATGGGAATGCCCATTGCTTTAATGACCATCTAGGTGTAGATAATTTTCAAATTTATATATCCATCCCAGTGTTTTCCAGGAGCCCCAGCTGCCTAACTTGTATCTCCACTTGTAACTCTAGTGGGTATCTCAAGCCCATCAAAGAGCTCTTAATCTCCCCCAGTCTTCCTAATTTCAATAAAAGGTACCACTCTGCCAAGCAAAACATGACTGTCCACCCCACATGTATGTTTACCAACAAGTCCTGGGAATTCATCTCCAAAATATACCCTAAAGTCATTCATTTCTCCCTAACAGTACTGTTGTCACCCTAGTCAAGTCACATTACTGCTTGCCTAGGCTACTTTTAGGACCTCCTAACTAATCTTACTCTACTTTTACCTTTATCACCTTTACAGTTTATTCTCCACACGGTAGCCAATGGGATCTTTTAAAAATGTAAATTAGGTCATGTCACTCCCTTGCTTCCTCTTGTACTTATAATAAAACTCAAATGTTTTCCTGTGACTCTGCTCTTGCCTGTTTCTGTAGCCCTGGCTCCTGTTACTTTTTCCCTTTTTCATAAACCTCCAGGTGCATTGGCAGTTCCAAAGAAATGTTAGGCTAGTTCTTGTCTCACAGCTCTTCCTGTTCCCTCTGCCTAGAAACTCTCTTCCTCTATTATTACATGGTAAATTTTTGGATCTTCATCAAACTGTCAGCCGGAGGCACAGGCATGTTCTAACATCTGGAGGTGCAAGCCTGGGAGAGGGTTGGGCAGGGGTTGGGAGTGAGGAAGTAGGGGTGTGCTGTGTATGGTGAAGGGCAAGCACAAAAATAGAAGCTACCCTTTACCTAATTTCTCCACACATCTCACACTCCATTTCACATTGCATACTTTAAGTTTTCTCTACCATTGTGTCAATGTATAACTTTTTAAAAAATGTAGTTGAAATATGCTTTTGGAATATGCTCAGGGTAGGCTCTGTCTCTGATCTTATGTTAAATGTCACTTTCTCAAACCAGCCATTCCTGGTTCCTATTCTTAAAACACCCACTACTCAGCCATTATCTAGTCTATTACCCAGCTTTATTATTTTTTTGATGGCTCTTTCCACTAGCTGAAATTATTCTATTGATTTTTTTAATTGTTTGTGTTTTCCCCAAAGACCTCAATTGTTTAATTCTCCACTGTATCTCTGTTGCCTAGGACAGGGCCAGGCACTTGGGGGCTCAATTCACATCTGTGGTTGTATAGGTGAGTCCAAATCAGTCAGTGCCTTCTCTCCCCATAGACAGGGTTGCACAGCAAGTCACTTACGGAAGACTTCTCAGTGAGGACTGAATTAGGACAAAAGCAGTAGATGAATCAAGGCCTAAGTATATTTGGGGCATTGCTCTCCCATTAGGGAGAATCTGTGAGTAGTTCATAAGTCTTGGAGATCTTGCCTGCGGAGTCTGCCTAGGAGTCTGTTCTTCTTTCTGTAGACGGCCGTGCCTGGCCCCCCTCACACCGCCCTTTCTGTATGACTCCTTCTTTGGTCCTAATTTTGGTTAATGTGTACTCTCAGGGCTTCTAGACCCAGAGCCACTCTTTTTCTTTAAAGGTGGCTTTGTTTATCTTTTGGTCATTGTGTTGATCTTAAAGTTTATTTCTTGGAGACCACTCTTATCTCCTTTATTTCTAAGCTCTTAGGGGAAATTTTACTGTTACCTCCAAAGTGGACTATAAACCACTGTTACAAAGTTCTCATGGTAGAGTGATTGTTCTTGAGAGTGAATAAAAACAAAGATTAAAAAATGGAAACAATGAAATATACTTAGTACTTTTTTCCATTATATTTTCAGCTGAAAATGCAATCTACAAATTTTGCTTCTTAGCTTCCAGATATCCTTTGTAAGAAGTATGAGAAACCAGCTGAGCCATTTTTAGAAACTCTCACCCTCCCTCTTTGGATTCAGAAGCTATGCTGTGCAAGGAAAACCAGACCAAGAGCCTTAAAAGGTTTTCATTGTAACTGAGACCTCTGGTCTGGGTGAATGTATTATATTTGGGTGCTAAACAGGCAAAGTAGGCATATCTGTTTCCTGATTTAACAGTCTTCTCGAGGAGAATATTATTTGTACTCCTGGAAACATGATAGCAGGAAAGAAGCAAGGCTTAGGCTAGCTAACATAGGCTAAATGACATGGCTGGAAAATAAAAAGAAGTCTTGAAGTGACTTAGCTGGAATCAGCCTTCCAAAAACCTACTTTAGATAGATTCTACTCTAAATCACCTCCACGTGACATTTGTGTCTGTATCTTTGATTTAGGCCTGCTTCTCAAAGTTAGAGCATTCAACAGAGACTCTACAAGATGTTCTGACTGGGCTGTTCCCAGACTGAAATGTGCCTGACATCTAGAGTTAATGCAGATATCCAGTGACTCATCACAGGGGGTCATGAAGGTCTACTCAGAAAAAGGGTAGAATTTTCTCCACTTCTGGGATTTGGCACATCAGATGTGCCTAATGGACTGAAGATGATGGGAGTCTGGGGAAAATTTGGCTCCTGGGAGAGGATTCATGGTCACCATGGGGCAAGGAGTCTGCCCCAGTGTGAGGAGAGAAAGGGGAGTGATGGGTTGTGGTACAGTATGTTACCAGCCCTGAAACCCATCCTGAGCAGGCACCAAAGCAGTGTGGGTAACTAGGGAGGGGAAAAGGCTGTAGGTGTGACTGAAGCTGACTTTCCCCTTGTTTGGCAGGTGCAGAGGGAAAGATTGTTCTCTTTCTCTCACTGCCGGATCCTAAACAGTGAGCTCTGCCTGAGATGGCAGTGGTGGCACCAAGATGACAGCTATGGGTATAATGGTCCAGGACCTGATGGCCGTGGCAGTGAGCAACAGCCAGGGTTGATTCTAGGGCATATCTAAAGCATACCCTTAGATTCACAGAAATTCTTGATAAAGGGAACTCTCAGGGGAACTAAACTTCTGATATCAATAGTTGGGGGCTTGGAGAATTCTGATCTTAATGTTAGCTTGACTGTGTGTTAAAGCCTGAAGCATTCAAATTATACCATCTTTGAGGGGTTTCCAACACATAACTTCAATAAGCATCAGTTTAAGATCGAAGGCAAAATATCTTTCTTTTCTGGGAAGAGTATTTTCCTTTCCTTTCCTTCCTTCAGACCATTATTTTTCAAGAAGTAGGTCCCAAACCATTTAGTGGGTTGTGAAATCAATTTAGTGAATTAATGAGCTAAAACATGAAGTGGAAAAGAATTACACAAAGTAAGGATAAGTGCTATGTTGTATGACTTAGTTTTAATTATATACATACATATGCACTTGGTCATGATATAAAATTTATGTCTTTCTCTGAGTCAAGGCCAGAATAGTTTGATACTTACTGCTTTAGACCATTCTCAACTTTCCTCAGTATCTTTTAGATGTACTTTAATTTTGGAACATATCACGCAAGTGAATGTAATCTGGTGCTATTTTGTACAACATTTTGTTTTTTGTTCTCATATGGGAGTAGAACTTACACGAAATGCCCATTAAATTGGCAACCCTACAGGCATATGCCAAATCTCAGGAATCCGGAAGATGAAGGGATTTATCTGTTGGTGGGTATGAGGATGTTAAAAATTTTTATTTTCTCAAAGCCCAAATGTGTGACTGTAATCTCTTTTTCTCTTTTTTGGTTGATATGTGCTATGGTCTTGATGTGTCCCCCCAAAATTCATACGTTGAAACTTAAATCACCAGTGTGATAGTGTTAAGAGGTGGGGCCTTTTGGAGCTGATTAAGTCATAAGGACTCTACTCTCAGGAATGAGATTAGTGACCTCATTACAAAGATAAGGCAGCAGCAAGCTGCCATCTTAGAAGTAGAGAGTAAGCCTGCCCTAGACAAGGAGTCTGCTGGTGCCTGGAGCCTGGACTTCCCAGTCTCAAGAACTATGAGAAGTAAATTTCTATTGTTTATAAAACACCTAGTCTAAGGTGTTTTGTTGTAGCAGCCCAATCAACTGACAATGTGTCTTTTTAGGGACGCTGGATACTAGTAGACAAGTGTCTTGGGAGTATGGTTTCATAATGGTGCTTAATAGTGGAAAAGTTTTTCCTATAATTAGTGCCTAGATTGTGTAAGAATATTTGGCATCATTCACTAATAAAAACAGTTGAAAAAAAGGATGTTTGATATTTGAAAGGCTAATTTCAGATATTTAGAAGACCCAATTATAAGGAAAAAATCTGTTTCAATTAATTATTGAGTAAATATTCCCCCTATACCCTGCCCAATCCAATGCTGGAAAACAAGCTAAGTGCTAAATAAATACTTTTTGATTATTGAATGATTGATGTATTTTCATCATGATTTTGGATATGATCTAAGTCTCAGACCTAGCACCTCTTTTGTACTACATATGAATGCTCTTGGTTAAGACATGGAAAAGGAAACCTGGAAAAATTAATGTTGGTGGTTTTTGACATATATTATTGTGGAAGATCTTTGGGTATTCAGGAATGCATATGTATTAATGTATTTAGAGTTCAGAATGGGAGCATTAATTGTCAGGGTGGCTCAGCAAATCTGCCAAATTGTCCAGCTGTGTAGTCTTTAATTAGCAAAAGTAGCATGGAAAATGGGGATTATCACAGACTTCACACTTTGAAAGAAACTATGAAAACAGAGTGTAGAGAAAAGTGATAAATATAAAAGGATTTCAAAATGAGTCCAGTGAGAAAAATCTGAAGAAACAGCTATTACTTTGATGAAAGAAGTGTTATTGGGAATTGTTACTTAAAAATGTTTGTTTAATAAGGTACTATGAGCTATCACTGAACAATAGCTATTTGTTTTTGTGGTTTCAGGGGATTAGATGTTTGTAAGGGACAACCACCAGAGGTAGAATATAAGTTAACCCTTTCCTTGCCTAGAGAGTTTTCAGTTCAGTAGCATTCATAGAGTACCTAATACATACCAGGAGTTTCACTTACAATATCTTATTTAATCCTCGCAACAACCCAGTGTTAGAGATGAGGAAATTGAGTCTCAAAAGGCTAGTAAGTGATCAGCTTAGACATCACATCCTGCTTTTTGAGCCTCAAGTCTAATATTCTTCCTACTTCAGTGCATTGGCCTCATACCCCTCTACAGGTGTGAGAAATTTAAAGTTGTTATCAAGTATAAGGTAATGCCAGGCATGGTGACAAGAGCCTGTAGTCTCAGCTACTCAGGAGGCTGAAGTGGGAGAATCACTTGAGCTCAGTAGTTCTGGACTGTAGTGCACTATGCGGATTGGGTGTCCACACTAAGTTCAGCATCAATATGGTGACCTCCCAAGAGAGGCAGACACCAAACTGCCTAAGGAGAGGTGAACTGGTCCAGGTTGGAAACAGAGCAGGTCAGAACTCCCAGTGCTGATCAAGTAGTGGGATCACACCTTTGAATAGTCCCTGTATTCCAGCCTGGGTAACACAGCAAGATACCATCTCTTACCGAAGAAAGATAATAGTTCTGGTTTTCTTGTACTAGACGGTTAAGATGAATAGGTGCAAGGGTGGGTGAGCTCATTTTTTTTTTTTTTTTTGATTAAGAAGAAGATCCAACCTGTGTGTATTTTTTTTCATCACAAGCAGGAATGTGAGTAGTTTGCAGTGGGGATGTAAATAAAGTCCTGGGGTCCGTTTGAGTAGGGGTGTCATACCCTGAATAAGGTGAGAACTCATATCCTTCTTTTTGTTGTTTTCTGCTACTTTGCCCACTCTTTCCTCTTCAAAATTTTAAACCTCGAAAGAAGGGAAGCATGTGTTCTAATTAAAGTGAAATGGTACTAAGGTGTGAATTACTAGTATCCTAACATGGAAGTGGGTGGAACAAGAAATGAACATCTTTAATGAGAAACATTAACAAATCAATTGATTTCCAGGTATGGGATGTGTAGAGGCCATGGCTCTTACCTTTGGCTGCACAGTAGAATCTCCTGGAAAGCTTTAAAAAAAACCCATTGCTCTGGCCATGTTCTTGACCAGCTACCTCTGAATCTGGGTTTGAACTCAGAATCAGTCTTTTAACAACTCCCCAGGTGATTTCACTGCACAGCCAAAGCCGATAACCCCATGGAAGGAGATACTTCTGAGCAGAGGGTTTTTGGATACATCTTGCTTTTTCCATTCATGCTCCCTTTCTTCCCAACCAGACAGCTAGGGATTTAAAGTCACTTTTTTAGGAGCAAAGGCTTCTACATGATTTGTTTGAATCTCTTCAGGTTTTCAAGTGACTTCATAAAGTCAGTACAAGCAAAGGGAAGGAAGGGAATCAAGTACATAGCAGATAGTAGCCTATATACTTTAAATGTATTATGTTATTCTCTTAAATTTTTTAAATACACAATAAATGATTGAATGAAAACTAATAGACTTAGACGCATGAATAATTGGCAGATCTTCCTTAAGGGGAGTTAGTTCCCACATCTACACTGTAAATCTGAGAGTGTGCCTATTTTCATTTTGTTTGTCCTGGGACAGGGCATCCTGGACATTTTGCACTTTAGAGATATGACCTGGGGAGAAATCCTTCCCACAAAAGTCCTGTTTGCAATTTCAAAAATAGTACATCAATGAATATTTAGAGGTAAATCATGTTGGTTAAATAAACTTCAGGTTATTAAAGAATGGTTACTTCAAGAAGACATTCAAAGATGATGAGGCATTTTAGCTTATTTGAATTTTTCTGTACTATATTTTGTACAGACAAATGTAGGATTTGTATAAGTGGGTACACAGTTGCCTTATTATCATGGCAAAAACTATTGGTAAATACCTATGTGGACTTGATTTGCTGGATTCTGTATAAATGTGTTAATTCTGGTAGTTCTCCCTTAAGTATATATATCTATATCCATATCTATATATCTGTTGGATTATATCTTTTACAAAGAATAATGAACTAGATAAATCAAAAAGAATCTAAACTCTGTATGGGTTAATACAGAAGATGATCTTTTTTATGCATATGATTTCCTGCTTTCATTTTTCTTCTTTCTGTGTTTTGTGATCTACATGTATATGTATCTCTTATTAGTTATAAGCCTGAGGTGTCAATATTTTAAAAATATTTCTTTTGAAAATTTCACACATTAAGTTGTAGATATGTATTTTATTAGAAATGATGAATTTTCTCAGAGCTAGAAGACAGACATCTGTTTTGCTGTTGTTTAAGATTTTCAGAATTGTTGGGCTTAGCATCTCCTACCGATCTACAGCAACTATATTTTTTTTGCCACCAGATCATAAGTATAAGAATAAATATTTCATAACTGTTTAATGTGGTTATCCTAAAATTGACTACATCTTTTAAAAGGTAATTCCATAAATACATTGCAGGTTCCTAGAACAAATTTATTGAATCTTAAAGCATAAAACTTTATAAAGACTATGCATTTATTTAATAGAATTTTATGGTTTCTGCTTTTATTTTAAAAAACAAATATTTTATTACTCATCAAACAATTCTTTTTTATTTGTTTGTGGTCTTTTATTGATATTTTTATGGATTTATTAGCCAAAGATAGCCAAAAACTCTTTTTTTTTTTAAGACAGAGTCTCGCTCTGTTGCCCGGGCTAGAGTGAGTGCCGTGGCGTCAGCCTAGCTCACAGCAACCTCAAACTCCTGGGCTTAAGCGATCCTACTGCCTCAGCCTCCCGAGTAGCTGGGACTACAGGCATGCGCCACCATGCCCGGCTTATTTTTTCTATATATATATTTTAGTTGTCCAGATAATTTCTTTCTATTTTTAGTAGAGACGGGGGTCTCGCTCTTGCTGAGGCTGGTCTCGAACTCCTGACCTCGAGCGATCCACCCGCCTCGCCCTCCCTGAGTGCTAGGATTACAGGTGTGAGCCACTGCGTCCGGCCGCCAAAAACTCTTATTCCAAACTGAAACTATTTAAGATGATTATGTGTCTCTTTGTTTATATCATGACCCCAGCTAGACATCACAGCGTAAATTCTATACTTACAACTATTTTCATCCACATCTGACTTCAAACTAGTGATCTAATGCCTAGCGCATACTCTTCTCTCTGCTGGAAAGCTTTCGTGTATGCTCAGACACACTGCTCTGTGAGCATCTAGTATCTTGATTCATAATTTACCATCAGTGTTTACTACCTGGCATTTTATTTGCTTTTTTTCATATGTTGTTTACTAGTTTCCTCAAATAAGTCCAAAAACTTTTTAAGGGAAGGTTCTTCTACTTCTTTGTATAAAATTGCAAGCACTGTTTTTGTTAATGAATTGATTGGATCTTCACATATTATTTAAAATTTTCTTTTTGCTCTTTCTAAGTGGCATTAGCATGCTAAGGAAACCATAAATTCCCAAGGATATTTCAGAGAAATAATAAAATGTACTCATAAGCATTTTAAAATTAGTATAATTGTTCATAGAAGCTTTGAAGTTAGGGCTTGGCGGAAAAAAACAGGATTTTGCCAGAATTAACTCAGAGCAAAATTTGACATTTTTTTTTAGTAAGAATGAGGTGTTAAGTAGCCTTAAGTTTCTTCAAAGACAACAGACGCCAGTTAATATAACTCAAAGTTTGGGCCAAATTAAATATCAAAGCCCTATAAAAGTCCTTTATGAGTACAGTTCTTCAAAATTTTCATTGTGTAACATATTCGTGTTTGAGAGAAAGTGGAATTATGAACCCATCTCCATTTCCATCTCCATCTTGGATCGGTTGGCAGCTTAATATTCATTTACATTCATTCTCCACCCAAGTGAGTGAATGTGCATCTCTCTAATAGCTCCTACAGTGGGAGTCTTGGTTTTAGAGGTTAAAATAGGTACACTAAGATATTTAAATCAATCATAAATCTAACCATGCACACTGCTTTTTCTGTAGTAAGGAGAGCAAATGGGAAGGACTAGAAATGAAATGCACTGACATCTTGATTAATAACACCTGGGACCAAAGGTCCTCTTTCAAGGAGCAAGAAATGTCTGTAAATCAGGTGACGCTCAGTGATTTTTGTTTGTAGTTGGATAGCAATACCTCGTGGCAGCTTCTCTTTGTTCTGAATTGCCTGGACTTGAACCAAAATCTGGTATCCAAGTTTTGTTGCTAATTTTATGATATGGCAATGCCTCCCTTTTCTGGGTCTCAGCTTCCTGCATTTGTAAAGTGAGAGAACTAAAGAGCACCTTCTAGCCATAACATTTTGTGAAGATAACCAGGCATACACTAAGCTTGTAGTCCTCAACCCCTAGGTTGGGAGGGCACCTGGCCACAGAGCAGGAGGCAAGCAGAGAAGGGCAAGTGAGTAAAGCCCCATCTGCACCCACAGCCGCTCCCGGTCCCTCGCATCATCCCCGGAGCCCTGCCCCCTGTCAGATCAGTGAGGGGCATGAGACCCTCATAGGAGCACCAGTTCCACTGCAGACTACACATTTGAGGGATCCAGGTTGTACGCTCCCCATGAGAATCCAATGCCTGGTGATCTGAGATGGAGCTATGGGGGCGATCCCCACTCCTACCACCCCATGCCAACCCCAGGTCTGTGGAAAAACTGTCTTCCACGAAACTGGTCTCTGGTGTCAAAAGGTTGGGGACCACTGCCTTAAGCAAACTATCAATTCTGCCAAGTTTGTGGCTCTGAGCCCCAATCTCTTCTTTCTGCATCTGGGTGAAGACTGTTTGTTCCTCTTAAAGTATCTCAGGTTCTTTACTCTTCTAGTGATAATATTAACCAGCTACCTAGCCTTTATGCTTTGTTTTCCTCAAAGTGTGTGCATCATCCCAGTTAATCTTTACAATAATACTTGGCCCTCTGGCGAGGGACCTGAGGCACAGAGAGGTTGACTGACTTACCTGAGGTCATATAGCTAGACAGTGGTAGAGCTAGGAATGAAAACTTGGTCTTTATAATCCTAAAGTCTGTGTTAACTTTTCTTAGATTAGTAATTTCTTTGAGAATGTGATGAAAACTAAACCATCTTCTCAAGACATTGCACACATATCCCCGTAATATTTTGCATACTATTTCAGGATACCCTTTGAAACTCATTCACCGGGGACTCCAAGTTAACAGCTATAGTATACTATATCATACTGCTTTTTCAGTCCACTTTTTCCTGATTTCAGAATGGAATGATTCTGAGAGGGAGAGATAGATATTAAAAATGCATATGTGATTCCACAGTCTTATGTTTAGTGGAAAATAGCCATATAGATTCTTGTTTGCACTAGGTTTCTTCACATACATGAATGTCAGGGGCTTTGGGGAAACCTCCAGTCCTAGGTAGAAGGTGGGATTGCAGGAGAGATCATCGCTTTGAAAAATTAACTCCTTAGTCTGCTCTTTAAAGCACACATTTCCTTTACCTTCCCCAGAGGCTTTCTTTCTGTAATTACAGATAAAGCATTAAAAAAAAAATTCAATGTCATTGGGATAAGTAATGCCTTAGCTTACATTCACACCAAGAATAAATACCAGGGGCTTTCTTAGAAAAGGTTTTTTGATGAAGAGGAGAGCTCTGGTCCTGTCAATGGGAGATGGAAGGGATAGGCTTCAGAAGGAGATCTTGCCAATAAACTGCCAGTTTTTGTTTTGAGTCATATGGCTTGAGGACTGCTAATAGAATTCAAGCAGAAGAAACTAGATTCCAAGCACATAGGTAGTAACTGCTAAAACATTTGAAGGTGTTCTTAAAACTGGGTTGTGTCTGTCTTCTGGAATTGATAGGGTATGTTGTGATGTCCTGGCCCTTTCTTGATGACGGCTGAGTTAGTCCAAGCTGCCTCAGAGATTTCAGGAGCACACTGGGAGCAATGAAAGTTGATACCTCTTTAGGATCCACCAGCTTTCAATGCTGAAATGGTAGTTCTTCAAATCAGTGAGAATCAGTTGTCATCCCTGCCCTTTTGCCTCCTCCTTGCCTGCTGGCCGGTGCCAGGAGTGAGGCAGAGTGGAAAGCCTCAGGATTTGGAGATGGCAGGCCTGGTTCTGAAACTGTTTCTGCTACCTACAGGAAGTTAGACACTCAGAAATTCAGTAATTCAGCCTTAATTTCCTTAGCTGTAAATATTCATCTCTAAAGGCTATTGTAAAAATCAAGTAACATCATTCTTTAGAAGAACTTTGAAATCCCACAGATGCTACATAAATGTTAGTAGTTCTAATTATGATTATTTCCCAGTCTGAAAACTGCTTGCTGCTTTTGTGACCGTGGTAGGATGAGCTGATGTGTGTGTGTGTTATATTGTGGCAAGTACATATACTACCAATCATTATATGCTCTTCTATAATTTACTTTTGGTCATTAAAACACAATAAAATCTAGCCTTAATTAACAAGGCCTGCAAGGGGCAAGGCATATTTTGTTTGAAATTTTTAGTTAATGGAATGAAATAAAAAATAAATTTGATTTTCCATCATACTAAACACTTTTTCGTGTGTATTAGTAAGTTTTCTTCTCCAAATTTCAAGTACATAGTACTGAACATACCTAAAGCTTTCTTAGGGTTAAAGATATTGCAGTTTTAGAAGTTATCATGTGGAACATCATTTTCACATAATAGAATATCATAGCTTTAGATGTATTACGAGATTTACACTGAAAGTTTGCTCCTTTCAATATCTTTTCTTGTTTTTTTATATTTTTGAGACGGGGTCTTGCTCTGTCACGCAGGCTAGAGTGTAGTGGTGTCATCATAGCTCATTGCAACCTCAAACTCCTGGGCTCAAGTAATCCTTCTGACTCAGCCTCCTGAGTGGCTGGGACTATGGGCACACACCACCATCCTTGGCTAATTGAGATTTTTTTTCCTACTAAAAAGTGGAATGAAAGGGGATCCAATTAATTGAGGACCTTGGTTAATTATAGTTTTACTGTTGAGAATGCCACAATTTGGGCCAATTAATTTAGTCTTTAAGAAGTCTTCCTTAAATACCAAATATAGAAAAAAGCCTTCTATATGAATATATTTACTGCATCTTGTTTATAATAGCAAAATATTGAGAATAACACAAATGAGGAAAGTGGTTTTACTATTATTTTTTATCTATCTAATAATCTGGTAATGGAAAAAATTGTTTGACTCTCTTGCCTTATATTTGCAAACAGATTGGAGTTTGGAAATACCTGTGAACAAACATCCCTCCCACTTTGTGTAGGTTTAAAAGTCAAATTAGCCTTTAGCTAGTTTGCATGATTCCCTAAGATTAAATTTTATACTGGCTGGTATATAAGAAAATAAGATATTTTGTTGCCTCAGTACGTTTTGATATAATAAAAACTTATAAGTAGAAAACATGAGCTTCCTAATTACTACAAATTTGTTTAATGAGTTGAATAATTTATCATGCTTTTAAAAAAATCTGTTCCTGCTTTCAGTGTTCAAGCTTCCATTTTCTGCTTCCTTCCATTTATCACTTTTTCTTTTTGGTTTGCTCTGCAGAGCTAGCACAAAAGATATAGCTTTCATGGCATAAAGCTATTTATTTGCTAGTAGCTAGGAAACTTGCCAAATTAGCACAATTGTGACAAGGTATGGAAACCATGCGTATAAAACATGCATTGGGGCCTCATGTTGTAGGCACAGTGGCTCTTTAGGTAAAGCTGTTGTTGACTAATTTATTCTTATATCTTCTAGATACGCGTTGTCTCCCAGACATAGGTTGGTTGATTTTGTTGTTATTGATGTTTAAGTAAAACATTTATATTCTTTTCTGATTATAAAGTGACACACAAAATAATATGTCTACTGCACTGTCCAATATGGTAGCTGCCACTAGTGACATGTGACTTTTTAATTTAACTATATAAAACTGAAAAAAAAAATCAGTTCCTTAGTCACATTAGCCACATTTTAATTGTATTTAGTGGCAACTGTACTGGACAGCAAAGAAAACCATTTCTATAATTGAAGAGAGTTCTGTTGGATGGTGCTGATTGATGTTTTAACCTTCCTTTCTCTAACTCAAAGGTAAGTAGTGGCCATATTTTCATTTTATTAACTATAGCTCTGTACTGTGATTTTAAATGCTGCATAGTATCCCCCTGCCTGGCTGTGTTTTAACTTATTTTCCTAGTCTCCTATTGGTAGACATATATATTGCTTTGATTTTTCTGTATTATAGAAAGTGTTGTGACTATTATCTTTGAGTATACATCTTTGTGTAGCTGTCTAAAATATTTTAAAATTGGAATTGCTTGATCAAAGACAAGCATATTTTACATTTTGGTATATATTGCTAAACTGCCCTCCAGAAACTGTATTAATAAACTTTTCCTTGGTTGGTTATGAAAGTACATTCATATGTACTGGGACAAATCACTAACCTCTCTAAGTCTCATTTAATTTTTCTATTCAAAATAGGAATGATAGTACCTACCACTTACCTTTTTAGGTACTTAATAGATACAAATAAAATAATATTAATATATATGAATACTCTTTAAAAATTAAAGGAAAGTGTTACTGTCATGTATGATATTCATACTATAATATTAAACCATCTTTCGGTTGTAAGGATGGAAGTTAGGGACCCTGAATCCTCTGTGACCTAGTTTAACACTCAAGGAATGGTGGTGGTGGTGGTGGTGGTTAAGAACATGACCGTTAAAGACTTACTCATGGGAATGAAACTCCTGGCTTCAGGAACATCATTTATTATCGACATAAGCACACCAACATGAAATTAGGATTTTCCATACAAGGACATTTAAAGAAGTGGGATAATTTTTGTTTTCATGTCAGAATGGGGCAAGAATGGAGTGAGGTATCATCCAACTCCACTCACTCCTCATTCTACAAATGAGAAAGCAGAGGCCCAGAGGAGTTAAATGAATTCTCAGGTCTACACTGCTGACATGTGGCAGAATCTGAGTTAGATTCCAGCCTTCTGACCTTCCACGCAGTGTCTTTTCCTCTATATCCCACAGCTCTAATGATGCAATCAGGAGGTGGCAGGATTTTCATCTGAGGGATAGTAAATTTTGTAGTCTAGTTGGATAACTAATAGTTATCTAGAAGTTTATTCTTGAAATCATTGCTTGTGTAGGCTAACTGGGCCATTTCAAAATCAGGCTGCCAAATTCTTATTAGCCACTTGAAATTCCTGCAACAATAATAGAATTTTTCAAACTTACTCTTTAAGCCAAATTACAAGTCAAATCTGTTTCTCCTGAATGACATCCGAGTTATACAGCATTCCTTAGAAACTCTCAGAGTTTCTGTCTTTAGCACATCTCTTAACTTTAATTCACTTTATGACTTTACACAAGAAACCATGAGTATGGACAGCCTCAAGTTATACAGGAAATTTTGATCAGCCTATAAAACCAACTAGTCCTCCCAGAACCAACTGAACATGCCTCAAAGTCTTTTTCCTGAGTGTCTATCCCCAGTGGCCTCCCTCAGGATCTGTTCTTACTGGTATTGTTTTTTTTTTTTTGAATGTCTGATAGCTGCTAGTAATACATAACTTATAGAAATTAAGATTGATGGCCCTCCTATTTCTTTGCATCTGTATCTTCTAAGAAGCGGCAGAGCTCTTAAATTTAGAAAGGGAAGACACAGCATCATGTTCTGGAATGTAGCCAATGAGAATGCTTGTCCTTCTGCAGGAACCAAAGGCTTGCAAGGTTTCTGGGCAGAGTACAACTTCTCATGTGGCCATGCCTGACTACAATGCCACTGGACTTTACATATGTGGGCGACACTTGGTCTCGCACTTGCTGATATTTTCAACTATAAAGCAGTAGAAGATGAGGTAACATAAGGCAAGGACTAAAAGTTTGCTGGAGCAAATCAACAGGAAGATAAATTACAGTGAAAATTTGATTTTTACATGAGGTAAAAAGATGCAGATAATACATTTTTAGGTTTTTAAAGAGTTGTTTATTTCAGATTTCTCTTTTGCTATATATATATAGTTTAAAAGGAATAAAATTATAGATTTGGAATGAATAAGGTTATTTTCCCCAACATAAATGCTTCCTTATTTTAATTTTTTTGCTTTCTTTTATTCATTTAAAAATTGGGTTGTGTGTTTTTCTTGATGCAATTGGATAGTGATGATGTGGATGTGAGAATTATCCACTGGAATACTGTCTCAGTGTAGTTGCCAAATTGTCATCAAGCATGGTTTATTCAAAATTTCAAGAAATTCTTCCTTGAAAATTAATCTGAAAATAAATTTGCTTTCTTTCTTTCTTTTTTTTTTTTTTTGAAGCAAAATTGGTTCACTTCAAAATTTTCCTTAATGATGTTGATGCTAGGGGAAAAATATAGTAAACTTTGTGGTCCCTGTCCCCTTTATCTCCTTTAAATCTACTCTGATCTGTTTTTATTAGTTCTGTCCTGTTTTTGAATTACATAACACTTACAACCTGCCCTAAACCTACTTTGGAAGTACGTGAAATGTAAATACTAAACAAATGACTGAAAGTACTAACTGACTATCTGTCTAGATAAGCTGGGTTAGTGGGGAAAGGTGATTGATCAAAGAAGACATTCTGGAGTGGCCACTTTGAGAGAGGGAGTGATTTTGTTATAACCTTTACCTGGCAATTTTTTGTTAAGAGCTGAAGGTATTTTATTTGTTTTGTTTTTTGTTTCTGCCTTTTTAATGGTGGAGGAGCATACGTGGAAAAGGGCAGATATATATACATTTCAAAAATTTAGAAGCGGTTAAGATTTGGTAAATGCATGAGTAGATTTGATTATAAAGCAGATACATTAATAGTGCCAATGCCAATGGGATCCATCGAAATTGGTTGAAATATCATCACAGTGCTTACATGAAAAGCAAAATTCACCATGATTTAATTAATGCTGAACAGTCTTATAGTACTTTGAATGTCATTAGTACCATTGTATTTAATTTGGCAAGTCTTTCAAAATGAAAAAACATAGAAATATTGTCTTTATGCTACAGAATGTAGTTCAATTGACTTCAAAAAGGAACAAAAAGATATCAAAATCCTTTTTATAAAAACCAAAATATAGAGTATAAAGCTGTAATACTATTTAAATCACCAAATACAACTGTTTCAGAAGTAAACATGCAATTTTTTTTTGTTTCATTATCAAGCAACAAAAATATGTAGGTGATAGCAAGCCTTTTAAAATGAATTGTGCTATTAAATTGAAACAAATAATTTTGGTGGATATTAAATCTCAGTCAATGAAGTTTATATTATGGTTCAATAATAGTTTATGAAATAGCTGGGTCAAAATATCTGTCTCAAAATAGGTAAATTGTTACAAATCTGTGGGTGGGAAACAGAATTGGTCATGACCAGAGTCAGAGAATTGGATCTTGTCCGTGGACCTCAAATATAACTCTTAATGGACTTGCTACTTTTTTAGTGCTAATAATTATATGCATTTTAATCAAAGAAAGATATTATTTTACCCAAGAGGAGGCAATAACATGCATTAGGAGCAATAATTTAATATGAACAAATCAGTGATCTTTAACCTGTGATACCCAAATAAATGATAATCTTCAAACTACTTTCGAAACTTTAAAATGCCTGATGGAAATTGTACAAATATGGAAATTTTGGAAATTATCCAAAATATGGCTTCACAGACTGACTTTTTTTATTGCCCTCTGTCTGAAATTATATCAAGTCCATGAGGTAACTAACACCTCTTATCTCATATTAGCCAGGGAACTCTGAGCAGCAGTTACATTTGTTATTGACTACATGGGAAAAACAGAAAAATAAATTAATCATTTCTGAATAAATTTAGTTTGTTCAACAGGCACAATCTTTCGAAGCATGGATTTAAAAGGACTGGAAACCCCTAGGGAGAGGGTTAGATATAGTGACAAAGCTAACAAAAAAAGTTTCTTGGTAAAGACAACGTTGGACAACTACTGAATTAATCTACTGAAGAGAGCCTTACTATCTATGGAGTAGGGCATGAAGAAATACAGTATAGAAGAAATAGGTATTGACCAAGTGGGAGAGCAGAAGGGCCTGAAGCTTCCTTGGCAGTAGACACTTTTAGCAATATCAAGTATGATTCTGAACCCTATTTTATCTGCTTCACTGGCCCTCAAATGGCCCTGGTGTGGAGTGGAGGTAACTCAGAATTAGAACCTTGTTTTGGATAACTGACAGCAAATATGGTGAGAGCATTCCCTCCCCCATCATACCCAGCAATGTGCTGGGGCAGGCAGAGCTCAAAAAATTCTCAAGCTTCTTGTTAATCTAGGATCAACTTTAGGACTTCAACACAGTGCTAGATGAGAGAGTGAAACCAAACAGAAAGATACTTGTGTGATGACCACACTGGAAATTCTTCCCTGTGTGCTGCTGGCGCTGACATCCTGATAGAGTTCAGGCGCCTGGTGAAGCTGCGCAGACAGGGCCTGGTCTCTGGACCACATGCTTTCCATCTACGTCACGAACATGAAATTTCTGAATTGTTCTGGTGGCATTTTCATCTCTGTTCAAAGGCTATAAGCCTTAATTATATAATTTGGACCCACATCATGCCAAAGTAGAACATTTAACATTTCTCTTTCGTTCATTTGCTTTGAGACCTCCTTGCCTAACTTTTCAAGATTGACCTGGTCGTCATTTCAGGAATTCACAATTATTTACTTTGCCATTTAGGGAATATGTCAGATATAATATGCTACAGATATTTTCTAATGACCAAAGTCAGATATTATTACATCTGCCTACTTGATAGCAAGTTAGTGTGAATGAAAAGCCTTGACAAATACATGTAAGTTAAGTTGTTCAGAATGGAAAGTCTTTTATAACCCTGGAGCTATATTAGCAGTCAGAAATATTTCAAATTTGCTTTCACTTTTTAAAAAGGAACCCAAAACAGAGAAAAGTATACTTAAAAAAAGATAATTCTTCAGGTTAGGATAGTGATCAGAGGAATCTCCTGTAGAATAATATGTTAGGTAATCAGAATGACTGGAGAAACATCTCCATCTTTGCTCTGACAATGTTACATCACCTCCATCAGCATCATTATTTCTAGGGTGCTGATCTTAGAACATTTGTTTTAAGTTATTCTTAATAATATATAAAGAATATTCAGGTTCAGTCCAAATTAATCTCTGCTTACTGGAACGTGCAAAAACATTGTCCTACACTCTATGTGATGCTATTGGAAGAGGTATTAACCAGGCATTCCACTAGAAAAATTTGCTGATCCCCCTCCCTGACTCATGGGTTTACTGTGAGAACTAATGCAGCTTTGGGGAAGTGCTTTGCTGCCCTGCTATGAGACCTTGTGCCAGGAAATAATTTCCTAGGCATTGTCTGGTAAAGTTCATCAACTTGCTTTGAAGCAGGCCTGTGAAAGCAATGGAGGGTTTTGTGTTGCTTTTAAACAATTTCCAAGGGAGGAGATTTTCATAACCTCCTTTGTATGTAATTTTATAACAAACTTTGTTACTGCTAATATTGCCCCCAGTAATCTAAGAAGAAGAATTTAAAAGAAGAATTTAAAAGCACATGTACACAAATGTCTATACATTAAAGGAAACTATTGGTTATATGACATACTAAACTACCAGTAGATCCCTAGTGTTTCTTAGTAGCAGGAAACTTTTAAAACACGTCCAGTAATCTGTCCAGTTTCAATCTTAAAATCTATAAGATAGTAGGCAAGATTTAGCGATTAATTAAATCATTAATTGAATTCCGACAAGGGAAGGTAGTTGCTGTATATTTACCATTTACTTGTATTGTAGCACCACCTAGTGTTTATGGAGAAACAAGCTTTTCATAGCTTATCTTTCCTTGCCTTTCTAGATAAAAGCAACAGTATCATCTTGGCCTGTCAGCCAAAGAAATGTTACTCAGAGATGTTTCTAAATTATGAAATACAGATTGCATTACATCTATTTCCAAAATAAAGGATTACATCTTCAGTTACCTAAAGATCATAATTGACATTTATTGACATGCACATTTGACAGATTTTGTTGCTTTTCAAATCTAATGTCTTTTTATTTCCTAATAAAATAGCATGTAGATATTGGGAAGTTACTGATTTACTTTAACTTCAGTTGCTCTTTCAACAAACAAATCTTTAAATGGCAAAACATCAATTCTTCCAATTATAATTACTAATATAAAATCATGTCATATTAGATTCAGGGTTAGCATTTACATACCATCACTCCCTTTCCTACACCTCTGACAGAGTCTTCACCACTAAATAAGACCACAAAACATCAACTGGGGTATTGATGTTTAGAGCTTTACTACCCAAAATGTGATCCTTGAACTTAGGCCACACCTGGGAACTGTTAGGAATGCAGGATCTGTCTCTTCCTCCACTCCCTGCAGTTTAACAAGATCCTCAGGTGATTCAGATGCACATTAAAATTTGAGAAAGACAATTTTAGACATTTCTTATACTCACCTCCAAAAAAAGATTAAACATCAGTCAAACCAAAACTAAGGTCTTTTATTACAATTTTGGATTTAGCATATTTTATTCTTGGAAAAAGTTAGGTGATATTCTTCTCTAACTCAGGGCTTATTTCACGTGAATTGTATCACTGCTACTGGGGCTCACATCAGCAACTGAACAAAGAAGGCCCAGTCCTTTCCTACTGGATCTGTCAGCTTCATCTCTGGGGAAACATAATCAGGGAGCCATTTAAAGCAGCTGAGAGGAAAATTGCCAACTCTGAAATTTTAAGGCATGCAAACGCTAACAAAATATTTAAGTTTGCTGTGATAGAATCATAGTTTGAATAGACAGTAGGAGGTGAGTCTTATATAATTCCTGACAATTGAAGTAGAAAGGAACATTTAGAGCTTGCATTATTAAATTGGAAAGTTTTAAAACTTTGTTTTTCTTAATTTTATCTTACCCATCTGTTTGTTCTATTTATAAATCTAGTAAATTTACCATAAAGATAAGTCACAGCCATTTGTTTTTTGGTTAATGTTTAATAAGTTCATAAATTTAACAAATAAATATTCAAAAATTGAGTTAAATTTCCTAAGCATTTAATCCATTTAATAATCACAAATACTTTAGATACATAATAGGATAGACTTAGAAGCCTAACTAAGCCAAATACTTATATGAACTTAGACAAGTTTTGAAAATGTAATAAATCAAATTTATGACTGATAAAACAGGTTCTTTTACATTACAAAATTAATCAAATTCTTACCTTTATTAAAATCATTGCTTGTATTTATTAAACATTTCAAATTAAAACTTCAAGGTAATATCATATTTCAGATTCTTTAAAACATTTCTTATGTCATTATCTCTATATTTCTACATTTTTCTAGTGTTTCATAGTCACTTATACAACTAAAGAAAGCAGAAGCTATTTGATCCATGACCAATTCTGTAACCCATTTATGGACAGGTGTAGTAATAAGACACTATGGACCAGAAAGCAAGACCATAGTGTTACTTGTAAACTGTGGATTATCATGCTGAACCTTCTTATAGCTTGTCTTCCTTATAGCTTGTCTTCCTTGTCAGTGGGGGAATCCAAGTCTGTCAGCTAGGACATAGTTTCACAACCCAGTGCATCCTTTGTCCCCTGAGTGTTTCTACCTTTATTCAATTTTTATTGTAAACTCTTTCAACATTCTCTCACCTAATTTGGGTAGATAGAATTCTCTACCCCCTACCAGGGCTGCAGCTAATGTCTTCATTGCATAATTAGTGTTAATTGAAACCTGCACCTCCATCCAGGGTATAAACTGTCTTTATAGTTTTATTATCTGTCTTATATATCTCCATTTTATAGTAGTTCTATTTTTAAAATTATTTTTATAGATTTAGGGGGTACAAGTACAGTTTTGTTATATCGATGTATTGCATAGTGGTGAAATTTGGGTTTTTTATATAATCATTACCCAAATAGTATATGTATATGTTAATAGTAGGCATTAGGTAATTTCTCCTCCTACCCTCCTACAGTAGTTCTATTGACATTGCTTCAAGACTGGAGTTTGGCTAAGAATGAGACAGTAGACATTGTGTTACTGGACTCTAATAAGGAAACACAGATAGTGCAGTGTGTCAGGCATTCTGGGTTATGACTTATGCTGGGATAATTATGAGTAAACCACAAAAAAAAATAGTCTTTATGAGATTTCTTTCAGACTTCAATATATAGAAGCCTAGTGGATTGTTCCTTAAAAGAAATGAGAGGCTTGAGAATTTACTTTTTGTCATAAATTGGGTTCCCAGGAAGCAGATTCTGAGGCCCTGAAATCTGCATGCTGGAAGTTTATTGGGGCTGAGCTGTTGGGAAAAGCACTTATGAGAGGTGAGGAAGTCAATCAAGCAGAGGGAGAAGTTGAACCGCAGCTGTTACAGAGGCCTGCCTGTCATTCCTGTCAGGAATTCTGATGTGGCTCTGCCTACTCCCCCAGGACTTGCACCCCGTCCCATTGAGCAGGCATTGGCTGTGGAAAGCTCCCAGGGAAGGGGGTGACCTTGGGTAAGGCAGCTGAGGGCAATTCCCAGGGAGGGTCTCAGCTGAGTGCAATCAGCAGCCAGTTCTCCTGGCAGCTGGGGGAATAAGTGCCTTGATCAGAAGGCAGGATAGGGGGAGGAAAAATATAAATACTGTTCACAGCATTCACTGCCAGTGTTTTCTCTATTATTAATATTAAAGAAGGGCCCAGGAAAGATCACAGGCTTTAGCCATGGAACTTAATTCTAGGAGAGGCAATATTACAGCAGACTGATCCCTGTAATGCAAATGGCAATGACTGCTGAGAGGCATTGTGGAGAATGCTTGAAAACATGGCAGTGATGTTGGCAGGGAGATGGTGGTGAGGTTGTCTGAACCAACTGTCTCCTGCAGCTGTGAAAAGACACACAGCCTGGCTGCCAACTGTTGGGCTTATTGTGCACTGGCTGAATTTAGTTCTCTCTTATGTCAACTTGCAATTCTGTGTTGAAGAAAATTGGTCTGGTCTGCCACCATCTCCATCTCTTAGCAACTGAGGGAGATTGAAACAACAGCTGGGTAATTTGATATTGGGAACTTAAAGGTCGTGAAAATGGAATATAATGGCTGTTTGTATTAAAGGAAAGAAAAAGAGAAAATGATGTAATCCTAATGCTTGGAAATGTTTGGAATGCCACATGGGTTACAAAGAGTGAAATCCAGTTTAAATTGGTTGGACTATTTCTCTCTCAGAATGATTAACGTTGAGCCCAGAATCTCACCCAAATACATATATTTGCCTAAATATAAATCCCTGTGGAATGTTAGAACTGTAATGTGGAAGATAGCTTATATATTCTGTATGTTCTCTAAGATTGACCTTCAGCTTTCTTAGCACAAATTTTGAAACACCAATTCCAATATAACATTAGTAAGAGCTTTTTTTTTTTTTAATTTTTATGTATTTGTTTATTTTTGAGACACAGTCTTGCTATCACCCAGGTAGAGTGCCGTGGTATGATCATAGCTCACTGCAACCTCAAATTCCAGGGCTCAAGGGATCCTCCTGCCTCAGCCTCCTGAGTACCTGGGACTACAGGTGCATGCACCATGCTCAGCTAATTTTTAAATTTTTTGTACAGATGGGGTCTCACTGTGTTGCCCAGGTTGGCCTTGAACTCCTGGCCTCAAGTGATCCTCCTGCCTCAGCCTCCCAAAGTGCTAGGATTATAGGTGTGAGCCACTGTGCTTGGTAGATAGTTTAGGATTATTTCTTATTTTGATTTTTGTGGCAATGGGGATGGCAACTGGGGTGAAGTTGGGAGAAAATGAAGGGTGCTCCTCAGAGGCAGTGATGTGCTGGAAGCGTGCGTTAGAGGCTGCTTACAGCCTATGAAGGCTCAGAGTTGCACATACTACAGGTAACAATGGAATTGCCTAGTTGAAAACCAGAAAATGAAAAGTGAAAGCACAATAAATTGTTGAAAACAAGTTGTTTTCCCTCTTCCCTGGGGCCAGTGAAGAGGCCATCTGGTTTTCAAGTTAAGAAAACCAGAAAATATAGTGTTTGCTCTCAGAATGAATCAAATGTCTTACTCTAATGAAAATTACAAAACAGAAAGGGAAGAGGAGCTTGGGGTAAGCTGCTTGTTCCTTGCATTCCTGTAGGTTAATAATCCAAGCATTTTTCCAACAGTTAGTAAGCCTGCCTGGACAAAGTTCATTTGAAGGGGTGTGGATTTCAGGGAAGGGGACTGAAAGTCTAGTACATTAGGTGGTAGGTAACTGTCTGGTCTTGTTTCTCAGATAACTTGTTCATCTACCACATATGTGGCTTTCATCCCAGCACATTTGGCAGGAAGCCATTGTTTACTTAGCTTGGTTAGTAGTTACACTTCCTTGACACCCATGCAGTTGGGTCATGGATCTACTCCTGTTGTCAAAGTGAGCATCACTGTCTTTTTTCATCAATGCTAAAATTTAATTCCTTCCATGTGAGGTGGTTATCATTCCTTAACAAGTGTTTGGTTTTTATGACACAACTTTGAGGAGGTGAAGTAAAAATTCATTAACAAGGAATAAATCTCTTCTCCTTATCCATCCACTTCCTTGTCTCCCCAACACCCTGAAGACCACATCCGTCCAACTTACAATAAATGATGCAGAACCATATGAAATTGTTGTTTTTGTAGGTCAAATGTAGTTGAATATAGGTAATTTCACATGGTTCAACCTTTATGTATACAGGCAAGTTCTCTCGTAAAAAAGCTGAGTGACTTTGAATAGCATCTTTAGGATTCTCTGAGGAAAGAAGAAAGGCTTCAAGGTAAACAAACTTACTTGTAACCAAATTAAATTCCAAGTGGGGCTGGCTAACAATTTACAGATACATTAAAGAAATAGGAATTGCATTTTGCAGGAAACAAGTACTTTTCCCCAAGGGAGATGAGGATTTAAGTTTCCTTTGTGGAATATATTTCCAGTTCACTGGGTACCATAGTTATTTTAGAAATTCTGTTTGATATTTACACTTGACTCATTTTCCCAAATTTGTTCTGATTCCAGATCTCTGTTAAATGTCTATAAGTTTGTTTACATGTTCTCTGCTTTGGAGAATAGGAAGTATATCAATTTCTTGGCAAAACAGATGAAAACTCTAACCTTCCATTCATTTTGGAAAGAGGTGTAGGTATGTTCACCTCCACAGCTCTAGCACATTCGTTCTCAATTTTATGTTTTTATTTGAGACACAGGAACTATATTTTTTAAAATTTTCTCTCTGGAAGTAAACACATAGAGATACAGTCTGATGACTATTCCGAAAGGAATGGGCATCTCAGTGTAGTGCTTTGTTACACTTTACTTTCAATGATTTATGAATCTATAATAATCACAGTGAACCTTTATTCAACACTTACTATGTGTCAGGCACTTTGCATGCTCTATCACATTTTCATCCTCACCCAGTGATTGTGGGTCCTAGTTAACTTACTTAACAAATGAGGGACATGAGGCCCAGAGGTGAAGTTTCTTTTCCAAAGATCCACAGTTGTTACTAGTAATGCTAAGACTCACCTTCAGGTTGTCTATAGCGTCTGCTGATCTCTTAATTGCTTCACCATTCTGCCTTCAAATTGACTGCAACCAATTCAGGCATGGCCCCCAATTGATCATTTTTAAGTGAATGTGTGTGTTGTTAGCTCTTGTTTTGAAAGTGACGTTTGGGCAAGGTGTCTTGAAAGACTGATGGTAGGTGCATACTGACAATTCTATGAAGAGCAAAGTTTCAAAAGAAGTATCCCATGAATTTTCTCAATGTGGAGAACCAAGCAAAACCCCAGTTTCTGTTTGCAGGGTTGGTAGCGTATAACCAACCCACTCGCCTGCATCCTGACATCTTAATCTGATGAGCAGAGTCTGCAGCCAGAAATCATTTTCACCTCTTTTGACTACCCATATAAAATTTTTAAGCCCACTGTTAACTAGCAGTACTCATACAATATTATAATTATTATTTATTTGTTGCCTTAAAATGTTTCTGTTTCTATGCAGAAATGAACATTTAATGTATTGTTCTTAACATATTTCTATGGTATATTTCCTGGGGTTGTTACCAAAAGCTCGGCACTTGTCCCCAAGGCTACATCAGAAGAACGAGGACAAGTGGTTTGAGGAGAAAGAAAAAGAGGTTTATTAATTTGCTGGCAAATCAGGAGGTTGGCAGACTCCCATCTTAAAGTACCATTGTCCTGCCTCTGTGCAGGAATACAGAGCTTTTAAAGGGGAGGTTTTTGGCTTAAGGCTATTGTTGTTCAAATATAGTTGATGGTTCTGATTCATCCCATCTTTGGCTAAGACAAGCTTGTGACCTCCCCTTCTCCATCCTCCCTTTCCCCCCACCCCTGAGTGGGGGAGGTTTTAGAAAGACAGAAAACATTTTTACCACTTTTCAGGCCATTCCTCCTATTACAGGATCTTATATTTATCAATTCAACAAATATTTATTGAGTGCATACCAGATGTCAGACACTGTTCTTGCCATAGCAGTGAACAAAACTGACAAAATTTCTGACCTCATGCACTTAACATTTTCATAGTGATTAGTTTTTGAAAGGGTTATCAACAGAAGACTAGGGCAGGAGGGTAGATCTACAGAAGCAATTCCTTAGAGTTGAGAGGCCTGGGGAGAAATGGGTAATGCCTCCTTATTCAGGAGCCCCAAAGTCATCTCAGACCCCACTTGGACAAGAGTAAACAGCAAATGGGGGCTGGAAGAGGTTTAGGTAGAACTTAACTTTTGTAAAGATGCATTGTATTAAGATATTTGTGCAGCAATGCAAGTCTCCAGTGGGTTTTATCCTTATTTCTTATACATTGACTTTTATCTAGCCATATTTTACTTGTACCAGATAAGGATTAAAACTTTTAGATACTGGGCCCCAAGTTGAAGATCTTTCTGAATCATTGTTAAAAATAATAGAGAGAGAGGGAAAAATCTATAAGGAGAAGCAGATGAAGAGGGAAGCTGAGGGTGGAGTTCATAGTTCTCCCTAGCAGTGACTGAGGCTGGCAGGTTGAAGCTCAGTTCTGAGGCAACTTAGTTTCCATATGTGTGAGTATCTATTCTGAAAAACTAATTTAGTGCTGCAATTCCAAGACTAGTGCTGTATTACAGACTTGCAAAAATGCCTTGTCGTGTAATTATTACTTTGGACCCCAAAATCAGATTTAGCCAGATCTTTTCAGCAATGAAGCATTTTTATTTATAGAGATCTTGCTACAACTGAGAGGCAATTTAGAGTGGTAGTTAAGAGAGTTGAGTCTTGGAGCCCAACTGTCTGAGTTGCAATTCCAGCTGTGCTACTTACATGGCTGCATAAGACAGCTGACTGTGCCTCATTTTCCTCTTCTGTAAAGTGATGGTCATGATAATAGCATCTACCTCATAGGACTGCAGTGAGCAGTAGATCGGATAGTATTTGTGAAATGCTTAGAATGATGCCTATCCATAGTAAGTATTTTATAAATGTAGCTAGTATGACGAGAGAGTCTTAGATGCTCCTATCAAAAGGCATTGCATGGCTGGGGTTTAGCCTCCCAGTCAATCTTTCACATACTTTACAGACCTATTGGGCATTGGCCCTAAGTGCCAAAAGCACTCTGTGTCTCAGAGCAAAGGCATGCGCTGAGTACTTGCCATGTATGGAGTTTTGAGTGTTCTTATTCAATGATTAAGAGCAAACATCAGTGAATGTTGTTGCTAAGAAGCATCTCTCACACACACACACACACACACACACACACACACACACACACACACACACACACACTCATGAGTGTGCCAACAAGCCAAGTCCCTGTGTGATTGCCATCAAATGTGTCAGGACGACCTCATGTTCAGGTCTGTGAAACTATGGAATAGATATCAGGGAGATGAGGTTCCTTCTGCTAAACAGATGACTGGATGATTAAGTAAGTGAATAGTGAGAAGGAAAATTCCAAGCTTCAGCTGGAGTCAAGATGTGAAACAGCAGAAGCTAAGCTAGCAGTCCCTGGGTGACAAACACAAAAGATGGGCTGAATGTGGGAAAGCCAAATGGGGTAGAAGACATATCAGAGGAGACCTCTACCATAAGAAAATACACAAAAATGTAATTTGATGCCAGAAAGAGATAATCAACTTGTAAAAAACTAGATTTAGCCTTAATATAGGTGCCAGTCAAGGGAAAGGTGAACATCTCAGTTGATTTTATAGGGAGCCCCTAGAGCATATAAACTACATTGTGATGACTAGAAATGAAGAAAGATGAGTACAGCTTTTTAGGTAGGAGATGGGATGGACAGAGGTTGGCTGCACAGGTAGAGGGAGAGGAAATGGCTGTGTTAAGATAGGAACTGGGAGAGAAGCATACACAGGGTGTAATGGCCAAGAATTCCTGATTTCTACTATGTGTTTTGTTTGGCTTAGAATAAAATTAGTTTCGAAGAGGAAGGAGATAGTCTCAAATTAGAGGGAATAGAGGAGAGGATGGAGCTGCCCACTCCTATTTCCACGAGAATCTGACATGTTAAAGGACCCCTAGGAATATGGGGAGAATGCTTTCTGAGAAGAAATTCCATTGACTCAGTGGTTTTAGCCTTAGGAACATATGGCTTATGTAAGTAAACACCCACTTCTTTTTAAAAGCATTATATACAATTTCTTTTAAAAATTACTTCTACTGTTTTTCCCTGATTATATGAATAATATGTATTCTCATAATAATGAGGAGAAAATAAAAATCACCTATGCCCACTAGAGATACCCACTATTACCATTTACTTTTTCCAGTTTTTGTTTACATATATAGATAAATTAGACTCAGACTGCATCACAACTGTATACATTGTTTCTGTAACTTAATATTATATCCTGAACTTTGTGTGTGTGTCATATAGATGGGCCCATATATTCATTTTTCTCACAACTCTTGTGCTTAGGAAATCTCTACTAAGTTAATTACTAAGGGGTTTTGCTAAGGTCTGAATGTGTGTGCCCCCCTCCCCCAATTTATATGTTGAAGTCTTAACCCCCAAGGTGATGGTATTAGGAGATGGGATCTTTAGGAGCTGACAAGGTCATAAGACTGGAGCCCCCATGAATGGGATTAATGCTCTATAATAGAAGCCTGAAAGAGACCCCTTGCCTTTCTATCACGTGAGGACATAGCAAAAGCTGCCATCTGTGAACCAGAGAAAGAACCTTCACCAGATACCGAATCTACCAGCACCTTGATCTTGGACTTTCCGCCTTTAGAACTGTGAGAAATACATTTCTGTTGTCTATAAGCTCCTCAGTTTATAGGTTGTAGAGTTTTTTAACTTCCTCATACTGGTGTGTGATGGTTTACTCCCTGTGGACACAATTTGAGATTTGCAGGATGCCTTGAGTTGTGAGAGGAAAAAGCAGTATTTCTGTAAATGTAAGGGAATTGGACCTTGGAGTTGGGGTTTGTGTCTCTTTTTAGTTTTTTTTAATTTTCCAAGACTGTATCTTGCTCTGTCACCCAGGCTGGACAGCAGTGGCATGATCACAGTTCACCATAGCCTTGAACTCCTGGGCTCAAGCAATTCTCCTACCTCAGCCTTCAGGTAGCTGGGACTACCGGTGTACACCACCATACCTGGCTAATTTTTACTTATTTATTTTAGAGATGGGATCTTGCTGTGTTGTCCAGGCTGGTCTCAAACTGCTGGCCTCAAGTGGTCCTCCTGCCTCAGCCTTCTAAGTAGCTGGGATTACAGGCGTGAGCACCTGGCTTGTGTCTCTTAATAGTTTTTCTTTGAGGTATTTGACTAAATGTGTATTTCATAGTTCAAACAAATGATAGGGAGCTACTTGGTTGAGAGAGAAATATTGGTTATTATGTCAGATATTGAGAAGAAAGAAGTAGTTGAACTATTCTTTAGAGTTGGATGAAAAATCATAGCCCCAACTGAGAATGTTGGGGTTACAGGTGAAGAGGAAAAAAATTCACAACTGACTTGAATAGTAAATTCTTCTATGTAAAATCTTGCATCAAAGAAAGATCTGTGTTAAGCCTGAAGTCTATTGATTGAAACAGTAGTGTAATATATAGAATCTAAAGAGCATACTTCTTAAACATTTGTGTCCTAGTCGTAATGAAGGTACCCATTCATGGTCAGTCATGCTTTCTGATGTTGGATTTCTTTCCATGATTTGTAGATATTTATGTAAAGTGACTAATGTAACTATTCTGAGGGAAGGAAGCAAACAGTTTTGTGATTTGGTATCAACTAGACAGAAGCTAAAAGATTTGTAGTACACAAAGATTTTTTAAAAATCTGTTTTCATTTGTTATGTATTTAAGTGTCACTACAGTAGGCAAGGTTTGGTATATAAAATGATGTAAGACATACTCTCAGAAGCCAGAGTTCAATGCACTTTTACTCAATCATCGCAGTTCTGATTCTTATTCTACTTGGACCCTCATCCCTACCCACCCAAGCCTGAAGATCCTACTGGTTCAGGAAAGTATCTGCTTCAACCAGGAAACCAAGTAGAGAATTAGTTCGTATTTACAGAATCATATATGGTAAGGATACTTTAAAAATATGAAACATTTTTTCTGATATATAGTTAATGAAAATGTAAAAAACGTCAAACAACAGATAAATGTGAATTCTTTCATATTCTGTAGAGATAACTCTTGTTGACAACTTGGTATATGTTTAGTCCATATTTATATTGATATTTATATAATTTAAAAAATATGTTGGTTACTATCATGTAACCAACTCTTCACATACTTTAGGATCTCTTTTTGCATCTTTTATATAAAAGATCTACTTTATCTGTTCAGTTTTATTTATTGATTAATTTGTGATTAGACTATGCATGCAAAGATACAAAATTTCAAAGATGGTAAATAAAATGGTAAATACTGAAAAAGGCACCTTCCCCTACCCTTGTTCTCCTGCCTCACAGTTCCTCTTTTCAGAGGCAGTCATTGCTATCAGTTCCACGTATAACCTTCCAGAGCAAATACAAATGGCATCTGTATCTTCAGTATGCCAGCTAGCTGTAACATCTCCCAGCCTGAAGGAGAAGGACCTCTTCCTTGACTTGTGTATTCCCTTCCAGTTACCACCCAATTTCTTTGCTCCCCTTATGGCACTAATCCTTGAAAAATTGTCTCCAATTACTGTTTCTAATTCATATTCTCCTACCCTCTGATGATCTCACTGTGTTCTCAGTTTTTATCCCATATTGAAGGACTCATTGTTATGGGTGCTATACAGGCCTGGCCCCATCATTCCAACTTGGAACATTTAGAAGGGCCGTCCCAGTTTCACATTTCCCTATGGAGTGAACTGGCACGTTGAGACTGCATTACAGCCCAACTTTCCCCAACCCTGCTTACTTCTGTCCTTCCCCTTCTTTAGCGGGGCGTCCTGTGAGCACTCCCTAATAAACTTCCTGCACACTAATCTCCATTTTAGAGTCTGCTTCCCAGGAAAGTATCCTCTGGTGGTTTCCTGTCTCTAAATAAAAGCCTGAAGTTCTTGGCCGGGTGTGGTGGCTCACGCCTGTAATCCTAGCACTCTGGGAGGCCGAGGTGGGTGGATCGCTCAAGGTCAGGAGTTCGAGACCAGCCTGAGCAAGAGCAAGACACCATCTCTACTAAAAATAGAAAGAAATTATCTGGCCAACTAAAAAATATATATAGAAAAAATTAGCCAGGCATGGTGGCACATGCCTGTAGTCCCAGCTACTCGGGAGGCTGAGGCAGTAGGATCGCTTAAGCCCAGGAGTTTGAGGTTGCTGTGAGCTAGGCTGACACCACGGCACTCACTCTAGCCGGGCAGAGCAAGACTCTGTCTCAAAAAAAAAAAAAAAGCCTGAAGTTCCTGTAATAGCTCTGTGTGGTCTGTCCCTCTCTTCCTACTGCCAGCCTTTCTGGCTGCATCCCTTATGTTCTCCCCTTTGTTCACTTCTGTTTAGCCATTCCCTAAATATACTGAGCCTACTCCTACTCCTGAGCATTTGCACTTTATCTCTTGACTTCCTGGGATACACTTTCCCCAGACCTCCTCCTGTCTTAACTCTCATTTCCTTTAGATATCACCATGTCAGAGAATCTTTTCTGAGCACTCCATATAAAGCAGCATCCTTACTACTACCCTAGGACTCTCTATTCCTCTATTTTGCTTTTCTTTTACTTCAGAGCACTTAACTCTATCTGACACATACAATATTTTATTTACTTACTGTCTGTCTTTTCCTGTTTTGTTCTCTGCTATATTCTAAAAGCTTAGAAAAGTGCTTGGCACAGAAAATATGTTCAAGTAATATTTATGAATAAATGAATGATTTCTTTTTCATGTAAATGTTGCATCTTTTATATAAATGTATTGCATGTTGGGTTTTTTGCATCTAACAATACATCTCAGAAAACATCCCAAATCAGAATATAAAAAGCTGTCTTATTCTTTTCAATAAATGCATAGTTTTTCACTATGTGTATAAACACAATTTAATCAGTTTTCTATTAATGGATGTTTATGTTATTTCCAATGCTACAGTGAATAACTTTGTAAAGTCATCTTCTATTATATATCTATAGGAAAAAAATTTCTAGAATTGTAATTTGCTGGGTCAAAGAGTACATATAAGTAATTGTCTATATTTATAAAACTTGTATTACTAATTTTGATAAATATCTATAAATTGTTTTCCATAAATCTTACACTAATTTATATTCTCTTCCAGAAAGATATGAACATGCTTCTTTCAACACATCCTCACCAGTATTTTGATATTGCTAGTCTGATAGGTGAAATGTGGTATTTCAATGTGGTTTTAATTTTTAATTCGAGTGAGGTTGAATATCTTGTCATATATTTAAAAGACAGTTGTATTCCCTTTTGCATAATGTTTATATTAATACCTTGTCCATAAACCTTGTTGTGGTGTTGTTGTTTTGCTCATTGATTTATAGAAAATAATATAAATATCTGCAAATACTTTTCTTAATTTTCCATTTATCTTTTAATTTTGTTTATAGCATTTTATATTTCATATATGAATATAAAATTTTTCTATAGTGGAATTTATCAGTTTTTTTCTCTTATAACTTTTGTGTCTTTTTAGCTTATTTTTCCACTTAAATTTCATAATCAGCTTGTCTAATACCAAATAAAATTTTGTTGGCATTTTTATTAGGATTATGCCACATTTACAGTTGAATTTAGGAAGAATCGACATCTTTGTAGTCTTGAATTTTTTCATCTGGAACATAGTATTCTTTATTCTTTATCTGTTCAAGTCTTCCTTTATTCCTACCAGCATATATTTCCTTTTTCATGATTTTAAATTGCTACGTATATGCACATATAATATTTTTTAATTAAGAAACTTTAAAGCAAGCACCTAACCTAGCTAGATTAGAAGACAAATAGAACTTTACCAGGAACGTGGAAACACCCACATACTCTTCTGTGATCAAATGCCCTTTATCCCTTGAGTAGTAACCAGCTTTCTGACTTTGTGATCAGCATTTCCTTACTTTATACTTTTACATGCAAGCATTTCTAAATAACATAGTTTGCCTGTTTTGGTGCTTCAAATAAATACAGTCATACTAGATATTAATATATCCTTTTTTTCTGGCTTCTTTTGCTCAAGATATGTTTATGAGGTTTTTCCATGAATGTTGCCTTTTTATCAAATGCTTTTTTTCTCACTGTATTGAGATCTCCTTGTGATTTTAAAAAATTTATTTTTCAAACATGAAAGTGACTTTGCTTTCTTAGAATGGATCAAACTCTTGGTCATGCTATATTACCTTTTTTTTTTTTTTTTTTACATATCGCTTGATTCATCTTGTGAGGACTGCTCTGTTTCTGGTTTACCTCTACTACTCTGGAGTGGTCCTTTAGAGGTCCTCTCTGAAATCCTGTATTTTTACCAGAGCTGCTCCTTGGTGAGTTGCGAGCTCCAGTTTTTGCCCCTGTAGCACTTTGCCCCTGTAGACAGCCAGTTCAGCTCAGCTTCTCAACACCTAGATTCCACTTACATATCTACAAAGGCCTTTAGGGGAGAAATGTTGCCAAGTATCTTACCCTCTGAATTGGCATTCTCTGTAGGATCTTAGACTCTCAAATCCCTGCTGACGTGGTCACTCCCTGGTGCCTTCAAACTGATTCTTGTTTGTCTAGCTTATCTAGTTTCTCTCAGTGAAGTAGTTGATCTGCATAAACTAGTCTGCTCAAACCAGAAGTAGAAATCAAGAAATAATATAAAATGGCAATTTAAGATACTGTTAAAGTACAGTAGTATTAGGTGGGAATAGTAATTATAATTTTATGTGCACTCCTCTGAAAGGAACAAAGGTAGCACAAACTACCACAAAATGGCTACCAAGAAAGCAATTTACTATCCTAAGGGCTATGAAGGTGATCTGGCTGTGGCAGCTATCACTCCACCAATTTCAGGTTAATTCTCATCATCTCAAAAGCTACGTAGGATCTCCTTTCTTCCTAAATGCTTCACGTGCATCCCACCAGTTGCTTCCTCCTGGGTTACTCAGTTATCCATGCCAGGAAATGAGGAGTTACTCATCCTCAGCTTCTCTGCATCTTGACCCACTATGTCCAATTGGTCACCAAATAATTCTGTTATATCTCCCTAAAGTTTCTATAATTTGTGTAATCCTTTCCATCCCTGCTGCCTTTGCTTAGGGCTATCATCATCCTTTGTCTGAGTTATTAAAAAGACTCCTATTCTTACTCTCTTATTGAAACAAGGAAAGATGCCTCTAAAATACAGATTTCACTCAAACTCTTAGTATTGTGCTTAAAATCCAACAATGAATCTCCATAATCCATAGGATAAAATTATGTATGTCATACATACCTCCCCTCCCCTGTAGCAGATGCTGAAGGCAGGCAATATGTGACGTAAGATACTCAGAGACTTCTGTCCTTCTACAGGGGCTGCCCCTTTCTAGCATATGACTGGAACAAATGACAACCTCTCTAGACTTTGGTTTCCTTCTCTACAATAAGAGGAAATTGAACCAGAAGATTTCCAGCTTCCAATGAGTTTGTGATTCTGAATCATTGCCTTAAAATGTATTATATGTACTTTTAAAAATGAAGCTTATGTTTATACCAAGACATTAGGTTGTAAATATTATATAGAGAGTAATATCAAACATAAGTTATATAATTTTTATGTAGCAACAATTGATTTTATCTGCACTGATTTCATGATTCAAGTGGCAATCTAAATCATGACTTATCTGAATTGTTTTAATTGAAGTTCTTTACTGCTAAAAGGTCCATAGAAGCCGTTCAGGGATAAGATACACGCAAGCTATGATCCTAGGTATCCCTTCCTCTGGGCTGGCCTGAACTTTGCAGGGTTATTTTATTCTCCAGTTCCATCTCTTGTCTTTCTGCTTATTCCCACACTTGCATGCTAGGCTTTTCTCAAGCTGAGGTGTTTTCAGCTCCCTCAAAAAAAGTGCCTGATACTATCCTTTCAGGTCTTCTCATGTGACGCTTTTCTTCCTGGAATGCTTTCTCCCCTAGCCCATGTCTGGCTCCCTCTTACTTGTTCCTTAGAACTCAGCAGTTGCCTTACCTCCTCTAACTGGCTTCTCTGTCTTATTCTGACTTAGGTGCCCCCCCTCCTTTTCCCATTCTCATACACCCCCTGCCCTGTGCTTCTCAAACTATATTATAATGTTTTAATTATCTGTCTTTCTAGATTCTAGGTTCCTTGAAGACAGAGGTTTTGTTCTTCTCATTTTTAAAATTTTGGGAGCTGAGCACAGAGCCTAAAATATAATGGGTATTGAACAAACAGTTATATTTAAATTAATGAATATGTTTCACAATGAGAGCTATTAAAGAAATAGATTTCCTTTGTAGGTATCTTAGAAGAATCCTCCTTCTTGTTGACTTTGTCAAATGCCTCTATTTGGATACTATATATAGATAGTCTGGATACTACACACACACACACACACACACACACACACACACACACACACGCATAAACTTTTGGTATGTGGTAGATTCGTGGAAAATTATGTTTGGATGTTTTTAAAATTCTCTTAGAAATATGTAAATTTTCAAATAAACATAGCTTTCCAGACTGATGTTAATACTTGGTTCTGGTCAGAAAATCTTGTCTTGATTTTGTCATCTTTCTTCTTTTGTGCTGGCAAGAGCTGACAGCTATTTAAATGAGAATTAAAAATAGGACCCTGTGAAGTACATGTTCCTTTTCTTTCCTGCCAGGATATAACTGACCACAGAACTGGGGTATCTCTCTTTCTCTCTCTCTCTCAAAAAATTACCACAGCTATGCTATCAAATATAGATAAAAACCAGTGATGAAAAAAAACTGCCTTGAGATATTCCAGTGGTCCAAATACTCTCAACTACCCCAATAGAACATATGTTTTTTTCTTATTCTTAAAAGATTTTGAAAGAATTTGAAGGCTAAAATGCCACCAGTTTATGTAAAACTTATGGTGTTTTCACATAAAAATGAAATGCCATCATTATTAATCTGTGATTAATCCACATTGTGAGTTGGCTTTGCTGCTGGGTATGTCTTCCTTTTCTGTGTTATTATCACAAATGGAAGAACTTCAGCTGGTGGAAAGTGGGATCTGGGGTGGTGGAGAAAAAGGGTAATTGTATGACAGACAGGGGACTGTGTGAAAAAGCCTTTTGGCTTGGGGAAGATAGATTCATATTTATCATTGGAACTGACTAGAGCAAGCCTAGTTTGAGAGTGGAACTGGGAACGGGCTCTAAGGCATACTCTTACTAGAGATTTGACATGTGGTTGGTTCATTTGTTTGCTCCTTCATCAGATATTCATTGAGTTTTATAATGTGTTTCATAATGAAGTTTACATGACATCCATTGTGTCACCTCAGAGCTGCTGGTCATGCTCAACTAACAATGTCTCAGGAAAGTGGAAGTTATGTGGGGTAGCTTGTCAAACCCAGAAGCAGGCCATGTGTGCTCCATTGGTTCTATAACATTCCAGAATTCATTCATTCAGCAAACATTCATTGACACTTGCTAAGGGCCCAGTGCTGTTTTAAAACAGCTCTGCAAAGATGAACCTGACACAGCAACTGCCAACTAGAGTTCCCTGTTTGGGGAGTGAGGAAGGAGGTAGAAGAGACCATTAAGATGTCAGGCAGAGGCAGAGCCTGGGAGTGCTGAGGAGGGGGCATTAAGCCAGGCAAGAGGAGTCATGAGGCTTCCAGAGGAAGTGACCACTGAGCTAGCTGGCTGTCAAGAAATTTGAGAGAGTGGTAGCCAATGAAAGAGAAGGGACTTGCTGACTTTATTCATTTTGGTGCTCTCTCTTTTTGAGAGTCTATGGCTAACCATTGCTAAGAACTATTATTCACTCTTTTATTTAAACTTCTCTGACAATGAGGTTTGACTGATTTCTTTCTGTAAGTAGTTCTAAGCAAATCTCCAACCCAGGAAATTCTTCCCTATATTGAACTTACGTCTGTCCTCGCCTGGGAATTCAGATTCATTCCTGGAGTTCTGACTTTTATGGAAACCATGAGTAGGATGTTGATGAGGAAGTTGGAAGGTTTGTGAATTTATCTCATACTGCTTCTGGAGTCCAAATGCTCAGTACTGGTGTGGAGGAACTTACTGGTAAGCAGGCACTATGTAGTTTCCTTCCATTGTTAATTTTTTTGGTTATTTCTCTTCTGAGATATGTGTCTACAAAACAATCATATTAGCCAGTAGGTGGAGTACTTTATTAGAAATAGCATGCTTTAGTAGTATGTGTCAAATTGTAGAGGAAAACGAAGTTTCATAATTATGAAAAATGTTTAGAGTATTTTTGTATTTATAGCTTTCTCTATGAGATCCTAGAAGGGAATGAATAATCTTGATAAGATTCTGGGCAGTTAATTTACTTTTACTGGAACTTTTTGTGGAATGATGCACTATGTGTCTGGATAGTGCCAGTCAGAATTTAAAATTGTTGTATAAAACAGCTGTCCAAGTCACTTGCATGCCTCTCTTGCATGCACTCTCTGACAATCTGTATCTCTAACAAAGCTATAACTGCTCTGTGCTTATTCATGATGGGTCTAAGCTCTCCGTGGGTATTTAAAGATACGTGTATAATTTCACTTTTCTCCTCAGCTAAAGTAAAAGCCCATGCAGTGGGGTGTTGAGAAAACACTGCACACAGATTATAAGTGTCACATATGAGCTTTCTATTATAACCAAGCAACTGACACATTAGACACCCCCTTGCCATCAGTTTACATTCTCTGAGAACTTAGGTCAGTGCCTTAAAATAACCCTGCTAATTGTGAGGGGCACATGTGGAATGAAATTCCAGTTAGCAGTCTGGGAGCTGAGTGACTGAGGATTTGAAACCTTACTATAGTTACAATTCATAACAAGCCTCTAGGCAGGCCCTCAGGTATGGAAAGAAAGTCTTATGTTGTGTTTTAGGTTCTCTGTTTGTAAAACTGGTTAACCCGTGACAGCTGGTTAACAACCAAATCGACTTAAGTTACAAAGTCTGGGTTTTCTCTGCTCTGCTTTCAACCTCTTGGTTGGTGGTGGAGTAACTGACAGAAACGGACGGCTTGGCTGAGGGACATGAAATTACAGCAGCCTGTTTAGGACCCCACTACAGTTTGGACCTCTTCTTGCCTGTGCAGTTCAGGTAGGCTGTTGTTTGTGTGGAATTCTTTATAAGACCGACAGAGGTCATTAAGCTGTTCGGTTCCAGAGTTGGGCATGAGATTCTCAACCATGTCTGCTGCACACAGCTTGCCTGTGTCGGTGGGCACTAAGTTTCACTCCCTAGCTAGACGATATGCCAAATGAAAGTCTTCATATTGTTTACTCAAGTGTACTTAGATTCTAGGATGTTAGGAAGACAGAGAGTTCATACAAATGTGATTTATCTGGCATGTAGTAAAATGCCATTTTAAAATTTACCTTCCTATTTTCTGTTTTATTTTCCTTATTCTAGTTCCAAAAGACAGGCTTTTATATTTGTGAGAAACAAGTGGGAGAAATTGTTAAGCCTCGTAGTATATTCCAGAACATATGGTTTTCATATATTTTTAAATTGCTTAATGGGATCTGGGTTTTATTTTCAGACTAAAATGAAAATCACACTACTCTTGTCCAAATAACCTCACTGAAACTACAGTCTGTATCCATATCAGTGTAATTAACATAAAATGTGGCAGTATTGTTGCTTTTCTTACTCCAGTGTTGACCTGCATTGTAAAGTATCAAATTTAGTTTTGGTTTCCAAGTATCTGGCACATAAAGTAAGTATATAAATGCTGTAAATGATGCTTTGGAACTTCTACTTGAGTGGGTTATTTAATCCAGCATTTATTTAAACTTATATGTTATATCATATGACAGACATATTCCTGAAACATATATGTAAATGGAATTTTGTAATTAAAATGATTTAAAACACAGTTGGAAACCTGATGACTTTTAAGGAATCCATGTATAAAATGAATGGGAAGTCACTACTTAATTTATGCTTTGATGGTTCTTGTTTGCATGTCATGTTCTTAAATTGAGATTCACTGATGTTGCATAACTGGATAAATTTCTTAGGAACAAAACTACCTTTTCATTATTACAGAATATATATACACACACATACACGTACATGTTTATGTATATTATATGATCACATGAAGCCTTCTGGGTGTCCCTAGGAAGATGTGTGTGGTGGGACTTAGGAGTGGCCTATTAGATATATTTACTGGATATTAAATTGTGACTTTGATGGGGAAGGTCATGACAAGGGGCATGGTCTGAGAATTGAGATGTAAGAGATTAAAAAAAGTTGAAAAGAATATTATCCTACTGTTTGTACATTAACATCAATTTAATAAACTTGAAAAGTTGCAATATTATTGCTCTTCTAACATTGTATCTTTTGCAGTCTCTATTAGCTTGAATAATATGAAATTGCCAATATTTGACAATTCTGGACCTATAAAAATGGCAATCTTGTATAGCTCAACCTGGTTGTTTAATGAACATTAACTCATATTAATGAAGGGTTAACCTTGAGCTACCTACAATAGTAGTAAGAGTTAAATATTCTCATAATTAAAGTATAAGAGCTATCTAGTTAAAAACAGGATTATGAAGGGTTACTTCCTATGAATAAATTCAGCATGTATGTGCTATTCATTCTTTCAATTCTTAACTTACTTGTTTGGTCTTCTAAAAAGAACTTGCTGTTTCTGCCAAGTGCTGCCTACAGCGTTTATCAGATCCTGTGACTGTGGGCATACATCCTCAATGGCTGAGAGTCGATATTTAGCAGGGTTTGGGATGTCTTTGAGGAAGTTCATCCTCTGGATAGCTTACCCAGGATCAAATGTATGTCACAGTTTTAGGGTTTCTCTATGTGTACTATCTTAGTGTTCTTCTTTTTCTAATTGCCTGTGGTGAAATCTGAGGTCACTGATTTGAGACCTTTCTTCATTTTTTTATAGGAGATGTTCAGTGCTATAAATTTTCTCTTGAGTACCGCTTTTATCAGCAGTGTAAAAATTTTATATGTTGTATGTTTATTTTGATTAGTTTAAAAGTGCTTTCTCGTTTATCTTTTGACTTTTTGACTCATAGATTATTTAGAAGTATATTATTTATTTTCTAAATATTTGGGGATTTTCCAGATGTCTTTCCGTAATTCCACTGTGGTCAGAGAGCATGCTTTTATAAGTTGAATCTTTTAAAAGTTATTGAGATATATTTTATGATCATGCTCTGTCTTGGTAAATGTTCCATGGGTGCTTGAAATGAATGTGTGATCCGGTGTTATTTGGGAGAGTCAATTGACTCTCCTAATTGATCTAAAATGTAAATTAGATCAAGTTGGTTGTTAATGTTGCTCAAATCTTATCTCTATGTCTTTATTGATTTTATATATGTTTTTTCTATCAATTATTGAGAGAAGGGTATTGAAATCTCCAATTACAATTGTGAATTTGCCCATTTCTCCTCGAAGTTCTATCAGGTTTTGTTTTATGTATTTGAAACTCTCTCATTAGGTACTTTAGTGTTTAGAATTGTTATGCCACCTTTTATCCCTTTATCATTACGAAACGATGCTTTTCATCCCTGGTCTTTGCTCCGAAATTTACTTTTTCTGATCTTAATATAGCCATTTCAGCTTTCTTTTAAAGGTTTTTCTCTTTTAGGGAGTTTCAATCTAAGGTATTATGCAAAAATAAATTATGCAACTATTTTATTTATTAATATACTTATTTGATTTATCATGGTATAAGTAGAATTCACTGATAGTTTTCAGATGTCCTTCTACAATTGTATTTTTACAGTGTTAAGCTTTTATAGCCCTTCTTCATCCATTGTCATGTGATTGTCATTTTATAGTAAGTAACTTTCCTTTTATATAATGCATAATATTTATATATTTAACATTTAATATGAAATGAGCACTGACCAGTCAGAATGGCTGCCAGACATAAACAACAGGTAGACTGTCACTGGTCATGCTGGCTAAATATCAGTCCTGAATATATAATAATTGTCATCCCCTGAGTTAGGTGTAGGAATCATTTTTCCAGTCTTTCATATAAAGCTTAGCTTCTGTAGGTACATTTAAAAACAGAATCTTTACTATTTAGAATCCTTAGAGCTATTCGGTAAGCAAGTTAACATGTATTAAATATCAACATCTTAAGGAATGACTTCTTTATATTATGGGAACATTCAGTAATGAAACTTATTTTTAAACTTTTGTTTTAGATTTTGGCTAATATTTCAGGTGGCAAATATTTGTTCATTAATTCACCAGTTTTTTTTTTTTTTTTTGAGGTCCTCCTATATGTCAACCATTGGGAATTCAAGGATGAATAACACTATTTGGTCTTGTCCTTAAGAAGCTACTGTAATCAGGGAGAGAGACCTATTGCTGGTTCTAGGACACTCAAGATGTGGTGTTAGCAGAGGGGCGTGTGGGCAGAGAATTGTAAGAGGGCACCCGCTGGCCTCACAGGATCTCTCAGGATATAACAGCCAAAAATAACTTAATTCATTCACCTGTTTCCAAAAAGGTAGCAACTATCTTATAATATATACCTTGTTTTATTCTTCCACAAATTTCATTTACCTTGATACCTTTAATGATTGTTTTGATTTTTGGTCCATGTCTGAGGTTTTATTAGAGGTCTTACTCTGCTTTCTGTGCTCCATTTAGTGTATACTACCTAGTGGAATGCACACACACTATTGGCACTCAATAAATATTTGTTGAGTTAATGAATAAGTGAATGAATATTTGCTTCTGGCACCATGGAAGATATAGGAAGAAATTGGAGCTGTTGTCAGCCCTGTCATGAATTAGGTATTACCCTAAGAAAGTGAATATCACCAGAAGACAATCCACTGCAACACCCAGGAAAAGCATTCTCAGAGACCCAGGAATGAGCTATCATGATATGTTTATAGGACTGAAATTAGATCAACAAAATAATTTTGTGTGTAGAGGCTCCTGTCTACTGAGAATGGAGTGAGTGGTTCAGAGAAAAGCAGCTTACAGCACCTCAGGCCCCGGTGGGATTTACACATGCCCCTGTTCCTTTCCACACAATGTAGCCTCAGCAGCTTTGGCCACAGGAGTGAATTAGTTTCAGTCACCATCCCTAGGCCAAGGTATCTCCAAGGGGCTATGGGTAGGAGATCAGACTGGTGTGGTTGTCCTACTGGTAAAGATGTTTAGAGGATTAAGATACTTAGTGGATCTGTACTATCACATCAATAACAGGTGGTGGCTAAACAATTCTACACGTCTTCCCTGTTTTTTCTCTTTTTCTTGTGAAAACATTTTGGAAACAGTTTAGTAATGAGGGAAATTTCTAAAGCTGGGAGATGAATACATGAGTGCCCATTTTATTAATATTATTTTTTATACTTTACATATAACTGATGTACTCTTCTTTATATATTCAAATATTTTTCATTATAGAACATACCCAAGATATGAAAAAATATTTCAGACATATTGACAGGCAAAAAAAGCTAGGCAAGATAAAATATAGACCGTATGATTCCATTTATATAAAGATCATAATGGAAAGATCATAAATAGAAAACTTAAACTATTTTATTAATATTTAGGCATGCCTACTAAGTAGGTAAAATTTAAAAAACAGGAAGTGATTACTATAAAGTAGTAATAGGCTTGATCACATCTATTCAAAAGGAATATGGGCTGTCAGCAATGTTTAATTTCTTCAGCAGAGTGGTGGTTACACTTGTGTTCACCTTGTAATTATTTATGATGTAAATTTATGATTTATGAACTTTTATCTATGCAAGCTATATTTCACAACACAAAAGTTTAAAACACATGAGAGAAATAAAAATAAATGTATCCAAAAAAGAGAGAGAGAGGGAGTTTTAATTTTTATTCGCTCATTTAGGGCTGTCATTCTTTATACAATTAGGAAAGTTGCTCCCTACTTCAGTTTTTAGATGATGTTTGATTTCAATCTTAGATAGATAAATCTTTGTGTTTATAATTTGAACTGTTCAGAAGATGAATGTGGCAAATAATACAAAACATTGATATTGATGCTCAGAATAGAACTTGGATAACATTTTTAACACAGTAGAAATAATATTAAATAAATATCACTATTAGTGTATTATATGATGTTTGGGATATTATGTAATATTTATCATCAAGTTTATCGTTATATCATATTTGATATCATATATTTATTATAAAACTAAAATGACATTATAAACTTCACATATTTAATTTTTTGAAGCATTAATCACTGAAAAAGAGAGAGATTAGATATAATATTTACTTGTTACCTGGTTTTTAGCTTAAAAATTTCACAATTGCAGTTGATGAATACTCATTCATACCAAATACGTATTATTAAGAGTAGAACTTTTTCAGCAAGTACGTATGTACCTGATAAAAAATTAAAGCTTTTCAGTAAGAATTGGTATTTGTATGTGCCAAAACAATATATCATATATCTATATTTTACTATTATCTATAAAAGTTTAATTGCAATTGATATATCCAAGAAATACCTGAAACTAAGATTTTTATTCTTTTTTCAGTTTCTTTGTGCTTGATCCACTTAGATTATATCTTTACTTTTAAAAGAAGAGAGATGAGAAGAGGGAAGGAAGACTCATTTCACACGTTTTATCAGTTTGACCCATGGGATTATCAACAGGAAATATAAACAGATTATTTTTAGCTATGATCTTGCTAGCAAAAGACTTTAATGAGCTTTGTGAAGTAGATACCCACACATATCCCAGTCCTTGTTCATTTGTCAGATTGCTATGAAGTATTTACTTGATAAGATTATTTATTGATATATATATATGAAAATGAATATTGTAATGTGTCTGAAGGATTCTTATTACAAGGATAGAGGGAAAATATAATACTCAACCTAAATGCCATTTCCTATACTTGTATTACTCTGTGACATTGAACATACTTTCCCAGCCTTCCTGGTTGGAAGGAGGACACACTTACTGTCTGGGTTGCACAGGTGCACAGTACATCTCAATTTAGACTAGTCACATCTCAAGTGCTACCATATTGGACAACGTTGCATCAATCTAACCAGAATTGATACGGTGTTGCCAGTGTAGGTGCCAGTCCTGGTTAGGATGGTGAAGATTTGAGTATGCATGAAGCTTTCCTGAGCAGTTCTGTATTTTTGAACTAATTACCATGTGTGGGGAAAAGTTTGCATCAGAAAGGCTCAGTATTCTCAGCAGATCTTTATATCCCCCAACCTTTTCTCCTTTTCTTTGCTAGTTTTGCAAAATGTTTCTCATATCTAAAGGTGTGATGGTCATAGTCACCATCGTCAGAAGATACTCTTCCCCCATTCTCTTTACCCGGGCTTCGTATGAACAAATCCCTTTTTTCTTTATCTTAACTGGGGCAAGTATGTATGCAGGGACTTTAGAGTGAACTCCTGAAGGAACAAGGGCCAAGCTCTGTAGTTTTTCCTTGCAAGTGCATTCTGATCTATGGCATAGCACTGTGTCTGGAGAGCTGTGTTCTATGCAGTTATGCAGGGACTGAGGCTCCTTGGCTCCTCCCATCATGAGCAGTACTGTCTAATAAATATAATATGAGCCACAAAGTGAATCACATATGTGATTTTAAATTTTCTAAATTAAAAAAGGTAAAAATAAACAGGTGCAATGAGTTATAATAATATATTTTATTTAACCAAATTTGTCTAAGATATTATTTTTCAATATGTAATCAATATAAACATTATTAATAAGCTATTTTAAATTCTTTTTTTCTTACAAAGTCTTTGAAATCTAGTGTGTATTTTACACTTAAGGTACATCTCAATTTGGACTAGTCACATCTCAAGTCCTATCATATTGGACAGCACAGATCTAGAGGCCCATTTTTCTAGGACCTCAGAATTCTCTGGATCTCCTGAATCCAGGAAGCAAACAAGAAAAAGAGAGTACATACAGGATCCCAAAGGAGATTTTAGGGATTAGGCCTGACACCAAAGTGTATCACTTCCACCCACATTCCATTGGCCAGTACTTGGTCATATGACCCCACTGAACTGTGTGGGGAACCTGGGAAATGTAGTTTAGCTGTGTGCCCAGGAGGAAAAGGAAATAGATTTGGTGAGCACATAGCAGAGTCTCTACGATAGCAGATAAGATATTATTATTATTACCACATTTTACAAATCAGGAAACTGATACCCAGGCAGAGGAACTGAGAGGCTAGTTAATGGGAAAATTTGAGTAAATTATAGGTCTTCACTCCCTAGACTGATGTTTCTTCCATCAGACTACCCTGCTTCTTCTTTATTTGTCCCTGGGTCCCCTTTAACTCTGTCCGTGGAGATGCAGTTCTTGCAGTATACCTTATGTCTTCAATATTTTATCACATTGGCTCTCCCAGGCTGCTCTATGATTTAATGACAGTATCCTATTACTGCTGTTTTAGAAAATGACAAGCAGCCCAGTATAATGAAGCAAATATGCCTTATTACTGGATGGTTCAACTAATAGTACTATTCCAAGCATTGCATTATCATTTTGAGTGGGCCTTTTCCTTCCTCAAACTGAAGCTCCTCATTCAAAGCAAAAGATTATTAAGGTCCTCATCAAGCCATTTCAATCAATGTATAAATTGCATTTTCTGTTGTAATGAGCAGTCTGTTCAATTGAAGTTTTTAGCTTTTTAAAAGTGCATAGAAGAATAGTAACAGAAGTGCTCTTAATGGTGCAATTATTGAACTGAAGTGCTTGGATAAGCTGTTTTATTTCTTATATGGAAGGGGATATTTTAGATGGAGAAATGAGATAATATTCCTCAAAGCAGACTACTAGTAAAGAATGGTAGTTCTCCATGGACTCCTGATTATAACTTGTGTCTATCAAGGGCAGGTTTTATTGAAGATAATGTAATTAGACCACTGCCTTTCAGCTTTAAATTACCTACAGCAAACTAGTTTGAAGTTTTTGTTGTTGTCTTACATTTTTGAATATGAAATATATTCACAGGACCAAAAATTTTAAATTATGAGAAGATACACAGTGCAAAGTCCCCCTTCTATCCTCCAATGCAGAAGGTTGAACCCTCTACCAGTTTCTCTCTTTTGTATCCGAACCAGATAGCTACTCATTTTTATTTGTTTCTTGCATGTCCTTCTGGAGTTTTTATATGCATTAATAAATGAATATATATTCATAGTTTTCCTCCTATTTTACCCTATACACACTGTTCTACATCTTGCTTTTTTAATTTAACAATATATCATGATCTTTCTATGTCAGAATATGGAGAGCCTACTTACCATCATCATTCTTTTGTGTAGTTGTGTAGTATTCAACTGAACAAATGTACCATTTTGATGGACATGTGGTCTGTTTCTAATTTTAGATATTACAAACTGTATTGCAATAAATAGGCTTGAATGTAAGTCATTTCAAAAGAGTATAAATATATTGTAGACAAATTCTTAGAAGTAGGATTGCTAGTCAGTGTGTATAGTTTATACATTTGGAATTTGATAGAAATGGCCAAATTGCTTTCCACAGTGGTTGCACTAATTTACTCTCCAACAAGGAATGCTTGAGTGCCTATTCCCTGTGCCTATGCCAATAGTTTGTGTTATGACATTTTTGAATATTTGTCTTGTGTCTGAAAATGACATTTGAATGTAGTTCAAATTTATTTTCTCTTACTATGAGAAAGATTGAGCATATTTTCATATGCTTGAGCACCATTTGTATTACTTTTTCTATAAGCTGTGTGCATATCCTTTCCCTATTTTTCAGTTGTGTTGTTGGTCTTTTCTTTATTGACTCACAGGGTCCCTATGCTAATTAGAGGGAGAAACTGTATGATATGAGCTGCAGTAGTTTTTTCCTGGTTTGTCATTTGTCTTTTGACTTTAATTATGGCATATTTTTTCATTACTACACAGAAGTTTTCTTTTCTTTCCTTTTCTTTTTCCACTGTAATCAAACTCATCTTTATTTTTAATGATAAATGACTCTGGATTTTGAATCTAGAAGGCCTTCCTTACTCCAAGGTTATAAATAACTTACCTATTTTTTCTAGTAATTTTTATACTTTAATTTTTACATTTAAATCTTTGATCCATTTGTGATTTGAGGTATACAGTGGCTCTAACTTAATTTTTTTCCAGGTATTTATCTAGTTGTTAACTTTTTTCTCCCCTAATTTGAGATGCCTCCTTTATCACATGCTCAAATACCCATGTATATTTGGGTCTATTTCTAGACTTACTCTTCCTAATTGTCAGTGTCAAACAGTTTTAATTACTGAGACTTTATGATATATTTCAGTATTTGCTAGACTAGTCTGCCCTCATTGCCCTTTTTTTTTTTTTTTTTCCAGTTTTGTCTGGCTATTCTTGATTGTCCATTTAATGTTAGAATCAGACTATTTCTCAACCCTGCCCTTTAATTCCTTCCTTCAATAAAAAAGGAAAACCTGTTGCTATTTGTACTAGGAATCACATTAAATTTATAAAATAACTTAGGGAAGCATGCTATTTAAGTGATGTGGAGTTCTCCTATCCAAGAACGTATTTTGTTATTCCATTTGTTTATCTTTAAAAAAGAAATTCCTCAGTGGTATTGTAAAGTTTTCTTCTATTAAATTTTCCATATTTCTTTTAAGTTTATTGCAAGGCATTTTATCTTTGTTATTGCTATGTTGTTAAGGAAATCTTTATTTATAACTTCCAAGAGCTTGTTATTTGTATATATGATAATTATTGATTTCAAGATATTAATTTTTTACTCTGCTGATTGAATTTTTTTGTTTGTGGGAATCTTTAAGTAAATCCTTGAGTTTTTACAAGTATACAGTCATATCATGTTTGAATAGTGGTAGCCTTACCCTTTCCTTCGCAATAGTTACTCCTCTGGTTTTGTTAGTTTTCATTAAGTGATGTTGTGGCAACAAATGACTCCCAGATCTTCATGGCTCACAATAACAAGGTGCATTTGTGCTCATGTTATACACCCATCACAGGGTAGGCGTCACCTCTGCTCCATGTCTTTGTCATCTGAGACCACACTGAAAGAGTGACTCCTTCTAGGATATACTAACATTATGAAGTCAGGAAGGAAAGAGTGATGGCAGAACCACTTGATGTCTCTTAGAATTCTAGCTACTTTATTTTGGCTTACATTTCATTGCTTGGCTAAAGCAAGTCATATGGCCAACCCTGATATCAGTGGGGCAAGGAAACACAACCCTTTCACCAGGAGGAGCATTGACTATTAGAAATCAATTATATAATCTACTGTAACCTCTAATTAATTTTCCAGATAAGCAGCAAACTTTGAATGACATAATCATAACTCTTAGAGTCAACTACCTCAAATACTTAATTTGTATAGACCTCTAATTGTCATTATTAATAATCAGTTGACTCTTGGTGTATGACAAACTATCCCATTGGCTGGAGGTGGCTGATGTTGGCCAAGCTTAGCAAGAGAGATTCTGCCTCACATATCTCTCATCTTCCTTTAACTAGTGAGTTGGCTAAGGCAGGTCTAGGACTACAGTAATGCAAGTGAGGGATTTGCCTCAGGCACAAAATTTAAGAGGGTGACCAAAAAACTTTGTAATCAAGATATATAATACTTAATGCAATATTTTTGAAAATCAAAATTAATGCAGACAAATCCATGATGAACAAAATATCAAAATTTTAAATAAAGACAGGATCAATAACAATGTTGTGTCAGGCCATATTGGAGCCTGGGGCAAAGGGAAAATTGGTAATACTGGTCCTATCTTTATGAATAATTATTGAAAAAGTATATTTATTGAATGTTATGTATAAGGCATATGTTACATGTATAATGTATATTTATATTTTATTTGTGAGGTATATATAAATACAAATGATTCGATTTAGCTAACCAGTCATAGCTATTTATATCAAATAAATGCAGTCCTTTTCATAATCATAGTATGGTAATATGCACAGTAGTTTGAGAATTCATTTTTTGTAATCTGCTTTAGAGATTTTTGCATACTTATTTAAAAGTCTTCTGTGGTGGCTAATTTTCATTTTTTTTATGGTAGATTTTTTTTTTTTTTTTTTTTTTTTTTTTTCAGAAAACAGGCAAAAATTATTTAGGGCCAAGTATTGGGTAAGTAAGAAGGGTTGTTAAGCTGGGCATTGGAATGTGAAGACATGATATTCATTTTATTGTGCAACTTGTGAACTTCTTTTGAAAGCAGTTCCTAAAGGAGAATTCTAGAATTTTCCATTTGAACTATGTTGTTGAAAAAGGGAGATTGCACCACAGTATGACAACTTTGAAGGAAAACACTACTTTTGTAGTATGAAGTCTAGCATTAATGTAGCTCCTCAACTGTGTCAAAGACTTGAAAGAGCGTCCTAAAGTCCTAGTGGATGGCGTGGGGGCTGGGGGAGGTACTGTAACTGTCAGATACTTGATAAAACCATCCTAAGAGGACTGAATCCACTTTGTAGATCATACAGCAATGGTCAGAGTTCTGTTTGTTCTGCCATGGTGTAGAAATTGAAAATAAAAGATGCTACAAAGACTGTAGTAAATGCTCTATTATGGAGGGAACAGCCCCTACCACATGCGTATAATGTGTCTCCTGCCCTTTCACTCCAGAATTTCAGTCATGGAATTACAGCTTTGGCTGTAAGATCTGGCCTTGATTATGTATGCATATGTCAGTATCTAGAGTAAAGACACACCTGGACTTACTGGTCAATAGGCGGAGATGGTCCATTCATGAATCAATAAATTTGTGAATCGATCAGTTATCCAGCCTCTGATTCAGGAATATGTAAAGAGACATTCAGACACAAACCTATGTGTCAGTACATCAATAATAAATAAAAACTTTATGGCATTTTAGAGTTTATTAACTATCTTTCATGTGTATATCTCATTTTAATTCTTTACCTTAAAGAAATTGCCCATCTTTTTTCTCTGTGTATAATTATACAAACCCATATACACACATTTTTAAGGAAAACCTTAAGAAAAAGAAAAAAATCTCTAGGTACAGGCCGAAAAACCAGTACATCCCTGAGTTATATAGAACAGGATGAGACACTGGTGACTAGCATAAGATAAATTAAATATTATTAAAGGGCTTTTGTTTGTTTGTTGGCAAAGTTATTAAGTAAAATGTCTGACCATCTTCCTTCCAGCTTAGTCATTTATACATGTATTGTCTCTATCCATTCAACGATTACTTATTATTTGTCAATAGCATCAGTTAGAGAATCATAGCATAGAAAACCTCAATTTGGGCATGTATAGAATCATTTATAGAAAAGTAACCAGACTTATTCCAAAATTTGTCGTCTAATGTTTGCACACGGCATGATAGTAAATACTAAGATAAGTAAGGCACAATCCTTTCCCTCAAAGACCTTACCATCCAGTACCTCAAAGTGTAAAAAATAATTTTGCTTCTAAAGTAAAAGGCTTTACAATTACCCAACCAGAAACACTGGCCTTAAATTCAGTTCTACATTTAAAATAAGAAAGGTATCGGAAATACCAAGATGCAATGGTTGGGTAGCTACAGTTATTAAATGGTGTGTTCTAGCATCAGAATATATTTGGCTGGTCCACCACATTGTGATGGTTTTTCCATTTCCACCCATCTTTTCCTTCCTACACACACAGTAAGCTATTTCTCTCAGCTGTGAAATATTTACCATTGCAAGGCAACATATAATTAAGTGCTGGAATGAGTGAGGCAAGTGCTCTTGGGGATCAGAAGACAAAGAATTCAGTGTGGTCTGGGACAGGCATTGTAGAGGAGACAGAGTTTGAACTAGGCCTTGAAAAAATTTGATTGGGCACAGAGGCGGGACAGGAAGATAATTCTGGCAATAGCAATGCTGTGAGCAAAAGGCAAGAGCCAGAATGAGTCAGGCTTATTTCAGGGATAGTATGAACATGGTCTCCTCTGAAATGAGGAACTGGGTAGGAGGTGAAGCTGGCAAAGTAAACTGGGAGGCAGCTGATGGAACAAGGAACAGGAACAAGTCATGACCTGCAGGCCCAGAGACCTGGGTTCTGTCACTAGTCAGCCTTATCCTTGGCAAGGCATTAAATCTTCTGAGTTTCAATTACCTGAGATGTGAAATGATGCTTTCAGACCCCACAAAATCTCTAAGGTAGCTTCCTGTTTTGAAATATCCTATGATTCTTTTCTGGTGGTCCTTGATAAACTAGAATAAGAACTATTGAATCTATCCTAACACTGTGAAAACTTTAAGGTTGTCTGAACAAGAGAATCACATAATGAAAGAGGGAATTCATCACATAATGAAAGGGGTAATTATTGTTATTAAATTCAGTGAAGAATGATTGCCCTGGGAAAGGGGATTAGACATACTAGAGGAAGGAAACCAGCTTGGAGACTATGCCAGTAGTTCAGTTGGAATCAGGGTAGTTGAAATAGGAATCAAAAAAAGGAGATAGACACTAGAACCATTGTTTATTCATTCTTCATTGATCCTCAAAAACTATATTAGGTTCTGGGAATCCAGTGGCAAGCAAGACAGAAAAGGCCCCTATTCTTGTGGAACTTACATTCTAGCAAAAGGAAAAACTCAGCAGGATTTGGTGATTGACCAATAGGGTATTTGTGCCTTTAAGAGAATGACACCTAATCCAAGCCCCAGGTCCAGCTACAAAGGATTGGCTACATAAATATTGTATCTTTATAAAATGAAACACTGGGCAACCATAAAGAATTATGAAACATATTTATTGACATGAGAGAATACTTATGATATGCCATAGAGTAAAAAAAAACACAAATATAGAGCACAATCTAGAAAGTTATATGCCATTTTGTATGAACAATAGGATTATTAGTGATTTATGTAATTACTCTTCATTTATTGGTGGTTTATTGAGTGTCTACTTTGTGCCAGGCATTGTTTGGGGCTCTAGGGATAAATGAAGGTGGACATGGTCCCTGATTAAATTTTTGTCTTTTCTATTTTGCAATTAACTTATATTATTTCTGTTGGAAAACAATTTTTTAAAAAAGGTTGTAAAAAAATCCTCCCATTGGCCATTTGTGTGATGTGTGTGTTTAATGGATTCTCCTTAACTGTACACGTGGAGAGGAGGATGCACTGTTATAAATGACACTCTCCTATCACTTCTTGGCCTTTTGGCTAAGATCAAATATAAATGACACCATCCTGTTTTGTATCTCATCCAGGTCTTACACAAGACAGGAGGTGGCTTCAGGACACCAGCCTCCTGCCTGCTCTTTGGTGGGATCAGAGTGGTCAGAACTCCCAGATTTGGTCTGGCTCTGAGACAAATAGAGTCCTGTTATGAGACTGCAACTCTGCTGGCTGTTTACAGTCCCTTTGTGAGGCTGGTCATTCCAGCATTGGTGTCCGTTTACATTTGCTGTATGTTACTTGACGCTCCTTTATTCCTGTTGAAGTTGCCTGTCCCGGAAATCTCTGTCATTCCATAAGCCCTGGCTGCTGCCCACTGTGCAGCTGACCTCCCACAGTTTGAAAAACAAAATGTATTCTGGCTACATTTAAAGGAAGTTTGGGGGTCAGTTCATGGGCAAGGACTTGGTTGTAATATCTGGTGGGCAGAGCAGTCAAAGGGGAATCTAGCACTGGCTACTGCCAGGTGCCAGGGCCCTTACACAAAAACCTCTGTGTTATTTTTTTCTCCCTCTGCCCAGCTCTTCTCCCATGACTGCTAATGGTGTCACTCATCATTGCCTCCTATTTTTAAAATGCTGCATCTTTGTGTATATGCTGAAGAACAAACAGGCAGGTATACACCCACCAAATTATTAAAAAGTATTTCACCTTCCTTATAATAAATTATAATATGTAAATAAACATATGGATACATATATGGAGGAAAAATTACCTATAATCCTATTCTTCAGAGATATTTTGGTATTTTTGAGTGTGTGTGTACTTACTTTCTACCCACATGGTTGTTCTAAGCTTTAGTTTTACCACTTATATAGCCTATTTGTAGGTCTTAAGCTATAATGCAATGCTAAAGAAGCAAGATCTTCCCTGTTTAGGTGTTCCAGGTCTTTCTCTAGTTCATTCTGCTTACAGAAATCATCTACTGCTACCCTCTTGTATTAACTATTGATAATCCCTTTATTTCTCTAATTTCCCACACCAGTTCTTTTTCTTCAGCCATCCACTTGTGACCACACATTTTCTTTTCCTTTCACAGAGCTAAATTGAGAGCCATATTGTAATAACTGTCTCATTTTAAGTGTCTTGTTCATGTTTCTCTCTCTTGCCTTTTTAAATTTAACTTTAATAGTACACTTTACTATATGTAAGTCATCTACTACCTCTTCCCTTTTTTGGAAGTAGGTAAAGTATAAATCATAGAGAAATAATTGAAGTTGTCTCATGTTTGTAAATCTCTCATGTAGTCTTTTCTTGTGTTTTCTGTATCTTCAGCTTGGTTGCCCTTTTTATTTTGTTTCTTTAATTTTATTACTTACTTTAGCTGTTAATTTATTTGTACACATCTGGATTTTCACTAGACATCCAGAAGATGGATTCTGTCTGCTGTTAAATAGGGACGAGATGGGCATAAGATTTAGGATACTATGGGGAGGAGCTTTTTAATCATGGATTAAATGTTGAAAGGAATGACCTGAGGTATGGTTGACATTTATGCTTGCTCAGAGTTCATTTATTTGTCCTACTTTTCCTTTTGTGTGCTTTCTGAAATCCCACTCATTGTTTGATATGAGTAGAATTCTGTGTGTGTAATCAGAAGAAAGTTCTTTTTCACTAAGTTTTTAGTCAATCTAAGTAAGCAGTGAGTTTAAAAATGACTTTATGGGTAAAATTAACCTGGAGGTTTGGAAAGTGCATTGAAATTGAATTTATTTCTTAGCTGGTAGCTGATCTCAAGAATAAAATACAGTGTCCTTTGAGGAGCCTTAATCGTGTTATAGAATTATTTGAATGGACCCCTCATCCTCCATTTTGGTATATCATTGGGACATTAATAATGGATGCTTGCTGCACTTGGTGGTCAGATTTGTTATTTTGATCCATTTTTATTTCCCAAAGGGGACTCTGGAAAAGGGCAATGAGGGCAGATTTAAAACCACATTATTGGAATTCGATAACTTTCATCTTGTTTGTATGTCCAAGGCTTGCTGAAGAGTAGTTCTCATATGGAGAGGCAGTCAAGCACAGAGCAGGAAAAATACCAAAATGGATTTTCTTAACTAAGATATAAGCTGGATTCTGTGCTTTAATTTAGGCTCTGATGCTCAGCAGTAAATTTTCCAGAAAATGTTCTAAATCAAAAATGTATCAGTACAAATTACTTGAGTTGATGAAAGTAAACATAAGTTTAAATAAATCAGTTAGCAAAAATTATGTATTGCAATCATTCCTAAGGAATTGTGAAGGACTGAATTTTAGTCATAAAAGTATATCCCCAAGGGAGCACTAAGTTCTCAGATGTTTTTATTCCCCCAGCAAATTACTCAAAGGTTTGAAAGTGGAAGATTCTGAATCCTAGGGTGTTGGGGTCACTCCTAGAGGTAAACATGGTCTTGCTTTGTCAAGTGATGGAATCGGTCCTCAGAAATGTCTCCTCCCTGCTGGGTTTGTGTGAAAATGTAGAAGAGAGTTCGTGATCTGTTCAGCCATACTCTGAAGCAAACAAATCAATTAAAGTAAAAGGGATAGGGGATAAGATCTACATTCCCACTCTTATTTCAGATGAATAAATGTCTTTTCCTCATCTGTGTCTTTATTTCCTGGCTGCTTAACTTAAAGAGAAAAGCAATAAAAGCAAACCCAGTTACAAGTCCTAATAACCAGTTTTAATAATGTGTTACTTATCTCTTAGTACCTGGCTAATAGTACCTGGTCACCTGACTTAGAGGCCTAAAAGACTGAGGATGACTGTGAATGAGGTGACAGGCCTCCTTCTTACACAAAAAAAGCATGCTGGAAATCCAAAGATCCTGTTTCTTTAATTTTTGTCTTCTTCAGCCACCTACCTTGACATTATACTTTATATTATTATTATGTATAGTTTGACCTGCATTCGTTGACTGTTGTTTTGCCATGGAACTGACTTCACTTTTTTATTCTTTAATTTACCTTTTCTTAAAAAAAATTCTCACAGAACAAATAAGTCTTTAGTGAAGAAAAGTTGAAACATCCAGATAAACAGTATAATAAAACTCATTTGTAATGCTGCCACCTAGAGAAAATACTTTGAACAGCTTGGATATCTTTTTTAGTTTTTTCTGAGTGTACACAGCTATAACTTTTATAGGACTATTTTATAATTTACTTATTCTCAGTTAACGATATATCTTGAACATATTCTGATGCCATTAAATATATTTTATAACGTCATTTTTAGCATCTGTGAATTATTTCATTGTATGGAATATCACATCATGTTAAACCCATCTTCTCTCTTTTCATCTTTTGGCTATTATAATTTTTCACCATTATAAACAACTCTGTGATAGCATTTCAGTAGATAAATCCATTATTGCCTTAGGGGATATTCCTAGGAATGAAATTATGGGGTCAATGGGAGGTTTCCCAAAGGTTAATTTACAACTTGCATTGCCATCTGTGCTATAGGAAAGGGTGGCATTGGCTTCAGAATCTGGATTTATTGTTTTCTCATTTTCAGCGTCCTAACCGTGGACTCTAAAATTAGTTCCTCAGAGGGACGCTGATCCCATGAGCTTTCATTTCCTGTTCCAGACTCTTAGATGTTAGACTTAAAAACTTGTGTCTATAGCGTTAGCTCCCAACAGGCATATCGTAGGTGTTTAAATACAAATCAACAGTCAAGCTAGTTGCTGTGGATACTTATGTGGGGGAGGAAGAGATAGAAACACATCCTTAGAAGCTGTGCCATGGTCTTAGTGTTCTAAATATATAAAGAGTACATCTAAAAAAGAGCTGCCCAAGGTCACACCATGAGTCAGCAATGAAATCTCAGATAGAACTTTCATCTCCTTAACTTCTTTCTCCTAGTATAAAAAGTATTTATGAATAGATCAAGAGAAAGCATTTGTAAATTAACCTATTAAGGCCCATTATACCTTAAAATGCTCTAAAGTTTCAGGAGAGTTACTAGGAATTTCCATTTCAGATAAAACAAATCTAAATTGCTAATAGGTATTGATAGATTTTTAGAAGTTAAAATCTTAGATGACTATAATGATGAAAGAGTATCAGGTAGGATAGGCAGATGGCAATGAGCCTTAAAGGAATATATGTGTTTGTGTTGCTGAGGGAGGGATAAGCAGGAAGGTGGAGGACTAATGGCCTGAACCTACCATGGTGACTAAGGAAAATACAACCAAATGGGCTCCTCAGGACATTAACCTTGGGGTAGGGGGGTAGGGGGTTGGCGTCTGGACTTAGATCCTGAATGAACCATAGATCTTTCCTCCTCTGCCTGGTGGTGTGGATCTGCACTATTATTTCAGAGCCTGTGACAGGGTGACATGAAGGAGCCAGAGAGATACCTTTCAATGTCCTCAGCACTGCAACTCAGGTCTCCTGATTCCTAGTCTAGTGCTCTTTCTTCCACCAGCAGGAAATAGCAGTCATTTTACAAGGATTTTCAGAGATACGCAGAAACCTCTGAGTAACTAATGCTCAGGCTATGAGTTATGGCAGGAATACAGAAAGTAAAAGAGAAGGAAAACAAAAGAAAATCTTTCAGCTTGAGAGTAGAGATCACCCATCTAGTATTGTCTTTGTAAATGAGGAAACTGAAGCTCAGTGATCTGTGGGGCCACAGATTACCAATACACACCAGGGCCAAGATCTCAGACTTTCTGACACCCTACCTGATGCAGAGTGATCTAGACACATCTTGTGTTTCATTTATTCTTTTTCATGATCATTTTCAAGCTTTTATTTCATGGTTTGTGAATTAAATATCAGTAATGTCAGCATGTATTAACAATCTATTTGCATGTGATTCTATATAAAGCAAAACAGACAAATGCAGTGCTTGCTCTGTGGAATTTCCTAAGGCAGATCAGACCTCATAGAAATAGACATAAATGACATACAGACCACTGAACAAACAAAGCAAATATGTAAATTACACAACTTTGCCATGTGAAATAGTGAATGAAGGGATGCTCACAGTCTATTGCTTGAAGAGAAGACCCATCTTCATCACTGAATAGCACTAAACCAATAAGTAATAATAACCCTATGGTCTGTAGTTGTTACTAACATATTAGAAAGAAAAAGAGAGAGTGCTTTACTAGGCATACCCAGCACTAGAGTGCAGTTTCTTTGGTGTATTGTTGATCACTATCTTCATTGATTTTTGTCCCTTTGCATATTCTGCGATGGTCTGCAAAGGCTAGAAGGGTATGCTGAAGCAGGAAGCCTCTCAGGGTACGCCTTCTAAAACCAAAAGGCTTTTTCTCCCTAGAGAAAACTAGTGGTCATATGGTTCTTAGGTGTATTTTTATTGAGGCCTTTTTTTTCCCCTTCTAGAAGGACCTTGAAGATGGTAAAGGAGGCTACAAAACTCCAAAGGTTTTAAACTGTGTACTGTGAACTGTGGTAAACAGTGAGACCCTGGCAGTCGTGGGGAACCTGTGGCCTTAAGAATAATTGAGCTCTGTAATAAAATAAAAAAAGTTTAGTCCTTAAATGCTGGTGCTTAATTAATCCTTTTAACAAAAGGATTTGTTCTGTAAAATTTGGATTCAGTTAAAAGGCCACGCTTAAGGACCTAGAAGGCCACATGAGGCCTTAAGGCTGCAGATTCCCCACCCCTGAAAGACCAGTTAAAGACAAACCAAAGGTGAACCTGCTGTCTTCTGTGGTGATAAAAGGCACCTTTACCAGGTATCTTATCAATGCTTTTCCTAGTCATTTGCTTCAGGACCAGTATTAGTAGCACTATTAAAATAGTATTAGTATTGTTATTCTGAGACTATCATATATATAATGTGAGATAAAACAAATGGGTGATTATGGGATCTTCTAAATTTATTACTTCCCAAGATTTTGGGAACCAAGATTCTTGGGGTGGAAGAAAGGTGATACTGATGTAGTATAGAAGATATTAGGTAAAAACCCTTTAGTTCTGAATTTGAATTGGAAATATCAGTTATGGACTGATAAGGTGTTTCATTTTGAAATATACATATTTCCTAGATCTGTTAATTAAAAAAGCTTAGAAGCAGTGACCAACCCACAAGTAATGAGCATCCATATGTCCTCGATGGTAGTCTGGAAAAACTTTTCCCATTAAAAATAGCCAAGGCTTCTTAGAAAAATATCTGATTTCAAGTCTGAAAATATACGAGATGAGCAAGAAAGCTATCAGAGATTATTAGAATAGTTAACTTGAAGCCAAATTGAGGGGAATCCCACTGGCCAAAGATGAACGATTTGAGCTTCAATAAGTTTAAGGATTACAGTGGATCAAAACTCATCGAATATGTTTAAATCCATGAGTATACAATGATATTAAGTAAGCCAACTAGTTGGTTACCTTCTGAATATTACAGAGAACCAATTCATTTTCTTGAAAACTGGGTAAAGAACAGGAAAGAATCAAGTATTTATCTTGACTTTCCTTTATGAATTGTACCACTATAATTAAATAGTTGATCAAGGAAGCATCTTCTATTTAAGTTATTCTAGCTAATAAATGAAAACAAAATGATAGAATATCATCATTTTGAAAACCCAAATACATTGACAAATCTAGGCCCTGACCATCAATTACCAAAATAGTTGATAGCACCAACTATCAAGAGCAAAAATCAGTTAAATATTCCTTGATGAAAAAATAGCACTGTTGTTCTTACAGTTTTGTCAAAGAAATTGAAGCTGAGAGTAATCAGGCCTCAGGATCCAGATGCCAATTTGTAGGAAGTAAACAGGACAGAGGAACCAATAGGCTGGACTGCATCATGTGGCTTCAATCAACAAATCCACATTGTGGGAAACTCTGCAGGTGTAATGGCCCAGGTTCTTCAACAGATAAATTGTATCAAATGGAAAGGAATATAGTTGGGACCTGTAGATTAAGAGACTGAAAAGGCATATCAAGCTAAAAACTGGACAAAAGCAAATGATTGTATCCAGGCATGCTTGGGTGATAAAACCAGAAAGAGATGAAGGGGACTGATTGCTATGAAAGTCAGGATAGTGATCATTTTTGGAGGGGTGGAGGCTTTCTGGTGGGGAAGGGATCACATGCAAGCATTTCTGGAGTGGCTGGCAAATTTCTAAATTTTGACCTGGGTAATTGTTACAAAGGTGTTTTCCTTATAATAATTTATTCTGTTTCATTCTATAATAAAAGTAAAAAAAAAAGGGGAAAAAAGGGAAAGCATATTGGAAAATCCCACAAACTTGATGTTGCCCTAGAGATTATCTTAACATGTCAGCACTGGATAAATAAAGTTGTGGAAAATTGTTTCCTGGGGCACAAAGAATGTAAATTCTACTGTAGACACATCTGTGTAATGTCAGTGGTGGGCCACCTTTCAAGTTGCTGGGAGGTTTTATTTTTACAGTTGCATGGCAGCAGGCTTGCACCCAGTTCCCTGTTCAGTGTCAGTCAGCCTAGACAGGTGACCCATCTCCATCTTAGTGTTTTTCATTGTGTGGAGCATAGAACACTGGCATCACGGCCACCGCATGTTTAAGAAAATGTAGGTTCTTTGGTCCCAGATGTCTTCCAAAGGAGTGGCCCCAGGAGTATGTGTGATTAACAAGCACACTGCAGTATAAGAACCACACTGGCTTCTCTGTTGATTTCTGCTTGAAACATTGCTAAAAATCCAGTTTTATAATGATGTCTTGAGGAAAGTACAGATATTCTGAGCAATTTCCAAATGAGCTGTTTAAAGATCATAGCTGTGATTTTTATTAATGAATGAACTAAGATTTTGAACCTGTATTTAATTAATTCATATGTAAGTGTGACTAAGCAGTAGGCCAATTAGAAAAACAATTTCTCCAATGTACAATAGCAATGGGCAATTTTCCTCCCAACTTTTTGTTCAGGGTTTATTCCCCCTCACATAAATCAGAGGCTAGGACTTTGAGTAGACGCCCAGTAGTGGGATTGCTGGATCCAATGGTAGATCTATTTTTAGTTCTTTGAGTAATCTCCATACTGCTTTCCATAGAGGTTGTACTAATTTACATTCCCACCAACAGTGTGTAAGTGTTCCCTTTTTTCTGCATTCTCACCAATATCTATTGGCTTTTTACTTTTTAATAGTGGTCATTCTGAGTGGGGTAAGATGGTATCTCATTGTGGTTTTAGTTTGCATTTCTCTGATGATTAGTGATATTAGCCATTTTTTTATATGTTTTTTGGCCATTGGTATGTCTTCTCTTCTCTTGGAAAGTGTTTATGTCATTTGCCCACTTTTTAATGGGATTATTTGTTTTTTCTTGTAGAGTTGTTTGAGTTCTTTGTAAATTCTGGATATTAGTTCTTTGTCTCTACTGGATGAGGTGCAGATCCCTTCTGCTCACAAGTAGGGGGTTGGCTCTCATGCAGGGGAGGGTGTGTCTTGTGGTTTTTTTTGTCCCAGGGGGTGCTTGTTGCACTTCATTCACCATTTCCCTCGGGGCAGTCCACCCTGAGTGTTAGAACTCCAGGACTCCCACAGTTCCCCTGATACCCACCAGCCCTCTGTGGCTGCTGCAGTCTAAGTGGGTACTGAGGAATTTTTGCTGGAGATCCAGCAATGTGGAGACAGAAGGGCTATGACTTCCTAGGCAGGACAGAGGCCCACAACAGGTGCACAACCAGTATGGTGCCTGCTACCTCAGTCCAGGTCTAGGGAGAGGACGAGCAATCCTGCATGGTTTGGCAGCCAGTGCTCTGCCCTTAAGAAGTTCCCAGATTGCCATCTGCAACATTGCTTGGGCTCTCAAGCGTAGAGGAGCTCTCTGACAGTTCAGGACCAAGCAGTCTGCTACAGGTATGAGAGGCTCAAAAAGAAACACCCCCACCTATCCTTTCCAGGGAGCTCTAAGTTCCTCGGGGGTCGATCACTGTCCACCTTTTGCTTCCTTCTTATTCTGTGCTCCAGGTTCTTCCCATGGATTCTCTGGCAGATTCTGGCACTCTTCCCTCAGTATTTCACTTGGGCTATGCTGATTCACCTATAACTTTGGTTCTTTCTGAGGAGAGCTGATGACCAATGTCTCTAACCAGCCATTCTAAACTGGCAGTTCTCGCAAGTGCAAATGATTGTATGACCCACAGATATCAAAACTATTCTGGGTCTTTTGCCTTTTAATATAAACTTTAGAATCAGTTTGTTTATCTATAAAATAACTTGCTAAATTTTAGATTGTCTTGAAGCTATACATCAAGTTGGAAAGAACTGACATCTTGATAATATTGAGTCTTCCTATCCACAGACATGGAATATTTCTCCATTTATTTAGGTCCTCCTTGATTTGTTTAATCAGTTTGTAGTTTTCCTTATATAGATCTTGTACATATTTTTATTAGATTTATACCTAAGTATTTCATTTTGGAGCATTCTAGTATAAATGCTATAAATTCTACTTGTACATTGCTGGAATATAGGTAAGCAATTGGCTTTGTATATTAACCTTGTATCCTGAGACCTTGCTATAATTGCTTATTAGTTCCAGGAGGGTTTTTTTTGTTGATGTTGTTGTTGTTGATTCTTTCAGATTTTCTACATAGATGATCATGTCATCTGTAAACAAGACAGTTTCATTTCTTCATCCTCAATCTGTATACCTTTTATTTCCTCTTCTTGCCTTATTGCAATAACTAGGACTTCAGTATTATGTTGAAAATAAGTGCTGAGAGAAGACTTCTTTGCCTTGCTTTCAATCTGAGTGGGGAAGCTTCTAGTTTCTCATTGTTAAGTATGATGTTAGGCCGGGCACGGTGGCTCACGCCTGTAATCCTAGCACTCTGGGAGGCCGAGGCGGGCAGATCATTTGAGCTCAGAAGTTTGAGACCAACCTGAGCAAGAGCGAGACCCCATCTCTACCAAAAAAAAAAAAAAAAAAATGGAAATTATCTGAACAACTAAAAATATATATATAAAAAAATTAGCTGGGCATGGTGGTGCATGCCTGTAGTCCCAGCTATTCGGGAGGTTAAGGCAGGAGGATCGCTTGAGCCCAGGAATTTGAGGTTGCTGTGAGCTAGGCTGACGCCACGGCACTCTAGCCTGGGCAACAGAGTGAGACTCTGTCTCAAAAAAAATAAAAAAATATGATGTTAGCTATTGGTTTTTTGTAACTATTCTTTATCAAGTTGAGGAAGTTCTCCTCTATTCCTACTTTACTGAGAGGGGTAGTTTTGCTTTTGGGTAAATAAGAGAATGGACACGCTTGGGACTCTGACTCGGGGGGATGGGCGGGACATGGACAATGTATATGACCTGAACTTATGTACCCCCATGATGAGCTGAAATAAAAAAAAAAAAAATATCTTGTCATAGGAACATCTATCAGTCTGTTTTTTGGAGAAAGTACAGTTTTGATAGTCAACTAAAGATAACATTGTAGTCTGCAATGGGAAGTTTTTGTATAAAGTTGCAATTTCAAATGGTTTACTTTGGAGTTGCATTACAAATAACTGTGGTAATCCCTTGATTTGTATTTAAAAATAAAAAGTACATATATTAGGTAAGAATCTCTTCTCAGCTTTTTCTAATGAACACATGCATATGTTGAGCATATGAGTAAAGATACATTTTAATCCATTCATTTCTACAATTGCTAGTAAACCAAATGATCAGATATTATGACATGGCATTTTGCAATAAGACCAAAATGTGTACACTTACTGCCATCTTATATTTACTTCTCTCTTGTTTACTGACTTTAGATAATGAAGACTTTTAATTCTAAATGTAATGGAATGCCATGGTTATGATGAGAGTCCAAGATTTTTGAAACTCTGATAGGAAAAAGAAATGGGAATAAAGAGAATTCTTTAAAAGTAGACTTCAATTTACTTTTCTTTTAGAAAAACTGTCTGAGTATCTCCTGCAGTTACACAATTATAAATCAAGAATGTTTTGGGAGAAACAGCGAAATTATTTTTAGGGGAAGAGAAAGAGAAACATTCTTTGATATTGTAGATGAATGGAGAAATACCTGCTGATTACTGTTTGTTCCTGTGGAGAGGCAGGTTGTAGTTATTAGGGAAATTTGCTATTTTCTTTTTGGAGAATAGCATGTGGGGAAGCAAGAAGCAGAGAGAAGAGGGAAGAGCTATGTTTGTGGGACTTTGTGAAACTTTGCTACCTGGGTGGAGTAGTTTCTGGGAGGACAGATTACCCTCCAGATGCACACAGAGCTCTGGAGATTGGCAATTTGGGGCTCTTGCAGCAGAATGTTGATCCAAGTACACTTGTAATTTCACAGGAAAACCTTTAAGATGTTTTGAGAATGGTTGAGAATGGGTATGATGACATCATTATGAGGCAGCAAAGAGATTCCTTCCAAGGGACAATTTGTAGAGGCCAAGGAGTCACACTCCCTCTAGTAAGAAATCAGAGCAATCACAAGAAGGGTGCCTTCTTTTCTCTCTCAAGCTGGTGAAAACTGGACATACTGGCTAAATACATAACAGTTACTTAACAGCCCTATATCTGTCTGGAAGACATAAGATACAACTAAAAAATATACAGTAATCTGTTCTACAAAAAAGAAAAAGCATACCTCTCACATAAGCATATAACCAAATTTTAAAAATACAAAAACAACTGACCCAACCAACTAGAGTTTATTTGTAAACAGTCTCGGACCATGTCAGCATTAGTATCAGCTACTTGGGTAACCATAGAAGATTCCTTTCTCAATGACAGGAAACAGCAGCCATAATTTTTAGACTGCAGGGCATCTAGAAGGTTGAGAGAAGTAAGCAGTTGGCTTGTTGAATTTTTGTTTTGTGAGTCTTGCTGAATGCCACAGGAGCTACTGTGCTGTCTGTGAATTAAACAAGATAATGGAGAGGGTCACTTTCCCACATTAGCACAGTAATATCTGTGGGAAAAAAATCTTTTGCAACTTTGAAGATACATGGTTAACTATTGTCATTTGCTTTAATTTACTTTGAGATGAACTCCAAATTAGCCTCATTTTCTTTTATACTTGCCAGAAAATAATGTGGAAGCTGTATAGAGTTACTGTGTAGAATCAGTGTTGATGATCACAGTGCCATGACCCTAAGAGTTGTGCTTTTTGTAATCTCCAAGAATCTGAAGGCAGGTGTGTTCTCCCACATGAATTTTTATATTCATTTACCGAGACTATACATTATTTTACTGAGACTATATACTGCTTTTATTTTATTTTATTATTTTTTAAATTATCATACAGCAGAATCGATTTTATTTTAGTGTAAAGTTCTACAAATTTTAACTCAGGTGTAGATTGGTATAACCATTTCTATAATCAGGATACAGAACAGTTCCATCACCCGCCAAAACTCCCTTGTACTACCAATTTATAGCCATGCCCTCCTACCCCGAGTCCCTGGTAGCCACTTATCTATTCTTTATAACTATGGTTTTATCTTATCAGAATGTCATATAAATGGAATTATACGATGCAACCTTTTGGGACTGGCTTCTTTCACTTAGTATAATGCCTTTGAGATTTATCCAAATTGTTGCATGTATTAGTAGTTCATTTTTAAAAAATGGCTATAGACGTACCATAGTTTGTTTATTCATTTACCCATTGAGGGACATTTTGGTTTTGGTGATTGTGAGTGGAGCTTCTTTTCATTTTTGTTGTGTATATAAGTTTTCATTTCTCTATGATAAACACTTAGGAGTGACATTGCTGAGTCATATGGTAATTGTATGTTTAACTTTATAAGAAATTGCTAAACTGTTTTCCAGAATGACTGTACCATTTTGAATTCCAAAGGAATTCAAATAGGAGAATTCCAATTGCCCTGGAAGTCCTTAGCATTTAGCATTGTCAGTAATTTTTTATTGTAGGCATTCTAATAGGTATACTGGTATCTCATTGTGGTTTAATTTTCATTTCTCTAATGGCTAATAAGGTTGAACATTTTGTCATGTTATTATTTGCCATCATTATATCCACTTTGGTAAAGTGTTTGTTCTTTTGTCCATTTTATAATTGGGTTGGTTGTTTTCGTACTGTTAAGTTTTGAGAGTTCTTTATGTATTCTGGATATAAGTCTTTTGTTGGATATGTGATTTGCAAATATTTTTTCCCAATCTGTAGCTGATCTTTTCCTTTTCTAAAAATGGTCTTTTGTAAATGCTCAACATCACTAATAATCAGGGAAATGTAAATCAAAACCACAGTGAGGTATCATCTTACCCCAGTTAGGATGACTCTTATCAAAAAGACAAAAAATAACAAATGCTGGAGAGGATACAGAGAAAAGGAAACTCATACATTATTGATGGGAATGCAAACTAGTACAGTCACTATGGAAAACAGTATGAAGTTCCCTCAAAAAACTACAAATAGAACTACCATATGCTCGAGCAATCCCACTACTGGAAATTTATCCAAATGAAAGGAAATCATTATATTAGAGAGACATCTGCACCCCCATGTTTATTGCAGCACTATTCAAAAAGCCAACATATGGAATCAACCTAGGTGTCCAACAACAGATGAATGGATAAAGAAAATATGGTATATATTCACCATGGACTATGATTCAGCCATAAAAAAGAATGAAATCTGTCATTAGTGGCAACATGGATGAAACTGGAGGACATTATGTCAAATGAAATAGGCCAGGAACAGAAAGTTAAACACTGTATGTTCTCACTCATATGTGGAAGCTAAAAGAAGTTGATCTCATAGAAGTAAAAACTAGTACAGAGGATATTAGAGGCTGGGAAGAGTAGAGAGAAAGGAGGGACAGGGAGAGATTTGTTAAAGGATACAAAATTATAACTAGATTAGGAGGGATAAGTTCTAGTGTTCTATACCACTGTAAGATGACTATAGTGAACAATAATACACAGTTTCAAATAGCTAGAAGGAGGATATTAAATGCTTCCAACACAAAGAAATGATAAATGTTTGAGATGATGGATATCTAATTACCCTGATCCGATCACCATATATTATATATATTAAAACATCTCTATGTACCCTGTGAATATGTACAATTATTATTTGTCAATTTAAAAGTTAAAGTGAGATTAAAAAAATTTAAATGTCTTTTGTAAAACAAAAGTTTTAAATTTTGAAGTACATTTTTTTTCTTTTATGAATTCTATATTTGGTGCCATGTCTAAGAAATCGCCACCAAACCCCAGGTCCATAACTATGGAGATAACACTGACACTTGCTGCTCACTGGAATGCTCTTCTTCACCTCATCCTCCTGGTTGTCTCTTTCAAGACCCAAACTTTACTTCCTTTGAAAAGCTTTCTTACTCCTTTCCTCTTTGTTCCCATTTCCTCCACATCTGTGTACTCTCCATGAACACTTACCTTCCTGATGGCAATTTCTGATTATATTATCCCTCCCATGAGGCAGGGATCTCCAGAGGGCCAAGTCTGGGCATTATTCATCTTTGTGTCTCTAGTGCGTTGATTAGTACATAGTAGGTGTTCAGCATAGTCACTGAGGTAATTCACTTCTAAAGGCATTATCCTTCTGTTCTTAATTATAGGTTGAGCTGGGGACAATTTGAATATCTGTAAAAAAAATTATTGCTTGAAGGACATTTAAGAACTATCTTTAATTTAAAATTAAAAGTTTGTTATTTTTTGAGACATCTATTGATTTAACCATCTAAGTGAACTTGCTAGAGAACATCTTAGAGGAAAAGGTATAAGGAAATGAATGAAATTCATATAGAATCATGGAAGATTTTAAGTGGCTAAAACAATTAATACCAATTGATAATATCGAAAAATAAAACTGGACAATTTTATCTACCAAAATTAATTTTTGTTCATTGTCAGTCTTGTTAAAGGGAGATCTATGTCATCAAAATTCTTTACATATATATTTTTTAATTTATTTTAAAAATGAGGTGGGGTCTTGCTATCTTGCCCAGGCTGGATTCAAACTCCTGGCCTCAAGCAATCCTCCCACCTCAGCCTCCCGAGTAGCTGGGACTACAGGTACACGCCACTGTGCCCAGGATATCATCAAAATTTTTGAGTGGCCAACTTAATGGTAGCCACTAGTTATATAAAGAGATCCTGTGGAAACAGCCCTCTAGTAGGGGAGAACGTTCACATACAGAAATAAAGAAATTCTCTATGACCATTTCTATTAATGGTAAAATCTTCATAAATTGTGTGAAACAGCATCCTGTTGCCAAATGATAACATTCATAGAAAGTTAGAAATAATAGTTGGATTATCTGTAACTGTACACAGTAACAGGGCCAGCTCCAGGCAAACTTCTGAAGGTTTACAGAGTTTGTCCTTGGCCACCCCTCTCTGTTCTCCCTTTCCTCTGTGTTCACTTTTCCAGAGTCCTCTGGCTCTCTGTTCCTGAACTTGACTTACAAGGGGTGGGATCTGCCTTAAGGGCAATAGACTCACTCTGAAGTCTTGAGAGTGAGAGAAGTCTGGGCTGGTGGGTCCCATTGTCCCAGATGAGGCATACTTGGTAATCAGGAGAGGAAGCCAAAGGTCAAAGAAGAAAGGTCTGGCAGAAATGACACTGAGAAGAGGAACTGGAACTGATAGGAATATGGGTAAGAATTAGGTGTGAGCAGGAGAAATGGGATAATTTCAAGCTGAGGCTAAGAAATGTGAGTTTCCAGGAACAACCTGCTTTATAGAAGATGGACTAGTGGACTTTATCATCTCTCCCATCAATGTTGGAAAAGGTTTCATGGTTGTCACTCAGTCTTCAGCATCTTCATCCCTCTCCTGAACTTACCCTCTCTATAGAGTTCAATTTTCTAACCATTAACACCCTCTCCTCTATAAAAAAAAAAAGTTTAAAGTAAAACATTACCATTTGTTGGGTGATTACACTTCACTATGAATTTTAGTCACTATATCATTTAATAATTATCAAGGACTTAACCAGTCATTGTTATGTTTAGTGTTATAAAAATCTCTCATTGTAGAATGAAAGATTTTATCTTCTGTTAATACTCGCAGTACACAGGTAGGGAGAAATATTTTGTGTATAGATCCTTAAGAGAGAGAAAGAGAGAGAGAGAGAGAGAGAGAGAGAGAGATATCTGGTCCTGAAGGGATTGTTTCTTTTCATATTCCTAAACAACTGTGACTCTCTTTTGAAATTGCTGGATTCCCCTGAGTAGCCCTACAGTGCTCACAAATCTGCTGTCCACTGAGCAGTTCAGCCCTGTGAGCTGAGTCTGGGTTTCAGTTGCCATCTGCTCCATTCACGGGTACAATCGAGTCTGAAAATCAGTGATTCCTTACATGCATCAATTAGGCCCTGGTCCAACACCCCCTTCCCCATGCTTCCACTTCACCTAGTTAAATCAAGTCCCTGCAGGGCCTCCAATAGTCTTATCTCTTTGAGCCTTTTAATTCCAAAAAGTTCCTGCTAGGAGGCAGCCATTCAGCAAATTGTTTTTAAAAGTCTCTAATATACAGACCAGCCTGAGCAAGAGCGAGACCCCATCTCTACTAAAAATAGAAAGAAATTATCTGGCCAATTAAAATATATATAGCAAAAATTAGCTGGGCATGGTGGCACATGCCTGTAGTCCCAGCTACTCGGGAGGCTGAGGCAGTAGGATCGCTTAAGCCCAGGAGTTTGAGGTTGCTGTGAGCTAGGCTGATGCCACGGCACTCACTCTAGCCCGGGCAAAAAAGCGAGACTCTGTCTCAAAAAAAAAAAAAAAAAAAAAAAAAGTCTCTAATATACAGTTATCTGATTGCATTAAAATGAAAAAAATGTCCATATCTTCAGCTTCTTCCATAAAAATGTCCAACAAGTTGGCAATTGTTAAGGGGCTGACCATTAGAATCTTCAAACTAATTCTCTTCTTCTTTTTTTGGGACAGGATCATGCTGTGTTGCCTAGGGTAAAGTGCAGATGGTTCAATGGTGTAATCATAGCTCACTGCAGCCTCAAACTCCTGGGCTCAAGTGATCCTCCTGCCTCAATCTCTTGAGTAGCTAGGACTACAGGCATGTGCCACCATGCCCCCAATAAGTTTCCTATCTTTTGTAGTGACAGGGTCTATAATTATTCTTTATATATTTATTCAGCATTTACAAGGGCAGGGAAAATAAGATTTTCTATTTTTTTTTTTTTTTTTTTTGAGACAGAGTCTTGCTCTGTTGCCCGGGCTAGAGTGAGTGCGGTGGCGTCAGCCTAGCTCACAGCAACCTCAAACTCCTGGGCTTAAGCGATCCTACTGCCTCAGCCTCCCGGGTAGCTGGGACTACAGGCATGCGCCACCATGCCCGGCTAATTTTTTCTATATATATTTTTAGTTGGCCAGATAATTTCTTTCTATTTTTGGTAGAGACGGGGTCTCGCTCTTGCTCAGGCTGGTCTCGAACTCCTGAGCTCAAGTGATCCACCCGCCTCGGCCTCCCAGAGTGCTAGGATTACAGGCATGAGCCACCACGCCCGGCCTAAGATTTTCTATTATTAAAAAGTATTTATAGATTCAGAATTAGTTACCTTTCTCAAAACAAATCTCTCATCAAATGTTCAAAGCAAGGTCTACATTTGGGGAGTGGGACACACATAACACGTACACATAAATCTGTAGTTATTTTTCTACAGTTTGTGTGTTCATGTGATTTTTGTCAAAGTAGGCAACTGGTGGCAGAGTAGAGGACATAAAATAATTAAATAAATTAATAGACTTCAGAAAGTTGCACATACCATGCATTATTTAGTTTCGGAATTTCAGCAAAGATTGCACATACACATTGCCAAACATTCAACAGAGGGAGGTTGGCATTTATGGGGAGAGTGTTTGTTTTCCCTCAAGGCCCATCTGCTCTTGTGGCTATGGAGCCAATTTACCTTTCCTAGTTATGAAAGGAGTAGGGTTTGTAAACCTAAGATAATTGGCACCAGTGATACTTCAGTGTCCCTTGTAGATCGTTTCCCCTGGATAGTTGCCTGGCAATCTTGACCTACGACCTGGCTGTAACTACATTCCTACATCCATTATGAAGAAGCCCAATCATGTGTAAGGGGAGTGTATGGCGTGTGCTTTGACATGAAGCTTTTGTAGTGCCAAGACTATATATAACCTTTCATATTGGGGGATGGTGTGGAGTGGTTAAGATATGCCTATTCAGCTATTCTGAGCCAGTGGTGTAAAGGTTACCCAAGCCTTTTCCTCTCCTGCATCTGTAGGATCAAAGTGCGACTCAGGAGACAGAGGCTAACAAATCTGAGTTATGAAATCAAGAGTGTGAAGATGTTGAGATCACTGCCAAGAGAGTGGTTGGTCACCATAAATACTATGCTAGGAGCGGGATGATACATGAGGAAAAGGGTCCATGGAGGCGCTGGTGGCCTGGATGAGGTTGTAGAGCACCTATAGTGGGAGATAAGAGTGAAAAAGTTGAACACAGAGAGGTTGGTGGCATAGGGGACTTTCTGATATTATTACAAAGGTGGAGAGATGACAGCTCCAGAGTAGATTTATGGCAGAGACTTGTCCCAGTGGAATGAGTATGAAGGACATGGGAGCTGTGGAGTAAAGGAAATTTGAGGCTGCGGTGTTTGTTGGTTCATCAGTGTGAATATTGAAATTACCTAAGATAATGGTATGCTTGGTATGGAGAGAGTAAAATGTGAACCAGATGCATTCTTAAATGTAACGTTGAGGAATGAAAAGGAAGAATGTAGGTAACAGCAATGAGGGAGAAAGACGGTAATGTTTAGAAGATAGTAGGCATCTTCTTGGAAAGAAAGGTGTTAGAAAGAGGGTGAAAGGTCAATGATCAGAAATGCCGAAATGGCAAAGAGACACTAAGGCCTGCCTTCCCCCATCAGCCCTACTCCCATCTCTTAGATGAGGCATAGGAGCATGAGTAGCCTGCCCTGGGAGGGCAACAGGGGAAGCAGTATTCTTGGCAGAATTAGGTTTGAGTGAGACCAGGAAGTAGATGTAGCATTCTATAAAGAAGTTAAGGAATGTTTTTACAATGGGCTGGGGGTCAGGAAAGTATAGAGAATTTGGAAGAGGTCAGCAGTGAGAGAAAGGGAGTGTCCCAAGGCAACACAGAACAACATGGAAATGAGCATCCTAAGAGGACAAAGGATACAGGGCATTTGCTTTGGGGTGGTGGTCAAGGATACTGGGAATAATGGGTGTGGGGGAATACATGGAGTGGAAGCTTCAACCAGAAATCCCAGGTAATGTGGAATATCTGATGATAGCAATTACAGCCATGCTCTTTTTGATGAGGCTAGCAGAGACTAGCTAATCTGGCTGGTTGGTTCCCATGTACTGGTTAGAGGGGTAATTTATTTGCCCCAAATTTCTTTTGCACTGCATTAACTCATTGGCCACATTTGTAAGAACATTACCTAATTAAGGCTCCAAAGTCTATTTGGTTTAAACTTTTAAACTGTTTCAAGTATTATTACAAATTTGTACCACTATCACCAATGCTCAATAACTAATATTGGAGCATTCATTAGAATTATATAATAATTTGTATAATTCAAATTCAGCACAATTTCCCATCATTCTTCAATAGATCGATCTTTTTTTTCCTATTGTTATTGTACATTGTTAAATACAGGCTGTATAGTTTAGTTTTTCTTTTTAAAAAAGTAACTGAATTATGTGAAATCAGAAGGTTATGTTTCCAGCATAGAATGACTGTTTTGACACTAATGATAGGGCTCAGAGCTCAAATACTATCTTAAAATTTTCACTTTAACAAAAATCATAAATAAAAGCTCCTTTTTAAAAATCATTGATGCACAACTAAAAATGAGTAACTGAACCATTTTAGCTGACACCTACATCATTTTGATGCTTAACGGTCTCATAAATTGCCCAAGTAAATACTACCACGGATGCTACTCATTCCATGCTGCTGGACTCTGACGGCACAGTGGAAAATTGGGAACTTGTAAGAACAGTTGACATGTCAGATACCAGATCTTCCTACCTAATAGTATGTGTGAAGGAGATTGAAACTTTGATTTAGTAATGCTTTTGTTTAAAATGTCTGGTTCTTAAAAACAAAATGAAACTATTTTGTCTTTTTTTTAATCCTTGGGATTTTTCTGGCTTTCCTTCTTAAGAGTGATTCTCTTACAAAGTACAGGTTGAAAATTTAGATACCCACTGTGAATTCAAATATTAAATCATGTACTTGTGGGAGAGTGACAATTGCCCCTCACACCAAAGACCCCATAGCTCACTGAGAATGGCTGGGAGTTCCTATGAAGTACACGTTCTGGCTTGTATTTCTTCATACTAGTTGTCTGGATGGTGCTTCTATCCTGAAATTTTGCATGCTCAGTATAGCTCACTGCTAGCAAATGGAACAGCTATTGGCTCCCTTCCAGAATCCCTAACAGAGATAACACAGAGTGGATTGGTGATAACAGAGAGTGGACTGGTGAACTGAACCTTTTGCCTTAGCTGAACTTTCAATTTGGGGAGCAGAAAGAATAGTAAGATTTTTGTGGTTTAGAAAAAGATTACTTTACCTATATGTACCAAAGACCTGGTGTATAGGAATATGGCCTGCCACTATGTATCTGAACTATAACAAAGGCCAGATATCCAACATGAGCTACTTTTGGCCGTGATGATTGGTGTTAGGTGAAAGGGTGACCTTTGCTATCACCCCCACCTCCCTCCAGGATAAGGCAAAGTTGTCCTCATATATTTTGCTTTCCTTTACTGCAGGACATTTGTGAAGATATTTCTGATCATGTTGAGCAAATCCATGCCCTTCTCGAAACGGAATTCTCCCTAAAGCTGCTGTCTTACTCTGTCAATGTGATAGTGGATATTCACGCAGTGCAGCTCCTTTGGCACCAGCTCCGAGTCTCAGTGCTGGTTCTGCGGGAGCGCATTCTGCAAGGGCTGCAGGACGCCAATGGCAACTACACCAGACAGACGGACATTCTGCAAGCTTTCTCCGAAGAGACAAAGGAGGTGAGTTTTTTATTTGAAGTCAAGTAACACCTTGTCAAATGTGACCATTTGAGAATGTTTTCAGTTTAGAGATGTGGGATAGGAATTCTTTGTAGGTAAATAAGCAGGCCCTGAATCAGGCTTTGCATGTAAGTGTAATGACCAGAATCTAGGGTACTTCTAATGTGAATGGGGATTTAGAACAGAGTTAATTCATATGTGGTAATTTGCACAGATACCATCCATACTTACTGGTGCTAACCTGGCTTCCTTTCCTCCTTCAATTATTTAATAAATACTTACTGAGCACTTACTATATGCCAGGCACTAGGTGATAAGAATACGATAATGAGCAAAACATGGTCTCTGCCTTCATGAGCTTTGAGTCTAGTGGGGAATGGAGCGTAGTGAGCAGACATTAAGGCCAGACTGCTACCGGCGCAGGCGCTTGGGCTCTCTATGTAATAGAAATTTACAAGAGGCTGAATGGGAGTCACAGGCAAGACTTTATTGAGGCTTATGTTCAAGCACAAGGGAGATAGCACAAAGGAAAGAGTCCTTAGGTTTGCTTCCCAAGGGGACTTCAGGAAGAGTTTTAAAGAGGCTTAGGCAGAAAAAGGGTGATGTATAAGCATGAAGAGGTGGAGATTTATTCATGTCTCATTAGAATGCTAAATCTCCATCCCTGGGCATGATTTTTAGCATTAAAATGAGATTATAATGAGTAAAAAGTCTGGGTAAGGTCAGTATGGGAGTCTATTCTGGCTTGTGGCAGTTATATCTGGATAGGTCTGATTTCTTTGTAGCCAGGTACCTTATCAGCTTGTGTCAGTGTTTTGTTTTAGTGGCCTTAGTAAACATTACTCACAAGACAGATGATTCAGCTCTTTTCTTATATGGGTGTGGGCTGAATTTTGGCATTTAGGAAGCTATTTGTTTCAGCCCTCTGTGAATTGAGTTGAGTTATATTGAATTCTGTGGTCAGGGGTGAGAGTCTCAAGTCCAGTTCCTATTCTTTCTCAAAACTGTAATAAGTCTATAAGATGCCATTGGAGAACAGAGAAAGGGTCACCTAAGTCAGACAGTGGAGGCTTTCCAGAAGTGAGTTTAACTTTGAACCTGAAGGGGAGACAGGATTATACTGGTGAACAGAAGTAGAAAATGTTCTAGACAGAAGAAAGGGGATGATCAGATACCCAGAGGTAAGAAAGAGAATGGCAGGCTCTGAGAGCTACTATTCAAAGGACCAGGAGGCAGGATTTGGGATAATAGCTAAGTGGAGGTCAGATCATGAAGATAAAAAGCTTTTAAAACGGTATTAAGAGAATTGGACTTTATTTTGAGGATAAAAGAAGTGTTTGTTCAGGGAACTGCCATGATTAGAGTTATGTTTTAGAAAAATCATTCTGGGTGCAGTGAATCAAACGGGCATTAGAATGTTATATAACCAATGTATTTGATTTTTCTTGTTTATGTTGAGTAATGAGTTGTTGTTATTCTTGATGGATAACTTAAGAATAGTCCCTATAAATTTGAATCCAAGTGAACTCTCCCATTTTCAAATAAAATTGACGTATTTATAGAAAAATGTATTATGCTTGCTAAGCAGAGGCTATACTATACTAAAGGATACCATGTATGGATACACTGTGTGTGTATAGTATACCCAGTTTAGTGGTCTACTATTAGTTTTGAGAAAAATATGTATTCTATGAGTTTATAAGGCACTTACATAAATATATAAAATGAAAAGGCCTTATAAATGAGTGTTTCATAATTCACTAACTTATTAATTTATTAATGTTTCAGTGGCTCTAACATTATCAACAACACAAAGCAACTCTATATTTATTCCTATAAATGATTTATTCTTTTTTTATTATTATTTCAGCATATTATGGGGGTACATAAGTTTAGGTTACGTATATTGCCCTTGCCCCCCACCACCCCCATGTCAGAGCTTCAAGCGTGTCCATCCCCTAGACAGTAAGCATTGCACTCATTATGTATGTATACACCCATCCCCTTCCCCCCACATCTGCCCGACACCCGATTAATGTTATTACTAAATGTGCTCTTAGGTGATGATCAGTGAAACCAATTTGATGGTGAGTACATGTGGTGCTTATTTTTCCATTCTTGGAATACTTCACTTAGTAGAATGGGTTCCAACTCTATCTAGCAGAACATAAGAGATTCTATATCCCCATTATTTCTTATAGCTGAGTAATACTCCATGGTATACATATACCACATTTTATTAATCCACTCATGTATTGATGGGCACTTGGGTTGTTTCCACATCTTTGCAATTGTGAATTGTGCTGCTGTAAACATTCGGGTGCAGATGTCTTTTTTATAGAATGTCTTTTGTTCTTTTGGGTAGATGCCCAATAATGAGATTGCTGGATCAAATGGTAGGTCTACTTGTATCTGTTTAAAGTATTTCCATATTGCTTTCTACAGAGGTTGCACTAGTTTGCAGTCCCACCAGCAGTGAATGAGTGTTCCTGTCTCTCCGCATCCATGCCAACATTTATTGTTATGGGACTTTTTGATAAAGGCCATTCTCACTGGAGTTAAGTGATATCCTATTGTGGTTTTGATTTGCATTTCCCTGATGATTAGAGATGTTGAGCATTTTTTCATATGTTTGTTGGCCATTCCTCTGTCTTCTTTTGAAAAATTTCTATTCATGTCCTTTGCCCACTTTTTGATAGGGTTGTTTGATTTTTTTCTTGCTGATTTTCCTGAATTCTAAATACATTCTAGTTATCAGTCCTTTATCGGATGTGTAGCATGCGAAAAATTCCCATAAATGATTTATTCTTGTTGATTTTTGTTTATTCAAAATAAAGATGCTCTTGCTGTAGCAAACTCCCTGCAGGACCTAGAAGGGAATCAAAAGATACTATGCTCACCTCTAACTTTAAGTCACAATCTTCATTTTCAATTAGGTCTCCCTGTTATTGTGGCAGTGGGGATGTGATGTAGAATGCAGGAGAGTAACCATAGGATGAGTATGTGGGTTGTGTGTTAGTTCCCAGATGCCACCGTTTCAAGTTAGATCATAGAAGGTTCTCAGTTGGACTCCTGTGGTTATGGGAGACTGCAAAGAATCTCAAGCTGATCAACTCTTCCCTAAATCTGCTATCCACCAGGATATGTGCTAACGGAGATCAGAGATGAGGGAGGTTTGTTCAGCCTCTAAAGAGATCTTTCTTTAGATATCTACCTGGTACTCCCAAGTCTGTATATTCTTTTATTCCTCCCTCCCCATGTGTTCTGCTAGCTCTGCTCAACATCCAGTACTGATCAGTGATTGTATCCGCTTACTTTCTACAGCCAGAGGCGGCATTAAAAATCATTAATTCAAACCAATTTATTTTACATATTTATTTATTCATTCAATAAATATTTATTGCCCATCAACTCTTTGTTGTAGGAGCTGGGGATATAGCAGTGCTTTAGGGTTTATTGTTACCATTGTTGTTATTGTTGTTTTGTGGAATACATTCATCAGGCACTTACTTGATCTTGTATCATTCATGAAGTTGTAGTTCAAGAAATGAAAAGCATAGAAGCTAACATTACTGGCCACTGTTTTTACAGCTATGTTGTGAGTTTACATGAAGTAGCATGCATTATGGTTCTCACAGTATGAACTCAACAGTTATTTATGGATTTGATTGGAAGCAACTTAGTGCATTTTTATGTTTTTGGTCAGCCTTTAGTCCACTTGTAAAGAGGCAAGAATATGTTGTGTGCGTAGTAACGGAACAGTGGATTTTCACTCATCTGCTTTGTGGGTATTTTTCTATGAATTGAAGTTCTGCCTCCATTACCTTATTTCCTGAAACTGGATTTCTTTTCTTTTCTTTTTTTTTTTGAGACAGAGTCTCACTCTGTTGCCCAGGCTAGAGTGCCCTGGCGTCAGCCTAGCTCACAGCAACCTCAAACGCCTGGGCTCAAGCAATCCTCCTGCCTCAGCCTCCCGAGTAGCTGGGACTGTGTGCCACCATGCCCAGCTAATTTTATATATATATATTTTTAGTTGTCCATATAATTTCTTTCTATTTTTAGTAGAGACAGGGCCTCGCTCTTGCTCAGGCTGGTCTCGAACTCCTGAACTCAAATGATCTGCCTGCCTCGGCCTCCCAGAGTGCTAGGATTACAGACGTGAGCCACTGCACCCGGCCTGAAACCAGATTTCTGATACTATTTTTTTTTGCACTTCTAGTGTAACTCCATGAAAACATTTAAAAACTGCTTAGCTTTATTTGTTTCTGCCAGAATACTGGAATTGTCAAAAACAAGAATGGCATTAGGGTAAAATTCTTAGTTTTATCAGAATAAATTCAGCTGTGAAAGATCTGTGGAATGAAGAGGGAAATGGTGAAAAAAATTTTAAAAAAACAGAAAAAAAACAAAAACAAAGTTGATAAACTAGAATAGTAGATGTCCTTCTATTCATAGTAAAGGGGATTCATTTTTATCTTATGAGAAATTAGTTGAATTTCAGAGTCATATTTAAGAGGAAGTTTGAAACTCAAGAAAATGGAAAGTTCCATCTCTTTCTCTCCCTGAAAAAAATATAAATTTTATTCTTTATTTAAACATGGAGCAGACCATGTTACCATCTAGTAAACAAATCTGCAAATGCCTTACTAAAATAAAACCAGTCAACAATCAAACAAATAAACAACATTTTAAGGCAAAGCTCAAAATTGTGTAAAAGATGTGTTATACTAAGTTTTCTATATTCCAGACCCTGTGATACATACTTCATATTTGTTTCATTTGGTAAGGGAGGGTAAGGAGTATTAAAACAGTGGCATTTTATAGATGGGAAAACTGAACTTAACAGTGGTTAAATGAATGCTTAAGGATATGAATCTAGAAATAAATAAAACAAAACCAAACCAGTTTTTGATTGATTTCTATTTTAATAATAATAATTATTCTTTCTTCCCTCCCTTTCTTCCTTCTTTTGTTTCTACCTTCTCTAAATATTTATTGATTTCCTACTATGTGTAAGGTAGTATGCATTCAAAAATGAATAACACACATAAGGAATCACCTTCATAATTTTGTTTGATCCTCATATACTTCAGAGAGATAGACAGGGCAGGTGCTGTTATCTTCAATTTATAGGTGTTATTATTGTATCCATCTTATGGAGGAGAGAACTGAGGTCGAGAGAGGTAATGTCACATAGGTAGTGATGACTCTTTAATAATATTGACACAATAATATTATTATTCTCAATCAACTAACATTGATTGAGAACTTACCATGCGCTGGATTGTGTAATGAGCACTTTACCTAAATGATACTTACCTTCTCTGTGGGAATGCATTGGTGCTTCCAGAGTGCTCACCACATAGTACTTTGTGGGTTCTTCCACTAGCAATTATCACAGACTGATGTGTATCATGAAAAAATATGTGCTATAGTTTGAACTATATGAGGGTTGGCTCCAGATTATATTCATCTCTATATCTCCCATAGCATCTAGTTCATATTGCTATGTATAAAAGTCTGATGAGCTGAATTGAATTAAGTGATGTAGATAGTCACTACTTTAGCTATAGAAGGGAGATAGTATTTTAGGTTGGTGGACTGGGAATTAATCATGGAGACTAACTATTTAATTTATAATTTCAGCCTTTAGAAAATGGAAGTTCTTAAAAATTATGAATATAGTATAAATGAAAATATTGAAAGATTTTTATGTATTTTTCCTCTTGGCCATCAGAAACCAGCCTTTGCTTTGTTTCACATTTCCCTGTCATTACTGCTCTTCTCAGTCACTGCTGCTCTCTGGAGTGCATTCACAATCGTAGAACCCCGGCAGGGTAGAGCTTAAAGGAATCTGAAAAAGGGTCCAGTCCATATGGTCTGAAAACTCTGGGGGGCTGTGGCATTCTGGTAAGAGGCCCATCAATTTATATATTAGGAATTAAAGCTTAACAAATACCATGTAGTGAAATTAGGGGAGCAGGGGAGGGAGGGACATATAACATTTTTTACTGTATCCATAATTAAAAGAATGAAATTCTGTTTCTGACTTTCTTCTCAAAACTGACACTGTTAAGTAGCAATGGGCACTGATAGGCCCTTGGGACATTTTAATAGGGAGATCTTAAAATCTCGAAATTATAAGTATTAAATCTCATGTTCAGTTAGTGGCAAAATACGGTGTTTAAAAAAGAAAGATCTAAGAAGGTATTTGGAACTAGGCTTCAGTTAATTTAATTACAGGTTAAGCACAAAGCAAAATTTCTTGCTTCAAATTAGAAAAAAAGGGGAGTGGGTTCCCTTGATGCCTTAGACAAGATTGAAGCTAGCAATAAAGTGAATAAATTGCCACCTCCATAAAATGTCACCTTCATCTGAAAAGCTGCTTTATAACAATTAAGTGGAGGTATATTTGAGTGGAGACATTGCTAGGCAGCTCTGACATAGCTCCCTGCACTATACAATTAAATGTGATATTTCTGAAATAAAAAGGGCAGTAAAGCCAACATGCACTTATCCCCAAGCTCCATATCCTCCTGAGAATTTATTACTTATAGTCATTAGAAAACTGTCTGGGAAGGAGGTCTGAAAGGAAGCAATGGGACTAAAAATATTAGTATGACTAAGCAATATTTTAAGAGATGATACTCATTCATCTGCTGTGAGAAACTTCAGAGAACTTTCTTTTCTCAAAATTGCCTCTGGATGGTGAAACACTAAGTGCTGTTTTTGTTTGTTTGTTTGTTGCTTTTTGGTTTTTTTTCAGGGAGAGTTTTTTTTCATATTCAAAAATGCAGTATGAGCTTGGTGCAGTGGCTCACCCCAATAATCCTAACATTTTGGGAGGTTGAGGTGGGAGGATTGCTTGAGGCCAGGAGTTTGAGACCAGCCTGAACAACACAGCAAGACCCCATCTCTACAAAAAATAGAAAAATTAGTCAGGCATGGTGGCACATGCCTGTAGTTCTAGCTACTTAGGAGGCTGAGGCAGGAGGATCGCTTGAGCCCAGCAGATTAAGGTTGCAGTGAGCTATGATGACACCACTGCACTCTAGCCTGGACGACAGAGGGAGACCCTGTCTCTAAATAAATAAATAAAAATGCAAAAATGAAATATGGTTAAAAAGTAGTTATTTCGAGTGGCAATCATCCAAATCTTACTGATTGAGATAGTCTGGCTGGGAATAGGATGGGAGAGGGCTTCCTTTGGAGAAGTAAGTGTTTTTGAGTATGGTATTTTCTTTTCCAAACTAGAGACTGGCTAGAGATTTCTGAAGATTTAAGAAAAGGCAACCACAGTCTATTCTCTGAGGTGTATTCATATATTCATTTAGCAATATATTCATCTAACATGATTGTGCACCTTTTATTTTTGAGCAAGACAGTATCCCTAGTCTTAAGGTGCTAAGACCACCAAAATGGGGACCAAATGTATTTGCAAGGCCACAGTGTTCCCTGCTTGTCCAAAGGCAGGTAGCTGACACTTTTAGGGGTCTAATTTTTATCTGAACTCTCAAATTTCTTTTTTCTCTATTTATTATAGAAACTTTTCTTTAGTGCCTCTTTAACCTCATGTAAGTACTACAGTACAGTAACTGTGATAAATATAATAGAAAATCATGTTGCAAATTTCAACTTGTTATTAATTTAAATAGGTCTTATGGGATATCTTTGGCATTTAATCATCATTTTATAATACTACTTCTGTAAAAGAGTAAGTTGAGGGTAATGAACAACCAAATTAAAAGATTTTTAAAAAATACGACCTGCTTTTAAATTGGGAATTTCAATATTATTCTTAAAAACTGCATAAAGTATGACTTTTGTTTGACTGACTCATTCCTTGGTGTTTTTGGCTTCTGATTGTTATATAAAGAGCCTGCCCTGGGTATGAAGCACAAAAGTCACACAATTTCATTTAGATAACTTTTGTTGAGATTGGCAGCTAATATTGATTTCTCACTTTGTGCAGTATAATTTAGCATTAGCAATAATTCTCAACTTGGTGAAACTCAATATACTTTATTACTAAAAATAATAATATATTAAGAGTAAACATTCATTGAGCACTTATCCATATAGCAGACTTGTGTCTTACATATATTATCTCCTTTAAGCCTCTCAACACTCCTATGGCATCTCTTACTATTTCCTTTTTACTGCTGAAGAAAATGAAGCTGAGTGACATAAAGCTACTGCCTAATAGTCACATAGCTAATTAGTACTAGAGCCAGAATTTGACTCTGAAGCTGGGGCTTTTAATTATTGGAGTCAACTAAAACTACATAATCAGAGGAAGAGATTACATGAAGGCATAGAGAGACATTCCAAAATTTCATCATTCATCCACTCATTGGTTTATTCAACATATGTACCTTTGAGTGCTTATTCTCTGCAGATCACTATGCTAAGGGCTACAGGTACCCTCATAAGTCGACTAGATTTTGGGATAACCTGTTGTAAGGAACATAGGGTCCAGCAGCCACATGAGATTGATCTGGATTCAGTTGGCTCACCCCAGTTCCTCCTCCAGGAGAAAGGAGATGTGAGGATATAATGATGCTTCACTTTTCAATTTTCTTCCCTCATTTCCTAAAGGGCTAAGATTAGACCAGGCTATTATTCAGCCTGGTAGGCATAATAGGATTCCAGGGGCTCTTCTACCCCAAACAAAGCATCAGTCAAAAATCTCCTCACTTGTTATTTGATATCAGAAATTGCATTAGTAATGAGACAAAAGCCTTAATCATATTATTAAAGATTAAAAAATTAAAAATACTTGCTTACAGTACTAATTTTTAACATGGGAGAATTTCAAATCAAATCAACCTACCTGGAATTATAAATAGTAAGGGAGGTGGGCACTTAGTATCTAATATATACCAATAGGGGTTGGGGGGAGAAATGCATGCAAGAAGAAGGAGATAGGGTCAAGATGATGAAATTTTGACACTCATTAATTTTCTCCAGGATTACTTGTGTTCACCTTCAAAAGGGTGGGGACAAACAGAAACTGATCTTGAACTGTTATGTATTTGCATATTCAGTAATTCACCTTCCTATGGTATGTGAATATATATTTAACATGACTGGCTCAGTATAATTAATCATTTCACTTTAAAAATACTTCTTGAGCATCCATTATGAGCTAGCCACTGTGCTGGAGTGATAGCAAAAATCAAAACAGACATTCATGGAGATTTTACTTTTACATTATTTTGTTCCCAAGAATTTTATTACTTAAGGCTTCACTTACGACATGCTTATTAAATGAACAATATACTATTTTTGAATAGAGAGTTAAGGCAAGAATGGATATTTTTGCCTTAATAGCCATTTCTATTGAGGCTCTATGCTCTAGATTAAAGAAAAATCTTTAAGTGTTTGAACAAGATACTATATCAAGCAATGTGAAAATATGCCTTTCTGTTTGTCAAACCAGAATCAATTGAGACTGATACATTTCTGATTTTTATAGCTTCCTGTACTGAAATTTCATTTTAACAGCATTTGAGTATAATTGATGTTGCATTTACTGACACTGTTGTCATTGTCTGTTTCAGGGCCGACTTGATTCTCTAACGGAAGTGGATGACTCAGGACAGTTAACTATCAAATGTTCTCAAAATTATTTGTCTTTGGATTGTGGCATTACTGCATTCGAACTGTCTGACTACAGTCCAAGTGAGGATTTGCTCAGTGGCCTGGGTGACATGACCTCTAGCCAGGTCAAAACCAAACCCTTTGACTCCTGGAGCTACAGTGAGATGGAAAAGGAGTTTCCGGAGCTTATCAGAAGTGTTGGGTTACTTACAGTGGCTGCTGACCCCGTCTCTTCCAACTGCAGTGAAGCAGTTAGTGAAGAGGCATCCCAAGTATCTCTTTCAGCAGATGACAAAGGTAGATGTGAGGAAAACAGTACTTCTGCAGTTGAAGAGCAACCAGGCATAACACCGGAGATGTCATCTTCAGGGGAAGCTCTGACAAATGCTGTTCAGCCCTCTTCTGAGACTGTGAAGCAAGAATCCAGTTCCTCTTCCCATCTTGGTGCAAAGAACCAACAGCCTCTTCCTTGTGAAAATGCAACCCCCAAGCGATCCATCAGAGATTGCTTTAATTATAATGAGGACTCTCCCACACAGCCCACATTGCCAAAGAGAGGGCTTTTTCTTAAAGAGGAAACTTTTAAGAATGATGTGAAAGGCAGTGATGGAAGGAAGCAGATGGTTGATCTGAAGCCTGAGATGAGCAGAAGCACTCCTTCACTGGTGGATCCTCCTGACAGATCCAAGCTTTGCCTGGTGTTACAGTCTTCCTACCCCAACAGCCCTTCTGCTGCCAGCCAGTCTTATGAGTGTTTGCACAAGGTGGGGGATGGGAACCTTGAAAATACAGTCAGAATTCATGTTAAAGAAATCTCTTCCAGCCTGGGAAGGCTTAACGACTGCCATAAAGAGAAACCTCAACTTAAAAAGTCACAGAAAACCTCAGAAGAGGTGCCTCCATGCCGAACACCTAAACGGGGAACTGGTTCAGGCAAGCAAGCTGAAGGCACAAGGAGCTCAGTAGTGCCAAATGGAATGCCTTTTTGTACTTCTAAGGCCATAGAGGGTCCAGAAACAAATTCTGCTTCTACATCCTCACTTGAGCCATGTAATCAGAGAAGTCAGAAAACCAAATTGCTAGTGCAGTCAGAAACATCCAGTTCACCACCTTTTACTCAGAGCAGTGAATCCTCTACTGGCTCAGACAAGATCACGTCTCCAGTGCCCCTTCTTTCAAAACACAAAAGCAAAAAATGTTACTCCTCCTCCCCAAGTCATGTCACCAGGAATGGTCAGGTTGTGGAGGCTTGGTATGGCTCTGATGAATACCTAGCTCTGCCCTCTCACCTTAAGCAGACAGAAGTATTAGCTTTGAAGTTAGAAAACCTAACAAAGCTTCTGCCTCAGAAACCCAGAGGAGAAACCATTCAGAATATTGATGACTGGGAGCTGTCTGAAATGAATTCAGATTCTGAGATCTATCCAACATACCATGTCAAGAAGAAACATACAAGATTAGGCAGGGTGTCTCCAAGCTCATCCAGTGACATAGCCTCTTCGCTGGGGGAGAGCATTGAATCTGGGCCCCTGAGTGACATTCTTTCGGATGAGGAATCATGTATGCCTCTCTCTGGCATGAAAAAATACATTGATGAGAAATCAGAGAGAGCTTCATCCTCTGAGAAAAACGATAGCCATTCCACTACTAAATCAGCTTTAATTCAGAAATTGATGCAAGATATTCAGCACCAGGACAACTACGAAGCCATATGGGAAAAAATAGAGGTAAGATGGTCTTCTTAACCTGAATGATTTCTCACCTGTTTTTTGGAAGTAATACTGGCAGAAGGTCAACCCCTCCCCAATCTATTATAAAATGTGTTGCTATTTTTTATAAACCTGACTCCCCAAAAAAAGGAAAGAAAAAGCACAATGATCACTGCATATGACAGAGTATGCATCACTAGGAACTGCCCTTGTCAATGCATTAGATTGATGTGTTCCTGTTTGGTATAGAATTCTGTGTTGATACTGCTTGAACCTAACGTGGCAACTGATGAATGTTGGAACCCCTTGGGTATAATACAAAATAAAATGGAACAATAGCTATATACTCACAAGTTCCTCAGGAATACATGAAAGGAATATTCCCATTACCCTCAGTGCTTTTTGATTTGTTTGTTCTGATTTCAGAATACTGTCCACATCTCCAGTGTTACCTTCTTATAGAAATAGAGTAGAAATTTCTAATTTATCAGGAATCTTTGTTTTTCTTTCCTCTTCCTCCTCTTTGAGAACTCTGGCTAATAACCATACTACCTATAGCATGTACCACTCATGGGCTTTGGGATGAGGAATTGACATTTTGGGTAAATCTGTACTTTTTGAACAAATTATTAGATGTGATTAAATCTTTGAGGACAAAAACTTACAAAAATTCTCAGGACTGAACTCCATAATATAAGTTGTCATTTAATTCTTTAAGAAGCATCAGGGCCAAAAAGATTCATTATGATTATTGTGGTAATGGCCCTGTCCTCATAAGACCATTGGAAATATATCCTGTTAATGGGATAGTTATAATGTTTCTTGTTCGATGACATATAAATGACCATGCCTTGCATAATTTGCATAGCACTTTACAATATTCAGAGCTCTTCCATATGCATTTTTTTTACTTGATCTTCATAGCCATTCAGTGAAGAAGGAAGGTCACACCAGATTACTCTCCTTTTACAGAGATAGAAACAGAGGTTCAGTAAGCTTAAGTGGTTTTTCCCAAGCTACAATAAATACATAGATAAATAAAAAGACAGACCCTTTTGCTTAGAAAACTGAGACACAAACCCATGTCTTCTGATTTCTTAGTCTAGTTTTCTTCTATAACATCATGTTGCTTCCCTGAAAGGGGTTATGGTATCTTCCTCACTGGGAAACTATGAGTATGGGAGAACAAAATGTTCAGGAGCCATCTATATTGGATAGAGAATATTGGTGTAACCCCTGTGGCTACCTTGGAGCTAGTCCTCCCAGTTTATTTTTACATCCATTCATTGTTGAACACTACTCTGAGAGCAGCATTATGCTTGACACTGGATGAAATTATAGTGCATATGAATAGAATAATCTGGAAGAAGAAAATGCACATTTATAAAAAAAGGGAAAAGTTAACAGAAATATATAATAATAATAAGATAACAATTATTAATGTATTTCAAGTATTTCTGTATCCAGTCCTCACAACAACCCTAATATCAATCCCTTTTTATTTATGAGGAGACTGAGGCTGAGAGAGACCAAGGAGTCTGCTCTAGAGCCCATACATTGAACTAAATATTCTCATGCCTCTCTGTAAGGAAGCCATCAATATGTACTGCATATAAATACTATAGTATTGTAGAGAAGAAATAATATCAGTGGAGCTAGAATTTGCCTGGGGAGTTCTTATGAAGTATTAAACTTTGGGTTGGGCTGTGAAGAATGTGTAGGATTTAGGTAGAAGCAAGGTGGGCATTTCAGTTAGGAGGAGTATAAACTAGAACATAGTGGGAATGAGAATGAGCATGGATATGGGGATACAAAGAGAGTTAACCCAATGGAAAAGTCTGTGATCAGAGATCAGTGAAAGTTTTCACATCTGTAATAGACCTGGTTGCTGCAAAGCTCTGAAGACCACACTAAGGCATTTAGAATTTGTTTACCAGGCATCCACAGCAACTTCTCTGAAAGGGAATGAGAATAATACAACCATAATAGCTAATGCTCCTTGCACTCTAATTTTGTGTTTGCTGTGTGCTAAATATTTTATATACCTTGTTTACTTAAGTTCTAGGAAGTAGGAATTTTTTAGATGAAGAAGCTAAGGCAGAATGTGATTAGGAAATTTGCTCAGGTCCTCAGAGCTAGTGCATGTGAAGCTGAGATTTGAACCCAGAGCCAGCATATTTATTTATTTATTTAAATTTTATCACCTTTCTTTCTTTCTCCCTTCCTTTATTCCTTTCCTTTCCTTTCCTTTCTCCTTTTTCCTTTCCTCTCCTTTCCTTTTTCCTTTTTCCTTTTTCCTTTCCTTTTTCCTTTCCTCTCCTCTTTCAGGATATTATAGGGGTACAAACATTTTGGTTACACGTTACAACTTTGCCACACCCAAACCATGATTTGAGGCGTGCCTTTTCCCCCCTACCATGCTCACTGTGTCCATTAGTTGTGAGTTTACCCACCCCCAACCCACCAATCCCTGAAGAGTATTACTACCGTGTGAGCACCATAGTATTGATCAGTTAGTGCCAATTTGATGGCGAGTACATGTGGAGGCTATTCCTCTGATCTTGTGATACCTCACTTCTGAGGATGGGCTCAAGTTCTATCCAGGAAAATATAAGAGGTGCTAGATCCCTATCATTTCTTATGATTGAGTAATGTTCCATTTTATACATATACCAAATTTTATTCATCTACTCATGAATTGACGGTCACTTGGGTTGTTTCCACATCCCTGCAATAGTGAATTGTTCTGCCATAAACATTTGGTTGCAGATGTCTTTATTATAGAATGTCTTTTATTCTTTTAGGTAGATGCCTAATAGTGCTATTGCTGGATCAACTGGTATTTCTATTTTTAGCTCTTTGAGGTATCTCCAAATTCTTTTCCACAGAGGTTGCACTAATTTGCAGTCCCACCAGCAGTTTAAGAGTGTTCCTGTCTCTCCACATCCTCGCCAGCATTTGTTGTTTTGGGATTTTTTGATAAAGGTTGATCTTACTGGGGTTAGGTGATATCTCATTGTGGTTTTGATTTGCATTTGCATTTGATTAGAGATGTTGAGCATTTTTTTAATATGTTTGCTGGCCATTATTCTGTCTTCTTTTGAAAAGTTTCTGTTCACGTCCTTTGCCCATTTATTGATGGGGTTGTTTGATTTTTTCTTGTTTTTTTTAAGTTCTAGATAGATTCTTGATATCAGCCCTTTATCAGTTGTGTAGAAAGCAAATATTTTCTCCTATTCTGTAGGCTGTCTATTCGCTCGAATGATAGTTTCCTTGGCTGTGCAAAAGCTTTTTAATTTGATCAGATCCCATTTATTTATTTTTGTTGCTGCTGTGATAGCTTTGGGGGTCTTCTTCAAAAATTCTTTGCCTAGGCCAATGTCTGAAAGGGTCTTCCCTACATCTTCTTCTAGGATTCTTAAGGTTTCATGCCTTATGTTTAAGTCTTATCCATTGTGAATTGATTTGTGTGAGAGGTGAGAGGTGGGGATCCAGTTTCAATCTTCTGCATGTAGCTATCCAGTTTTCCCAGCACCATTTATTGAAAAGGGATTCTTTTCCCCAGTGTATATTTTTGTCTGCTTTGTCAAAGATTAGGTGACAATATGCGGATGGTTTCATCTCTGATTTCTCAGTCCTATTCCAAACAAAGGTCTATGTCTCTATTTTTGTGCCAGTACCATGCTGTTTTAGTTACTGTAGCCTTGTAGTACAGCTTGAAATCTGGTAGACTGATACCTCCCAATGTGTTCTTTTTGCTTAAGATTGCTTTGGCTATACGAGGTCTTCTCTGGTTCCATACAAAGCGTAGAATTATTTTTTCTAGATCTGTAAAGAATGATGATGGTATTTTGATAGGGATTGCGTTAATTCTGTAGATCACTTTAGGTAGTATACTTTCAGGGATCATTTCTATAGTTCGTTACTAGAACCAGCATATTTAAAGCAGCATAGGTCCCATCAATAGCCTTTCTGGAAGGTTTACTTGGCAATAACAGGAAAGATGGTCCTGGCAGCCATGGTGGTGATCTGGGTGGAGATGGTGGCCTGTGGCAGCCAATCTGAGAGACTGCTGTCATGTGAACCAGGCAAGGAGAAGGGAGGAGATTGTTGAGAAAATGAACCAGAAAACTGGTTGCAGGTCTTGCTCAGTCATTAAAGCCTGGTGTGGCCCATAGCTAGTCATGTTCCATTCTGGGCCTTATTTCATCTTTTGTAAAAAGATATGTTTTAACCAGATGATGGCTATGGTATCAACTTCCAGTGGTAGCATGCTTTGATTCTGTAAGTCTATAAAAATGAAGCCTAGTTTTCAGCATCTGGGGACTGATATGTCTTTGATAGAAGGAAATAGAAGATGAGTAGCTGGTTTGAGGGAGAGATGGGACAGGTAATTTTTTAAAAACTATGCATTGATATTGAGTATATGATGGAACTTTTAAAAAGTGTTTTATAGGCAGTTGGAAATACTATACTGGAGTTGGGATATGAGGTGAAGGCTAAAAGAAGGTGAAGAAAGGCTGGGCCTTTCTCAGCCCAGCTTCCCTTCACTAATTCACATGAGGGCAGCTGCCAACTCCCAGGTCAGTTGACCTTGGATATCACACCCTAGCTTTAGTCTCCTCCATAAAGAACCTATTCCACTTGCCAAATATAGTAAGAGAGAATATTACTTAACATCGTCCTTATTCCAGGCATCTATTTGGCATTTTACCTGCAGTAATTCTCTCACAGGATTTTCATAACAATCCTGTAAGGTAGGTTTTTAAAATCCTAAATTAACTACTTCTCTCCCCCTGTAGGGCTTCCATTCTGGGGTCCTAGCCACCATCACCTCTTGCCTGGATTACTGCAGTGGCCTCCTAACTAATCTGTCTGCTTCTCTTCTGCTCCCACCACAGTCTGTTCCCAACACAGCATCCAGAGTGATATTTTTAAAACGTAAATCAGATTATGTCATCCCTCTGCTCAAAACTCTGCAACCTGCAATAGAGGGTTGCCACTGCATTCAGAGGTCCTGCATGCACTAGTCCCCTGATTTCCCTCTCTGACCTCTTTTCCTGTGCTTACTTCACTCCATTCCCACTGACCTCTTTGGTGTTCCTAGAGCACACTGGGCATGCTCCTGCCTTGAGAACCTTTGTCAGTTTCCTCTGCCTACATCCTCTTATCAGATGCCCTTATTTCTAATTCCTTCACTTCTTCCAGGTCTTTGTTCAAATATTACCTACTCAGAGAGGCCTGTCCTGCCATCTTTTAAAAAAGTGTAACCTGACCTCGTTTTCTTTTTTTTCTATAACATTTATATTCTGTAACTTTATGTACTTTTCTTATATAGTATGTTTATTATTTTTAGTCTGTCTCCCTCTGCTAGAGTGGGAGATCTGTGAAGGCAAAAATATTTATCTGTTTAGTTTGCTAATAAATCTCATGTACCTAGAACAGTGCTTGGTACATAATAAGTGCTTAATAAAGGCTGTTGAATGAATGAATCCCCATTTTAGAGCAGGTAAATCCAAGTTCAGAGAGATGAAACCAGTTTTCCTAAGCAGCACAGCTAATAAGGCACAGACCCATGCTTCAAGCCCCCATCTACTGTACTCTTCCCACTAGATAAAGACTTGAGAATAAACAAATTCCCTAAAATAATGAGGACAGATAGAGAAAAGAAGACTGAGATTCAAGCTGTAGCCCAGTTATGAGGCAGGAACAAGGAAGAGGCCTAGTCTTGAGGACCAGAAGGGATAGAAAGGATTCTTGGGTGTTAAATAATTGGAGAAAGAAAGAGACATTTAATAAGATGGGCATTAACTTTGTTCTTTGTGAAAGGCAGATCAAGAAGAATAAGGACTAAGGAGGAGAAAACCCAGCAACCAACAAGCTTTAGATTTGTTTGAAAGAGTCAATGAGAACCTCAGAGAAAAATTGACTTAATGAAGGCATAGAGGTAGAAACTGGATTATAGATGATTAAGAAGTGAGAAAGAATCATTCCTAATAGCTCCAGGAATTGGATTGTGAAAGCAGTGAGACAAAGGACGATAGTTGAAAGTAAAGTCAAGGAAAAGTTTCTTTAAAAAAAATTAAAGCTTATTGGAAGGCAGAAGTGGCTGACCCCTGCACTTGAATAAGGATGAAGAAAGGGAAATAATTTCTGATCAGCATCTACTATGTGTCAGGTTCTGAAGTAGATTGTTTCATTTAATTTCTATAAAAACCCTATGCAAGAGCTGTTATTGGTCCAATTTTATAGACTAGGAATCTAAGGCTTAATGCAAATGACTTGCTGAGGGTCATACTGCTGCTAAGTGTGAAAGCTGGGATTCCAGCTGGGATGACAGAGCTGACTTGGTTTTCTCCTTGAGATGTATTCAAATGCCAGGGAATTTAGGCAATAGTCACATGTGCAGATAAAATCTATTTACAAGGTCCACAAACCACTCCTAGATTAATAAATGAACAATGTGGCTTCTTCCTCATACCTGAATAAAAATGAACTGCTTGGTAAATAGCCACTTGTCCAAGATGGGTAATTATTGATGCCAGGTTAACTGCTGTATGATTCCTAGAGGGTGGTGGCAGAATGCAGTGCAGGTTAGTGCCACCCCAGTAAAGCATTTTAGGAGATCTGTCTTTTGGGATATAGTACAAGGTCCACTTCTCACATAATGGGCTTCCTTCTCACACTAAATTCTGAAAACTTGTCTTGGAAAATGTGACTTTGTTAGGTCGGACTCAGTGGTACCTAGCTGACAGATGCATGACTTAGCTGAGCCCGTTTCTCTACAGAGATATAAATGTCTTCAACTGTCAGATTGTGGCATCTCAGCTATAGTTCAATGACTCAGCATTGTTGCATTTTGTCCTAGAGACATCTATAACCCAATTTTATAAACTTCTTTGGTGCCAGCTAAGGATGTCCTTTCACATAAGTTATTTTGGATTCAGTGCAGCAAATATTTAGCTGAGTGTTTGCTCTTTGTAACTAGGCTGTGTAAAATTCCAGTCAAGTTTGCTCCCAGTTTTGTGGTAGGAGCATAAAGATGGCCACCTTTGCTCCTGCCTAGAGATGGAGCTGGGAAGTGGTAGTTAATACCTGTTTAACGTGAAGGTAGAGAGATTTTCCCCTGGGATTAACTTGGTACCGATTTTTATGTTTCTTTTTCAAGAGGTAAAATGGGTCCAGGCAGGACCCATCTTATCTTTCAACCTTCGTTTTGATTGTTGACATATCAATAATACCACACTGATACAGCAGTCATTAAGACTGAGGTTTTTTTCTTTATTGTGGTAAAACACGCATAACAAAATTTACCATCTTAACCATTTGTAAGTGTACAGTTCAGTAGTGGTAAGAATAGTCACATTTTTGTAAAAACAGATCTCCATAACTTTTTCATGTTGCAAATCTGAAGCCCTATACCCATTAAACAACTCCCCTTGTCCCCTCCACTTCCCAGTCCCTGATAATCATTCTGCTTTCCATCTCTATGATTTTGACTATTCTAAGTACCTGATACAAGTAGAATCATGCAGTATTTGTCTTTTTGTGACTGGCTTATTTCACTTAGCATAATGTCTTCAAGGTTCATCCATGTTGTAGCATATGACAGATTTTCTTTCCTTTTTAAGGCTGAATAATATTACGTTACATGTATATACCACATTTTGTTTATCCATTCAGCTGCCAGTGGACATTTGGGTTGCTTCCACATCTTGGCTATTGTGATACTGCTGCTATGAACATGAGAGTGCAGATATCTCTTTGAGACCCTGCTTTTAATTATTTTGGGTATATACCCAGAAATGGCATTGCTGGATTATATGATAGTTCTATTTTTAATTTTTTGAGGAACCACCCTACAGTTTTCCAAAGTCATTGCACCATTTTACAATCCCACCAACAGTACACAGGGTTCCAATTTCTCTATCTCCTCGTCAATACTAGTTACTCTGGGTTTTTTTGATAGTAGCCACCCTAATGGGTGTGAGGTGATATCTCATTGTGTTTTTGACTTCCATTTCTCTGATTATTAATGATGTTGCACATCTTTTCATATGCTTGTTGGCTGCTTATATGTCGTCTTTGGGGGAATGTCTATTCAAGACCTTTGCCCATTTATTAATAGAGTTATTTGATATTTTTACTGTTGTGTTGTAAGAGTTCTTTATATATTCTGAATATTAACATCTTATATAAATAATTTGCAAATATTTTCTTCCATTCTGTAGGTCGCCTAGTTACTGTATTGATTGTGTCCCTTGATGCACAAAGTTTTAAAGTTTGATGTAGTCCCATTTATGTATTTCTGCTTTTGTTGCCTATGCTTTGGTGCCATATTCAAGAAATCACTTCCAAGTCCAATATCCTGAAGTTTTACCACTATGTTTTCTTCTAGGAATTTTATAGTTTTGGGTCTTACGTTTAGGTCTTTGAGTTCTCTTTTATTTTCTCTCAGTGTGGTTACCTCTCATATTTTAAGGATCTCATCTCAGGCTTTCTAGTAGGATGGGACACAGCTTTAAAGCAGAGCCAAGTGATCTTCTGGGATTCATTTGTAAAAAAAAACATACTTGGGAGTAAATCTTTTTTAAAAGTCCTGTCCAGCCATTATTTACTTGATTTGAGATTCAGATAAGTTCCGTTGGAAACACAGCTGTATCTTTTTATTATTCACCCCTAGAGTAACTTACAATCAGGCTTCTACTATCAACCCAATTCTTATTTGCCTTTGATGTTTCTTTTGTACGAAGCACGTACCAATTTTCCTAATGTTGATGGAGTGGTAGTCTTTTCTTAGGTGTTGATAATAATCTCTTATGAGCATGGATGTCACTTTTCTTCACTGGCATTCAATTTTGCATGTGCCTTTCGCTTAGGCTAACTTTTTCCTTAACCATTGCTAGATACCCTCTTGTCTCTGTATTATCTCTCTTCCTTACATATTCTCTCTCACTCCCTTTTCATTACTTTTCTTCTTCTGGAACTAGTTTTCATTCTCTGCCACCCATTTTCCTTTTTAATTTCTTTCCCTGAGAGTATCTTCTGCTTTCTTCCTTTAGTATTGTTTAGAGATTCTCAGATTCCAAATATGATGGCACTATGAAATTGTCTCCCCAGCACTGTTCCAGCTTGACCCTAGATCTTTTCAGTGCATTTCTTAGTCTCAGAAATATGTATTCAGAAAGTTAAGGAATTGTTTATATACAAGAATAAAGAGAACTAAAATTTAGTTAAATATCAAGGAAAAAACCAGATTCTTTAAGAATTGGTCAGGCAGGCTCAGCTTTGTTATCAAATTCAGAAGATTCAAGTGTCCTAAAGGATCATAGATTGAACATGAGTTGACAATGCAGATAACTATTCAACAAGAGGTATAATAGTGGAATACTGTAGGAACTCTGAATACTCTTTTATTTTTACTATGCACAATCTAAAATTTTGTTTTACATTCTGGACTTAGAATTTGAGGGGGATGTGGCAACATTAATTCAAAGATCTGTGCTTATGACATATTTGATAAGTGCCAAGTGGAAAGTTATGCAATGGGAAAGCAAAGGAAGAAAGATAATAACAAGTATACCTAGACCAAGCATCACAGAAGAGGTAATATTTGATCTAGGCCTTGGAAAGAAGGGTAGAATTTATATAGCAGAGATGAGGAGGCATAATGTTAGTGACAAAAACTTTACCATAAGCCAACATTGAGAGTAAGAATTTTCAAGGTATGTTTGAGAAATAGTAAAGAGAGATTCTTGTTTTGGAGTATAGGCTAAGCTACTATAAACAAAGAGACCCGAAAGTACAATAAGATAGAAGTCTCTTTCAGTTAACAAGAGGCAGACAGTCCCGGAGGGAAGATAGAGGTCACATAGAGAGCCAGATTCCTTTTCCCTGTTGCTCTTCTTTGGCCCACCACCGATACCATGTCTGCATTTCAGCTCACAAGGACTGGAAAATGGAGAGTAGCTAGCATTTTTTTATGGATATGACTTGGAAGTTTCACATGTCACTTTAGCTCATATTCCATTGGCCCATACTTTGTCACATGGCATTACTTAATCGCAAAGGAGTTTTGGAAACAAGCCTCTAGGCTATGAATATTGGAAGAGGGATGTCTCTTTCACTGCTGGTTAGAATAAAGTTTGTTAAAAGGAAGGGGAATATAAAGTTAGAATAGGGCCAAAATATGAAGAACTTTGAATTCTAAGTGTTTGAATAGCTTCAATACAAAATAAATACTGTCAAATGAATGCATGAATAAATGAGTATGTGAGTGAATGTATCTTTGAGTTTGAACTTCATCCTCTAGACCAGGGTTAGAAACCAAGATGACTCTAAGAGCTCAGGCAGATAATATAAATGAATCATACAGCCAGGTGTAAATGGGGAGTGATGGGACTGAATCAACTGGAGGATAATGACATGTCTAAAGGGCAGTCATTACTCAGCTCCAGGTGATAGTTGCATGGGATTGTGGACCCTGTGTGGCAAGATCTTGTAATTTTTTAAAAAAGAAATAGGGAATTTGAGTTTTATGTGACATCTTCCTATTTTTAAATATTGGGTCGGAACAATTTTTAAACTGGCCAAATAAAACACAGCTATAGGATAGTTTGGCCTTCAAGTCACTAATTTGCAATCTTTGTGAAGATGGGAAACTACTTAAGATTTTAGGTCCAGAGATTTAGTAGTTTAAGAAGGTTGTTAATGTGGCCGTGGTGTGCTGGATACACACCTCTAATGCAGTAATTCTCAACTGTGGCTACACATTATAATCACTGGGGAGCTTTTAGAAAATCCCCAACCTCAGCCTCTCACCCACACCAATTAAATCAGAATCTCTGGGATTGGGTATTTTCTAAAGCTCTTTAAGCAATTGCAATATGCAGTCAAGGTGGGAGCTTGGCTAATTTTAAGAGTTATTGCGATGACTTGGTCATGTGGTAAAAGGGTTTGTCAATGGAAAAAAGCCCAACTCTGTAAAATAATTTTAAAGAGATTTATTCTGAGCCAGATTTGAGGATCATGACCCCGACCCACGGCCAAGAGGCCTTGAGCAAGTGGACTAGCTGTGGCTGAGTTACAGTATGGTTTTATACATTTCAGGGAGACAGGGGTTATAGGTAAAGGCATAAATCAATACGTGGGAATCATACATTGGCTTGGCCCGAAAAGGTGGGCCATCTCAAAGCGGGGGGCGGGGGGGGGGCGGCTTGCAGGTAACAGGTGGGTTTAAAGATTTTTTGGCTTGTAATTGGTTAAAGATGTGAAGCTTTGTCTAAAGGCTTGGAATGTTTTTAACATAAGTTGCTCTTTATCAGAGATAAGCCACCGAACATAGTTTTGTTGTGTAAATTGATTGCCTGCAGGTTTGTCTTGCATACCCTTCGGCTTGTTAATGAGTTACAAAGGATGTCCCCAAGAAGGGAGAGGGGCATGATGAGGCATGCCTGACTCCCTCCGCCTGGCAGACAATTGAGTTTTAGGATATTCCTTTGGCCACGAGGGGGTCCATTCAGTCAGCTGGTGGGGAGGTGAGCCTTAAAAGTTTATTTTAGTTCACAGGTCTTAACTATGGTTTTGGAAGCAGACTGAAGAAAGAAAGAGACAGAGGTGGGAGATGTTATAAAGAAAACATTGATAAAATTTTGTGGCTATTTTAAAATAAGAGAGTGGAAAAGGAAGGGAGTCTAAAGAGTTGAGATTTCAAGCTGAAATTTGGGGGCCAGGAGATGTAAGGAATTTAACAAATGATTCCAAAGGACGCATGAAATTAAGATACACAGTAGATGATGAGTGGGGGAAAGGTAAATGTTATATTCAAACACTGTGGCCCAAATCCAATTTGGGAATTCTACATCAACAACATTTTTAAAGATAAGGCTACAAAATTCTTTCTTTATTTGTTTATTTCAAAGTATTAATTAAGGGGATAAAAGGCTTTTTGTTACATGGCTATTTTGTATAATTCTTAAGTCAGGGCTTTTGGTGTGACCATCAGCAGAATAGAGTTCATTGTACCCAATTGGTAAGGTTTTATCCCAGGCCCACCCTCCCCTACTTTCCCCTTCTTGGTTTCTATGTCCTTTATGTCACTTACTACAAAATTCTTTTTAAGGATAATAAAAATCTTTTATTGTATATTTTATTGTGGCAATGCCAGGAAACAAACTGCGAATTAACATTGCTAATGGATTTGTTGAAACAGCATGTCAAGGTCACTGCTCAGGTTTGGTGTGGAAGAACCACAGGGATCCAAAGCAAATTCCTTCACAGTTAGCATGCTAGGAATGTTTTCGTCCTGCCTGTTTGGTTTCTGCAGAGCCTCCACTGACTCATGAGTCTTCATCAATGATGATTTAGCACCACCGTGAGGCTTTATCCAGTCACTGCATCTGGTTTTTGGCCTCTCAAATATTATATATAGTAAAGATGATCTGGCTGTTTGTATGCAGTTTTAAACATCAAGATGGAAATAGTTCTTTGTATTTTTCTTGGTGTGGAAAGGCCATGATTTGACAACATATTTTTGTATTGAGATGATGTCAGTACCTAAATGCATTTGATAGCAAATATTTCTATGATGATGAAAATCAAAAGAGGAGTAAACTTAATGTTGCATTTTTTAATTCAACTAAAATAATTTTAGGACATCAGTGAATTATTTTAAAAAATTCCTAAAGGAATAATTTTGTATTTCTGTTAGGGTATTTTGGAAAGATAACAATTTAAAAATCAAAACAAAACCTTGATATTTATTGCCCCCTTGCAACGCATCAGGCCAGGTGCTAAGGGGTTTATTAAGGGTGCTAAGGGGTTAACACATCACCCCATTTAATTATCAAGAAAATAATTCCTCTTTGATGCAGGCACTGTTATATTCCCATTTTATCAATGAAGAAAAACAGAGAAATTCACTCAAGGGTATAGGACTTAAAGGCAGGAACTTTGGGCTCAATTTGCATCCCCACTTTTAATTACAAAACCTTGACTAAGTCACTTAAAATTTACTGTATTAGTCTTCTAGTTTTTAAAATGAGATTAATTATGTTTATCATGCCATTGCACAGATTATTGTGTGAAATTATGAAGAGCAAAGGCTTGTTGTAAACTCTAAAGGCTATGTAAATGTTAGACTTGGCTGGGCACAGTTGCTCATGCCTGTAATCCCAGCACTTTGGAAGGCTGAGGCAGGAGGATCCCTTGAGGCCAGGAGTTCGAGACTGCAGCGAGCTATGATTGTACCACTGCACTCCAGCCTGGGTGATAGAGTGAAACCCTGTCTCAAGAAGAAAAAAAAAATTAGTCTCATCACTATTGTGCTTTTCCTATGAATCCAGAAAATTAGCATCAACTGTATTAGAAAGAACTAAAGTAAGAACATTAATTCTGCCTCTGAGTAGCACTGTGACCTTGGAAACTGACCCTCACAAACCTCAGTTTTGAAAAATAAACATTAATAATGGAATTGAATTGGATGACCTATAAGTACTTCTAAAATTTTATGAGAGACTAAACTTGAGGAATAACCAAGAGAAGAAGCCAAAGCAGCTATTTCTCTGTAAAATATTCCTTGGAATATATCACTTCAACATGGCTGGCTTTATGTTCCATGGAACTCTGGGTGAGTTCGAATTCCCCTTAGAAGATCTTAATGGTAAGTGAATATGAGGCTGTGATATTCACGAGCCTGGAGGTATGAAAGTATTTGTGCTGCATTCCTAGCACTGTAATGTGATAAGAACCAGACATCCTAGAGGAATTTGGGATCTGGCTAGAGTTTAGAAGATGCCAAGAGACTGGGGCCAATTGTGACAGTAAACAAGTGAGCAACCCAGTAAGAATTAGGTATGGACTAGACTGAATTTATGGCAAATAAGGTCAGCTAAATGAAGCAGATTGGAAACATTTGTCTTGTCAGACTTGCCATTGTGATGTCTTAAAACTACCTGTCAGGACTGAGGCTTTGTGCTCTGTTCAGACAATATGGGGGGAAATAATTTCAAGAGTGTGGGTTCTGTGTCTAGGTCATTCCTGATGTCAGACCATGTCAGAGGCTGTGAAACTTACTGTCTAAAGATGATTGGCTTGGATTTTGTATGGTGAATAAGCAACTTTATCCAGGAAAGGTGCCGCCCTAAGCTCAGGCTCCTGTGCTTTCCATTCTTCAGGTTCATGAGGCTCAGTGTGTTGCTTTCTACAATAGGATGCCAGTGGCTTTACCATTTGCCTTCATGCTTTATCTAGGAATAAAGGAAGTTGTTAGTATTTTCTTTTTTAATGTTTTAAGAAAATCAAACTGGAAAGGTGTCACTTATAGGTGATATTCTAATGTTTTGGGATTTGTCTGGAGACTATTCACAACTTGCTTAAGAAAGCAAGTGTGTGTGTATGATAGAGAGAGAGAAAAGTGACCATCACAATTGTCAATCTTATATTCTCCTTTTTATTCCTACCTGAGCCGAAAAATGAAGCTGACAAGTTGAATTAACAAAAATACTTTTGCTTTTAATTTCTTTATTTTCTATAGCATAGAAAATACTATTTATAGTCTTTTAAAATACAATTTCATTAAAGCCATTTTCCTTATCCTCTCCTTACTATGTCTCAAGTTTTATATTGTTTGGTGTATGACATTGTTTTCGAGAGACTATTGACTGGGGTCTTCTTAATAACATGCAGGTCACAGGAAAAATCATATTGTCCCCACTTCTCTCTCTAGACACTTTTATACAGGGAGTTCCAGGAAGAACTCCAAGAATGGCCTTCCTCAAGGTACTGAAAAGATGAATATTCAGAAAATTAGTAGATGGAATTCTATGGCAAAGGAAGAAGTACATTTGATACTGAGAGATTTCTGGGGCAATGACTATTAATGGGTGAAAGGGTTTCTTGGTGCTGGATGGTGGTGAAGTTTGGTGTCTAAGAATGTGGGCTCTGGGGCCATATTGCGTAAAACAAACCCCAGCTTATCACCTCTGTTATACTTGTCACTTGTGCTATTTTGAGCAAGTGACTTGACCTCTCTGTGCTCGAGTTTCTTCCGCTGCAACAGAGCATTAAAAAGTATATCTACCACATAGAGTCATCACAATTAAATGTCTTAAAATATGTAAAAAGCTCAGAATAGAACGTGGCATGTATAAGCACTCAAAAAATGTTAGCTCTTGTGGTTGTGGTTGTTGTTGTTGTTGTTATTACTATGAGAGGGAAGGGGTCAGGTCTTAGCAGCACCTGTATAGAGATGACCTTTTGGGATCAAATGCCACTGCTCTATTTTCTCTTCTCAACTTCAGCCGCCTTAGTCCTTATGAAACTTCAGCCTCCTACACAACTCCCCCCATAACAGCTAAGGCCACCCCTCACCCCTCTTGGAACCTGTGACGGCCACCCCAGGTTCTGGCACTCTCTTCTCTATGAGACACTAGGCATCCTGCCTTGACAGATGATTCTTATATTGTGTTAGAGATAATTTTCCTCTAATTGGCCCAATAATTTTAGTTAATGTACTTCTTTGACATCCTAGGAAGTTTATGTAGGGGAATTTATGCTATGAATGTGTATGCAGACAAATACAAACAACATTCTAGTTTATAATATTGTCACACAACAACCTTATAAATAATATGTACTTATTTATTTATAATTTGTATTTTTACATACAATTGTCCTTTGGTATTCATGGGAGATTGGTTCTAAGGCTCACTGCGTATACCAAAATCAATGATGCTCAAGTCCCTTATATAAAATGATGTAATATTTGGATACAACCTATGCACATCCTCCCATATACTTTAAATCATCTCAAAATTACTTATAATATCTAATACAATATAGATACTATGTAAATAATTGTTATACTGTATTGTATAGGGAATAATGACAAGGAAAAAAGTCTGTACATGTTCAATACAGACACAACCATCTATTTTTTTTCCGAGTATTTTTTTAAAAAAAAAATTTTGAGACAGAGTTTCACTCTGTTACTCAGGCTGTAGTACGGTGATGTGATCATAGCTCACTGATGCCTCGAACTCCTGGGCTCAAGTGAGCCTCCTGCTTTAGCCTCCCAAGTAACTGTAACTACAGGTGTATGCCATCATGCCTGGCTAATTTTTTTTTTGTAAAAATGGGGTCGTCTTATGTTACTCAGGGTGGTCTCGAACCCCTGGCCTCAAGCAATCCTCCCACCTTGGCCTCCCAAAGTGCTGGGATTACAGCCACCATGCCCAGCCTTTTCTGAGTATTTTTTATCTGTGGTTGGTTAAATCCACAGATGCACAACCAGCTGATATGGTTCTGTATTTATAGTATATAATTGTGTGCTTATGAATAATAATTCCCACAGCACTCTAAGTAGGATTAAGGTGATTACAGTGTGTTATGGGAAGAAAAAGAAAGGGCCTCTAATAGGTTTTGAATTTTCCCTCAAACCCTCACTGTTAAAGATAGAAAAATTAAGAAAGTATGTTAGAAAGGCAGCCATAGATTGAGATTCTTTGTCCCGAGAGGAGCATTTGAGCTGGATCCTGAAAGATAGATATGGTGAGTGCAGGGTATGTGGAAGACACCAAAGATCAGTTCCCTGTCTCACTAGAAGAAAGAATAAATTATCTGCACATCTCAGGCTTTGAAGGAGGTTCTATATGCCAGAGCCACTGATGTTAACAGAAGCGCGCGAGAAATTGTTCAGCTCAGTGCCCTCATTTTACAAGTAGAACCTTTATTTCTCAGTCCATAGTACTTCCTATTAGAACATTCTGTCTCCAGATCTTGCAAGCTTGTCACAAAGTGGCACCAAGTAATTTTTTTTTTTTTTTTTTACAAGATCAACACTAAAATGTTCCCAGTGTGCCACAGCAGTTGGCTTTTTGTCTTTGTGGCACTGAGAGACTATGAGGAGATTTCTCTTCTCTGGCTTCAGTGTATGTTTAAAGAGTTTCACAGTTGGTTTTGAGGCACAGTCAATGTCAAGAACCACTGAGACAGACTACAGAATGGGGGACTGGGATGGAGAAAGTTGAGTGCATGGCATGCTCAGGCCTCATTGTGTGGAAGACACAAGTGTATCTGCCTTCACACACTGTTCCTAGTTATCTCATCCACGTCCATGGTGTCTTGCTCCAGAGTTATATGTTCCTATAAGCAGCGGCCTTATTGTACACTTCAACTGAATGAATTCAGAAGCCAAATTCATGATGTTTAATACCATGTTTGTGATCTTCCTGCAAACTCTTTCTCCTTCTGAATTTCATATTTTTTCTTTCAGGGAATGGCACCTCCAACCAAAATAGAAAGTTGGCAGTCATTCCAGATTCTAACATCTTTCTCATCCATCATATCATGGTCCTATCCATTCTACCTTCTAGCACTTTCTATAACCTGGCATGTTATCTTCATGTCCACTGATACCGCCTTAGTCTAGCCTCATCAACTTCTTCACAGGGCACTGTAGCAGCCTTTTAAGTGGCTTTCTCTACTTTTAGTCTTACAACCAGCAATCCGTTCTCTATACTGCTTCATCTAAGTATGTCTTCTAAGATGCCAATCAGATGATATTACTGCCCTGCTTCAAAACTTTAATGACCACTCCATTGCTGTCAGGATAAAGTCCAAACTCCAGAGCATGCTGTATGTGGCCTGGCTTCTGGCCAGGCTCTCCAACCTCCTTTTTCAATGTTTCCCTGTTTGTCTCCAGAGTGTTTGCCAGGCTCAGCTACTTAGAGTTCTCAGAATAAGCTGTTCTCTCTTGGGCTTTGTTTGTCAGGAATGTTCTTCTCTGCTCCTCCAAGTCTCCTCTATTCTTTTCTCTGAATCACTTATACTTATCTGTCAGGGCTCAGCTTAGTCGTGATTTCCTCCAGGAGGCCCCCATTTATGCCCGAAGTCTGAGTTAGATGCTTTTCCAATGGCTCTTGGGATGATCTGCAACAGAGGTTCTCAGAGTGTGGTCCAGTCATCTCTAGAGGTTCCCAGGACCCTTTGAGAAGGCCCACAAGGTCAAAGCTATTTTAATATTAATATGAAATGTTATTTGTCATTTTTACTCTCATTCAGTGTGTAGTAGAGTTGTCCAGAGGCTACAAAACATGTGATATTGTGATAGATTAAATGCAGAAGTAGAAATAGAAATCCAACTATCTTCTATTAAGCTAGACATTCACAGGATTTGCATATGGCTAAAAGAATGCCACTCTTTTCACTATTTTTGAAAACATAGTTATTTTTATAACAATGTATTATTTATGTTACTATGCAATAGATTATTATTGTTATTTAAAATTAATTAATGCATTTTTTTCTAAAATAAACATTGATGGGGATAACCGAAAGAAACAAAAAGCTCTTTTGGGCTCTCAGTAATTCTTAATAGTATAAAGGAGTCCTGAGAATAAAAGTTTCAGAATCACTGATCTACATTATTATATATATCACATTTATATCTACTATGCTCTGGACTCTTTAAAAGAAGAATCTGGGTCATTTGTATGTGAGTTCCAGGCCCCAGTACAATTTATGATACATAGTAAACTCAATAAATAATTTTTGAATAAAGGACCTAATACGTATGCACATATACACACATACACAGAGTTTGAACAAAAAAGACAATTTAATCCTTACTTCATCTGGCCTAATGCTATCCAATCTAAATAGTATACACAATCAGCTCAACCAATAGTATTCTGAAAGTTTACATTATTCTTAAAAACTCTAGTTCTATCTTTTTTTTTTTTTTGACCTCAGAAATCTTGTGCAAAAGATGTCTATGAAAACTCTAAAATGAATAATTAGAGCTCTATACTTGAGAACACACAGCTAGGTTCTCCTGGCTCAGTTACTTACTGGTGTGTGTTATCAGTCAAGTACTTAACCTTGCTGAGTCTCAGTTTCCTCATCTATAAAGTGGAGGAGGCTTTGAACTAGATGGATTCTAAGGACCATTTGAAGACTGGGTCTGTGCTTCTATTCTCCATTCTCCTTTAATCCTTTCCAAGCAGATGTATTTAGATAATATTATTTTCTGTCTTCTTGGCTTTAATGATGATGTAATGGCTGAGTTGTTACCCTTTACTGACTTGCTGCCCTGAAGTTCTCTGGGAGAAAGTTGGCTATAGCATTTTCTTGCCCATTCAGTGTGATAAACTCTCCACGTGGAATTCCAATTTTTTTCTAAAGGTAATAACTCTGTTATTACTAAAGAACCATGTGTTCCCTGGAAAATTTTAGAATATTTAGATAAACAGCTCAACAATTACTTGTAATCTTTTGAACAACTTTAATATTCCACAAACTCTCCCATCTTTCTAGTCATGTGCATTCTTCTTCGAGATATTTGATTTGCAAGGACGTCTTACTAATCAGGAAAGTAGAGCTGATCTAAACATAGGATTATAATATTTTCAGCTCTGCACTTCAGTGTCAAGGAGCCAACCCTTTTATTTCAAACTTTTTGGACGTGTCCAGAAATGTTGTTTATTGAAAGTGGTTGTTTAGCCCCCAAAAGGTTAGGGATACTTTGAGCTGGAGAGAAGGAATGAACATGGAGAGAAAGAGAGAGAGAGAGAGAGAGAGAGAGAGGAGGGGAAAAGAGAAAAGAGGAGTGAGAGAACAAGGGAGGGGAGGGCTAGGAGAAGGAGGGAGAGAAGAAAAAGGAAAAAGAGGAACAATAGTAAAGAAAGAAGGGAAAATGCTGAAAAGTGAGTGCATAGTATGGGAAGAATGATCTAAAACAGGGCTGTGACAAGAATGGTTGAGTTATGTGGTGAGGGCTGGAATTCTCACAGAGGCTTGGGAAATAAGAATGGGCAACAGAGAATGTTACTGTCTTTTGTTTTCTCTCTGTATACCTTGTGGGAGGAAGTCTGGTTAGAGAGAAAATATGGCATAGTAGTCCAGAGCTTGGACTCTGGAACAAAACTATTTAATAAGCATTTAATGGCTTTATGACCTTGAATAAATTACTTAACTCCTCTATGCCCTAGCCTCTTCATCTGCACAATGGAGAAATTTGTGACTATTCAATAATCTCATAAGTTATTAGAAGAATAGCTGGCAGATGGCACCCAAATGTTAGGTATCGTCATTTATAGTACTGGATATGAAAGCCTACAATTAAACCATTAAACTATCATAATCCTCAATTCTAAGGTGTGAGCATCTCAAGTCCTCATTTGGGACTTAGAATCAAACAAAGATAATCTGCTCTGCTCAACCAGTGCCTCTGGAGTATGAGGGGTGCTTAAGGCAAGGCCTCACCTAGAGGAAGTCAGGGAGGTTTTGGGGCAGGCAGACTATTTGGGAGGATCCCCAGCTTCACTTCTGACTAACTCACAGCTGTATTTAAGCTTATCTGGGCTTCATGTTCCTCCCTATAAAATGGAGAGTGTGGGAATCTTGTATCATAGAATTGTTATAAGGATTAAATAAGAATCTGGCACATAGTGCTCAATTAATATCAAACTATTATTTGTTCCAGTTTATTCCCATTTTTTATTCACTCCTATTTTTATTAGACATTGAAGGCATGCATTCTAATCTTTTTTTGCCCTTACAATTATTGATAATTTCTTTTTATAAACCCATAGGGAGCAACTGAACTCAAAACCTCTAGATTTGTTGGAGGAAACCCTTTTCCATCAGGAGGGTCAGGAATCTTTCTGGGTTCTTCTTTTCCTAGTTGCAACCACTGTCAATAGTGTTTGAAGAAATAGTGGATTCAGCTCAATTTATCCCTTCTACATGATACTGAGTTCAGAATAGAACTTCCCACCGGTAAATTTTAGATAATACCATTCCATGCCTTTTTTGATCTCTCTTCCCTACTGACAGTTTTACCGTTATTCTCGGACTGTTTTATTAGGAATATTTTTATATTCTAAAGCCATCCCATTCAACCTTTAGAAAAGAAGCTAAATATTTCATAAGGCATTTCAGTATTTGAGGTTTTTTTGGTGGCATCAGAGTTAACACTGCCTGAAGCCATTTCATTTTCTCCTCAATCTTTGTTCTGAAAGTACACATCATCTCTTCTCTTCTGTCAATTACTTACATTGTGTTGGATTTTGTAGGTAGGAATGTCGGTAAATGAGTGAGATGGTAGAGTCCAAAGCACCACTTTTAACTCTCTAGTATTTTATCTTGATCCTCTGTAAGTTGAATTTGAGTGCTATTGTACAAAAATCTAAATTAGACATTTTACATAGAAACTATATGCATAAGAATTATGTGCAAAAATGGAAGATTAAATATATACATTGTTAATACACATGTAAAATCTCAATGCAAAATTTTGCTTCTAAATGGAGTTCTAATTTTACTAGTCATTGGATCCTAAATAAACCTTTACTGTGGGTAAGAGGATTGTGATGTCCTTTAGCTTTTATTGTTTGGTGGCCCCATTGCTAATGTACAGACAGGGTCCAAAGAATGTGACCTGTTTTGAAAAGTTAAACTAGATTATTGTTAAACTTGTGGTGATTAATATAGAAATATGATCCCCTCCAGATCCACTGGTGAAATGGGGGTGGGGGAATTCTGGCTAACCTGCAGGTTCAGATGCTGCCCCCTCCACACTGCCTAATGGGTGATGTGAGACAGAAGCCATGCCCAGAGAAGGTGCTGCTACCCCTCTGATTGTGACTGTGTGGGCACTTTTCTTATCCATCTCCGCTGTAGCACCTAGCACAGTGCTGCAGACTTAGTTAATAATCAAAAAATTTTAAGTGAATGAGATAAAAGATCAGATTGGAACTTACTGATGAGGAATTGTTTTTGAAACTATTTATCAAACCCTTGTTTTACATCAGGCTTTAAAATATGTTTTCTCTTGTAGTCTTCACGTAACCCCAAGAGGAATATTATCCATACTCGTTCAGGATGAGCATTGTTCAGTTTTTTTCTTTTCCTCTTTTAGTATACCCTCCACTGCCCCCCACAATTAATCCTCATTTAAATGTTTTTTTTATTTCTAATTTCTGCCAGGGACATAGACAAGCTGTTAAATCAGCTGGCCTTTCATGATTTCATGTGGTGCCAGTGAGGCTTTCTGGATTCAGGTACTGAGTTCACCACCTTGTAGCCATAGGGGGTTGGACAGGTCTCCTTACCTCTTGGGCCTCTGTCTTCTCATCTGTAAAATGCTGGTGACAGTGGTACCCACCTCACAAGGGCTGTTATGACACTTACATCATCTATGGTATATAAAATACTTAAAACAGGTCCTGGCACATAGTGAGTGCTGTCTGAGGGTTATTTATTGTTTCAGTTAGAATTGTCCAGATGAAAACATTCACTGAGTCCTTTAACCGTAGAATGCTAAGAAAGAGGTGAATACTATTTAATAGTTTAAAAGATTTAATAACAGAGGCTGACCTATTTTTTAAAAAATAAATATAGTGAAAATAGTTCACTTTTTCAATGGTCTTCAGCATGTCCCTGTGAGAAGGCAGCTATGTTGATTTAGACAGGATCAGATATCACAGCTGATTTCTGTGTCCTCTAAGAAATGTTAATCTTTCTAAGGGTGAACACACTCATGTTCACATAGACATCCAAACAAACTCCAAAAGGAAAGTAGCAGATCAGGGGAGTGGCTAGCCTGCCTTCTGAGAACCAAGGGCCATCTCCTCTGTGATTAAACTGACTCAAGCTCATCTGTGATTGAGGCACTGGTAGAATGGGCTCACTCAAGCATATAACTCCCTTAAATTTTTCATTTAAATTTTCTGTAAGTTAGAAATGAACTTTATGGTGATCTTTGCTTACTAAAAAAAAAAAAAAAAAAAAAAAAAGTGTGTTTTTTGTTAAGCATTTAGCCTCATCACAAATCCCTTTTCTTAAAAAATAACAGAGAATAGTGAGTGTGAAGGGGAAGGACTTAGAGCTTAGGGAATTTTATCTCAGTGCCAAGACTGTAGGACTAGGAAGAAATGCTGCTTCTCTTTCCTTGGATCTGATAATGTGTTCTAGGAGTGCTGTTTTTAGAGGGCAGTGTGGTGCTGTGAGGAAAATAGATTTTGGAGGGAGATCTGGGTTCAAATCCCAAGTCACTCATCTTCTCCAACCTTCAGTTTCCTCATCTGTAAAATGACCGTAATCAGCACCACTTCTCAGAGTTGTGGTGACAACACAGTGTGTACTTCCTGTTGTATACGTCCCCTTTCCCTTTATAGAGAAATAGTTGTCAATTTTGTTTTGGTCTAAAATCACATAATCCTATAAAAAAAATCACCCTAGACTTTCTACTCCATGAGGCAGGGACTATATCTTGTTTTCCACTGTGTCACTGTTCTCTGGACCGATATCTGGCATAAGGAAGGCCCTCCTTTTTATTCTAGTTGCATATGACAGCCAAAGGGCAAGTGTACTTACCCGAATAGTTTATATTTAACCAAATGAGGTTTGTTGTAGGAGAAAAAGAGGTAGGAAAAGAAAAGAAATAATGAATATTCTTAACTCGTCATGAAAGTGTGACTATTTGCAAAATTTGACTGTAAATATTCCCTATGAAAATAATCTCTAAATATTATTTTAGCCAGCTGAGGGCTCTAGCAAATTATTTTTCACAAACTGGTAAGTGTACATTTGCATGTACTTTCACTGTGCTTATTAGTTTTTAAAGAGATTGATGCTTTAGAAAGTTTAAAAGTAAGGTTTTTTTAAAAGCACCTCATGAAGGAACTTTCAAAATGCAAATTATTTGACAGTGGGAGGTATGCTACCAACTAGTGGTAGCAGTGACAACTGTTGTTCCATTTTCTCCCCAAGTTTGATGACTGACATTTCTTCTGGGGTTTGAATACTGACTTGACTCCACTCACGGGTTTATAGACTCTCTGAGCCTCTATCAAATATGAGTGTGGCAAGGGATCCACTCAGAAGAAAACAATTAAGCCTTGAGAGGGGGCAGGGAAGATTGGAGCTATGGACTGGGTCACCTTCCATGGATCCCTGGACAGCTTGGCAGAGAGGCAGAAAAAAGTAATGGACGAAGGGCAGAAAAGGTACAGTAAGAACAGTGGTGGTAGAAAATGATAGGAATGAGACTTAACAGATACAGTGGCAGGAGTTTGAACAATGAAGGATAAAAATGTGGCCTTTCAAAGATTTGTACTTCGGCCTGTGGCAGGGAGTTGAATGTGCATAAAATGTGCTTTTTATATAGTGCAATAGAGGCATTGGATTACATCAAAAAGAAAATCTGATTTTTATAGTCATCTCTGACTTTCCAGGTAAATGTGAACTCAGAATATCAGAAAAACATACACAGATAAGTCAATACTAAGAATAGGAACTAATTTGGATACAGACAAAATCCTGATACAGACCGAATACACTTCGCAAGATCCAAGAGAATGTCTCAACTCTTTATTTATTGTAAAACTCTTTTTTAATGATTAAAACTACTCAAATTCAATAGTTAGACATGCTTTATATTCTGCTGAAATTTTTGCCACAATGATATTTATCTTTGTATTCTCAATAATATCTAGCAGTGTACTTTGCACATAGTAGGCACTTAGTAAATATTTGTTCAATGAATGAATGAATGATCAATATTTGTTGTACTAGGATTTGACCCGCATTTCAAAATAATTTTTTTTTTTGGCATTTTTCTCCATTTCCCTCTGTTGTTACTTATTTCAGCCTCATTTTCCTTCATTCATACCACAAAGACTCCAGCAGAGCTTCTGAAAATGAGCATCAAATTTTTGTTGTATGTCCAAATGTGAACACTCCTGCATGTCTACATGGTCTGTGTATTGAGTGGCACTTTCTTGGTCTTTGTAAGGAGAACATCTCAGGATATAGGGATAATACACAGTATATTGCCCACTACATACTTAACACTGATGATAGTACACAGATAAAGGGGCTGAGTGAGGTGGAGAAATAGCAGGTGACACTGGTATCATAAATTGGATGGACTCCACTTTCGCATGCTTTCATGATTTCTGTTTATATTCTTGAGACTACACATAGAAGGAGGAGGGGAAGGTAGAAAGCTAAGATCTCCCTAAGAGGAAGGAGTGCTTAACTTTTATTACAGGTTAGGGACACTGGGATTTCTCAGGTTTCTGTTGTGATTGATGAGACATTTTAGTATTGGCAAGAAAAGAGTTAGGAAAATACACAACAAATGAAAATTTGTGAGGATGGGATATAATTCAGAAGAAACCCAGAGATAAACCTTGAAAGGAACCCTCTTTTCTCTATATTAGCCAGCTTCATTTTTCTGTTTGGCTGGGCTACACAGAGGTATCACCCAGAAAGTTTTGCCCAGGTCCCATGGGTTTTGCTTAATCTGCATCTTATGGATTTCCGCTAACTATGTAGTCATGGTTCTGTTAGGAAATCTGACACACATTGTTTAATACCCTTTGGCTAAGACTAACATTTTAGGAGGAGGTACCCATGCATTCACATACATACACATTATTTCATTTGTTTTTGAAGGGAGAGAAGATAATAAACAACCTATAACTGGTTATATTTCAATAACATCTTTTACTATTTTTCTTCTTGGATTTGACCAATTGTTTCCTAAATAGTTTGTTTCCTGACTTAATTTTCTCCCCAAACCAATTTTTATATACAGATATAATAACCCAAGTCCAAATTCAATAGTAAATACTATTTAATACTATATGTACTATAAAATACTATTTTCATTTCATAGTTATCAACCACATAGACTCTGCTTTTCTGATCAGCATCTGTAGATGACAGACAATACTTCTGAAAGGCCATCAGGTCAACAAAGGGTCTCTTAGTTTTTCATCTAAATTATGAGAGTGTCAAGAATTAGGACTTGAGTTGTAATAGACTCTGCTGTTCTCACAAATTTACGACATACATCTGAAGGGCTCTATGGTAAACATCAAGTCAGATATGAATTTTGACATAGTCTGATTCCTAGATAGCTTATCAGAAATAGGGGTTTGGAGAATGATGTTTTGAACAGGTGGTAGGCTCTACTGAGAAGATTGAGATTGAATACTTGTAACTTCTATGTTAAAAGAGTCAAGTATCAGCGAGGAAATGAAAAGCAAAGCAACTCTTAGATTTATGGAAATGCCGAAAAGGAGAAAGAGCAGACAAATTGATACCCTAAATATATGGAAAAGAGCAAAATGAATTATTTGACATGGATAGCTAGCATTTAGAAAAAATTGTAATATGAGAAAATTAGAAAAAAGCATTGATTTTAGTGAATCATCAGGAAATGCATTTGGTAAGGGAATACATTGTGTGAAATTCATGATACCTTCTCCATTGGACACAATTTCACCTCACCTAGAAGGAACCCTTCTGAATGATAACCAGAGGAAGCCTCAATGATATCATTAGCTTAGGGTTGCACACTAGGACTTGGGGCACATTAAGATACCTTATAGTTCCCAGCTCAGACAATTGCAATTGCATAGGTCTCAGTTCCTAACTAAGATGTCTCTAAGATTATATTATTGACTTTACCAAGACTACCTGATTAGGTTAGATTTTCAAAAGAATATCAAATGAGGAAACTTGCATTTGTAATCTAGTTGTGATGTATATCCCTGGGTGTGATAGTCCTCTGAGACTTGGCACAGTAGGGATGTTTTCTATAGGGAAAGCTTTTGGTAGCATTTATATACATGGGAAAACATATGATACACCACTATGCGGGATGATAGACTGAACTCTACATAGGTTGACAACATGCCAGAGCACGGTGGGACAGTCTAATCTGACTCTGTGGGCCTTTGTGCCTACATTTCTGCTCTGTCCCCCATTTTAATAGACAGGAATGTATTTCTGAGTGTTATTTGTCTACATGTTTTCTTTACCACCCTCCGCAATACCATTTTCTCTTTTTCTAATCATTCTTTTGAGGCAAACCAATTGCTTGAATTAAAGGGTTATGAATCTCAAAATACTACTAGGAAAACATACCTTAATGACAAAACCTAGCTTCTGAGAAGCGTGATAAAATGAATTTTCACCTCTTTTCCCTTCAGTCTCAGGACATACTCAGTTAAAATCCTCATTAAAAATATTAAAATTAATCAAATGGCAAATCTGAAGAATTGGTTAAGTTTGATAGGGAAATAGGATCCCAACCCACCTGTGTTTAAGTACAAATGTGGAGGCCTGCCGTTGCCGTTGCTCCTTATAACCTCCAGGTGGTGCTGTTTACCTAGACATGGAAAGCAGGAGCCCAGCCTCACTTCCTTTGCTTAAGTTTGTAGTTGGACTTTCATTTTTTTTTTTTCAAAGTATTTTCTGTTTGTGCAGATGTATTCTTTTAAATGGTCAATAAAATTTTATAACCACTATTTGAAAAATTGCAAGATTATTGTGATTTGTGCTTCCTAGCCAAGAATATTTCTTTATGTGTGTACGTACCCAGAGTCGGGCGTTCACGTTTATTCATTGGTCCCCCTCTTCTGCGCTTCCTTGCTTCTTAGCACCCGGGCTGAGCAGCCGCAGACATTTGGGTTGTGGATAGAACTCATCCAAGTTCCTTTACACACTTACATGATTCAAAAATATATTTCTAGTTCAGCTATGGCAACTGAACTCTGTAGGCTTCTGAGTAAAGAAGGCTATCTTTACAGGAATGCTTTTATCCCCTGAAGCCCATGAGTGTTCCTAGCAGACCTGACCTGATTTGGGGGCAAGGATATGTTTGTCAGACACCATAAATGCTTTGATGTTTTGAGGTCACCTCAACAGTGACACCCCACAATCCCATCCAAATTCCTCAGAAAAGTGTTCCTAGGAGAAACCTGAGAGGTAGGGCATTGCCAGTTTCTTTCCTATTTTGGTAGATTTTACGGCCAGGAATAGTGGAAATTCCATCACAGCAAAGATGGAGTTAGGATGGGAGTGCAGTGGTATCAAACATCATGGGTGAAGTTTGGAATTTTTAGGATTGGCTTTTAGAAAAATGCCAACTAACATGCCTTTCTTGCCCTTTTTACCCTTTTCTTTCCTCTCACAAGGGATTTGTAAACAAGCTAGATGAATTCATTCAGTGGTTAAATGAAGCCATGGAAACTACTGAGAATTGGACTCCTCCTAAACCAGAGATGGATGGCCTTAAACTGTACCTGGAGACGCACTTGGTAGGCAAGATTGTATTGCTTTTTCTGTCAGTAATCAAAGGATTTTAATGTGCTGCTTGTTTGTTTATGAAGAATATCAATTTATCAATCATTATATGCTAATGAAACCAAGTTTTAATGGTGTAACCTACAGAAGGTGAAAATTTACAGGCATTTCAAATAATACTATGAAATCTAAATCCTCCATATTTTAAGCTACTTTTTCAAGGTTTTTTTTTTTTTTTTTGAAGAGTAAGTTTTTTTTGAGACAGTCTCTCTGTCACCCTGGCTAAACTCCTTGGCTCAAGCGATCGTCCTGCCTCAGCTTTCTGAGTAGCTGGGACCACAGGCGTGGGTAACCACGCCAGGCTGATTTTTTGTATTTTTGTTAGAGACAGGATCAGTCTTGCTCTTGGTCAGGCTAGTCGAAACTCCTGAGCTCAAGCGATCCTCCCACCTTGGTCTCCCAGAGTGCTAGGATTAGAGGTGTGAGCCGCTGTGCCTGGCCAGGGTAAGAAATTATTTAAAAAATACCTTAGAAAATTTTACTAGACTCTTGCTCTCAAAAGCAATGATTGAAGGTTTTCTTCTTCTCAAAATAAATAAATAAATAAATGAAAGAGATAATTTCGATGACCATTCTAAGCTTTCTAGAATTCTTGTAAAATTAATGAACCTCTCATTATCAAGAGGGTCTACTTTATTCTACACTGGGTTATTTTAATAAAATATTTAAAATGATCATCTCCATCATTTTTGCTGCTATGTGGGTTTTTCAGCGTATAATTAATACAACTGTCATTACACTTGTTCCTGCGCAAAGGGAAAACCATGGAGGGGAAGTGGAAAACACTTGGATGAATATGCTTCTGAATATGTTAAAAGCAAGAATTATAGACTGGGGGACATTTGATGAACCTCATGAGGTTTTTACTGAATGCTTCAAATAGCCGATATCAATTATGAAGGGGTGGAAACCAAGTAGTGGAGTGTGATAAAGCATGAAGAAAAAGCACGTTGTCATAGGAAATGAAAATTCAAGCTTTAAGGATCTCATCTTTATTCCTTTCACTGATAGCATAAAATTGACAAAGGCAATGAACACGAATCCTTGGGTACCCAACTGTGGGGTTGATTTTCTGCCCCTTTTACACACTCAGAATTTGGATTGAGTAAACATTGTGTGGGAAACCTACACGTATGTGAGTTCACAGGATTCCAGCAATGTTGTTTGTTCTTCTCTGTGATGTTAAATGAGAGAGAGAAGGGAGAGGCAGGGATAGGGAAAAAAGAGGGGAGAGAGAAAATGTTTCAGTGTTTTGGTGTTTGTGTTTTGTAGCCTGTTTTATATGATTGTAAGAAAAACAACCCCCAACTGCTATTGCTGTATGCAAACAGCCTTGAGGATGATAAAGAATGACAAAACTGTGTGGTAGAGGATGAGTGTGTTTCTTCCCTTTCTGGAGACCTGGGTTGATGGTGTGTAAAAATGCCAGTGATCCTAACAACCTCTCTTGTACATGGGTTTTTAAAGACTGCCCTTAGTAATCAATTCCCTGTTGAGTAGAGTTTCAATTTTTTTAAAAGAGGGCATTTCATAATAGCAAGATAAAGATATTCAGTGCTTTATAATGTAAATTGTATTAATTAGAATGTCAACTTTTCACTGGCATTGTTCTGACAGAAATTCTAATCTGTGTTTAAACAGGAGTGTATGAACTTTATTTCACATCAAGTGTGCTGTCTTAATTTCTCTTGATTTAATATTTTATGGAAAACACACATTTGGTTTTTGAGGTTCCAAAGGGCATGGGGGCATAAAGAGCACTTTGACTCCAGATTATTTGTTGAAAACCGGGCTAAGAGAATATGAACCAAGGTCTTTTTCTCTTTGGAAGTTGAATGGTATGGCTCCTTTCTAACCAATGAACACTCCGTTCTCGAATAAAATATTACAGAGTTCCTTACTTGGCATCCTAATATTGTCCTCTACCTCATTCTAGCCTAATGCTGTTCACTAGAACTTTTTGTGATGATGGAGTGTCCTATATTGCACTGTCCTATTCGGGACACTAACCTCATGTATCTACTGTGCACTGGAAATGTGGCTGGTGTGACTGAGAAAATACATTTTTAATTTTAATGAACTTACACTTAAATTTAAATTGCCACATGTGGCTAGTGACTACTGTATTCTATCTAGCCTTATAAACTGCAAAGCCCTTTGTAGATGACCATAATGAATTGCAGTATCCATACTTGCCTCATAATAACATTCTCATTTAAAATGTAGAAATCATTACCCACTTTGCTGTGGATTGTCACTGTAGACATCCATAGCAAAGGGTCCTTCCTGAGAAATTTATCTCTTAAAGAATAGCCTTGTTTGTGCTGAATGATCAACATTTTCTTGGATGAGTTTTCCCCACAATCATGTCTGATTATATTAGTTAGGATAGAGATAACATAACATAGGGACATCTTTATTTCTGCTTTGCAAATAGTGAGGTACTATTATCTTCAGACCTGTTGACTGGATGTTAAGTTACAATCTCAAGTTTTACTACTGAAATTATTAATAGTAATGTCTTACACTTTCTGAAGACCTAGTGTGTACGGATTGCCATTGAGTGATACTTAAGGATAATCAAGAGTCACTGTTACCCTGCATGCTGTCTACTACTCTAGATACAGCCAGCAGCTCATACATCTTTCAAACACATTCTCAGTTTCTCTGTCTCTGTAAGTGTCTACATTGTCCTCCTTGGTCAATATTGTCATTTATATTTTTGATCGTATTTCTTTACTGTCATGCTGAGTTAATGTTAACTTATTTTTCTCAAAAGAAGGCAAAAAGTCCACCTTCCTATAAAAGAAAATATATGAGTAAGACTTGAGATTTATATTCCATAGTTCACCCTGTATAAATCATTTGTGCTCCTTAATGAGGGAGCAAGTGGTATTTGCAAGATTATCCAGTACTAGAGATAGCTACATAAGTTTCTTTATACATGTCTCTAGATTCCATAATTTAACACTCAATCAACAAATGTGCAAACTCCTAGGGTCAGTCTCCCCTGCTTTAATAATGTTTTAGACTAGCTGGCACCCTCCAATATCTGTTATAGAGAAAAACAAATGTAAAAACAATTCTGAAGGTTGTACGTTCATATTTTGATACTTGATTATTTTCCATGATGGTAGCCAAGGGTTTTTACCAACACAAATCAATTAAAGCTTTACAATACCTTTATGAGAGATATGAAGGAGCCTTATTTTAACTGTAAGAAATACTGTGAAATTGTGATGATACATCAATGATTTTCCATGATAATTAATCATCTGCTTGCAACCTAGCTGCTCCTCTCAAAAATACAATTCCTGTCTTCCTAGAAAATGACATTTTCAGGAAAATGTCATTCTGGAAAGGTATTTTGCAAGTATTAAACATATTGAACATTCCCCCTTCTTTGAAAACCACTTTTAAAATAGTGCTGTATAGATACGTTCTTGGATAGACTCCCTTCTCTCTCTCCCTTCCCTCACCTTTGTCATCTTCCTACCACTTTTATTTAAAAACCAGCTTTATTGAGGTATAATTGACATATAATAAATTGCATACTTTAAAGTACAGCAGTCCTCACTTATTCTTGGGAAATATGTTCCAGTACCTTCAGCAGATGCCTAAAACCACACATAATACTGAACCCCATATATGCTATGCTGTGTTTTCTCAATCTGATAACCAAGGTAACTACTAAATGACTAACAGGTGGGTAGTGTATACATTGTACATATGCTGGACAGAGGGAGGATTCACCTCCCAGGTAGGACTGTGATGCTGTGAGATTTTATCAGGCTACTCAGAATGGCATGCAATTTAAAACTTATGAATTGTTTATTGCTGGAATTTTCCATTTAATAGTTTTGGACTGTGGTTGATGACAGGTAACTGAAACTACAGAAATTGAAACCACGGATAAGGGGGATTACTGTATACAATTTTACAAGTTTTGACAACCTGACACACACACATATATATCCATGAAACCATCACCACAATCAAGATAGTGAACATATCCATCACCCCCAAAAGCTTCTTCAGGACACTTTGTAATTATTCTGTCCTGCCCCTCCCTAGCCTGTCCTCCATCCCTAAGCAATCACTGATCTGCTTTATGTCATTATTAGATTAGTTTGCACTTTCTAGAATTTTGTATAAATGGAATCAAACAATATGCACTTTTTTTGGTCTGGTTTCTTTTATTCAGCATACTTACTTTGAGATATGTTGCATGTATCAGTTGTTTATTTGTTTTTATTGCTGAATAGTATTCCATTGTGTGGGTATACTACAATTTGTTTATCTTTTCACCTGTTGATGGACCATTTAAGCCATTTCTCCACCACCTTTTTTATTGGCTAAAGAAGCAGAAATCACCAAAAACTACATTTGAGTAGAAGCATAATAAATAGAAGCATAGTACGTAACTATCAAAAATAGTTCTTGGCTAACTATTTAGGTTTTTGTTTGTTTGTTTTTCCTTTAGGAGAACTTACCTGATCTTCAGAGTTAGAATGCTTAAGAGTAAAGCTACAGAGCAGGCCAGCAGTTTCCCCCATAGAGATTTTATTTCATATCCATTTGCTCCTGAAATGATAACTCTGCTCTCCCAAGAGATTTTTATGCATGCCTAACTCACCAAATGCAGTCATTCACAGAAAACAAACCAGCAGTTCTTTTATCTATAGCCAATCAGAGTATCCAATGGGAGAAAGTGAAGTCAAACCAACACCAGACAGCTGTGCAAGATTTAGGAAAAAGAGCCAACCACAAGGGCCTGGCTTAAACTTGGGAAATATATTTGCATAGGCAGTGCCATATTATATTGGACAAACATTAACCAACCACATAAAAATAGCCTTGGAGACACAATGTTCTCAATATAATTTGATAAATGAGAAACATGGTGGAAAATGGTGACTATGAACTTAAGTTCATCTATATCAAGCACCTGTGAGTGCCAGGCATTTATTTGGGTGCTGGGAATATGTGATGAATGAGCTTGGTTTCTTTCTTTCAGGGATTTTCAGTCTAAAGGAAGCAACCATAGATTATATGTAGTCATCTATGGACCCATAAATGACTAATATAATATAATTTTGATCAATAAACTTCTTGTAGGTTAAGCACAGTGTTCTTAGGAGTACAGGGAAAAATTTTATTGATTCTTTCTGGGGGTAGGAAAGATTCAAAGAGGAAATTTGATGTAGACCTAAAAGGCCATATATAATTTTGTTGGATAGAAAAAGGAAAAGAGGAGATTGGAGGAAATTTTATAGGCACGGTAAGGGATATAGTGAGCCATTTGGTGTGGCTGAGACTAGGTTGGAATCTTACAGGTTGGGGCTGGGTAGTAACGGAGATTGAATATCTTTTTAATGGATTGAACTTTTCTCTGGGGACAATGGGGACTCATTGAAGGTTTGGTTTTGTTTTCAAACAGGAGAGTGACATGAATCAACAATAAATTGGATGGGGGTAGAGTCTGCCTGGCATAGATTAACCGGATGAGGTTCATGGCTTAGATGACAAAACAACTCTGAGTATAAAGGAAAAATGGATTTGAGTATAGTATTTGAAGGATATGCTGGTACAGGCAAGCTTTTGTCAGTTTTTAAAATTGTGTTTAAATTCAAAAGGTAAATAAAGAAAGGCAATAAAAAGGCAAAAGTCAAAAGTAAGTCTCCTTTTCACTTATGTTCTACCAGTTACCAGTTCTCCTTCCTTGAGGCAACCACTGTTCCTTGTTTCCCTCTGTCATTTCAGATATATTCCAGGTATTTAAAAACAAATGCATATTTGTGCTTAACTTTGTTTCCTTAGTTTAGATGAGCAAAACTTCTAAATCAGTAAATACAGAACTACTTCATCCTTTTAAATGACTGCACAGTAATCTACTTCCCAACATGTGATATTTATTTAACGAGCCCTTTATGATGGAAATTTAGGGTTTTGCAGTCTTTTTCTGTTATAAATAGAGCTTCAGTGAATATCCTTGGAAATTCATCATCTTGTATAGTATAAGTATATCCTTAGAATAAATAACATGTGGAATTTCTGGGTCAAAGGTTCTACACATTTAAAATTTTTATGTATTGCTAAACTGTCCTTGGTAGAGATTTTACCAGTTTATACTCAGCAATGCATGAGAATGCTTAGATCAATACATTGTTGCTATCAGAGTATGTTATCACATTGGTTGAACTTTGTCCCTCTGGTAGTTACAAATGGCATCTTATTGTAGTTTGTATTTCTTGCATTTTAAGTGGCATCGAGTATCTCTCCATATCTTTAGGAGCCATTTGTATTTCCTTTTTAAGAATCATCTGCTTATAGTCTCAGCCTGTTTTTCTGTTGGTTATTGGTCTTTCACTTCAGGATTTATAGGAGCTTTTTATACATTAAGGAAATTAGTCCCTTGCCTGTGAATAGGAAATATTTTTAAAGGAAACTATTCTGGAGGTTTTTTTTGCAAAAGAATATGGATATCTCAATAGTTTGAGGAATCCAGGGTTAGGCAGATCTGGAGGGCTGGGCTGACAAGCATGTAACAGGTGTCTACCCCTGGCAAAAGCACATTTGGATTCCAGTACTGGAAAGACCAGTGTGTTCTAAGGAATTTGGAAGGAACAAGCTTAAGATCAGGGAGGCTGTAGTTGAATGAGTGGATTAAAGGATGTTTGAGCAATGAGAGAAATGGTGAGGATGTGAGTCAGAGTTGGGGGTGTGGTCAGTAAGAACAGAGGACAAGGGATAGATTAGGAAATGAGGGACAGATTAGAGAGACATGTCAACAGTTCTCTTTTTGAGGATCACTCTTGTCTAGTCAGAAATCTCATGACCAACATCTGTTTTGACTGTCCTGATCTCCCCCAAGGCAACTAATATCCTTGAAGAATAGCACAGGAAGGCCCATTGCCCTACAGCTGACAGAAGTCTGGGCAAGACTTGAGTGTAATGAATGGTGTGGAAATTGCTGAGAGCTTCTTTGTCTGTGTACGGAGGAGGACTGAGTCTCTAGGGCCATTCTAGAGATGTGTTAAACCATGCAACGTGACGTCATACATAGCATTACTTTTGTCTGGGAATAAAGGGGATAGATATCGTAAGAGTGCAGTCCGATCAGGGGCATGGGGTGAAGGTGGAGTGAACTGTCCTTCACACAACTGGTGTAACTATGGAGCTTTAGTTGAAGAAAAACATTAAGTTATACTCACTGTAAAAAATTTCAAAGTGTATAAAAGAGCATAAAATAAAAGTAAAAAGCCTTACCATCCCTTGAGTAACCAATGAAAACAGTGTGTTCTATATTCTTTTGAACATTTTTATGTAAAAATGCATACATTTTAAGGATTATTTAATTCGTTTTATACATACCATTCAACAACTTGCCTTTTGTATCTAAGCAATTGCAGATATCCTTTCATCAGTATATGAAGATCTATTGCACATTTTAGCCATTCCTTAACATTTTATTGTGTGGGTGTGCCACAATTATTATAATTTAATCATTCTCATGATCATGGGTGTTTAAGATGCCTCCTTTTTTATGCTTTTGCAAACAGTACTCAGTGAACATCCAGGTTATTTTAACACCAGTTGAGAGTTTCCTCTGTGTCCTATTAGTGTCTGCCTATAGCAGCAACTCAAAACTCCCTGTAATGAAAGTCTGTCATACTCTAGGGACAGCTTTTTCTCTAGGTCCTAAGAAATGGGTGGAGTCCATGTTTGTATGAGTTTTGAGTCTATGTTTATAGGGATAGACTTTTAAAGCACATCTTCCTGAATTTTGTTGTTCATTTTAGGATTGGTACCTATAATTTGAGGTAGTTGCACACAGTGGCACAGGAGTACCAAATTCCTGCAGATAGTGCTTATAGACTTGATCCCTGTAAAGGGTTTGAAAATTTTTCCTTATTGTGTGATCACCCTAAGTACTTTTAAAAAGAGATTGAATTTAACTGTAATGTGTCTAGCTAACAAAAATTCTCAACAAAGATACTTACACACATTTATCTGTATTTAGATCTTTTTGTTATATTTTTTATTGAATAGCTTTCATTGCATCATAGAAATCAACTTACTTCTTACAGAGTTTTTAGCCATACAAGAAGATTTCCCACAATACTTTCAGCTGTTTTGCTTTTGGTTTCCCTCCTTTCTCTAACTTTGCTCCATTTTTTATTGGTTGAAGTTAAGAGATGACAGGGTTTTCTTTTTCCCACTTCCTGGTGCCCATTTCTCCCAGTCTCTCCATAGGCAGCCCTGCCCCCCCAAGTTGAGCTTCACGAGACCAGCATCTGCCATTCAGCTGTGCTGCTCAGCTGATGGGAGCAGTCAGTCAGACTTCAAAAGCCTGAGCTGTGTGAGTTTGGCCTGCCTGCCCCTGTCTCCCTCAGCCTTGCAGAGCAGGCTGGTGACCTCACAGGAGATTTGAAGTTTCATTTACTTGTCTTTGTTGACTCCCACCAGTTTAAGGGGAGTAGCTGAGCATTTAGTAGGAAATGGCAGCTTAACTTCTTTGGGGAGAACTTGAGAAAGTACTCACTCAACTTCCAGCCTTCAGTTTCTTCCTTTGGTGCCTTGGAGATGGAAGGGTCTGTCAGGAATGTATAACATGCAGGCATTTGGAGGTTGATGTGCGGGAACAGGGTGGTCTAGGAGGCTCATTTTGAACATGTGAAAGTCTTGGCCATGTTCCTTTGCTCATATAACTCTAATTTTGTACATCTAGGAGACAAATAGTGTTTTGTCCCCTTTTCATTTAAATAGGATCCCTGCATTGTTTAAAGCACATGGTAATGTATTAATACTTGTTGCCTGACTCAGTTTAAAGACTCTTGGACCATAGTATTCCATAGTTCTCATTGTTTTGAAAATTATTGGTGCCCATTTTACTAATTTGTTGCTTTATTTATTCTTCTTTTTAGGAAGTAATGACTTTTTAATCAGAATGCCAGGGAAAGACTGCATTTATTAAGCACTTCCTATTTAGGTCAGTTGTATACTAGGCATTGAAGAGAAGGTTTATAGACAGGCCTGTTCCATGAGAAGGTCCATGCACAGGCCAGAGGACACTGTATGGATGAGAAACCTACCAACTCTCTCCCTGTGTAGACCCATGAACATATCCTACTTATCCACTGTGTTACATGGAATTTTGGAATCTTGAAATAATTTACCTGATATGGGCCAGGTATGGTGGCTCATACCTGTAATTCTAGCACTTTGAAAGGCCAAGGTCGGAGGATCACTTGAAGCCAGGAGTTTGAGACCAGTCTGAGCAACATAGCAAGACCCCCATCTCCACCAAAAAAAAAAAAAAAGTAAAAGAAAAAGAAATAATTTACCTGATATAAATAATATTAAGATAAAAGTTTCAGATCTTTACATGAGCCAGAAAATTGCCTGTCATATCTCCCTAGGGTTGTTTTGAAGATCAAATAAACATGTTTTATGTGAGGATGCTTTCTTCATTTTGGGAAAGTTGTACACATATTCCTTGATATGCAGACCTGAGAATATGTGGTATGAGAAGCTTGGGTGTTCTTAGAGAAGTTGAAATTCTCCCTAGGCCTGCCCTTCCTTCAACTGTTCTCTTGTGGCTGTCACCTACTTGAGGGATGGCTAATGTCTCTTTGGTGTCTCCTCTGACACCTAGGCTTGCACATGTATAATAGGTACTAAAAATATCTGCTAAATGAATGAGCGAGCATTTGTAAAAGCAGTGTTACAACTATCACAGGCAGCAACTTCTAACTAATGCTGTAAATTGTCAAACAGTAGCTGAGTATGTCTGTAAGTTAAATTATTTCCTCTCTACCATTTACAAACCAAAGTGGACTCTGGTCATAGGGCTCTCTAGGTATTGTTTAGTATATTTGTGATAAGAAAAACACTTATAAAAGGATAATAGAGAAATGTTTTCTTATGTTTTCAGGATGTAATTCATCCTCTTTGGCAAAAATCATAAGGAAAATTAAAATGTTCACTCAGATAATAGAAAAGTTTTTCTTAAAATTCCACAGGTTAATGTTATTGTTTTAAAATGTAAAGACTGTATGACTAGACAGTTAATGACTTGACATTGCAAAATTTATTAAATTTATTTTTAAAGTGGTTTTGTTCCCCCCTCTCAAATTGATGAAGCATGTGGGAGTTGGAATAGATCTGCCCCAGGCTGCCAAACAAATTTTTAATGGAACTAGAGTCCTTCAGGGATTGTCCTAAATCCACATAATATTCTTAAGTCCTGGTGTTTGCACTGGGACCTGTATATTAGCAGATGTACGTGTGAATAATATACTTATATCAATCCATCACCCTAGTGACTCCGCATCTGTAGGGGTTGCTGCACATCAATTATTCCACCTCAGGGGGTAGAGAGATATTTGGGCCAGCATTGACCTCCTTTTCAATCAGGGCCTCTAAGCAATGTGTTCTGGAAATCAAATGGTCCCTTTAGACAGAACCTCTATTTGGAGATCCATTTGGCCTAATGTGGCCATGCTGGGAAGTCAATGTGATTACCTGTGTCAGGTGTTGAGGCGGCATCCAGAGAAGCAAATGAAAATTCTGTCACTCAGAGCCACTGTCAACATTCAGGATCTCTCTCATCTATCTAATTCTTGCGTAAGACATTAGCCAGTCTATCAGAAAAGAATGTCAGCCTTACTAAGATGCATCTACTTTTCGCAAAAAAAAATGCAACTGTTTGTTTGAAATAAATTGTAAGTTGTTTGAAGAGTTAAATTCACTTTCAAATTCTTGGAAATGTTTTTATTATCTGAGGTTTCAGAAAGAATGTCTCCTCAGGAAGAATGAGGATTTTTGTATATCTTAGTGTCTTTTTTTTTTAAAGGAAAACAAGTATTTTATAATGCTTATCCTTTTGATCAAAATTTGGAACTTATTTCTCAAGAGTACAGAGTTCTTTTAATTTTTTTAAGTTCTGATATACCTGGAGGAGTGTTGCAGGTTGTCATAACTGATAAATCAATGACAAATACAGCCACTTCATTTTGTTGGGAAAATATACAGTTGTGGTAGTGGCTGACCATTTATTTAATTATGTGGTAAGTACCACCTTATGAGAGGGTAAAGTTAATTGATGATTGGGGCTATCTCAGCCAGGGTACAGTGTACATGGCAATTATGCTGGGATCATCTACGTGTAATTGGCAAGTAATTTTGTAAGCAAAGGAACATGACAGCTCATTTACATGGTGTTCACTGAGTAAAATTTGGGGACATTTATCAACCACTTCCAAGTGAAGAGTGATTGCACCCGTATCTCCGAAAATGCTGTAAGCTGTTTGAAAGCTATATAGAAGTTTTTTGGTACGAATCTCCATGCATTTGTTCCCTTGAACATATATTAGTTGTGTGCTGTGTGCCAGGCACTGTCCTAGACTCTGAGGATATAAAAATGATTGAAAACACAATCCTACTCTCAAGAAAGTCATGTGTGGGAAGCAGACACATTTATCAATAATTTTAACACAACGTAGGAAGTGGAGGTTTGAGCTCTGCACAGGTATTATAGATGCTGGGGAGGAGAAGTCAATAGGGTAGAGGATGGTCAAGGTAAAGCTTGCTAGAGAGGGTGACGCCTGAGGTGAATTAAAAGATGAGTAGGGCTTTTCTAGGGGAAGAGCTTAACAGGCAGCAGTGCCAGCAAGAGTAGAATCTTGGAGGAACAAGACAGCTGATGTAAGCTGGAAACAGTAAGCAGTTCAGACACATTTTGAGGCAGATATGGGGCCTGTGAAGCTGACTTGTCCAGAATTTCAGAGGGCCCCAAAAGTCACACTAGGGGACTGGACCTTATTGTACAGCCTTGACAATCCATTGGCGGGTCTTAAGAAGGGGAGGATCTTTAGCAGAGTTGTGTAGGCAGATCATTTTGTGTAATAAAAATACTTTTGTGCTATTATCATATGCCAAGCTCTGTTCTACATGTATCAAGGCATTTTATCACCCCAATGACTCCATGAAGTAGGCACTAACATTTTCTGCCTTTTACAAATGGAGAAACTGAGTACAGAGAAGTTACCCAGAGCTCGATAGTGAGTGATGGAAGAGACAGGATTTGAACCCAGGCTGTCTAGCTCCAGAGCCCTTGCTTGTCAACAGCCCCCTCCCACACCATGTCATAGCTCCCTTGACACAACTGACTGCAATTTCCTGTTTATACAATACTCCCCCCACCCCAGCCCCCACCCCCCAGACTGTGAACTCTGTGAGGACAGGGACCATGTTCATCTTGTTCAGAGTCATATCCTTCAAGCTTAAGATAGTGCCTGTACCTTCATAGGCACAAATAAGGAATAAGTATAGTTTTGAGGGGGGCTGTGACTGGAGGCTGGCATAGTCAACTTGGCAAGGGAGGATGATAAGGGCCTGAATCTAAGGCAGTATTAGTCAGTATGGGGAGGTGAGGATGGAGAAATAAATGGGCAGTGCTTGGTGATTGATTGGATGTGTGGATTTTGTTGGCATATTCTCACAATGTTTCTAACTTCCAACCCCTACACTGGAAGGATGACTTGGCAAAAGAATCTGAAGCAGAGGGAAGCTCACACTGCTCTTCACAAAGCTCTTAAATTCCTAAGAAGAAATGTCGTGGACTCAGGATGAGAAGTTAGAAGAGACTTCTCTGGAGATGGTTAAAAATAGAATGGATACTTTGGCTGGATGGTTGAGGGACAGAGCTGCCCTGGGGTAGATGAGTGGTCAGATGACCTTTGGGGTTCTTTCCCTTTTGAAAATTTTCTAGTTTAAAATAAATAAAAATTCTCCCAAGCTGCCTATACTTAACCACCTGGCTTAGAGAGGATAAAATCAAAATATTCAAGGACTGGAAAACGTTGAGTTCAAATGCTTGGATTATAGATAAGGAAACAGAAGCCCAGATGGGTTAAATGATTCATCCAAGGACACACAGTTGAGGCAAAAGGAAGATCCGTATCATTGGTTTCTCAGTCTGGGCTTGCTGTCCCCGTGTCTCACATAGCAGCATTTATGTTTGGGGTGGCCTCTGTGGGCAGCCTGTGCTGGGTAGTGACACAAAATCAAAGGAGACCGGGTGTCTGCCCTTGAGGAATTCAGAGAGCCTCAACAATAAGGGACACTTATTACCAGAAAAAGGTCATAAAATATTAAGGTTATTAAGTATGAAGTGTCCGATTTCGTTAAGTACCAAGTTGGACAGTTGATATCTCTGACATTTCACTTTAACACTTCTTGTTTTATTTGACAATTTTTGTGAAACCATGGATAAATCAAAAATTCACATTATTTTTGGATATGAGTTCCATCACGGAACCAATGCAGCGCAGACAGTGTGAAATATCAACCAAGTGTTTGGGAAGGATGTGGCTAATGAACGCACAGCGTGTCCATGGTTTGAGAACTTCCCTTCTGGTGATTTTAATCTTGAAAATGATCCACGTGGATGACCTGAGACCATGGTGGATAATGATGAGCTGAAAGCTGCAGTGGAAGCGAATCCATCTCAACCTACACATGAATTAGCAGCAAGGTTTGATGTTATTATTGCAACAATATTGGACCATTTGAAACAAACTGGCAAGGTAAAGAAGCTGGATAGATGGATACTGCATGAATTAAATGAGTGTCAGAAGAGAAAGTGTATTGAAGCTTGCCTTTCTTTGCTGTCACGACATAAAGGCAAACCATTTCCACACCGTATTGTTACACGTGATGAAAACGGGATTCTTTTTGACAATCATAAGCATTTGGCACAATGGTTGGGTAAAGATGAAGTGCTGAAACACAGTCCAAAACCGAATATTCATAAAAAAAAAAAGCTAATGGTGTCTGTTTGGTGGTCCAGCACTGGTATTATCCACTGCAGCTTCATGAAACCTAGTCAGTCAATTACAGTGGGTGTCTACTGCGACCAGTTATATGAAATGATGAAGATGCTTGCAATGAAGCAGCTGAGATTGGTCAACAGAGACAAGCCAATCCTTTTGCAAGATAATGCTCTACCACATGTCACACAAACAACACTGCTCAAACTGCAGAGGCTGGACTTGGAAACTCTCTGTCATCTACCATATTCACCAGTCTTTGCACCAACTGACTACCACTTCTTGGAGGCTTTGGACCCCTACTTGCAGGGAAAAATATTCAGTTCTCAACAAACTGTGGAAAATACCTTTCACAATTTCATCACCTCTCGATCTCCAGGCTTCCTCGCTGCTGGCACAAACTATTGTTAAGACAGCAAAACTGTGTTGATAGTTTAGGCGCATACTTTGATTAATTGTACTTCTTCTTATTTGAGATATAAGAAACTAAACTTTTGATTCAAAATCGGACCTAATACATCTATTACATGGAACATTTGGAAAATAGAGAAAATAAATTTTAAAATTCATCATGAATCTTTTTTAGCACCCCCCCCCATTGCCTGGCACTGCTTCAATGCTTTACGTTCATTATCTCTAATTCTCACAACAACCTAGAAGTTAGTATCATTTCCATTTTATGTTTCAGAAAACTAAAGCAATTAGAACTTGTTCCATAAGATCAGACTATAGTAACTTCAAGTCCTACCGTGTATAAAAGATGTTAACATTTTGTTGTGTTTCCTTGCAGTCTTCTTTTCCTATTTACTAAGACTATTTATTTACATAACTTTAATTTTATCATAGATGCAATTTTGAGTATTCATTTTTTGCTTGTAATATGTTCTAGGTATTTTCCATGTGGTTGCTTAGTTTCATTTTAGTGGCTATGTAATGTCTTATCAAGTTTTCAGGAGGTTCTTAAATGTTTATTCATAGAAATCTTCTAATTCTTGGTACACATTGGCATTTTGAAGGCATGTTTTATATTTTGAGGACCAGTGCATGTGACCATCCTCTATGGCTGGCATTGTGGAGAGGGGAAGGGAAACTGTGCAGGTGAGCATGGCTTTCTTCTGTACCAGGAGCCCCTCTGAGAATGGAGAATGGTGCTGGGCACAGCTCAAAGTGGAGCTGGGGCGGAGATGGCCTGAGGCAGATAGCAGGTGACTTTTCAAGCCTTGGCTTTTCTGACTGAACACACATTCTTCCTCTTGCCCTTGTAAAAAGGCAAGTTTTCATTTTCTTAGGGTAGTAAAAATCTTTTGTGTGAAGAAAAAGTGTCATCAAGTGTCTTATTCATCAGCATATATACCATCTCTTTAAAATGACAGTGGGAGTAAAAGTTCATCAGTTCAATATGTCTTTCACATTTGGAGACTCCTGACTAATAACCTCTGGTATTTATCATCAGAACAGCCAAAGAACTTAATTCTGGCACATGCAGCTCTCATGCGCTGAGAAAAACTTAAAAAGACAAAAGATTTTCTCCATTTTTTCTTCTTCCATTCATTTAGAAGGAAAAGCATACCTTTTTTAATTAAAAAAAATACGAGCATGCAGAAACATCTGGCCTATATTACCACAACAGCCTCCTAAATGGCCTCCTTGTCTCCAGTCTGCCTTTTTAAAATCAGCACTATATGCAGCAGCCAAAAAGATCTTTCTAGATCACAGGTCTGCACCAGTCATTCTCTCGTATCACTGACTTTTACTTCCATGACTCTTTCATAGTTCTTGGGGTCAAATCCTGTTTATCCATAGCTGCCATCTCCCCTGTTTGCACCGTGTCCCAGCCACACCTAGCTGCTTGTGGCTCCCTGTGTCATACTACAATGAATAAATGGTGTCTTCAGACCCGTGTACAAATCAGTCCTTTCTCCACAAGCTGCCTGCCAGGCTCTGCTGAGCCTGGCTCCCAACATGGGTCTCCACAGCACCTATCTGGAACTTACTACATTCATATGGAATGTAGCCACACTCTTGTTTTTGCTTGGTCAGCATAATACTTTAATTATTTTAGAAAAAATTTGAATCTCATTGGGCAAGACATATCACTATTTAGTTTTCTTAAAGTCCACCACTCTTTGTTATATGCCAAACTCTAATTGCACATTTATTCTATGCTGGGTCATATAAAACTACTAGTTTTCTTTTCTCTTCTACCCAATAGAATAAAAGCTGCTTGAAGACAGAAATGTGTATTGTTAACTTTTGTTATTTACAAGCCTGGCAAAGACTGCTCAATAAATATTGATTATATGAACTTATGCCTTAAAAAACCTAAAATTAGGTCAGAAAACACTCAATAACTCTTTCTGGCCTCTCTGATTGTTCACAAACTCATGGAACTTGGTGGACCCAGCAGATACTAACAGTATTCCGTGGGGTGACTGAATTTTGTGTTCATGAAGGGAGATGCTGCCAGGACTGTATCCCATTGAGATTTGAGCCTCTGAATGTGCTTCTGGTCTTTCCCACTACTTCCTGTACTAGGAGATTGGTATCTACTCTTAGATCCCTTATGAATAATCATTCTTTGTGTTTTGTTGTTGTTTTGTTTCCATTAAGGCATACATTTCCTTGGTTTCCTTTTATGTCCACACGACCATCACACTGCCATCAAGCTAGACTTAAGAAATATGAATGGAATGGTATTAGTTGTATTATTTTATCTGCTTTGTAAGGTCTGATCATGACCAAAGTATAATCAGTGGGCACACCCGAATTTCAGTCCTGCCAAGAAGTAATACAGCGAGATCTATACAAACTGATGATGTCAGAGGTTGTAGTAATGGAAATGCCTGTTGGTCAGTCTCTGATGTATCATCTTTTGATACTCTACTGCTTTGTTTCAGTCATTGTATTTTTTCATTTCCTTAGTTAGTCTCTGCTATTTGTTCAGTTACATGCTGCTTTAAAGATGCCAAAAAAGATTTGGTGTCCCCCAGGACCTAGAGTACTCATATTTATGGAATTACACATAATCAGTGACATAGGACCATGGTACCTGCCAGTGGCAATGTTCTTGCCATAAATCCAGTCTTCAAAGAATGCCCTGCATTTTCAGGGAGTGCTATGGATATTGCAGAGGTACTATACACCATAAGCCATTGCTGAAGAAATGTGTCCAAGTATCAAGTTCAAGGAAAGAAAATAAAACCCTTTCTTCTAAGCTTCCTTCCTTAGGGAAGAGGTGGCAGCAAAATGGGGAGAGCTTATTACAGAATCCTTTAGCATCCAGAAATTTAACTGACCATTTGGTTAATATGCCTACTCAGCTGCCTTCTCAGAGGCCCATTGTAAATTCCTTAGTTGATATTATTAATGGTTAATGGGTGCACCTGAAAATCAAGCAGTATTGTATCATTTTGGTAATAGTTATATTAAATGGTTCTTTTCTACAGCATAAAGCTTATCAGATCATCTTTTTTCTAATAATGAATACTTCATCTTTTCCAATTTCCTAATCAAATGTTTCTGCGTCATCTTGAGGCAGAGCCAATTCCAGCTGCATCTGTTCTATACTCTTGCCTTCAATTATGTCAAATTATCCAACCTACTTACAGGTCCTTAGGTTCTCTTTTGCTCTGAGACATAGGCCTGATGCACCTCTTTGGAAACTCATGATTACCAACCATTCAAAACAAGACTGTTGTAAGTAAACAGTGAATCAAAGAGAGCACTAGGCTAAATTTACATTATGAGGAAATTTCTAGAATAGGTTTCTTCCTAAATTTTGATGCTTTCAGGTTGATCTCAGGTGTTTCTCTTCCCTGTCTCTTCTCCCTGAAACACACGTGTACTACTTCATCCTGTATGGCATTGCTTCAGAGTTGAGGATTTCCATGGCAGTGGCAAAAAGTAAATGCAGCCATATTTTGACTATAAAATAATAAATACTTAATTTTTCATAGACACTTTATTGTTTGGATTAATCAGAAGCATCAAGCTCCCCGTACGTTGACATATTTTATTCAACCAAATACATGTAGCTGAAAGGGGATAGTACAAAAAATGATGAATGACCGTTTTACTTTAGGAAACCTAATATTGTGACTTTCTGTCATATTTGGCTGAAACTTTACTATATCTTATACATCTAGTCAGATAAAATTATGCCTCATTTTGGAGTCAATTTTTTTGAGTCAAAATTTTTATCTTTATACTTCAAGATCTGATCTGCATGTCCCTGTCCCCTTCATTTCTGGGTTCTTTTGACCATTCTGTTTCTGTCTTCTGAGCTTTAAAAAGACCCCTTTTTTCTAGTAAGAAAAGGAGAGCCCAGACTCATTATTGAACATCCAAGATGACTCAGGCTGCACTTCGTTCTCCTGGTAATATATTCAGTTGCCCTTTGATGCCAGGGGCCATGCTTTATACCCCCTAAATCTCTGTTACCCAGCTCAGTGTACAGAATGGGCATAGTACATGGTTTCTAAGGGAATGAATGAATGAATGAATACCTGATTTAACAATTTATTCTTATTTAACATCTTTAATCCAAATTACATTCCATTCAGAACTGTATCATTTCAAACTTCTGTTAAATATTCTTAATACCAAGTACAGTGCAGTATATACAACTATTGCTCAATAAATGCTTAATGTGAGCAAAACATGTATATCTTGGAGACCTGTCATGGGGAAGCCACAATTTAGCACACAATATTTTGAAATCCATGCTTGTTCCAATTAGTCAAGTCATGGAATGAATTTTTACCCTAAAGACAAACCATTGATTCAACAGAGGGTTACTATGATTACTCTCCATTGGACTTCCTGTGGTTGGAACGCCTTGTAACATTCCAGAGATACAAGAATCTTTGGAAAACTATCTGTGTTACTTGAAATATTTAAATGGAAACCTTTCCTTTCAGAGAGTGTTATTGAACAAGTTCAACAGTTATCCCCTATTCCTGCAAACATTTATTGAACACGTTGTTTGTGTCATGAGTTGGAGATAAATGTGAAACTGGCAATTTTTCAAATTACTTATAATTTGGTAGCCAAAGATAGAAATAAAGCAGCATAAAGTATGACAAATTCTACAATAGAAGCAGTTATAAGGAGCAGGGAGAAGGGAGTAATTAACTCCACATAAGGCATTAGGGAAGGCTTCCTGAAAGAACTGGCTCTGTGTTTCAACCATGATAGCAGTTTTTGTCTTTTGGATGACTATCATGAATGAAAAATGCCCCTGATGTGCTTGATGTATTCATTTATAACCAGTGTTACATTTTAAGTAATAAACTTTTAAAAAGCAAAGATTTGAAAAGCATTTGACTCCTCAATATAGCATCTAAATCCACTTCTATATTCTATGGTTTGTGTGATGTCTGAGAAACAGAGCTGAATCAAACCCTACTATATTAATGGATTTATATTATATATGTGCACATAAGGCTAATGTATTTTATGCTGCCAATTTTTTTATGGTTTCATAAATAGTGCTATCACTAACATTTCTAAAAAATGAAGAAAAGAGCTCATACGTGCTAGTAGAAATTCAGTGTATTTTATAGAACACTGCTACTCTTGATATAGCCTACGGGATGTGACTTTTCATAAAAACATAATGAATTTCTAGATTTGTCAGCTGTTTCCAAACAGATGCACTCAGCTAATCTAATAGAACCATTCTGAGCCCAGATCCCAAATATCAATAGCTTTTAGTATTGCAAATTAGTTTGTCTATTGGGTAAATTGGGCTGTGTGGTTCTTGATAAAAAGTACCAAGTAATTTTGTGTGGATGTTTTATGTGTAACTGCCTTGCCAGGGTTTGATTCTCATATTTTTCCTTGCAGAGTTTTAAGTTGAATGTAGACAGTCATTGTGCTCTCAAGGAAGCTGTGGAGGAGGAAGGACAGCAACTTCTCGAGCTTATTGCATCTCACAAAGCAGGTAAATCCTCCTGAAATATTGCAAGTCTTTATGTCTCCAGACTATTAAGAATGAAGAAGCATTGCTGTAAATTACTGCATATATTCACTTCCTTATGTATTATTAATATTTACATTATCAGATTGACCTTCAAGATTTATAAATGTTTCATATACTGCATACAATGCTGTGATACTTATAAGATGAAATACTGCCTCCAAATGGTCTGTTCATTTTATTTGGGTCTTGCTGTTCGCCTGAGTTTCAATTGAAATCACATTCTTGAAAACTTCACATTGACGTGCTTTTTGATGTAGGTGCTCTGGAAATAACATTAAGATAATGAATGAGAATTGTACAGCTAGTTATAATGCATATGCATTAGAGTACTTATAGATATCATTACAGATATAAGGCGGGCAGTCTAGAGATATTATTTCCCTGCCAATTTACACACATGAACATTTTGCATATTCTATGCTGGTCTTGCATTAGCAGAGTTTTTGGCCTTCAACCTATTCTTACTCCAGTATTAACGTATTTATGAGGAACAGATTGTAAATAAAAAATAGTTTTGTCATTTGGTTATACTTATCCTGATAGTAGAAGACCGCAAGACCGGATGACTTACAGTTTGGCTCTTACTTTGAACTTACCATAGCTAAATAGGAAAAGAACAGTATTAATTAGATTTGCTAATATTAAAGACTGCTGCCTTAATTCTGACCCATTTAGTGTATTTCTCATTGAATTGACTTTACCTATTCCCATACATCTTTCTGATCACTTTAAAGTCTCTACATAAATACAAACAGAGCCTTTTATTTGGAATGTGAAGCTATCGTGTGTTAATAATTTTTATGCATTGTGATTTTTGTTCCACATGAATTTTTTTTCAGTCAATACACTGAGTCTAAGTCAATTTCCAAAGTAGTCATCTATGCGGTTATCACATTTTTGTTTCCTTATGCTGTGTGTCAAGAATTGCGAGTCTCTATTCTGAGTGACAAATGCTAATATGGCAGGTGATGGCAATGGTCATTTAGCAATATGTATATTGTGTGAAATAGCCACCTAATTTAATAAACAAAAAATAATAATGGCAAAGATGCAGTCAGGTCCACAACTTGTGCTTTCCCCTTCTTTTGGAGAAGGACTGAAGGACATGCTGCGGATGATTGCAAGTCAATGGAAGGAGCTGCAGAGGCAAATCAAACGGCAACACAGCTGGATTCTCAGGGCTCTGGATACCATCAAAGCTGAGATACTGGCTACTGATGTGTCTGTGGAGGATGAGGAAGGGACTGGAAGCCCCAAGGTAAGTGGCTTGAAGTTTGCCTTATTTCCTCTTATTTCTGTCTTCTTTTGAACTAGGCACCACTGAAGTTTTCTTTCCAACCCTAAGGCTTTTCGTTTCTACTGGGTAAACTTTATATCTCTCTCTATATATATAAACAAAATGAAATGGCTTAGTTTAAAACAATAAAAAAAAAAAGCATACAACTTTCAAGTTTTCCAGGAAGAGGTCTTTTTGTGAAAAGTGGCAGGGTAGGAGGGGGACAATACTTTAGGGGTGAGGGAAAGGGGGACATAAAACATTTAGTAAACAAAACATAAAGCATCTTTAACATGAATAATCAGAATGGTTTTAAATTGTTTTGTTGCAACTATAAATCACTATAATCAGTGCAATCACTCAGCTCTGACATCCATTAGCCGCTTGGTTACAGCAAATTAACAAAGAAGAGAGAAAGTGATTCATTATCTCATTCCTGTTAATGACTATCAGATGCATTGCCTAATTAGGGGATGGTCATTGTAGTGGGAAGAAGGTCATATGCTTTGCTACAAATCTTTTTGCTCTGAGTGTAAGTTCTCCATAATGGTGCATGCACCGAATACAACAAGTACTTTAAAAATGAGTATTGATGTGTTTTGGTTATTCGTTTTAGATTTACAAAATAACCCATAAAGCATAAACAGTTGAACTTTTAAATGAGGCACCTTTTAATACAAAGTGCCACTGTTCTAAAGGTATCTTTAGACTCACAATGTGGAAAATAATTTTATTAATTTGATATTTTCATGTAATCACTCCCTTCCTTTGTATCTGTTCCTTTGTGAAAGTAAACGCAGAAAACCAGTCTCATAATAAACTCAGCATTGAAACATTTTGTAACATGGGGGAAACAGATTTAAGAGTTCACAGTTTCTACTCCTGGCATGGAGAAATAAGTAAATCATCATCAAATCACATTTATTCAGCATCCATGTGGATTGGCATTGTGTTAAGTGTATACAGAGCAAATTAAACAAATACTTTGTCCTCTTAGACTCACATTCTTAAATGCAGGCAGAGGAGAAACTCAACCAGCCCTGCAATGGTGAGACCCATGCAGCCAGTGAAAAGCTTAGGCAATTTATAGCTTTGGAACCTCAAATAGCAACCTTTAACTTATTTTTTGGAAACAGAGGATAGAATGATGAGCTCAGTTTCACTTAAAGAAGGCTCCATGGAGGAGGTCACATTTCAGGAAATACTTGAAGGAAGAAAGAGAAGTGGCTTGGCACATGAGCACATATTTTAGGAAGTGACGTGATGAAAGGATCAAAGCTGGAACTAATAATATGGAATGGAGAGTGTATTCAGCAGACTTCTAAGGGAAGACATGGAGCTATTTTAAGGAGCAAGCTGCAGAGAGAAGTTGGTTGGGCTAATGCTTTGGCTGTGTGGGGGCTGGGAGTAGGAAGGATGATGAGAAAGGATACAATTAAAAACTTCATTGTGTTTTGTTTATGTAATAAGAATATACTGAGTGCATGCTTTTTAAAAGCTATCCTGTATTGGGTGCATTCTACATGCCAGATGCTGTTTTACAGCATTTCTTTTGCTCCTTTTTCTTCTCTTTCACAGCATATCAAGGTCTGTGAAGGCATAGATTATTGTCTGTCCCCCCTACTTCACCACAAGGTCCATGAGATAGGCACTGTGGCTAACTGTTCATCTCTAATTCCTGGCACCATACTTGGCCCTGAGCAATACTAGTGAGAGACAGCACTCTAGGTAGTGATGAACATGGTTGGACCGGGAGAAGTGATTTGGATCAGGGCATCAGGGTGGGCTTCTTTTAGGAAGTGACATCCTGTGAGCAGGCCAGTGTGGTTAGAAAGGGAGGAGTGTGCGAGGGAAGCTGGGTGACCTGTGGTTAGCCAAATGGAAGATTCTGGAGTAAGAAGAGAAATGACATCATTGAGTTGCAATATAAAAACCTGTTCCTGACTGGGCGAGTTGGCTCATGCCTATAATCCCAGCACTTTAGGAGGTCTAGGCAGGAGCATCACTTGAGTCCAGGAGTTTGAGACCAGCCTGGGTAAAATAGTGAGACCTTGTCCCTACAAAAAAAATATTTAAAAATTAGCTGGGCGTGATGACACACACATGTTGTCCTAGTTACTCGGTAGGCTGAGGTAGGAGAATTGAGCCCAGGAATTGGAGGTTGAGCCCACAAGTTTGAGGTTACAGTGAGCTATGATCGCACTGCCGTTCTCCAGCCTGGGTGACAGAGCAAGATCCTATCTCTTAAAAAATAAACAAACCTGTTCCTGGCCAGGTTGTAGTGTGGGGCATGTGTGAGTGGGATGGGGTGAGTGGTGGTAAGGTGGGGGTGTGCCAGAGTGGCACTGCAGAAATGGTGCGATCACCTAAATTAATAAAAAAGCTATGTTGAAAACGAGTAACTCCATTCACTAAGGCACTTGGAAATAGACACTTTTAATTATCTCAGTTTGGAGGGAGGTATTGAGATGGAATAAAGCTGATAATAACCCAATGAAAAGGAGAAAGTATTATTAAAGAGAGGCAGTGTCAGCATTTCTCAAAAAGACGACCTACTTGCCCAGGCCCCTCTCTAGACATATTAGAACCTCCTGGATGGGGCCCTAGAATCAGCATTCCAACAAGCTCCCAGAGAAGCAGTATAATAGGCCCTTTTCCTGCAGGACTATATGATCCTCACTCAGCAAACAACTGGTATTAACTGAAATGTTTAAAACAGGGACCATTTGATTAAATTATGCTATATCTTATTCTAATGAAAGGTTATAAATCCATTTAAACATGTTTTAGAAGAAAATTATAAAAATTGGAAGAGGCCTATGATATGCAATTACATATTTTTAAATATCTTTGAATTTTCCAAATCTCTCAAAGAACACATGTAAAATATAAGAATTAAAAAATGACTTAAAAGGTAAAATAGACGAAATTGTGCTGAGGGGACTTGAGATATGAATTTAAATATCAGGAGGAAAAATAAGTACATCTGGTTCTTAATGATTTGGGGGCCTCACTTCTTAAAAAAACAAAACAACCACCAAAAAACCCCCTTCTATTTGAATCATTCTGAAAGTGAAAATGCCTTGAGTCGCATCAGTTTAGAAGAATAACATACTTGCTTCTCTAATTAATAGTATTTCTCTTCCAGAGCATTTTCCTGTCACATTATGTGCACAGCATAGTGCATCTAAAAGCAGCTATGACGAGAGGCTTTTGTAGGTATCTACAGATGCAGTAGCTGAGGGAGGCACTGAGAGTTTGGACCTTGACGTGGCAGAGCCAGAAAAACTGTAGGCCTTCTACCTCCCAACTAGTTCTTTCTCCCTCAATCTAGGCTGAATTTTCACTGGACAAACGAACTACCCCATACTCAAGGGTGAATGTGAAATTGATTTAAGTCAAAGAAAATACATTTCTTAATTTAAGCTTAGGAAACTGTGGAAAAATCAAAATGATCATTCTTTCTTTTTATTTAATGTTTATGAACTGCTTCCCTTAATCCCTTGGGCAAACACACAGACTAACAGAGAAGCTCAGACTCTGAGGTTAGACTGCCTGAGTTCAACAACTGACACATATTAGCTGTGTGTCCTTGTGAAAATTACCTAACTTCTCTGCCTGAGTTGGGTTCTTCACTTGTGAAATAGAGGTAATGAAAATATCTACCTCAAAGGATTGTGATACAGATTAAAAAGAATTGACATACCTAAAGTGCTTATAAGAATGCCTGGCTCTTGGGAAATGCTAAATAAGAGTAAATGTATAAGCCTTCATAGTCTAGTGGTAGAGACAATAAACAAATAATTATAATAGTTCTGATAAATAATAGAGCTAGGTACAAAGTGCATTGAGTACACTGAGGAGGAAATAACTAACCCTACCTGGGGATATCAAGGAAGGATTTACAGGGGAGTTGATGCTTTAAATGAGGAATAGAAAGGATTTTTGCCAGGGTGAAAATAATGGGCAGAGAGCAGCACATGCAGAAACACAGAAGTGTAAAAAGGTGTGGTGTGGCTGGAACCTGGGACTTTGTTGTAGACGATGATTAGGCTGGCTTGCCACAATCTGCACGAGGCTCACAATATGACAAAAAAATGATCCTTAATGATCAGTGATTTGAGGAGTAATCCCTGCTATGTCTCTAATTGACACAATCCAAGCCAGAGTGAGGTCTCTATACAGAATGTATCTAAATATACTGTTTAAGCAGAAATTTTTATTGCCATATTTCACTAAATAGAGAAAGCTTAAATGGGTTACCCTGAAGTTCTCCAAGACTAAAAGCTGGATTCAGCTTCTTATTTGTCATGTCAGTCCTCTTCCATAATGTGACCTTGCACAGGTCATGTACAAATTGTGCCATGAAATGCATCTCCAAGCACAGCAGTTATGATCATCTATTTCATCTTAGACCTAAAGAGGAAATAAAATTAAAACATAATAAAAAATAACTCCAGAATTCATCTTAGGTTTACTTCACAAGCTACCGGGAACTTGAGAAGCATAATAGAAAATCTAAGGAATATATCTAGGGGATATTTTTCTTTTTTACCTTGTTTAAGAGACTGCAGAAAAGGACTTGGTCTTAGAAATCTTGTAAAGAAGGAGGATAGGAGGAAATTCAAAGACTCTGGGAAACTTCTCCCCCAGGACTCGGCAGCATACCTTATTTGTTGTATTTCATTTTTTAAAAAAGTGTTTTCCCAGGACTGTGAGATCTTTTATACATGGAAATAGAGAACAGAATTCACCAGTTCTAGAAATATAGCTTCAGCACTCACATCCAAGAATTGAAAATATGCTTATAATTATGTATTTTATACTTTAAAGATAGATTGGTAAAAGTTTATCACCTTAAACTAGGCTGTCACTATGTTACATTTTTTAATGGTGTATAGCTGGAGGGATTTCAAAACATAGTGAATATCCAATGCCTAACAAAGGCTACATTCTTTTTTTGACCTTTCAAGGCAAAAACCAAAATACTGAAAGCAAGAAAGCATTCTTAAATTTTGCACATTGCTTCCTTTAAAATATTATTCTTCTCTGTTTCTTTACTTTTTACCTATAAAGTATGCATCATTACAGATGTCTTAGAATTGAGGCCAGGATTTCCCCACATAGCATATCAAACTTTGCATCACAGAAAGCATACAACAACAGTTCCTTTGTCCTTTTTAAAGAAACAGATAAGTTTCCAGAACAAATAATATTTGAAGATTTTGTTGTGAATTCAGAAAACTTTACAGCTACTGTAAAAGTGACCTAGCCTCAGTCTCAACCAACATCTTCATTTTCTTAGTGATAGGAGACAGAGGGTTAGCTGCCTTGAACTCTAGGGTTGTGCTTATTTTATCTGCCTTCTTTGAGGTTCTTAGATTGAAGTCATCATCCTTTGGAAATGGATAGCAGACTATGAAGGTCATCAGTGTTATCTGTTCAACGATAGCAGGAGAGTCGCTTAAGGACATTTCTTAAATATGTTTCCTAAGCTGTACAAATGACAGTTTTAGATATTGGCTGAAAATGTACCTCTTTGTGGCCTTTGACTTGGGTATGTCACTGACAACCTGACTTTTCTTTAGCTATCAAGAGTAGACAGGTCCAATATTAACGTGTTTTTGTTTGTTTGTTTACGAGATGCCTAAATCTCAACCCCGTATCTGTGCTAATAAATTATGGATATCTTTCCTTAACTAAAGTAGTGTAAAGGAGATGATTTGGGGAGCACCTTGGTAAGATATTTTCTGTGTGTTGTGTGGTAACTCTTGGGTAATAGTGCAACTGGGTATTATTTTCCTGGAATGGAACTTGATCCTGATTCTTCCAAAGCACTAGTGAGACAAAGCAGTGTCTTTACATTCTTTCCTTTTCTGGCTCGGAAGCTTAGCAGTCCTTTAGCATGTCCTTTAATATAAGATCTTCAGAAACAGCATTAAGGTAATAAATGAGAATTGCATTTATATATTCTTAGTCTCGCATATACTGATGCACACATCTATGAAGAACTATTTGAGACACGTTGCTGTCTTCCTCATGCAAAGAAGAGCACAGGTGTATGTTGTCACCAGGAACCAGAAATGGTATAGTAAAATTAAATTGTGCCTAAAGTAGTAGAAAGAATGAAAACAGGCAAAAAAGCCTAGCTATTATTTACTGAGTGCTGACAGAGGACTCTGCCCACTGCTGGGCCAGACATGAGAGAAGACATGCTTTTCTGCTCAGTGGGCTTATCATTTCAGTGTAAGCACATAGTGTAACATCTTGTCTAATGTAGTTTGGGCTATCTTATATCTAGAGTAATAGATTACCCAAGATTTAGATCATCTTAATTAGGATGTTGGCAGATTGAAATGGAATGGGGTTCTTGATGCAAGCAAATGAGTAGTAAATGCATTACCAATTCTACCTCTTCTGTGCATAATTCTTTCTAAAAGCCAGTATCCGGTCCAGTTCCTTTCCTGCTGAACTATATAAATATAGTCCTGATTTTCAGTACCTAGGGAGAACTCTTTCTTCTACTGTGGATTTTTCAATAGCCCCTTTTTTGTTATCAGAAGGGCAGCTTTTCTTCAAAAGCGTTTTTTGAAAGACAGAAACAAAAGTGAGTTACTTCTTTGAAGATCAGTGTGGTTACTAAGTTTGTGATAGAACCCAATAAAAAATCGTTCCTGTAATCTCCTTGAGGCACTTAAATTTGCATATTATCAGCTATGTGGGTGGATCTAAGATGAGGAACTTTTTTAATGGTCTGACACTATATCAAGGTGACTGAAAAAAATGCTTGAGAAAATAAAAATAGGTACTAGGTCAAAGGACAGCTATTGATCACCCTATCATGGTGACCATGGTATATAAGACCATAGTTTATTTTGTTGTTTCATACTATACTTCCATTGCTGGTGGCCTTGAGGGTGGAAACATTTGGCTCAGCAAGAATCTGGGAGTGAAATTTCTTTGGTGTCCCTGATCAACACAGGGGAATGTCATTGACTTGAGTATGTAGTTTACTTTTTTCCAATATAGTCCAAGAGTGCCAAATCTCTAAATCTGTAATAACTAAAGTTGTAAAGATGCATAGTATTGGATAAAAACTTCCATTCTATGGAAAGTAGCCATCTTTTCTTAGCAGAACTCACATTTTATAACTCAGTTTGACCCATTTTAAAGATAATATATAGTAAACACATATGAAGGGCTTTTTGATATATAGTAGAGGTCAATTTAAAAAAAATCTATAAGTATTTAAGCACAAAAAAAGGAAGGCAAGATATAGAATTGCTTCTAAAAAACACTTTAAAATTAATAAGTAAATTCTTTGAAAGTGTGAAACAATTACCTCAGTGTATGATTTACACTTTTTCCTGGAATGTGTTGTTTCTGGCAGGGGAGCAGGCAGAGCCAGGGAGAGCCCTGCCTGCTAAAGGGATTACTCTGCTCTGGCTCTTGTGTTTATTGAGTCACCTAGGACTTCTTATAAAATGGCAGCTTTCAAATGTACACACACCTGCACTCAACATCCTGAATACTCCAAATGCTTGTTTAACTGTTCTCATACCCAGAGTATCCCCCCCATCTAGTGTAGTCAAAAGACATTGAAATGTCCACATTTTGCTTTTTCCTTCTGTTTGGAATTCATTTAGAATATAGCCATTTATGTAGCTGTGATGCTACCAGACACCAAGATTTTTTTTTTAAGGTACTGTAGTGCTTTTTGCACTACAGACAACATTCCCAGTCTTACCTCCCACTGCGCCTAAATGAAGGTTATGTTTCTCAGGAAACATTAACTAGATTGGAGGTCCTACTTGGCCTGAGCTCCGGGACCCATCTCGTTGAGGCTTCCAGGCCATTTTGCTTTGGGTTGGGGCAGTAGCTTCTCATCTTTACACTCTGTTGGCCTGCTGAGGGCAACACTTAACTTAGCATTGCCCCCTGCAGGGCTAAGCAAAGCCAGGACCTCACTGAATGAGAAAGGGGAGAGAGAAGAAAGGAAGCCTAAAGCAAGAGACTAAGTGAAAGGAAAAGAGAGAAAGGAAAGAAGAGAGAGAAGGAACAGAGGAGGAAAATAAAAGAAGGAAGTATGTGTCCAGTGAAATGCAGTAGAAGCTAAAAACCATTGTCTTGCTATCTTTACAGGCACTGGCCCGCAGGCTGCCCATCTCTGTTTCGGTAATGTTTTCCTGAGGTCTCTCTCTCTATATATTTTTCTTTCCTTTCTCAAGCTCTGGAAATCAAAATCAGAAATGCTTTCTTTACTTTTGACGTCTTAGATATTATTATGTAACCAGCACGTGTGTTTATATAACATACTCTATTAATGGAGTTAGCATTCACAGCAGGCTTACTATGGTCTAGGTTCATGTCAAGCCTTTTATCTGGACTTTCTCATTCATTCTTCCCAACAAAGCTAGAAGTCCTAACTCCTTTTGTAATTTTCACTTTACTGATGAAAAAACTTAGGTTCCTAATGTATATTAGATAATCATTCTTATTGAGACAGTCTTCTTAGAAACCTTCTGTGACAGGGTAAAGGCCAAACACCTTAGCGTGTCCCTTGATTCCAGCTGATTAGTCAAGGTTCGTGCCAGCGTTTCATTTCTTAAATCTTCTAGTTTATCCACTGCCTTCCAAATGCATTTTTCCTTTTCTTTTCTCTTTACTTTTGCTCATGGTTTTTCTTATTCTATCTATACTGCTCTTATCCATCCTTAACATTAATAAATATTGAAAATGTAACTACAGTATGATGACATAGCTCTGGACAGAGCACTGTACCTCTCCTTTCTTACTGCCTAGCAATGGAGAGAGATGTGTACATACACATTACAGTTCTAAATTAGGGCAAACTGTGAGATAAATAATATAATCGGGCACACAAGAGACAGGGAGATTGGGGGTTGGAATATTATTTCAATCTGATGGGCTCTGGGAAGGCTTTTCCCACCTATGAGAAGAGGGATTTGGTAGGGGTCTCTCATATTTAGCTAAATTGGTAGTAGGAAGATACTGGCAGGAGAGCATTCCAGGCAGAGGAAATAGCATAGTCAAAAATATGGAAAGGGGAAAGAGCAATGAGGGACATCCACAGAATGAACAGTGAATGGTCTGGCTTTCTTGAGCACAGAGTGTCCATGTGTTTATGGGAAGGGTCGAGGACCTAGTGGAAGATAAAGCCTGTAAAGCTTTGAGCTATACATATTGGGCAGCTTTGAATATCAGGCTGAAGAGTTATGTTTTACTAGTGTGCTCAGAGTGTTTTTAGTGATTAAATTTGGCCATAAAAACAGAAGACAAAGATAGAATGAAAGAGAATGGACTGAAAGTCAAGAAAATGAATTAGGAAACTAGCCCAATAACTAAAGGCAGCTGAGGTAAAGCAGTGGTGGCTATGATAATACAAAGAAAAAAGTAAGAGCAATGTTACAGAAGAAGAAATAATAGGATATGGTATCTAGGGGATGGAGCCTGAGGGAAGAGTTAACAATGACTTAAAGGAATTGGGCATGAGCAGTGAGGAGAATAGTGTTACCATTAACAGAGGTTGGACACATTTTGATAAGGAACAGTTTGAAAAGGAAGATAATTAACTCTGTTTAGTACAGTGACCTTGATGTTCAATTAATAAGAATATCTGGGTGTATAACCCAGGCATAGATATTTTTGTAACCTCCTCAGGTGATTCCAAAGTGCAGGCAAGTTTAAGAACAATGATTTAGGAGTAGGCGAAGCCTAAAAATCATCTATGTGGTCATGTGCAACACTTAATGGAAAATGCAAGCCTGAAGCTTAGAGGAGAGCTCAGTGCTGAGGATGTAAGTTTAGCAGTCCAAGTAGAAATAATAGCTATAGTCTTCAAGTTGATACTAACAAGTAGGAGACTGTTGTGTGAGAATAAAGTAGAGGTACAACAGAACCTTGAGGAATGCCTGTGGTAACTGAGATTAGGGATGCCTTATTAAATCTGGGGGTTAAGTGAGAATCTACATGCTCAACAGTGAAACTCCCAACCCCAGCTGCCCTGAATGCTGGCAGCCAGGGGATAGTAGCATTGTAGGTCAAAGGAACTTTTCATGGGATGGGGTGAACTTAGTATGTTTATAAGCTGAAGAATAGGACTAGTAAAAAAAGGACAGTTTTAAGAACAGGAAAGAAGATAGTTATTGGTACAATGATTCAGATGAGGAAGAGAAAGTGAATCAGGTGGAGCTATGATTTTCAGGAAGGGAGGATATATCTTCTGAGATAGGAGAGAAAGAAGGAATGCTCGTGTTAAGCAATAATAAAGAGGGAAGGAAGCCAAAGAATTCAGAATGAAGACAAACTCAGTGAGAATAATAGTCAGTGGAGCAATAATGTGAATAGAGGGAGAGTTGAGGGTGAGGAGGGACTAGAGAACAGAGTAGGATTCAAATCCTCCCTCTCAAAAGAGATTTCCTAAAATTGTCCAGTCCTAGGTGATCACTACCCCCTCTAAACCATGTTACATTTACTGTTTGTACCACACATTTGGTGATTAATCACACACAGGCTTGTGACACCATTTCCATTGTTTTGTACTTCCATTTATATCTTTTACAGTTAACCTTTAAGGTGATTACACTCCACCATAACCGCAAACTCCTTGGAGCAGAAACTACGTCCTAAACTTCTTTGTTTTGCTCATACATTATTTGAGCTTCAAAATATATTTTAGTTAATTTCATGTTTGATACATATAATATTATTTTTAAAGCTAAAGACAAAACCCACTTTATCTTTTCATTTCTCAAAATACTTTATCTTAGCTTGTGTAAAAATGGCATAATCTCTGTCTTATCATCTGTTCTTCTTTCTACACTTCCCTCCCATTTTGTTTGCTCCTTGCTTTTTATCGTAAATAAAACAATCTTTAAATCAACTTTTTAAAGAGTCATTTTAGACAGGCATGGTGGAGTGTGTCTGTAGCCCCAGCTACTTTGGGAGGCTGAGGCAGGAGGATGGCTTGAGCCCAGGAGTTCTAGGCCAGCCTGGAAAACATGGTGAGACTCTGTCTTTAAAAAAAAAAAAGAGCCATCTCACCTATTCCCAAAATAGCTAGTAATTTATACCATAAAAATGTGATTTTATTATTATTTTTGCACTTCCTCAATGCAGTCCAGCTAATTGTTTTAATAGGTTATTAGATTTCTTTAAGTCTTTGTTTAAACAGGCTTGCTGACACTCTGAGTTGCTTCTTTGAAAAAAACTAAAAGCATCTAATATGACTTAGTAGTTGACCAGAATGCTTGTTGATGAAATTTCTAATCTTTGCTCTAAGGCTCTCTAACAAGATTAGGCCAGATTGAACCTGAGAAGGTAAAAGTCTCTAAATTGACATAAATTCAAAGGGCAGAACTAGATCATACCACTATTTGAATCTCTAACAGAGTCTAATCTCTGACATATTATATTTGCTCCACTGTACTCTGTGTACATACACATCCTTCAAGTAAATGATAAATGAAGTTTAGCTACCATAATGTAGTTTAAACACTTCTAGACCTTTATGGGAAATACAGGGTTGGAGAGCTCTGCTCTGTAAAATGACCTAGATCACTTTTCTGGAACACAGTCTCTATAAAACACACACAAACACAAACAATCATGAATTTTTCCAAACCAGCTTGGTTGAATTTATTTTCCTGCTTAATGTGTTGGAATTTTCCCCATTTCTCAAGACTTTGAGGTTCCAGAACCTGGCCTGCTGTACACTTAGCAAATGCCTTCACACCGACCCCCTTTCTTTGATCACACATTGTTCCTCCTCTTAACAAACTCTTCTAAAAGCTATATACATGTGTTTAAAATAGAAGCTTTTTGGGTCCCACTACCCATTCTCATTAATGAAATTCTTGTGTCCCAATGTTTTTTCTCCAAAGTAAATTAGACTGATATGAGTGAACAGAAAACAAAATGTATTTTTCAAAATTATCATCAGATAATGCTGCTATTAATTTTTATTGCATTTTAGAATGAAATCATCTCATTTCCTAGTAAGTGAGAACTTTTAACTATTACTGTTAATCAGTAATTGCAAATTTCCCGTCTTTTGGTTTAAGGTTAAGAATTATTAACTATATAATATAGGACAAAGAGAACAGTGATGTGAACAAAGATATCACTGAATAAAGGTAAATTTGATGTTCTGAGTGTTTTTCTTCCTTTGTAATTACTTTTGTATTTTATCCAATTGTGTGGTAGTTTTCAGTTGTAGTCGTGCTTCAGACCTTTGACAAATAGCGTCTTCTATCATTATCTGCAGATTCTTTTAGTCTCAGTTGTACACAAAAAGCTTAACGACTATTCTCCGTTGCCTAATACACAAAAGGGAAATCAGGTAAAGGGGTTTGAAGATAGAATCTCTTTGGAAATCCTGCATTTTAAGTAGACTTCCTCTCATAACAGCCTTCTGTCAATGAATGCCTTGAAATAGAAGCTCTTGTTTTGTGTACTTTTCCAAGGCAATCAATAGATCTCTTTCTTCCCATAAATGGTAAAATTGGATATTAAGAAGTGTAGGCACATTCTCCTCATAAGAGGGGAATGTATTGGAGATGTTGCACCTAATGATATAATCACCAACAGCAGCATCAAATAATGTTTATTAAGCTTGATTTAGCAGGTTTTGTGGACTGACTAACCAATAGCCATTTTCCTCCTCGTTTTTCCTAACAGAATTACTTGTTTTATCTTCATACGTACCTCCTTCCATACTGTGTTTTTCAGGTGAGGTGGACCCTATTCCCCATCCAGGTAGTAAATCATATAGTCCATTAGGCAACCATAGGGCCCCCTTTGTCATGCTAATAATTGGCTTAGGCACAGCTAATTGATGTACTTCTGGCCAGTGAGAAATGAAAAGTCTCTATGGGGCTTTTGGAAAGGTTTTCTCTCTCATAGAAAGAGACAAAAAAGAAAATGTTCCCTTTCAAACTCTGGATGCTTTCACAAGTATAAGAAGCTGAGGTGCTATGGTCATTTTGCCACTATGAATGGAGTTAGGTTAAGGGCAATGCTTACATGCCAAAGATGGCAAAGGGGAAAGATTTTTTTTTATATTATTGAACAGCTGAATTACTCAATTCTGGAGGTGTCCTACCTTCAGCATTTCTTATAAATTCCCCGTTTTTTTTAGCCTTTCACTATTGGAGTTGGAATTTTCTGTTATTAGGGAGACAGGCATCCTAAACAACAAATTCACTGTCTTAATAAAATATCATAGACTGCTGAGTATTATACAATACGAATATTTTTCTACCTGTTACATCTTTTTTTGTTTGTTTGTTTCAGAGTGTCATGGGGGTACAAATGCTTTGGTTACATAAATTGCCTTTGCACCACCCTAGCCAAAGCTACATGTGTGCTCATCTCCCAGACAGCACTCATTGCATCTGTTAGGTGTGAGTTTACCTATCCCCTCCTCCCCGCTCCCACCTGTCCAACACCTGATGAATGTTGCTTCCATATGTGCATATAAGTTTTGATCAATTAGTACCAATTTCATGGTGAGTACATGTGGTGTTTGTTTTTCCATTCTTGTGATACTTCACTTAGAAGAATGGGCTCCAGCTCCATCCAGGATAATACAAGAGGTATTAGTTCACCATTGTTTTATGGCTGAGTAGTACTCCATGGTATACATATACCACATTTTATTAATCCACTCATGGATCATGGATTGATGGGCACATGGGTTGTTTCCACATCTTTCAAATTGTGAATTGTACTCCTATAAACATTTGAGTGCAGATGTCTTCTTTATAGAATGTCTTTTTTTCCTTTGAGTAGATACTCAGTAGTGGGATTACTGGATGAAATGGTAGTTCTACTTAAAATACTTTCTTTTACATTTTTTTCCCACTGCTAAACCATCACTTGTCGCAACTTACTGCCACATGATGCCTTTGTCCACAGTTACTCTACTTAAGTTATTCTCATCATTGTTCACTAATGACTTCTGGGTTACCAAATCAAACAGTCTCTGACCCTCAGCTTCCTATCTATAAACAAAGCTTTTGATACTTATTGGTAGTTTTCAATTAAAACATTATTAGCCAATATTTTTTCCCCCAAACTAAACATATAAACCAAACCTAAGTGGAATTTTTTGGTTGACTCAGAACCTGGGCTGAGCAGGGCTTTGCCCCCTGCTTACTGCCCCCTGGGCCTTCTCTAGCTCTCTCTGTTCCCAACCTTTGCAAAGCTCACAGGTTCCACAGGACATGGTTCTAAAACTAGCCTCCAAATTTGACCTTTCTGGTGCCTCTTCTGCTGCTTCTCCATTTGTACTGTACCTCTCCTATCTGGAATCCTACAGTGGCTTTCCATTGCCTACCTATAAAAATTCCTTCCTTTCTAAGCTTGTTTCTTTGAGTCTTCCTTTCCTCACTTTGCTATAGCCACATGAGACTTTTTGTCTTTTTTCTATGCTTTTGTCATTTAGATCCCTACATCTTTGCCCACTCTACTTGTTTAAGCCTCTCTATTACCATGGTCTGTGCCAGTGCTGTCTTCTACCCAAGCAACCATCTAGGTCACAATGACTCTCAATTTTCTCAGTGTTCCTATAGCATTTGAATCTCAATTATAGCACATATCACATTCTGTCTTTGAATTTTATATTAAAGATATTCCTCAAGCTACATGTTTCTGAAGGTGAGGAACCATTTCTTGTTCATTGTTCTGTATACTGCAATGCTCAGCATAATATATCCCTCAGAGACTATTCTCAGAAAAAACTCGTTGTTGGATGACAAAAAATTCACAACAGAAATCAGAATCCTTAAATTATGTGGTTATTCTTTAAGCTATTTATATTTTTAGTTCTTTAAATATTTGTATTAGTTTTATAAGTTGATCCATATTCTTTGAGGTTATATAGAATTAAATTGATTTAATTGATTAATTTTCATTGACACGGTGGAATCTAGGCCAGTTATATAAAACTAAGGTGAAGTTATTTTTAATGAAAAATATTTTATAGCTTTGCATTTCACTGTTAAAAAAAGAAAAAGTAGTCTCCTATGTCTATACTTGGACATTTAAAACAGGGTTATTTATGAGTTAGCTCACTGACATCCTGTGCATACTAGTTATGAATTAATGATAAATGTGGCAGCTTTACTAATACTATAATTTTTAAACACTTAATTTTCATTTAAATAATTGTCATTGAGCTCCCGGGGGATAATCAAATATGTAATTTCAATAAAATGTATCTCCTTTTGTATTTATTTTCTTGTTTCCTGTAATCTCTGTAAGATTATCATTCACTAATAGAATATGTTTGAGAATTGCATTAAGTTTAATAAAAATACCAAAAGTTGGAAAAGTGAAGGAAAGACCACATCACTGTATAGGTATTCAGTTAATTTCTACTGTTTCATTTTAGTCACTTAGTGCTTCTTAATTTTAACGTGTGCATTAATATCTTTAGAAAAATTCTGATGATAAGGAAAAGGTATGTTGATTTGGTAAGCTAATATTTCAAACAAACTGTAATAAGAATATATCATATGATATAATAGTGATAATATAGCAATTGGCATGCTTTGAAGGAAAAAACTTTAGTAAGTTTCTTTTCAAGACTAGTATTATCAGTTATTTTCATTGGGGAGGAACTGACTTTGAGACTAGAAATAATGATAGATGCAAATAGACATAATTCCAGAGCCAGACAATGGAGAACTTGAAATAAGTCCATATATACATAAGCCATAAGGCAAATGGAAGATACTGACTCTGGGAACCAACAAGTCAGAGAATCCCTTTTCTCCACCTGTTTCATTATCTGCAAATGAGGAATAATGATGCCACCTCCCTCCCTCACAGGACTGTTGAACAGATTAGGTGATATATATGAAAATATCAAAGTTGGTTGACTAATGCATACATCGTTGCTAAGAAGACCAGAGATGTTCTCGTGTAGTTCTCCTATAGACAACAACTATAAATTCCTATAGTTGCTGTCAGGGTGGGAGTCTGACTCCCTGTTCTCATGCAATGGTGAGTGGGGAGCTGTGGCTGTGGTCTGAACTACAGAGAGGAGCTTTGAGTGGAACATGAAATGAAGGAAAAGCACAGTACCCAGAGAGAAGGTGGGCATGAGAACTAAAGGAACAGTCTAAAGCAAAGACTGAGTCCACAACAGGAGGCAGAGGGAATAAATTTGAAAAGAAAAACAGGAAGTAGAACCTGGAGAGAACCCCTTTAAGGCCCCCATACTCAGAGCCAGATGCCTCATGATAGGGTGTTAGATGGTACCGGTGGTGGTGGTGGTGGTGAGAGCTGTTAGGGGGCCCAAAAACTCAGTCCCAGCATCGGCCATACCTTCTACACCCCATCCTATGATTCCCAGGGCTCCCTCTTCAGTACAAAAATACTGGTCCTATATACTGCTACAGATTCAGTATGTGACTTCATATGTTTAAGCCTCAGTATTATACCCTAAGGTGACTAGATCCTGAGATTTAAAAGATACAGGATCTGAACTCTTAAAATATGATTTAAATGTTTATTGTTACCGGAAATTATTATTATTATGCTTTGTCAAGGGTCTTTGATGTTAAGACTTTATTAACATGTATTTAGAGATCTACAGGAAACTGCTTTTATGATTGTGTGTTTATCATTTACTCTTGTTAGGTCTAGTATTTATGGGCTAACACTGGAAGCATGACAATTGTCTGGTGATTTAACAATGACTTTTTGCTGATGCCTTTCCACTTCCCCCTTCCCCCTACTCCTTGCCCATTAATTCTGTAGGACTCAGTTTAAATCAGGAAAGGAAAATGAGTCACCTAAAATGAGTGTAGTCAGGCCTTGCCCATAAGAGCCTCACTAAATTGCTTTTTGCAAAGTATTTGACACTTGCTGCTTAACAACCAGTGGTATTGTCACTGTGAGGTCAATACCTAGAGATAGAGGACTAATTTGCAGACAGAGGAGACTCAAAAGAGGGTGAGAGAAGGAACCTTTTTCCAAATAGCTTTACCTATTTCAGCATATATGGCCAGGTCTTTAAACTTCCAGTCCATAGAGCAGTCTTTCCTGTCCTAATAATTTCCATATCTTGGTCTCCTAATAAGCACTGAGCAGTAAGTGGGCTCCACTGTCTGGCTGCATCTGACTGCCCTGACTGTGTTAATCATCATCTGCTCATAGAAGCATGGAAACCCTGGAGGATTAGTGTTTGGCAGAGAGTCAGTAAATTGGTTGGTTTGTGCAAAATTTTGGGAGAAGAGAGTAGAGTGGAAAAGTGAATTAACAATGACAACATGAGTAAAAGTGGTGCTGAAAATGCAGAGGATGGCCTTATATCTAATTGTATTGTGAGTATGAATAAAAAGGAGATCTTGGTAAGTACAAATTTATTTTCAGCGTTAGGAAGAAGCTATTCATCTAGTGTAGAATAAAAAGCAAGTCTTTGAGTTTATGAGTCCAGGGCCCCACACAATTGCCGAGAGCATTGGAAGATACTTGTTGTGTTAGGTGGCCATAAATGACAACAAAGCACAGGACTAATAGGACAGATGAAAATATGCTGTTCAAGAAAAATAGCCTTTTTTTCATAAAACATATGACATTTCTGCATCCTGCATCTGCCATGATATAATGACCCTATTAACAGAAAAGAAACGGAAAATAAGGAGTCAGCATGGTTGTTACCTGAGCCCATCATAACATTTTAAATTGCTTAAAGTTGCAATCTCCTGAAAAGAAATTATAGTTGTTGATTGGTCTTTTTGGTTACCTGGCAAGATCTGTAATTCAGAAGATTCAGGACTTAATTCTTATGGAATTTCATTTCAGATTTCCTATGTAAAAGAGTCAGAGCATTTTGTATATTACAGAAAAATATGAGACGATTAAGGTCAGAAAAAATAGGAAGGCAAAAATAAGAAAACATACCTCTTTCCCTGTTTCATAAAACTGTGGTAGAGTGTTAAGTAAGACAAGCAACCCTATAATTAGAAAGAAAATTATGAGAAATTATTTTTATTCTAAAAAATCACATTAATGGCTTTGTCTACAGCTCAGTTATTACCAATTGCCATTAACTTGTTGGCACAAACAAGTTTAAAATTTATTTCATATTCTGTAGTCCTAATAATTTTTTTGAAAAAGTGTGGCATTCAAATGGTATAATTAAAACAAGTAGAATAATAAACATATATTTATGAAGGTTTGTGTATATATTTGTTTTAAGTTGAACAGATAATTCCTAGTGATTTTGTGAGTCATACAGGGAATAATTAAAATAAATTTAAATTCAAATATTAACATTTCAATTTCCAGCTTGGTGAACATAAGCAAATTATTATAAGTTTGTTTTCAATTCCAGCAAAGCATATTAAAATTAACTTTTCCTCAATTTAAGTAATGTGTATAACTAAACTTCCTTCCTACTGTGAAACAGTTTCATTTATTGCTATTTGTAAACTGCCTAGTATAGATGCAGAGTGGATTGGGCTTGAAACTCCTTGAACAGTTTCTTTTGAAATAACACTACATACGTTAAGCTCAATTACACATCCAAACAGCCACAGCTCACTTTTGGTAATTTATTCATTGATTTAACATAGTACCCAGAAGAGCCATGCCTGCTGTCATTTTTGTAATATATTATGTTTTAAATATACTCATGCTCACCCATGCACACCATTAAGGTGTGCATAAACCTGTGTTTTTCTCTCTTGACAGCTATAAATGTTTGTTATTATTACACAAAACATATGTTCATGTTGTTTTTGTCTAAATTATTCTATCTGGGGCTATAAAGTTTTAATGTTATTAGTTGCCCTTAGAATTTTAATGTTTCACTGCTGTAACCTTCTTAGGATTTCTGTGCAATTAAATAGAAACTATTTCACTGCAGCCTGGAAGAACAATATATTTTATACAAATAATAAAAAAAAAACCTTCTTGCTCCATTTTCTTTCAGTGTAGTAAAAATGTTTGCTTGATGGTTTTTCTTTTTGGTCTGTGGGAACCTCACCTGTGGTCATACCTGTGCACCAGCTGTGTCTAGAACATTTCTCTTCTTGTTGCTGGCATCTGCTGGAAAGAAGTGAGTTAGGATGATATTTCACCAGCCTTTCAGGGATCATTCCAGGTGCTGTTTAGATGACTCCACTTTGGCCTGGCTTTAGTCTAGTATACCAAGACCAAAAGGGACTAAATGGGAAGCCCACTATAATAGCAAAATACGTCTCTAACTTGGTTTGTTTTCCCAGCTTGGGTCAAGAGTAGTTTTATTTCCAAATCAGTAGAAGCACTAGCATTTGGTGGAACCACAGAGATGTTTTTCTCTTATGTCTCCCCTCCTTTTCATACTCACTGGCTGTCCTTGGTTCAGGCCTCATTGTCACAGTCAGAGTGAGCTACAGACTTACCTGGACACCTAATTTCCCACAGATATTAATAGAATCACTGAGTTGCAAATAATTATTTTACAGGTGAGTTTCTGAGAGTATCCTGGATTGTTTGCTGTGATCTATAGTAAATGTTGGCAGTGTCCACTCCCACCCCAGTAGTCTTTCTTACATACAGTGCTGGGGCTGAGTAATGTCACTGACTTTTAACTGACTCTCAGCTTCAATTTTCTTCTTCTGTATACTGATCACTATACTTCCATTGTCATCTTCCTAAAATACATGTTGAATCACATCAAACTGCAGCTCAAAAGCCTTGCCAGTGAATATATCTGAACTCTTTAAGAAGGAGTTTAAAATTTTCCTTGATCTAGCACCAAATCCCTTTTCCAGGGCTCATTGGCCCTTAGTTCTACCTCAGCCTTACTGGTCTACTCACTGCTTCTGCAATACTACATTTGGCCACTGGTCCAAGCTGGCACATATGCTGTTCCCTCAGAGGTGCTCTTCTCTACTTTCTGTCCATCCAACCATGGTTTCTTCAAAATCCAGCTCAAATATAGTGTCATCCATTAAGCTCTTCCTGATTCTCCCTCAGTCAAAATTAATCACATCTGCTGCATTTCCTTTCACATCTGTCTGATTTCTCACATATTTTATTTTGCCTTACATTATTCACTAGAGTATAAACTCCTTGAGGGCAGGAACTATATACTCTTTCATCGTTGTTTTTTTATCAATGTCCTGCTCAGTTATGAAATAGGTACTGCTTTGTTAGCAAATGAATGAACAATATTTCTTTTTTTTTTTTTTTAACATTGAAGTAATTGGGAACCACTGAACTGTTAGGCTGATGCCAACTCAGTCTTCCTGCATTTGTGGCTTTATGGACATGGATATGGACTTAAACATATATGACAGACCTATGGAAAAAGAGATTATATATTTCCTCAGAGTAACACATTATATTAGTGGGGAAAAAACTTCGTTAATAAGTTCTTTTGCTTACATCTGAAAGTACCATCTAGTACTTGGTCTTATATCTGACTTCAGAGGAATCAAAGATTATCTTGTCTTTATTTTTTGAATAATATCCTACTCGAGTAAAAACTCAATGTAAAAATCAGAGAAACAAATGAACTTTGAACTAGGGGTATATCAGTATTGCTTAACTTCAGTTTGTAGCCCAATTTGACTTGTAAGAAAATTAGTTATTAATCAGATTACGATATTGCTTTGTTTTTCCAGATTGTGGGTTTGAGTTGCCACAGAAATTGGAATTATGTTCTACCAACTTGGTCCATTCTTCATTAAGATATAAAATTTCAGAATATCATGAGTTTATTGTTTTTTCTTAAACAGCACCCCTAAAATAACTTACTTTATAGAATGAGAATTTCTCAGGAACTGAGCCTACGAAGACATTATTTTAGCAGAAAATTGGGTTAGTATCCCTTCCCTTTCTTCTGGCACTTCCCCCAATTAATGGAAGTTTTTAGGAAAGGAAAACAGGAAATGAAGTTCTTAAAGGACTTGTGGAAGTCTCTCCTGTTAAAATCACCTGTTTGGACTTTTCTTCTTTTTGTCTCCCACACTTCTAAGTTTAACACCACATGCAAAAGCCCAGTTAGAAAGAGATCTAAAAGGCCACATTTAACTTCCTTTTTAAGCCTTCATTTTTTTTTTTTTTTTCCTTTAGAGTGGTCTCAGATGGTAAAGATTAAGGTCTTTAACAGGCAGCAGTCACTGCTCACAAATAGTAGACCTCCCTAATTTACACCATTTTAATTACATCTAAGGGTTTTGCCAATTATATGGTGGACTTTTGCAGGGCAACGGAAGAGGGGTGGGTGTGGAGCCTGAACAGCTTTCTCTTTTAGAAATAGAAAAAACCTGTAATAGAAAGATGCAGCATTTGTTAAAGAGTGGAGATAACAGAATGGTAAGTTAAGGTACTTGGTTACACAATAATCTCCCATAGAGTATTCATTACTGCTAAATAATTGACTGTGTTGTCAGATTTCTCAGTGAGGAAAGGGTCAAGGAGGTCAGTTATCTGGTGGTAATGACCATAGCGGTCATTAGAAGGTATTAATGCTATTAAGGATAGAACTTTAACTTTTTATTGAAGTTTTTATTTAAATGATATTAACTTCAGTTCAACTTTTAATTGAGGTGCAACCATCCAAATTCTAAAGTCGGGCACCAAGAAGTAATGAACATAAAATTACATGTTCTTTTGATAGGTTGATGGGTCTTTATTAGAATTTCAAGGGCCTCTACAGAGCTATTATTAGACACAAACTGCTCTGAAGTCTTCTATTAGAATTAGGACTCCGTGAATGATTCTAGGAAATAATTTCAACCTGGACCACTGAAAGGTAAAAAAAAAAAAAAAGAAAGAAAAAGAAAAAAAGGAATAAGAGGAAGAAGCTTCTTTGGTTTGTGTTTTGCCTTTATTTTTACTTTTTTATTTTTATTTTTAAGGTGAAAGGGCCCATTTATATGGCTAGGTTTGGATGCATTTTCCAGGCCTTTAAAACACAATATACATCTCCCTTCTTTTCTTCCTTCCTTTCTTCCCTGCTTTTTTCCTTTCTCTCTGACTAACTGGAAATAGAAAACAATCCAAAAAATAGAAGTTTTCTTTTTTTCTCTAAATTTTAAGGAAGCTTGTCTCTTGAATATTCAACATATCTGTGTCACCAGTTCTATTAGAGTACCAATCTGAGAAGTCAGAATAAAGTAAACACTTTATTAAAATATTTAAATTAATCCAAATAAAAATGAAAGTTAATGCCAGAACCTTACCACCCATAATTTATAAGTAAGCTATTTTCTAAATAAAAACAACCATCCACCTGCAGTTCAGATCTCTTAGAGAAGTGGGAGGGATGCACAGTTTGGGAAGGGAACCTTCTATTACTACTTTTCTAGGAACAAAAGAGAGATAAGGCAATTTCAAGGTTCGTAATTTTACCTCTTTGAGCCAAGAATGAAGGAGCTATGGGTAGTGAACAATTTCATACACAAAATCATTCATACCTAAAACCCTTTGTTTTTTCATGATCATCAACTTTATGAAGATTTGGTGTTAAGTTGGTTGGCTGCCATTTACAGCAAAGAAATTTGCTAAAGGAATTGATAATGGCCTTTTTTTTTTGGAAAAGGATTTAAACTACTCTATATTTTTGGTAAGTAGCCAGTGTTTTGTCATTTAGACATGTCACATTACTATGAAAACATCATGCATCATAACACAGTATAACAATGTGATTTGCTGAAGTGCTAGTTTCTAAAAAAAAAAAAAAAGAAAGAAAGAAATGAAAGACGGTAGGCATGTTTTTCTTCAATGTGAAAGCCCTTCAGTGTATTTTTTCCTCCAGAGCCTACAGAAATAAGTGCTCACACTAGTCCTGCATCTCTGGATGCTCAGCTGTAAGTGAGCCTCTTTTGTAAATGTGAAAGAACAAACCTAGGCTTTGTTTCTGGTTAAGACAACATACATGTAAGATTATGACATGTTCCAGTGTAGCTAATTGCATATAAGCATTTATTTGTCAGGAAGCCAAAAGGACTAGAACCCAGATTTTAAAATACAACTCAAGACTTCAGTGATTTGAAATTATATCTTTTATAAGAATGATAATACTCTGTCATAATTCATTGACTAACCAAAGTATTAGTTTGGAATGACCTCAATATGGGAGGAAAAGAAAAGTGCTTCTGAATAGCTAGGTTTATGGAACCATTTCTGTGTAATACCTGGAAATTATTCTGATACATGGATTTCTCTTCTCCAGTATGTAGACTGAGGCTACAGTTCTCAACTGCCTTTTCTTGTCCCCAGTAAATAAAGTTGTCCCAATTTAACATGTAAAATTTTAAATTGAAGATCTCTTCTCATTTTAACTTGGGCTTTGAGAAGATCTTGTTTCATAGGTCTGTTTAATTTACTTCAAACCATCTTAAATTGAAATTATAAGGTCCCAGGTAAGAATATAAGCAGGTTATTACATTGTCCAACATTTAGAAAATAAAGGATTTTTTTCAACTATAAAAACAGTATAATGGAAATTACTTCATGTTGCTATTGTGGAAAAGAAAAACAATATAATGTATTACTTGTAGAATTTGATGAAAAACCTGTTAGTGCAATGGAATTGGGTATCAGCATTGATTTTATTTTCTAAGACATTTTTTGTAATAATTTTTACAATAGTTCAGGGAAAAAAGGTAAGATATTTTCAACCAGAGAGAAAATATTTATATCAAAGCCATCACCTGCTAGGACTTAGAAACAAGCAATAACCCCAATAGAAGTAAAATTATAGCCCGATATGTGAGCCTCTAGCATTCTTTGAAATTTGAGATATAAGGTAAGCTCTTCCATGTAACATGTATGAAGTCTGCTTAACAGTGTAACCCTTTCCTGATACAAGGGGGTTAGTTACTTTTATGTTTTAAATAATTTATTATTCTTCCTGAAATTAATAGTAATAGATATTCATTGAAGAAAACCTGGAAAGTACAGAAAATAATAAAATAATAAAAAAGAAATAAGCTCACAGTTATCTAGGCTGGGCATGGTGGCTCACGTCTGTAATCCTAGCACTCTGGGAGGCCGAGGCGGATGGATCATTTGAGCTCAGGAGTTTGAGATAAGCCTGAGCAAAAGCAAGACCCCATCTCTACTGAAAAAATAGAAAGAAGTTAGCTGGACAACTAAAAATATATAGAAAACAATTAACCGGGCGTGGTAGTGCATGCCTGTAGTCCCCTCGGAAGGCTGAGGCAGAAGGATTGATTAATCCCAGGAGTTTGAGGTTTCTGTGAGCTAGGCTGATGCCACAGCACTCTAGCCTGGGCAACAAAGTGAGACTCTGTCTCAAAAAGGAAAAAAAAAAAAGATCACAACTATCTTACCATTATATGACAAGGATAGCTAACATTCTGATGTATTGATGTATAATATTTCCTCCTAGTCTTTTTTCTACTGCTAATAGTTTTGGCAAATTTTTAAAAATTTACAGATTATATGGAGAGATTTAAATTAGATCAAAATATTTTATATTTTATATAAGCATAAAATATATTTATATTTTATTTTATATTTTATCCTTGTATAAAATATAAGCATATTTTCCATTAAGAAATATCCTTACCATGTCTAATTTTCCACAAGTAACATTTCATTTTGTTTCAGAGGTTTGTTCTCATATTTATTTTGCTAAACTCTCACATTGTGCGTAAAATATCCCATCTATTGTTTACCATGTTATTTTTAGAAAATTATTCTTCTAGCACTCTGTATTTGTGTATAAGATTAAGATTAGCACCACTTCTGTGCTTATGCAAATAAACTCATGAGGTTTTAATGACAGGTTTTATATTTACCAATTTTCCACTTTTTGGAATGCCTTTTTGGATAGTTTATGATTTCATCATTGGATTTCATGATTGAATAGTTTATGAGTTTTTAAGATTGAGATTGGTTAGATTTTAAATAGGTTTTACAGATATAGCAAAATATGGTTAGTAAACATTGTATATTACAGTTGTATAGTTGTACAAAACTAGGAGAAATACATTTATTGATCTCCTGAGAGCAGTAATTACAGCATAAAGAGATGGGATTCTATTCACATTCTTCCAGGGCTTCAGAATTTGTTGCTATCATTGAACCCAGCACTTCAACATTTCATGAGTAAGATGCAGCTTATAAGACTATTTGAGTTACTCTGTTGAAAGTAGCTTATTAGCTGTTGAAGTTGTCACATAAATGAGATATTTAAAATGACTTAAAAATTTACGGCAACATTTTGATTGTCAATTTAGGTAAAGGTCTTTAGAAAGCAAATACAATATACTCTAGATGTGGTTATGGTGTGAGTTGTCAATGTTCTTTTATAAGCATGGTTAGTATAGTGGATCATTACAGTACAAAACAAGCCTTTTTAGACCTTGATGACATTCTAATAGCATTCTACAGTATTTAGGAAAAGGCATTTTAGAAGATGGAAGTGTGACAACGTTCTCTACCTAATGTTAGGATTGTCAGCATTACATGCATTCCTTTCCCACAGGGTTTATAAACATTTTTTTAAGTGTTGGAGGATAGGAAGTGATGTTATGACTGGGATATCTATTTTGCTATGAACCATTGGCCATACTTTTCCCTCCTTGCCCAGATAAACAATAACAAATATTTGTCTAGCAGTTACGTGAGAAACATATTGAATTATGTTTAAATGCCTTTAAATAAAATTTTAGGAGCTTTTGCTATACAGGAGGGGCTTAACTGCTAGAATGATTGGTCAATTCATTTATCCACCTGTCCATTTATTTATCCTACAAATATTTGTTAAATGCTTAATATCTACCACACATTCCAATATATTGTCTTCTCTATAATTTCAAGTTTTGTGTTCTGGGAAAACTTGGGCTTCCTGTAGAAAAGATTGGTAGGGTTGCAAGAAAGGAGAGAGACAGACCATTTTCTAATTGAATGTCAGAAAAAATTGATCTTTAATAAGAATATTCTGGTATCAGCAAACTTTATGCTCAGATTAAATGGTAAATTTACAAAGATATGCATCTACATCTAAGAATCCAAACAGAAGAGCTCAATGAGCAGCTCAGAAGTGGATCAAAAAATCAGGCTTTGGACCAGAGAAACAATGACCTCCTGGAAAGAACTTGGAAGCTATAAATGAGCAGTAAGGGCAAGAGACTTGAACAAGAAAACCAAACAGACAACATTAAGATTTAGACTTCAGCTTTATATGTTTAAACAAATTCTAAAGAAACGCTTGGAAGTGATGCATTCTAGAAATACTGCTAGATATTTTTTATTTGATTTAATCATTTTCACATTTGGGGTGACTTGTTCGCACCAAAATGTATTTAGATTAGTTCATTCTTTACTATTTGTATCACATGTATTTTGTATTGAACTGGAATAGTTTGGTCTGCAGCCACAAAGAATCAGCAGATAAAACTATCCTAAATGTAATGCCATCTAGGATAGAAAATCAAGAAACTATGGGTACATGTACTGGGTCACTTCTCTGTTTACTTTTTTCTAATTTAATTTCATTTTAATTATAATGAAAGAGAGTATAAAGGACACATGTCCACCCTATCAATTCACATAAACTGTCTTTGATTCACATTTCAGTCTTTGACAGATTTTAAGCACAGAATGATAAAATCATACAGCATGAGGCTTTTACACCAGAAAATATGGAAATAGAACAGCAGTTGTTCTCTTTAGGACAGAGCCCTCAATCCAGAGAGAACAAGAGATTTCATCCCCTTCTATGAAGTTTACTCATTTCGGTCTGTTGCTTTAATTTATAGTGACAGCATCTGCAAAGAGCACAGGCTTACTCTGGTAGATTGCATTATTGTTCCCACGATTCACTCCCCTTTCCTATAAGAGGATTATACATCCCTGCCTATTACCATGTGACTTGCAGGCCTCCTGTGGAAGAGGATGCACCCCTACCCCATTAACTTTGAGCGTGGCCAGTGTGATTTGCTTTGGACAATGGCAAGTGAGCAGATGCTTTAAGAGCCATTACATGTCTCCACCAGCTCTCTGGCTCTTTTCCTTCTGCCACAAGAATAGCATGTCCAAATAGAGGCTTCTCCTTCAGCCTGGATCCAGGAATGAAGACAGATGGAGAAATCCCACAACCCACTCACAGCCATCCTTAGCAGGCATGTAATGTAAGAGAGAAGTAAACATTTGCTTTTGTAAGCCTCTAACATTTGAGGGTTATTACTGCAGCGAAGCTTACCAAATATATTAATAATTACCAAAGGCATGACCAAGTATTTCTCCAACCTCATCAAACCAGTCTGCACTTCTGCATGTCTCCCCGTCTCTAAGTCTTCCTCCAACATTGTTTTAATCACAAATAAGGGATCTCACACATCTTCCAGAGCTCCTTATTTCAAATGAGAAACCTTTCTATTTCCAAGGCAGCCTGTAATCTAATTTATATATCAAACTTATTTTCTGTTTCCACTCTACACAGGGTCCATCACTAGTTGAGCCAGTTTCCTCATTGTCCTGCAAGCTCTACACATGTTTAGAGCATTAGTATATAGTGGTTAAGAGTGGCTTCTGGATCCATACGGCCCAAGATTGAACCCTGGTCCCACCACAAACTAGCTGGGCAACCTTGAACAAATTAATCTATCTAAGTTTCAGTTTCCTTACCTGCAAAATCGGGTTAATAAGAGTACCCAACTCACAGGGGTGTAATATTAACTAATGTTAGGCATGTAAAATGCTTCGTGTTGTACCTGTGACATAGTAAATGCTCAAGAAGTGTTACCTGGTATTATGTTGTTGTTTTCGCCTGGAATGCTTTTTTTCCTTCTGGTTTATCTCAATTCTAACCAAACTTCAAGTTTGAGTTCAAAGCCCACTTTCTCTATGAAATCTTACCTTACAATTTTTTTGGTGCTGTCTTTTACTTGATTGCTATTATTATTTCCTGTGAATTAGGCTCTTCTTTCTGGTTCTGATCTTTTTGAAGATAAACAATGAGTTAAACGTATTTTGTATCTTTCTATGAGCTGAGGACATTATGACTATCCAATCTAATTGATTGATAGTAATTCCCCTGTTGTAGTTATTCATTTTGAGAGCTAGTTATTTTTGGGGGGTTGGGGTAGGAGGTTAAGGAGGAGTCAGTGTAGAAATAGCCACAGTTTTGACAGAATATTACTTTTAGACCACTCTGAAAATGGTTAACATCTGTCATGTCATCCAATTCTTTTCCTAAATATACCTCAACTTGAAAGATTCATGTAGCCATAACAGGAGGTTTGGTGTTGAGATAAAAACATGTCAAGAATTCAAAGCTAAAGGAAGGCCCAGGCACAAGGATTAGTTTTCAGTGTAAAGCTCAAGAGTGACCTCAGTATTACTGAGGTTAATCGGCGGAGTTTTGAAAGAGAAGATCATTCCTGGCTAAATGAAGTGTATGTTCTGCCAAGGTCAAGTTGTATTATTATTTGGGACTCACTGCTGAGTACTATATTAATTATTTTCAAATTGGAAAATAAAGTCACAGCTTTTCCAGGAAACTCGGGAAGTCAATTTATTTTAGTGAGGAAATGGAAGTATGGAAAAGCAGCTTGCCAATTCTATACAACTGTGAAGAACAGGGAATTGTGGAAAGCTTGCTTTATGAGTCATGGTCCGAGTAAAAATCCTTGCTTTAGGGATTAAGGTATGGATAAGTTATGTACAAAATAAGTAACCAAGGCTCTGTATGGATATTTTATTGTCCATTTTAATTTGTATCATTCACTAAAAAAAAAATCATGTGATATAAGCACATCACTGATCCATCTGTAAGTATTAAATCAAATGCAATTTTAGAAAGTACTACCCTCAACAGAGAACTCTATTATTAATTTAGCTGTGGCTAGGAAGCTTTGTTGGAGCTGGGAGCTAATGTTATAGTTAGACTAGATGAATGAGTTAGAAAAAAATCTGACTGAACGAGCACTGGTAAAAATAGACAATAGATATGTTCAAGGTATTGATAATTATAGTAGGGGAAAAGAATGTCAAATATTTTTATGGGAAAATTATTATGTTCAATGGCCATATTTTAATAAACACATGAAGAATGTTGAAAATGAGTGATTAGTTATAACCTAATTTTTTTAAGTATGAATATATGTGAAGGTTGTAGGAATATATATGTTAAGCCGAATAATGGTAGAAGAGGAGATTGCTTCAAAGAATAGAGTGTTATAAAGCCATGTTTATTAGCTTTTGTAAGAGCAACGCAGCACCATTCAATTTATTCGTTGCTTTACATTAGATAGTTCTCAAGAGACCTGAAATCCACTATTAAGCTTACTGATTTACATGCAAATAGTGATCTCTTCTCTCAGTTGTATATAGACTAGTATTTGTAAGGACTTTGTATTTTGCCTAAAAATATTTTACACTTATTTTAAAAATTATTTAAAATAAAAGGTGTCTCAATATCTAGTAGACATTTTAAACCAAAAACCTATACCTTTAAAAATAACAGATTTTGAAATGCAGCAAATGGTACATATGCAGAAATATCTACAGACATGCAACATAATTACTGGCAATCAAATGACTTGCCCATCAAAACAAGCAAATGGTGTCTGTTTTACTCTAAATTCATGGATGCTGTCTTCATTAGGAATGTTAACTTATCAAAACATCATTTGTTGCACTTGGAAAATGATTTTTTAAATTTCCTTAGGTGTATGATAGATTTTGAAAAACATTCTTTTGATGTGTGAGTTCAAATCAGGACAGTTGAATTGGAAAGAAAAGATTGAGAAGTAAATATTTGAGTTCGTCTATATTGACAGGAATTGTGAGTGGTATCAGTGGTTCAAAGTTGAGAAAGTTTCTGCTATCCCTATAAGAACTCAGAGTTGAATGTGAGAGAACGACACATAGCTCCATGCTTTGAGTTCAGTGTGGTAAGTCACAACGGTGGAAAAGGTGTCTATACCAGGGATCGTGATGGCTTTCTGGACATGCTGTACTGGAACCAAGTTCTAAAGAATCAATAAAAAATAGTCAGTTGAAAGAGTACTTCAAGATGTAGCTCAGCATGACAATGTCAGGAAACAGTATGTGATTTCACCAGGGTATAAAGGAAGGAGGAAGTGGCATAAGATGAGGCCAGGAGGCAGGCAAGGAGCAGACTATAAACAGACTTGTGTAATAAATGTGATCACTGAACTTCAGTGTGATAGCTAAGGGGCACCTGTGAAGAAGGTTTTTAAGCAGGGACGTGACTTGATCAGCTATGCAATTTAGAGGGGTCTCTGAGAGCAGTGCAGAGGGTGGATGGGAGACACAAAATGAGAGAAAGCAATGAAAGGTGGAGCCTTAAAGTTGTGACAGTGGGAACAGAGAAGAAAAAATGGATGTTAAAGGGAGGTTAAAGAGGTAGAAGGACTTTGGCCTAGCTTATCGTGTCTAGTTATAATTTCCATATCTATAAAATGGGAAGAATAATAATACTATGTATTCCATAGGTTGTGTTGTGAGGATTAAATGTAAGGCATTTAGCACAGGGCCTGGTACATAGCATAAGTTCAATAAATACTGGCTTATGATATATCATAATACATCAGCAGAACTTGGTAACTGATGGGAAGAAAGAAAGAACAGAGATGTCACCTCTGCAGGCTTTTAGAGTGGTAATGGGTGAAGAATGGTGTATTCTGACATAGGTAATTGTGGAGGAGAGATTGATTCTGAAGGATAGAAACCAAATTGTACTCATAGCAGGTTTAAGAATAAAATTGAAAGAGAAGAATTGTAGAAAAGATAGATTACTTTAACAAGATATTTTACTGTGACAATAAGGAGAAAAATAATATCATAGCCAAAGGGAAATGTTTAATAGATGTTTTCTTTTATTTTTGTTTTGAAGTTTTTTTTTGATAACATATATGAGTATGTTCAATTGAGTCAAGAGTCAGGAAGTAGTGACAAGGGGATGATTGCTATAATGAACCCTGAGATCTAAGTTGGAAAAAGCCAGAAGGTAGAAGAGAGCTAATATATGGGCAGGGATTAAAATTACTCAGGACATGTCTAGAAAGAATAAATCCATTGACAATGGAGGGGAGAGGAAAGCACAAGCTGGGAGAATCAGAGTTTATGGTAAGAGAGTAGAGCATGGGAGTTGATATTCACCTTCTAGATATGGCGATAATATGATTATGGGAGTGGGTTGCAGAATAGTGTAGGTCATTGGAATTGAGGAAGCCAAGGAACTGGAATATGGGAGGAGTCAACCTTATTTACATTGGAATTGTCCAAAGCAGAATGTCAGTGGGGATCGAGGGGAAGAGACAAAGATCCTGAGGCAGGTGCCATAATCCTCAACCAATGAATGGAAAAAAAGTCCAGGAGTAATGAGCCACACAGAGAGGTTCAGGATGAGTCTCAAGGGATCCATTTTTAAATTAGGGTAAAGAAACAGTGGTTTGGAAAACGCTATAGGAACATGAAGACTGACTCTTCTGCATATTGTAAGTAGAGAGGCAAAGAATGGGCAGCCTCTACTTCTGAGGAAAGGGCTAGTGGGAATATTAAGGGGAAGATAAACTGGGAACAGTATTGGGGTGAGAGCAAGTGAAAAGACAGAAAAAGAGGTCTCACTTTTGAGTAGTAGTGAAGAATGGCAAGGATGGGAGGCATGGTGGACCTAAGTGGTCCCTAAACTTCCATTCCTGACATTGGCAGAGGCATTGGATTGTGTCAGCATCCCAGGCCTAATAGAAAATATATTCAACTCTCTATTTTGTATGCCTATGTTTTGTTTCTTTTTCTGTTCTGCATCTAACATTTTGCCTATTTCACTGTGTATTAGCTTTTCAGCCAGATAATTGAGGGAAAGAGATAGTGAGAAAGAATGAACATATAATCAGTAGATGATTGCATATTGTAATGAAACCTTAACAAATTGTTGAGTTTTTGTGAAATCACTGCTGCAAAAAATTGGTACTATCTAATGGCATGATCCAAGTAAAATGGTATCATAAATGAGAAGACCACGTTCTGTATCTATCTCCTTTTTTCCCTTTCTCTTTCCCTCTTTTTCCTACTTTATTTTTTTTCTCCTCATTCCCATTTAAGACACAGTTCTTTAACTACCAAAGCACTGTGTGTGGTTGTTGATAGGATGAAGTGTTAGAGGTGGTATACAATAAACAGAACTTTGTTCCTATTCCTAAGGTTGTTATAGATAAGAAAACAGATTTGGCAATGTACATAATAATAACTATAATGCCAGGAAAAGTCATGGACTAAAATCAGGGAATAAATTATATCTTATGGAATTATAGAGGAAAGAATAATTAAAGAATATGAAATACTTCATGAATTTATGTCTTAGTGGGAATTTGGGTCCTGATATGGCAATAACACTCCCTAAATTTCAAAATCTAGGTGACTTCATATATTATATTACTTTGGTTTTCTTCCATCAGCGTGAATAATTGACATATATATGATATATAATATATAAGTGCTCTTCCTACTGAATAGCTCACACTAATGTTATGACCTATTGACACTGGGAAAAAGCCCTGAAGATAATTAAAGAAACTATAGGTGATCCAGAGTATCTCAGTTGCTTTTGCATGATTTACATGAACTTACGGTTTGCAGCTTATCACTGATGTATGTGCTTAGAGAATAGAGATAGTTGCTCTTAGAGAATAGAAAGTTCCAGGTACATATAGAGAGGGTGCTGCAGCCATCTTCATCTATCTTGACTAGAACTAATGGTTGTTTTTATATAGCACCAACTATTCCAGTGAAAAGTGAAAATCATTCATATATTCATTTATTCATTCAGTTGTCAAATCTTCATTGAATACCTTCCATGTGCTAGGAACCACGCCAAACTTTTGGAGAAACAGTAGTGAGCAAAACCAGACAAGATTGTTCCCTAATAAGGCTTGAGGAAGATGGAGTGTAATATAATATTTTCACAATTATAAATAAAATTGCACCTATAAAAAATACCACATGGATGAAATTCAAAGTGTTAGAAGAACTTGTAGTTGATTTGATGCAGTCAGAGAGGTCGGGGCAGGTGTTCATCAAGCAAGCAAAATGGAGTGGAGATCTAAACAGTGATTAGGCATTTAATAGGAAAGGGGGGGAAACTAAAAATGCTTTCAGGCTGATAGAGTATTGATGGTTATAAGACTGGAGAAAGATGACGGTGCTAGAGGAGAGCGGCCATGGTGTGGGGCAAGATTTGGGAGGGAGGGAGCAACCAGACTGCGTGGGGCCTCGTAGTTCTTTGCTGTGAAGGCAAAATACAGAGAAAGTAGACTCAGCTTTTATTCATATTTTTACCTTAATATAGGCACGTCTCAAGGCAAATGCCTTCCCAAAAAATAAAATGGAAAAGATGTTATTGTGATAGAATATGTTAGTAGAATGTAAAGATGATAATGTTCCTTATTTTTTTTTCCAATAAAGGCAAGACAGCATACCTCTTCTTCACTTATAAAATAAATAAATAAGAGGAAAAAATAAGATCTCTAGCTCCTATCTTGTTTATCCTAATCAGGATTAGCTTTATCCTAATCAACAATCTTATATTCAACCTTAATGATATTTCATTAGCTTCTCAGAACCACCTTTCCTGTCTAGGTCTAATTATATCTAATGTAATGTATCTCAACTCACTATATTAAATCATTTTTTAAAAAGCGTTTTAAAAACATTTAAAAATCACTCCAGAGCTTTGATTTAGGCCCTAGAGAAGATTGAGTTCTCTTATTTCCTTTTGAGGTCCATGACCTCCAATTTTCTCCTTAACATGTCTTCCTTATTCTCTTCATATCTTAAGGAGATGAAAAGAAATAATTTTCTTTTGTAACAATTCATAAATGTCTACATAAATAAGATGTAAACATAAACATCTGTTCTAATCAATCCTTAAAATAAGGCAGTTATTCAATATGCCTCACATTGTAAACCACCTTGCCTGTGTTCACATTAGCCCTCACAGATAACCCTTGATTGATTGAGAGTCTTAGGCACATTCAGTAGTATATTCTAATATCCTGTTATCCTCCAAAGAGACCGAGGTTCTAAATCTTATGAATGCTAAGCTTCAAAGAATGTGATTCAGAAAAGATACAGAAATGCTACTTCTGAGAATCTATATAGTAGTAGCATGTGATTCTGTTACAGAAATGTACAAACAAAAAGTATACAAGCCAATGTATACAAACAGAAATGTACAAACAAAAGTCTGAAGATGTGAAATACATAGTAAGGAATCATTAGCCACTGCTGTTTTTCTTTTATGACCTTTTGGTGGAATGTTTTCATAAACTACTGCCATTGGATGTACTATCCAGAGAATCCTCAGATTTCTTTTGAGGCACATCATGGATACTATTTTTAATGGGGGTGCAGAAGAAACAGATTTCTCTTATTTTACTCCCTGGAAGGTTCTTGTGAATTCTTTTTCACTGAAAATAATGTTTTTTTATCTAATAAAGAAAACATGCCCATCCCCTATCTGTGATGGTAATGAGTAATCAGATATGCATTCAATTAAACCTGGAATGCTTAGTGTACAGAACGATGGATCTGAATGCAAGAGAAGAATACAAATTATATAAATGGAAGAAGTGGAATATACAATAGTGTACAATACAAGAAAGAAAATCAGAAAACTAGGATCTTCTAGGCAAAAAGAAAGAAAATTTCTTGCCGTCCTCTAAGTAAAAACTGAAAGACCTATGTTTTTTTTTTAATTAATTAATTATTTATTTTTTATTTCAGCATATTATGGGGGTACAAATGTTTAGGTTACATATATCACCTTTGCCCCACCCGAGTCAGCACTGTCTGGGAGGGACGACAGACTTACGTTAACCAAGTCTGTTGAACTTGAACTTTGGGCTTGTTTCTAAGAGTAATGGACAGAATGGTGGCTTCTAGAAGATAGATCTTGAAGATTGGTTGAATTCAGTGTGGTCCCTAAATTCCACTCTGTGAGAAATAACAATAGCTATAATTGGAACTTGAAGAAAGGGCAGTTTATTTGAAGAGACTAAAAATAGTATAATCTAGGTATTTTCTTGATAAAATTGTAAATAACAGGGTGTAAGGGTTCCATTTAAGGAAAGTAGGGAACATGTTGTTTTTAGGGGATTGCATTTTAACCTGGAAAGAAAAAAAAAAGCCAATGTTCTTATGCTAGAAATTATTTTTGAAAATGTTCTTAGTGGTTGGAGATTTGAAGATGGCAAATCAGCAAATAAATGAAGGTATCTTTAAGGAAAAAGACTGTTAACATTATTTTTCCAGAAATGCAATATCATTTGCTTGGAGGAACAGAAATGATTAATATAGTCTTTTTGTTCAGGGAAGCTATTCTACAAGATAAAAGGCTAGTAATCTAATAACTAGCATATCAGTATTATTTTATTTGCTTTTCCTGTTTGCAAAATAACTTCAGTGCTATCTTGTTATTGTTGTTATACTTGGCTAGTTATACATCTGTGATAAGAGAACATAATTAATGTGAAAAATTATACTGAAATGGTTGTGTTTATTTTGTGTCACTTTAGCAATGCCCCTTCAGGAGTGCTGTTCTTATTTTCCACTTGCATTCAATAATAGGCTTGCAGCCAGTGGCGTTGTATTTACACAGTTTTTGTCAAAACAATTTTATCTCTAATAGATTTTGATCTACATTGGCTGAAAACTTCTGTTTCTGTTTAAAACTTTAATGTAATTTCTTACGTCTCTATTTCAGGCAATAGAAAAACTTTTGAACTTATATGTACTTGGCAGCTGTACAGTTTTTTCTTTAACTAAGTTGATTTATTTTTTTAAATAGGGGGAAAATGTCCTTAAAATTAGGCATCTTGTTTTTAAATGGGCTTGGAGGAGAGCAACAAATTTAAACATAGTCTATTCCATTCATTCGCCACAGAAGGGAACATTTTAAAATACTCCGTGTGCTATGACCTTCAGATGATTAGAATTGGTTACAAATAAAAATGAATTTGTCATAAACATTAAATGAACCCCCAAGAAACCTTATTTGAGAATATGTAGTGATATATTTTCATTTTGATGCAGAAGGATTTACATGTGTGATTCCCCATTAGCATTACTCAGGTAAATCCCATTAAAAAATGCATATGCCTCTGTGTGTATAAATTTATACATGAAGCACAGTTAAAGTATATCAGTGTTAATACTGTACCGTGGGAATACCATATGATGAGGAAATTGGCAATACAATTAGAATTCCAGACAGTATTGGAATCTTTTCATTACGATAAAAAAGTTTTTATGACAGTGTTAAGAGGATAAATCGAGACTTACTAGGACAACTAGAACAACTCTGTACGTATCAATATAACTCGCATGAAACAATTGTAATAAGGAGGATTAATGCTCTGAATCTCTTAAAATGGGCACCTCTCTTTTCATTGTGTTGTCCTAATGGATATTTGAAATCTTCTAGCCCTGAAAGTAGGAAGTGGGAATCAATGGTAAAACCCACCTACCAGGATGGATGTTATGTTGAGAAAGGTATATCCTGTATGCCTCCTTCTTTTTTCTTTCTTTCTGTTTTCATTTTATTCCTACATTCTTTTATCCCCTGCTTTTTTCCCTCCAGATTCATGAGCATGTTTCCTTTTTTTTTTTTAAAACATTTCATCTATCGAAGAAGGGTTATGGGTTTTCTTTATGCCAACCAGGTGTCATCAGAGAGAAACAAAGATAGGAGCCAGATCCTTTATGAAAATGGACGTTTGAGCTATAATGAACTTGATACTTAGTCTTGATTCTCTGCTCAGAACAAAGCCATCTGAAATAGAAATTAAAATGCATAGTTCTTCATCTTCAGTTAGGATTCAATTCATAGGCTTAAATAAACTCATAATGCTGACTGCAGCTATTTGCCTTTTTTCCCTGTTTCTCATAGGTATATTCACCTGACACTCTGAAATATTGATGAATCCTACAATGTTCACGTGTACACGTATATACAAGGCATATAATTTTGACTCATGAAAACTCAATTGCAGACCCTGAGAATAAGACCTTTGCTGGAGTTGACCATTCCCAACAGATGATTTGATGTTAACCAGTCTGATTTAGTTTGGTGATCTTCTATTTGCCATAGAATGATACAGAGGCATTTAAGTCCAATGTCCACACAGATCTCAGTCCAGATGGAGTTGGGGTTCTTTAGGAACTTGAAGGGATATTGAGGATGGGAAGTTGCTACTCCGAAGTCTGTCAAATAATGTCAGGAGAAGTGATGCTTTCTGTGAAGGTCATTTCTTTGTCCTATCAAGTGTTTCTAGGACAGCATCAGAGAGGAAAGCTGTCGTAATTTCTAACCTGGCTAGATTATATCTGGCGACCTTGGAGCAAAAAATTCTAACATAGTACTGTTTTCTTGAGACATCCATTTGATCTCTGTAAATACTGCCCAGGGGGGTTTGTTTCTAGGATGTTTCTGAGAGTTCTGCTGGCCTAGGAAGTAAGGAAAGATTTTAAGTACTTGAAATTTTTTTTCTTGTTTTCTGTAAAGTGGCACAAAGTCTATATGACAAGGCCCTGGATTGCTTTAGTTCTCTATTGTATTTTGAGAACCAAGAGTTTTTTTAATCCCTTAGCCTCTGTCTGTTTCTCTCTGCCTGTCTCCTTTTTTCTTCTCTCTCTCCTCACCGACCATCATGTGTTTCCCTAAATATGTAACTTATTTTTAGCTTTCTCAATGTCCCTGATTTCTTACACAAAGAGCTCAGTAGGTCTCCATATGATTACCTAATAAAATTCTCTTCTGTCTTTGTCAAAAGAGGCTTCCTCTTTTCTAAAAAGCAGCCGTGATGCTTCTGGTCTTTGACAGACTAACAGGTATATTTACTGTAATCAATGGATCATTCAAACACAAAAGTTACAAACCAAATAAATCCTGTTTATGGATTTACTTCAGTGACAAACCTAAATCTTTTATCATCTTTGCTGTAAAACATGCATTGGTACATAGCTAAGGATGGTGCTATTATCCAGTTAAAGAAAAAAGAGTATTTACTTTTGATAGTGACCTAATCCCAAAATGTTAACTGTACTTAAATTTTGGCTCTGTGCATAGGAAAATTAGGTTAATAAATAAAAAACCAATTATTCATTTGTATACATAGTATTAGGAAAAGCTATTAAATATTTCATCCTAAAAGGAGGACACTTTAAAAAGCAAGGTAGTACTGAGGAAATTTTCAACCTTAAATGTTTTATTTAAATGCCATTAAGCTATCTGCAATGTTGCTGCTTTTTCCTTTTCCATCATTGCTGATTGTCAGTATATTTATGAGTAAATAGACAATCTCTCTCTTTTATATCTGGCCTCTTCCTACCTTGTATGTTTCTTTTCTTTTCTTTCTTTTTTTTTTTTTTTTTAAGACAGGGTCTTTCTCTGTTGCCCAGGCTGGCCTCCAACTCCTGGGCTCAAGCGATCCTCCTGCCTCATCCTCCTAAGTCCTCCGGGGACTATAGGCTTGTGCCACTGTGCCCAGTTACCTTGTATGTTTCTTGATGGCACTGTGTAGTGTGGGTGACATGGGAACTCCCTCCTGTACTGATGAGCTCACATGCTTCAAATATGGCTGTGTTGAATTCAAGTTAAATCTGGCAAGAGGAGCAGGTGGGTGGTAAGGGAGGCAGACACTGTTTACATACAAATCTTGGGAACCTGGCAGAAGGATCAGAGCATGGCAGGGAGGAATATTTGAAAAATATCACACAAGGTTGAATAGTACTTTTTAATAGAAAATTCTTGTTTTCACTGTAATTTTATGCTTAGATGCTTTTAATTTGATCCACATTTAATTTGGCATTCCTTGGAGAGGACATCGGTTATATGAAAAACTATCTACTCTATTGCTAATGAAACAGGATTGGTTTCAAGGGCTACCATGATGAGATTGTATTTTAATGGTGCCCACCTGGAAACATTGAAGCACATACCTCTGGAGTCATCTCTATCATCTCTAGGCTCACTCTTCTGTTTTTTTCTTTTTTTCTTTTTTTTTCAAATTTAGGGGGCTCAAGGGGAAGGATGTTGAGTCCTTGGTGGTGACTCAGTGACGCAGGGCCCACTCTTCTGGTTGGCCTAACAAAGTCATAGTTTTGAAGAAAAATGGGTCAAAACTGTGCATTGAAAAAGCAGGTGAAAAGCTAAGTTTGGACATTTGAGTTGTAAAGGATCATTTAAAGAACTAAATGGCTGTTACACATCTGAGGACACATATAATATATAGTAGATCTGTTTATATATATTTGGATTCCCCAAAACCCAATCACTTTGACACTGTAGTGAAAAAATAATGGTATTCAACACTGGTGTGATGAATTTCACGGAGACATAGATAGAGATTCTGAGTTTAGGCTAAGCAACTGTGTTATAATTATTTTAGTTAGAAATCTGAACCTGCATATAAGGTCTACCACAAACATTATATTAGAAAATTAATGTCTCCTACGTTTTAAAAATTAGGCTTCCATTATTTCTGAAATTCTAATGGCTGAACTAGCAACAGTAAAGATGTCCAGGTTTCAATGAAATATATTTCATAAATTAGCTTATCATTGCACTGATTTAGCATGCCTAGCAGGTGAGAGACAAAAACATGTGTTATCTTCCCTAGGGAACCTTCAATGAATGTCATTCTGGCTTCATATGTCTTTCTTTTTTCCCCTTCTTGAACTGATATAAAATTCTAATGTGTGCCCTCTAGTTCCATCTTCATTGAAATCTAGCAAAACCGCTGAAGGTAAGATAGTGGCAATGGTGCATGAAAAAAGGGAAAAGGAATACAGTGATTCATAGCTCACTTGAAGAAAGTTGCAATTGTTAACAGTGCTACTTTTGTATATAGACAAGTTAAAATATGTCATATATCAGTGTTAAAAATAAAGTTACTAATCTTGGCTAGTTTCTTAAAGTTCACAAGAAAGGCACTGAAACTATATTGGTATCTCAAAAATATTTCCATATGTATCTGAGGGCATACTATGTCACTATCTCCTAAAACAATAGTCAAGAAAGTATATGTAAGTGATAGAATATCAGTAATCTTGACAAGTAGTAGTTTAAATACCAGAAATGGTAGATATTATGAAAAACCCTGGTTCTATTATTGTGAAAATGAAATGTGACATTTTTCAAGTATAGTAACTCAAGCCAACATTCCTTATCTCTCAGTCTTTGTTCTTCTATGCAAATTTGAACCTCTGATGCAATTATCATTTTGCAAATGATGTTCATTGGTCTTCACATCTACAGATGCCAGTGCTTTCAAAACCAAAATATTCTTCTCTTAAGGCATTTTTTTCCACTTGGTAGATGAGAAAACTGAGGTATGTAACCATATATGTTTCCTTTTACTGGTAAGAAAAATAGGATCTTAGAATCATACTCACTTTCATATTTTGCAGTTCTCTTTTTACAAATGAAAACATCCAGTCCTTTTCCCTTATATTTTAATAGGAAGAGTGAGCAGACTTTAAATGGCATCCTCAGTTTTTAAATGCAGCTGTCTGGCAAAAGCTTTGGCCAAGATTTTCTTCTGATAATGAATAAGGCAGGATGAAGAAACACCAATAATTTATAAGTCTTTAAAATAAATTCCACAATGTTGAAATTAGACTGCTCAAATCTAGTCCATAGATGTTGGCAGTACATAATATGAGTGCTAAAAGTTACTATTCTTTGTGGCAATTGAAGCTCAGAGCTTCATTCATGCTCATGGAACATTGGGGCCACCATAATTCCAGTCTGCACAGCTCTATAAAATATGCCTTATTAGTCAGAGCACAAACATATTTAGATCTTCTGAAGTTAATTGAAGAATTCAAAGTTTTACATTATCAACATGACTATACTTGCTTTTCTATCACAAGGGAAAGTATGTAAGTGTACCCTAAAAGGTATACCACTTAAGCTATATTAAAAAAAGATAAATTGTAATATATGGAAGTGCACCAAAGTAGGAATTTATCTAGAGTCTTTAGATCAGTATTTCTCCATTTATTGTCTTTTCAATTAAAATAATGGAAATGGACACTGTCAGTTATTGTGACCTTAGTAATTATGAGCATGAGATTTGCATGTGTTCTCATTTCTGTGACTTCAGTAAGCCAGAACTATACAGTAAGTCCCAAACTTAGCTAGAGGAAAATTTAGAAGGAGTTGTTTAAAAAACAGATATTTTAGAAAAATATATTGATTTGAGCTGGTTTTGGTTTAAAAATTATAACAAAATATCTTATTCTTAAGTAAGATTTGGTTTCTATTAGTTCCCTCTCTGGTTATGACTTTCTTATGAATTACTATTTGTCTATATAGAAATTAGTGTTTTAGCACTATTTTGTAAATAAAAATGGTGCTCATTTTCAGAATTGCCTTTTTGGTGAGCACATATTAGGGCATTCCTTTTGTTGAAGCACCTTAAGCAAGAGGGGTTGGGTCTTTCTTTCTTATTTATTACACTTCCCACTCTGTCATCATCAGGTCTAATGTTTAGTGAAAATGGCTTCCAGTTGCCTGGATGTGCTTTGACAGAAATGACAGTAGAAACTGTATCTTAACTTACTTGAATCAGTGCTGTAGAAAAGCACCCAGGCATGCTGGAGACAGCTTTTATGAGGTACATTTTGTCAGTGTAAACACTATGAAATCCAACACATTTGGAAGAGCATACTCTGCGTTTCTTAGAATGAATGAATCACTAATGGATTAGAGAGCACAGCCTAATAAACTTAGACTAGTCATAAGCATATGTGGCCTAATATTCAAATGTAGGAAATCCAATTAAGCTCCAGCTCTCTTTAGTTTTTCATTCATGAGGCAATACCTCTACGGAAAAAGCAAATAACTAAAAAGTTTCTTTTTCCAAAAAAAGGGCATTGCATTTTTAAAATATAAGTTTGAAGTTAGTCTTCCACAGATAGCCAATTTAATTATGCTAAAAATGACATTTTTAATTAAACACCAAGGTAAGCATAAATGGATTTCAAAATAATTAATCAAACATCAAAAAATTGAAACCTTTTTCTGCTTGAGCAGCAGAAATGAAAGAACCAGTCTTCGGGTCTCATAGAGATTCAATCTAATTTAATTCTCTGTCTTCTCTAAATAAACATTCCTAAAACCTTTTTTTCATCTGGGGGAATAAGGATGAGAGGGGTAATCAATATTTCTAGCATTTTAATTAAAACCGTTAGTGGAATAAATCCATTTAATTATCAGTTAATGAAATACAAGGTCATTTACCTGACAGGAACTTTGAGGGTGGATTACTAGCTGGAATAAAGCAGAAGAACCCAATGTCACAGCCATTTAACTTCTGTCAAATTTAAGGTTAAAATCCTTTTAGACTGTTTAACCTATTCTCTACCATTTTTCTATTATGTATGCCAATTGGCAGGAGAAATGCATGTTAAAACTTATTTTACATTTAATTGTGCTGCAAAGTTTTCATTAAATTTCTAGAAATTTCTTTATATTTCTAAGGTATGAACCGAGAGGTTATAATAGATTCTAATGTAATTTTATTTTTATTTTGTGTTTATCACTTATAAAATTAAAGAGACATTTGGTTTTTTTCTTACTACAAATCTTATGAATTGTTTCTTCTTTTTTATAAAAATTAATAAAATATAAATTTTAGTCTGTAAATTTAGGATGCAAATATGGAACAAATATGTAATAGCAAACAAATCACTTTAAATAATTTACAGTTAATTTTATATAACTCCCTTTTTGAAGTGACCTGCATTTCATAAGAAATAATATAAAAAAGTAAGAGCTGATTGGTCACAGAGCTAGGTTTGCAAATTGGTTTGGTAAGTAGTTTAAAGTTGGTTTAACAAATGATGAGAAGGCACAAAGAGGGTGTTGTAGAGAAGAGTTCCTTGTCTTTGATGGTATGCTGGGTTTCCCTCAGTAGCATACACTGCTAATATTTTATATAGATCACTTTTTAAAATGGAGCCTGAGAAGGGCTTTTGTTCTTTCTTTCCACAATATTGATGTTGGATTAATTATCTGAAGATTGGAATTTTATTTTAATTTTGTAGATTTGAGTTTGCCTTATAGCTATAAAGTTCAGAGCTAAAAAAGATAACTTGTTTTGGGGCCCTGTTTTTCCTTTCTAAAATGAAACTCCCCAAACATTAAAGTAATGTGCAATACAAATGAGTGCATCCAGTTTACTCTATTGTATTTCATCCTAAGTCACCTTAGCTGTGTGCTGTGCAAGAAACCTAACATATCTTACAGTAGTTTGTCTTTTAAGGACATACAAGTGAGCTATTCTAACTTTTAAATGCTAAGTACAATTAATTTACAAAAACCCATGCCACCTAAGAAAAGAAAAATAAATCAATTAAAGCTCAAATGTGGTTTTTGTATGTGTGTGACTTTTTTTTTTTTTTTTTTTAAAGAGACAAAGTCTCACTCTGTTGCCCAGGCTGAACTTGAACTCCTGGGTTCCAGCAATCCTCCCACCTCAGCCTCCTGAGTGAATAGCTGGGACTACAGGAGAGTGCCACTGCACCCTGCTCAAAGGTGTTTTAATTGGACCAGGGTTCCCCATGAAGGTGGAATAATAGTAAAGGCAGCATTATTATCCCTGTTTTGCATTCATCCAGACTGTACAAAGATTTTTAATACTTTGAGAAAATAACAAAACCTATTAGGAAGGTTAGTTTAGGCTGGATAGTTCCAATAACTCTCTTTCCTCTATTTTATATTTTAATAAGTGTAATCCTTGAGACTCACCAAAGAGGATTGTAAAACTTGCTTGTTCTAAGCCATAAGGTGAGACATACAAAAGAAAAAATTATCCATAATACCTAATTATTCCACTTTGGATTAGAATACAGAGAAACAACTAGAGATGGCACTGCAAGGACCAGAGGGCCTTGGCGCCTCTATGGGTTGTTTCGTGCTCTTCATATTGACCAGTTGTAGGAATTTGTCCAATCCTCTTTGCTCTTTAGTATATATTTTATTGGTCCCCACCTTGGGTGCCCAGTGAGCCCCACTTATAAACTGTGCAGTTTATGCCTTGCCCAATCCTCCATATTCCTAACCACTTTCAAATCTTTAAGCAAGGTGCCCATGATTATTATACATGTCACAGCAGCCAAGAATCTTGAGTTTAATGTGTTCCTCACTCTTCTAAATTGTTTGAATGACTCTCTGTCATCATGGAGGTAGTGGGGTGTCTAATTGTCTAGTCTATGCTATGTGGGGTTGTCTTTGTTTGTTCTGCTATAACAACATACCTGAGTCTGGGTAATTTATAAAGAACAGAAATTTATTTCTCACAGTTCTGGAAGTTGGGAAGTCCAAGATCAAGGCACTGGCAGGTTGGTGTCTGGTGAGGGCCTAGTATCCACTTCTGAGATGGCGCCTTGTTGCTGCATCCTCCAGAGAGGATGGATGCTGTGTCCTTACATGGCAGAAGGGAAGAGCACCTTCCCTTTAGCCTTGAGCCTTTTTATAAGGGTGCTAAGCCCTCGTGGCTTAATCACCTCCCTAATGCCATACTTCTTAATATTGTTACATTGGGGATTAAGTTTCAATACGAATTTTGGAGGGAACACCATCATTCAAACCATAGCGGGGATCAATTGTACCTCCATGTATTGTAGAAGATCCACTTCCTATAGAGATTATTAACAACAAATCACTGTAATATCCTTTTGGTCCCCTTACATCTTAGATTCATTTTTTATTGAGTATTTTTTTTCCTGCCACCCTTAGACCAAGGATTCTAGATCATTTTCTCTTCTCTATATAGTGTACATCTTCCCTGGGAGTCTTATGATTTAGGATTTTTTTTCTCCTTCAGTTGCCAAGGCTAGAGTGCAGTGGCATCATTATGGCTCACTGCAACTTCAAACCCCTGGGCTCCAGCGATCCTCCTGCCTCAGCCTCCCAAGTAGCTGGATTGTAACTACATGTGTGTTTCATCATGCCTCGGTGTGTTTTCTGTTTTTTGTAGAGATGAGGTCTTGCTATGTTGCTCAGGCTGGTCTCGAACTCCTGGCCCCAAGTGATCCTCCTGCCTCAGCCTCCAGAGTGCCAGGTATTTAGGATGATTTTAACTGCCACCATATTCAGTGGTACCCAGATTTACATCTTGAGCTCAGTCTCTGCCCACTTTGCATACTATAGCTTCATCTTCAATTGCCTATAGAAGATTACTAGTTTTATATGCTGTTGACACCTAAAACTTTCCATAACAACTAAGTTTATCTCTTTCTCCTTTTCTGTTTTTCCTGTCATTACCCTGCCAATATGTGCCAGGCTCCTCAGCAATAGAGGCTGAAAGTAATTTTCACTCTTCTTCTCTTCTTTATTTCCCCAATGGGAACCATCAGCTGCCAAATCCTGCTGAGTCTTCCTTGATAAGGCCTCTTGGAATTGTGCTTTTCTATTTCCCCAGCTGTCATAGGAGCCTAGCCCTTTATTTGTTTATGTCTAGATTACTCCACCTACCCCCTTACCTGATTTTCCTTCTTTCTCTTGGAAACTCAGAATATCAAGAAGCTGGATTATTTTTAAGCATTCTTTTGTTCTTTATAAAATCACAACACATTTCTTAAAAGGAAATTCCATACATTATAATCATTACCTGTTGGATCTAACGAAAGGGATTTTGCCTTTTCTTTAAAGATGCTGCCAGCCATCATACCAAATTAATTTTTTGTTTCTAGTCAGTAAGACTTTACTGTCCATTCAAGTTATAACTCCACTGCTGTTCTCTAAGCTTGTTCATCTTTCTCCTCACTTGATATTTTCTTCCTATTCTTCTTTTTGAATGCACACCTCTAAAATGTTTGAATCCATTACTGATTTACTGCCAGGGACAACTTTGCATATTATAACATTTCAAGCGTGGAAGAGTCACTCTAGTAATTGGTACATGTTTGGTCTCAATTTAGATATTCTATCATTGAAAGTTCAGTTACCATGTTTGGCCGTTTTTCCCCTTTTCCTTTTATTTATTGATAAATAAGTTTTTGTTTTTTTAAAAAAATTATGGGTACATAACTATCTTTATAGGGCACATATGATGTTTTGATTATTAATAAATAAGGTTTTATATCAATTTCCTTATCTATGGGAATAATAATACTTATCTTGAAGAGCATAATAAAATTGTTAGGTATTAAGTAGCAGGTTTGTATTTGTTCATTTGTGTCTCTGGTCTCTGAGGTTAGTAAAACTAGAGCAACAAAATATTGCCTCATTTTTATTTATAGTGAGGAATTGATAGGTTCAACAGAAAAGCACAATAGTTGATTTGCATCATTTCCCATTCATGTTAGTTGAATGACTGGCAATTTCCAGGTTTCTGCCTGTTAAAAATCTGTACAGACTCATAGTAGCAAATCAGAAGGCTTATGTCTTGGGCCGTTTGGGTTCTTCTGCCATGTGCACAAGTCAAATTTGAAACCATTGTACCTTAAATTCTTAACTAATTGCTCAAACTTAAAGTCATTATTTCAGATCTTTGTTAAAAATCAGACTTTGCCTTATAAAATGCCCATAATTTCCAGCAGCTATGTATCTGCTGTGTCATTTTCTCTTTCAAAAAATATCATGCTCAGTTTAATATTGGTGTATCATTTGCAACTGGCTAAAGGAGCTCTGTGAAGCCATTACAAACTCTAGTTTCACAAGAGCTGGACTCTGAAGCCTGCACCACTGACACCCAGGGTCTGTTTTTCTGACACAGTCCCACAACATATTTCTTATACCCTAAGGGCTACCCTAGGAAATGTTCTGTCATGGAATGAAATGGCATTGACTAAAATGAGAATTTTCTTCTCTATGAGAAAGTGAATTGAGAGGAACCCAATCACAAATGCAACAAACCAATTAAATCAAAACAAAACACACAATTCTGTGGATTAATTAGAGTGAGATTATACCACACTGATAGTCTTTGTAAAAGATACCTTCCATATAATTAGAAATATTATGAGGGAGCTATTTGTATACAATATATAAAGGATACAAAAGAATCATATTCTAAGGACTTCTGTAAATTCACAAATAATGAATGTAGGATTTGCAACCTCAATCTTGTTTCATACATAATTTTTGGGTGGTAAAATATTTTGATGAGGAAATCTCAACTGAGAAGTAGAATTCAGAAAAATTAATCAAATAGGAATAAGGTATCAATGGGTAAAATTGATTAATGAAATAGAAATATTGACTATTGGGAAAATAAACAGCAGATTAAGAAACAGTTGATTGTAGCAAAGAACCATCAGAAAAATGAGTCTTATTTGAATTAAGATATAAAGGTCCTACCTACTTGGTCATTAACATTCTATTTATTCTCCTTCTACCTTCATGACTCTAGTAAACTACATGAAACTGTATGCGGTTTCTCAATAGATTGTAAATAAAAGATGTTAATTGTAACCCATATTAAAATATACTATACAGGATAAAGCATATAGTATATTTGAACAATTTATTATTGGACCTTTTAATAAATCTTTTAAAATATTAATGTCAGGTTTCACTCTGATGTGTGAGATAGGGTCCTCAATGTGTCAGGAAATGCCTTAACTTTAAGAAGCTCGTGATTTAGTTAGAAAGCTAAGACTTACACACCTGAGCAGATAGATCTCTACCAATGCCAGGTGGTTAATGATACATAGTGAATGAATAGAAGGTATAAGAGTTGGAACTGGGGAGATAAAAGAGATGTTTGTGTTGGCCCTTAGAGGACTTTTTAGTTTCATCTCAGTAAGAGAGCAGATTAGAGGAGGTGTCTCATGCAAGAGAAATGTTGCTTGCAAAAACTCAGGGTTAGGAAGCATTCCTATTTGAGACCCAGTGTTAAAATAGATAAATTGCCTGGGGAAGGAGGTTGTGTGGAAAGTAATGAGAGATAAAATTTAAAAACTGGGAAAGCCTTTTTTGCCAACCTAATTTTATTGTTTAGGTAGGTGAGTTGGACTATGTTGTCCCAGATTTATGGTGATCATGTCGTGTAGAATATAATCAGAGATCCAAAGAAAGTCAGTGTATGTTAAATCTGTCTCTGTCTCTCGTAAGATAAATCTGTCTGTTTCTTTCAAGGTAAATATCTCCCCTTTAGATATTTCAGTGAAAATCATAAGTAGTTGATTGACATGAAACATGATAATGATCTAGCCATCTATTGGTAAAGTAAAAGGTTAAAAGCAGGATACTCTACCAACAGAACTAACTTTGATTTTTTTTTTTTTTAAAGAAATGTGTTTAAAAAACCTCATGCATTCATGAAGCCATATTTATAACAGGGATGACTTTAAAAATATATTAGACATAAACATAAATCTTTCTACTTTATGTGACTTTTGTTATATGCCCATCAAATTTTGTTAATTATCAAAAGTGACTCTGTTTAATAAAAGCTTTCTCCCAACAAAACCTATTTTCTTCTCCCACATTAATCTATAAGGAAGTTAGGAGATTAGCTGCAGAACATTTCCCTCATTTTCATGACCATTTCCTATAGTATAAGTGGGAGATTGCAGGTTCTCTCTCTCTTAGCAGGTCTCCAGATTGTTGTGTAAGCATCACCTGGGAGTTCTGGTTAAAACTGACCCACTCTCGGAAACTAATATTTATTCAGTTCTAACTGGGGATCTGCATTTTAGTGAACCCACCAGCTGATTCTGAAGCTGGTGATCTGTGGACTGCTTTCTGATAATCATTACTCTAGAATGAAGGGAAATACATCAATTTAATATAGAGCAAACTCTCACTCATAGGCAATTGTCTTGAATATTTATATAGAGTTAAGCAGATGGCTCAGTGTTTGATGCTATGGATCCTCTTGCATCTTTGAAGGACTTTTCTAAGGAAAGGTCCTAGGAACTTAAAACAAGAGAGGGATATTCGTGAGCATTTGTCATACATTTTCTGATAATCATTACTCTAGAATGAAGGGAAATACATCAATTTAATATAGAGCAAACTCTCACTCATAGGCAATTGTCTTGAATATTTATATAGAGTTAAGCAGATGGCTCAGTGTTTGATGCTATGGATCCTCTTGCATCTTTGAAGGACTTTTCTAAGGAAAGGTCCTAGGAACTTAAAACAAGAGAGGGATATTCGTGAGCATTTGTCATACATTTATAAAGCAAGGTTCTGTACTTCTTAAAGCCCTGGCTATAAATATGCTTCTCTCTATTTATCCTGCTTGTACTTTTCCTGAGTGAAAGCCCAAGTGAATTTAAGGGCAGAACATGGGTAATACTGATATATGGCAATCCAATATAATAAATTTTGTCACGATACAGTCTACAGACTAAGGGAAGAATTTGATAAAGGCTCCTTAAATTTACCTAAACAGGTCAGGCACAGTGGCTTATACCTGTAATTCCAGCACTTTGAGAGGCTGAGGTGGAAGGATCACTTGAGTCCAGAAGTTCGAGACCAGCCTGAGCAACATGGCAAGACCCTATCTCTACAAAAAATAGGAAAAATTAGCTGGTTGTGGTGTTGCACACCTGTGGTCTGAGCTACTCTGGAGGCTAAGGCAGGAAGATTGCGTAAATCCAGGAGTTTGAGGTTACAGCAAGCTACACAATTCACCACTGCACTCAAGCTGGGCCACAGAGCAAAACTCTGTTTCAAAAAAAAAAAAATTATTTAAACAGAATTGAGAGGTGCCCTTGCACCTCTTTCCAGGGCACTGCCCTCAGCATGGATCCAGGAAGAATGCTGAGCTCCCACATGGTCTCCTGGGAGCCCAGGCTCTGATTTGCCATAGGGAAAAGGACTAAGACATTCACTGTAACTTGGGGAATGGCTTTGCAAACAAAAGAAACATTCATTTCCCAATTTGTTAGCTGCAAAGGAGTGCAGAGAGTGAAAGGTAAAGATGCTGACTCATGCTGACCCTGTGGTGGCTATGGTGAAATGGCCAGTGGTAAGAACAGGAGGAGAGAAGCCCAACCCTTTTAAAGTCACTGGAAATAAGCAGTTCCAGTGTTAGTTACAGCTTAAAACAGCAGATGAGCTTACAAATCTGTGTGCTGCTCCCTAGCTCTTTTTCTTCCATTGCACCAACGTTTACCACAATGGCCCTGATTTCCAGGATTTTCAGTTTAGATTTAAATATAAGCTTATGAGATCCAGGACACTTTTTGCATGGTAATTCAGATTTCTCTGTGTCTAAAATACTGCCTTACACACAGTCAGGGTATACTGGAGACTTAGTTGTTTTAATTTTGGGCAGTATTAGGGATGTTTTCCTTAATGCTTAATCAGAATATGATAAATTTTTCTGTAAACATGTGTTTTAAAAGGCTTGCTATGTTCTTTACTATAATTTCAGCATGTCTTAGGACAAAAGAATACAATAATTTGCTATATGGATACTATTTCTACAGTACTTCTATTCCATATAATGATGAAGCTGTTTTCATTAAAGTACTAAAAAATAGATAATGTATAGCATATGAACAGGACTTGAAAATTGGCACATCTAATTGATCAAAGTAAGGAAAGAACATGAAAATTAATTTTGTATTTAACAAAATACATCCATAATAATTAATTTTTGGTGGTCCAGCACATGGTAGATTGACAGTAAAGAACTATTCTAACACATTTGGATCTTACAGATAAAATAAGGCAACATAAATTATTTTAAAAATGAATTTTCTGCTAGTTTAAGACCTCAGGTATTAAATAGCATTAGAGAATAGTGCTTTCTTTGGTCCCTGGGAAGGATAGGAAGAGGTTAGGAGGTAGATGGTCACGTCAATAATGCTACTCTCGTATAGTAATTGATTTATTACGTATAAGGAAGGTGACAGTCCATGGGGATTTTTCAAGTCAAAAGTCTTCTGTCTTCCAAATGATCATTAAAACATTATAATGTAATTTATGTTTAAAATGTGAAGGCTGTTGGTTCTGTAATTTTTAAAGAGCATTCTTTTTCATTTTGATGGAATTTTCACTCATATTGTATATATCTTCCTGTTTAATATTTTTAATTTGATGTATACTTCAAAGGTGATCGCTGTTTTGTGATTTACAACCTTAGAGAAAAATAACATAGTAGTCATAACTTTGCAGTTTTTTGTGATGCATGAAGATCACATTTTTTAATGTTGGTTAATGCTTTGCTAATTAAAGTATGCATGTTAATTAAAGCAGAGGCTAATGTTAATTACCTATATTAATGGAATCTCATGTAGCACCTGCCTGAAGCAATGGGTTCAATTTTCAAAATATCTCAATTAAGGCTGAAACTTTTGATTTGCATCTAGTAGGGTTTCAATTAACTGCATTGAAAACTTAAATAACACTCTTAGGGGTGCAAAATATCAGTGATTATATGAAGCACAGTAGAGTCTGGTTTTTAAAGACTTTTATTTTTTTAAGCCTAACTATATTCCTTTCTTGTCACTGGTCAAAATTCTGTTCATCCACCAAGACCCAGTGAAAACACCACCTTTTTCATGAAGTATTTTCTAATTTCCTACCAATTATCAGTGCCTCAGTTTGTTACTTAGTTCTTTCATATTATTCTGCCTTACATTAGAGTTGTTACTGTTTGTGTCCCTTGCTAACTAGAAGCTCCTTGTCCTCATTGCTCATAAGGACCACCATACAAGCTTGTTTTATAAGTTGAAAGCGCTCTCTGTTTGTAAAACACCTAAATACATTTTTTGACTAAAGTGGAAATCAGTGAACTTCTAGCACATCATCATGTTACATTGTTGCTACATGTATGGCTGTTTTAAGTAAAGCATGAAGTTGGTGTTTGACATTTTATAGCTTGGTAGATTAAAAGATTGATATTTTTGTTAATTCTTGTTACATATGAGCTAGAATGGGGAAGAGGATACTTGTTCAAGATATAATAGTGTTACTAGACCAGAGAACATGTGTTTTTGCTAACAGGGGTGATGTTAACATCCTCTTTCAGTCCCAGGTTTATAGTCTGATCACATTGCAAGCAGATCTGGCTTGTGACCATAAGCTCAAATACTTTAATTAGGCTACCCAATTAATATAGCCGTAGAAGGTTTGTGTTATTTTGGAAGATAACACATGGAGTTATCATGTGATGACAGTCCAAATATTAAAATAATTAATTATACATGTATATGAGGCGCTGTGGCTCATGCTTGTAATCCTGCACTCTGGGAGGCTGAGGTGGCAGGATCACTTGAGCTCAGGAGTTCAAGACTAGCCTCAGTGAGACCCTGTCTCTACATAAAATAGAAAAACTATCCAGGCGTGGTGGCATGCACCTGTAGTCCCAGATACTTTGGAGGCTGAGGCAGGAGGATTGCTTGAGCCCAAGAGTGTGAGGTTACAGTGAGCTATGATGACACTCCTGCACTGTAGCTAAGGTGACAGAGTGAGACTCTTTCTCAAAAAAAAAAAAAAAATAAAAACTATATGACTGGAGACAGGTACATTGTAATTAGTATGCATTTCAATTTTCCTGAACTTACTATTATAATGGCTGAAGTCCCAATAATGAATATTCCCATTGGGCCTTTGGAAGGGATTATGAACTGATGGTGCTAACCTTTCTGACATCTAGTATAATCAAGGTTTCAGAAAGATAGTTTCCATAATTGAAGGGAGCAATAATTTCCTCAATAAATATACATAAATAAATTACACACTGATTTACAGTCCCTGGAAATCAGCATTGATAGCTTCTGTGCCTTGGCTGACTTTGACTCTGATAACTGACCAGTGATCTCAGAGGGCCAAAATTTGTCTTCATTCAGCTGTGGACATTATCAAACAAGTGTAAGATTTCTGTGTATAAGGTGTAACTGATAAGGTATCACAAAAGGCATGTAACTGCTTACTGTCCTGAAGTGCTATTGGAATGCTGGTAAAAAAAATATTTTTTAAGGTAAAGGGAATAGTATTTATTGGGCAAGAAGATACCAGCTGTCATCCTGATGGCAGGATATATTATGGTCAGAAATGAGATGTGAATGTGTCCATTAATGAAGAGTGGTTCAGGCTTAGCTGTGATAGGGAGAGTTCACATATATCATGTCACAACTGGCTTAATATTGGTGAGTTAGTAGGTGGAATAAATGCAACAACTGTAGTTGGAGAAATGTGACAAATGTGCATATCAGACTTTCCCAATTTGAGGCAATGGGCCAGGTCTTTACAACTCAAAGAGCAAAGTCACCAAATCATCCGTTCCCCATTGTGCCACCATTAAGGTGGCAGATGGCAGAGCATTAGGAGAAAGACATTGAGAACAGCTGGAAAACATCTGGTAGGAAGTGACAACCTAATGTGTATGCTGGGCTGTTGGTAATTGTGAGGCAATCACTCAAAAAGCCTGGAAAGAAACTTCAATGTTTTGGTTGGTGGGAAGAAGGAGTTGGCCAGAGCAATAAATTCTAGTTTGGGAATTTGAGGGACTTCTGAAAAGAAGTGACTTTAGAACCTGGTGAATAGATTATAGAACATTAATTTGCTTTCCTCCCAAGTTCTAAATAAGAGCAAACTTTTTAAAGGAGTCTGTGAGGCCTGTATAGACCTGGAATCCACTTTAGGAAGGTATATGATATATGAGTAATATTTAAAACATGGAATTTTGAGGGTATATGGAAAGGTTAGGTATTCATAGAGAATATGGAAATGCTAATTAAACTGGGGTGAGGAAGATAGACTATTTTACAACTAAATTCACCATTCTTTTTTCTTAATTTACTGTCTTATGACTGTTCTGGAACCTAGACAAAATATAAAAAAGCTTTTTGACTCCTCCTGGATCTATATTTCTTCTTTTTTTCTTTCTCTTACTCCAGCCGTTTGTCCTTAACTATCTTTGTCTCTGCTCAGGCTCCTGCTTTCTCACGAGGATCACCTAACTTTTCATAACCTCTCTGTCTTGCAAGGCTCACCACAGAGAGAATAACATTTCATTTTGGGAACTTATTTCCTACAGAACAGCAACAGTGGGAACAATATTCCCTGGCGGATGATAGGTAGAATTTGGGAAAACAAAGGCCGGTGATGCCTGCTACATGATTATCTCACAGGTTATCACACAAGTCCTGAGTTGCTCTATGAAGCCTGTATTGAAATGTGCAAGCCTCAATGGGTTAGGAAGGAAAGAGAAATCTGAACAGGTGCCAGGGGCTTCATGAATTTCCCAGGTACTGTACTGATCCATTTGACATTGAAAGGATTACATTACATTGTTTAAAACATAGCCTTTCAATTAATGTTAGACCCATCTCCCCTCATCTGACTCCTTCCTTAATCATTAAACTGAGTGTCATTTTTTCTCCTAACTTTTTTTAACCATCTTTAAAATTTTTCTTGGCCCAGTGTTTGTCCTGACCTTGGGCCCCAGCCTCAAACAAACAAACAAACAAACAAAACAAAAATAAAGAGCAGAAAATTCACTATAAGCAAGGTCTTACCCTCTCGGTTTATAAACATCTAGGGTCCAGATGTTCCCTTTAGAAAAAGCAGGTTGCTTTGAGCAGACGACCAGGTGGAATACAACTATAGACGAAGTAGGGGCAGAGGAGCAAGAGAGTGAGGAACCAGAGATTGGAGGGGAAAGGGTGAACAAGTATTGTTGAATCAGGATGGCACATACACAAAAGCCCTACAGAGACAGTGAGAAACTGTGGCAAATGAGCAGAAAGGAGGTCAGAGGGGAACAGAGATAGTATCTCTAGGAAGGAATTGTAGGAAGACAAAATGCATAGAAGACAAGGGCTCAGCATGTGCTGCAGCCCCAGCCCTAAATTTCTAAGTTACCCCAGGACCCCCTATGAGCCCTATGTATCAATAAATCATGATAATTATAATAAATAATGCTACTGATTGGGGATCAGCAATCAAAATTGACATGAAAAAGATCCTTGCAGTGAGGCTTCATTGCTTGCCACATGCTGGACATATAAAGAGAAGGAGTGAAAAGGCAGTTTAGTGGTGAGCTAGCACAGGGCAAGGGAATCAGAGTGTGCAGACAAGGAACACACAGTGGTGGTGCACAGCCATCAAAGGAGCAGAATCTGTGTCATTTATGGAGGCAGTCGGAGCAGAGAGTTTTGATTGGACAAGATACATGGGGCCTTGCAGAAAGTGACTGATGTGCATACCTTACTCAATAGACTTGATGTCATAGCCCAGGTCTTTTAGTTGTCTGTGTCTGTGCTGGCATCCTCAGTCAGGGACTGGCCAGAGATTGGAAATCATGGTTTCAGGACTACTGGCTAGAGAGGATACCTAGGATGGTTAGGATTAATAAAAAAGCATTGGACTTAGAGCCAAAAATCTCTAGCTTTTCTTCTCATTAGCTATGTGACTAGATAAACTATTAATAATTTATTTGATTTCTGACCTCTCCATCTGTTCAGGGGGGGCAATAATACCTGACCTACCTGTGCATAGCACAGGTTGTTATGATTATCAAATGAGATAATACATGTGAAATCACAAGCCATGGAAGTATAAATGTAATTTATTGTCAGAAGTATCAATATTCTTATTATCAAGTGATTCCTGATCAAGCAGAACATTACTCTCAATGATGATTTAACCACTTGTCTAGGTACCCAGTGAATAGTGAGCTGATATAGGTGATAGATAGTGAACCTAGGATTACTACATCCAATTAACCTGTTAATTTGCATACTGTTTCAAATAATAGGACAAAATCAATACATGTGCCATAATATAATAGATTATTTGGGATGAAACAATAAAATATAAATATCTAATTATGTAAAATATAAAATTTTATAGTTCTTTTAAAATGTCCTATAAAATGGTAGAGAGGTTCATTTTGGGTATGAGATTCTGACTATTAGTAAAATGTTTATCATTTTAAAAAATATATACTTCTTTCTTAGGACTGGTTCTCAAGCCCTGAAGTAGCAGATTGCCAGTACAAAATGACTTAGTTTCTCATTGTTGTCTTTTATTCTGGCACGTTTCTTTCTATCTCAGAACTCCGCTCACACTGAGGTCCCAGCAGTCTTTAAATGCCAATTTGAAGAAGCCAAGTGAACATAGTGTGGAATGTTTCATGTTCCAGGTTTGTCTGATTGTTTCCTCATGGTGTCTCTTAACTTTTTCCTCTACCCATTATTTCCTATAAACTGGAAATTTGGACCAGAGACTTGCTTGGATTCAGGTTAAATATTTTTGGCATGTATACTTCAAATGGCATCCTGTCATGTCAGGCTGTCTACTATTTGTGATGCTGAAGTGGTGACAGCCAGATACAGTACCTTCTTTGTGTAGATGATAAAGTACTATAATTAGCAGGTAATCTATGGACAATGCTTGGGCATTGTGTGAATATTTGGTTAGTTCCCCATCAAAGATTTGCTTAAGAGTTTTAGAATCCATTCATGATTCTTGCTGGAATCAATTATCTTTTGGGGGGTTGTAAAATGGTGATTTTTAAATCCTGTTATTTCTTCCTCATTTTTAGTTGGCATTTTATTGTCTATAAAGCTTTCCGTTATCAACTTCAGATAAGCTTCAGTTCTTTTAAAAAGTAAGTGAAATGCTTTTCCATTTATTTACCGATTTGGGTGGTAAGGAGTTACCTTCAATGCCGACACTTCTTTCCCTTTCTCTCTTTGAGTATAAATACATATGAATTGGTTTTTGTTTATTCAATATAAAAACAATCAATTACAATAATTCTTCTTTTTGATGCTTATATTTCCCACATTTGCCAAAAAGGCAGCCTATTCATGATGGTACCTGTGTCCTTTTGACAGATGCCTATTAGTCAAAGAATGCTTTTTTGTTTTCTGGTACAAGAAGATGTCCCAGGCTCACATTGCACTTTTCCTGCCCAAAACTTTTAGAAGGATTTTTAAAATGATATCTTCAGCACTTCTTAGAAAAAGCCATACTAGACTCCTGTTTATCTTTTTCATTCATTCAGCAAGAACTTACAGAATGTCTGCTGTGTGTCAGGAACCCGTGGGTGATGTCAAAAGAAATCTGGCTCATATCCACTCTTAAGGAACTTAAAATCTAGTACAATAGAGGAGTCATGAATATCTATAAGGTGGAAAGAGATATGTTTTATAGTAGAGTGACAGATCATGTGTCAAGGAAATTCAGGTAATGGAGGAGGTTCTTGGGCCTAGTGGAATTTGGGAGATGTGGAATTGCGGAAATGGAGGAAAGCCTGGGTAGCAGAGGTGTACGTGGGAGGGCATAGCTTAGTCTGACGTGACTATGGGAGGAAGTCGTGGAGGGTATATGGGAAGGTAAATGGGGATCCAGCTATGATGCCAGGTATTTAAATACTGTGCTAAGACTTTCAATTTTGTTCTGAAGAAAATGGCAACCACTAAAAGACCTTTGATCTTTGATGCTATTATTTGATTTTTAAGTCAAAACAACAATATGACTGAAGATGTGCTACAAGAAGCCTCATGCCCAGGCCTTTTCTCATGAGGGCCCTCCTAAGGGGAAATATAAACATACAGCTGTTAAACTGGATGCTGAATAATCTGGCCACTAATGGGTATAATGACTCAAGTACAGGGTCACTAGCTACTCCTGTGATTTGTGTTTCACGTTCAACAGAAGGTCACCAAAAGGATTTTAATATTACCTCACAAGAGACCGGGCGCGGTGGCTCACGCCTGTAATCCTAGCACTCTGGGAGGCCGAGGCGGGTGGATTGCTCGAGGTCAGGAGTTCGAGACCAGCCTCAGCAAGAGCGAGACCCCGTCTCTACTAAAAAAATAGAAATAAATTATCTGGCCAACTAAAATATATATATAGAAAAAATTAGCCAGGCATGGTGGCGCATGCCTGTAGTCCCAGCTACTGGGGAGGCTGAGGCAGTTAGGATTGTTTAAGCCCAGGAGTTTGAGGTTGCTGTGAGCTAGGCTGATGCCACGGCACTCACTCTAGCCTGGGCAACACAGCAAGACTCTGTCTCAAAAAAAAAAAAAAAAAAAAATATATATATATATATATATATATATATATATATATATATATATATATTACCTCACAAGAAAGATTGCTTCAACTTTCCATAACCATGAGAAATTAAATACAGCCCAGGTATCTTTTTCCTAGGCGTAGAAATCCTTCCTTCTTGGTTCTCTCTCCAAATCTTGATAGAATTATACCTCTAGGTATTACATGGTCAACTTTGATTATGTAAGCTACAGCAGAAAAGCAGAATGACCTGAACAACCAAAATGCTAAAAATGCAAAGCCTGCAACACCATACTGAAATGAGACCTCTTGCATTTTTATTCTGAGGCTACTTATTCTTGTTTTTCATATGCTTATTAAAACATTATTTAGTTTCTCAGCTTCATTTAATATATCATATATGATAGATGAGACAAGCTACTAGAGGCTGTTTCGTCAAGAGTAGCAAGGAATAACTCTTCCATCTTGAATGTAGTAGAGAACATAAACTGTTAAATCAGAAATAAGAACTCATAAATCTTTGCATCTAAAGACATTGGATGTGAATAAAAGCAGCCCCAATGATACCTGTGAGTATAATTGCATTATAATTGATGTTTATGTTTTGAAAGTCATCCATAGAACAGATTCTGTTTAAGAATATGAAATATCTCAGACTTCCATCCTAAATGGAAGAAATAAAATTTGAAAAAAAATTTTTGGGACTTAAAAGAGGTAAATTGTTACATCTCTCTCCCCTTTGATAACTGAAAGCCAAATTAGGTACATTTTGGAGTGTCTGAGAGCTTAGTTTAGGAGGTTTGACCATTTAATAAGCATTTTGTTTTTCCTTTGGTTCCTTCATGATCTGAACTTTCGTAACTACTCTGTGTTGTTCAACTGTTCTTCCCTACTATGACTTTGAGAATTCTGCTTTCCCACTATGGTCTGGAGTACGATATATTTTCTCCACATCTTAGCTCCATAGGGTCTTTTATCTCTAAGTTTAAAGTTTCACAGAGACTTGCTAAAATTAAACATCATCACTTTAAATTAAAATATGTAACATGGAGGCTTAATATTCTATTGGGGGTTTTCTGTTTGCAAATTTTAGGGAATCTCAGTCCTCTTCTTAAACTGAAAGAATCTCAGGAAACTCTGGGAAAAGCATCCCTTTAAAAGGTATTTATCCTGCCACAGCTCAGGAAGTCTTTTGAACTCAAACCAGTCACATTTTACCTCTCAGATTGGCAACCTGAGTTGTTTGTCAGCACTGGCCAAGAATTTCTGCTTTCTACAAGGACATTGCTTCTCTTTCAGGCTTCTACCAAGATAGTTCATGAGCTTTAATGCAATAGCTCATTCATTCATTCATTCAACACACAATTTCTGGATAATTATTAATATGAACAAGAAATATGTGGTCCTTGTCCTTGTGGAATTTACATTTCAGTGGGATATGGATCAAAAACAAGTAATCATGCAAATAAGAAAGATAAAATAAAAATTACCCAGTCAGATAAATATAATTGTAAGTTGTAAATATTAGAAAGAAAACAAATAAGGCCTGAGAGAAAGAGAATATAGTAGATACCTACTGGAGATAAGATGATCAGGGAAGGAAGTAACATTTAAACTGATACTTAAAGGATTTGAAGATACCGTCCATGTGAAGAAGAGAGGAGGAAAATTCTAGGCAAAGTAAACAGCATGTCCAAGGTAGGAAGGAGCTAGGTTCATTCAAGGAATTGAAATTGAAAGAAGCTGAGTATAGCTGGAGTGTGTGGGCAAGGGCAGGAGCAGCTTAGGAGGAGGCTGGGTGATGGACAGCCAAGGCCAAAGTAAGCACCAAAGACTCAGGTACCCGGGAAGAGATGTGTCTGCAATACGCTGGTTGAGGATGAGGTCAGATCTTTCCTTTAAATAGATTTTAAGTATAGCATCTAATACCTTCCATTGCATTATCTTGCCACATAAGGGGGAAAATAGAATAATAGAGAAATTTTTGTTGAAATTTGTCTACTTTGGACATAGCAATGTTAGGAAGCCTTTTATAATTAATCTCTTGGCTTAGGAGATTATAACAGTTCATTTATTCACTCTAGTCCTAAAGTGAAGGAATATAAAAATGTACAATTGAGATAAGCAAAAGTGGGGAGAAAGCAAGAGCATGTAATTATGGTTAGCTTGTCCCTTACATAAAATATCGGTATGCCTGATGGATAGGAATCAAGCCACTGAAGAGGAAAAGAAAATATGTATTTGTATCATTAATATTTTTTTCATTCTTCTCTGGATATAATAGCAAAGAGGTAGTAAGAAATTTCAGGAACAACTAAGCAACAAGTCAGGCTTTACAAGCTCTAAGCAGCAATGATGATCAGTCTGTGTAATCATAAAGATGATACAATGCTTGGAACTCACTATTGTAGAGTTTTTGTGTGTATGGCTTTGTCACAGATCTACCAGAAAATAGCCCTAGTAGTTCCTTTTAACATTTGGTGAACTAGTAGAAAAGAGGGAAGAATTATTGGATATGGTTTTGAGTTTTAATGTATGTCCTAGAGTTTTGCTTTTGAGAAGATTATTGCAATGTCAACTTACAAAAGAATTTTGCTTAACATTTTGTTTAAGAATATTCCATTTTGGGTTCTATGGGCACTATCGTGATAACTGCTCTTCACACTCAACATACATCCTCATATTTTCCCCTTGCTCTTCTACTGCCTTTATTCTCCTCATCCCACTTTCTTCCTATGGGGTCTCCTCTCCAGCTGACATGCATAAGCCAGTTTCTGAGGTTCTGCGATCTTCCCTAACCGTGCAAATTGAGGCCCCATAGGAAATCCCAGCTTCACATAGTCTCCTGAGACCCAGACCACTAGGAGTTGGACCAGGATGAGTCTTAGGCATAGATGAGGAAGGTGAACACCCAAGACTTGGAGGTGTTTTTCCAGGTTCTCTCCATTCTGGCTGTGCACATAGATTTCCACCCATAGCTTTTCCTAAAATTATCTTGTAGATTAATGCATTTCTGTCTTTAAGTGAAGAATATTGAAATTGATGAGCTTAGAGATGTTCTATGTTAAGATGTTAATGCCTGTGAATATTTTATATGAATTAGTGTATCAGATGTCTTTTTAATTCAACAGCTAACAAGAGTATGGATGGGGGAGCATGGACAAGGTATAAGGTAGTGGGGAGCTATTGTGTGTGGAAGCTATTACGTATGACTTTGAGAATTACTGGAATATTCTTATCAGCATTTAAGGTATTTAACTTAGCATCTTCTGCTTCTATTAGAATTTTTCAATTAAACATACTTATGCCTTTATATTATTATTATGACTTTAGTAAATTGATTAATAACCAATTTCTTAAGAAGCACAGTTTTTCCTAGAAAAATATTGTTTTGATATTTCCTACAAATATAGCTTTAAATAAAATATCTATTATAAGTTTTAAAATTACTCTTCTGATTTTCTTTCTTTTCTTCATCTTTAAATATTTCTCATTTATCAGTGGACCACATCTCAGTACATTATCTGGATAAAGTGTATTTTCTCCCTTTTAAATACTTTTATATTCTCATCTGTTTTTATGGCATGTTACTGCATGTCTCCAGAGGCACACAGAATTTTTATTTTCAAGTAAATTTATATTAGTTACAGTCTCCAGCTGTTTTAGATATAGGATCATTTCCTGTTGGTACTGTTTCCAGGACAATTCTTTTTTCCCCTCACAAAAATGAAAAATGTAATTTAACAAAGTCATCCTATAATTGCCTTCATATCTAGCAAGGTATCTAGCAATCTAAATATTTCATTTTATTTAAAACATCTGTCTGCAGAATATCTAGTGATTGTCCAGGGCTATATCATCCTTAGGAAAGGCAGCTGCTGCCATTTTTATTTAATTTATAAGGAACCATCAAAAATGCCTTTTTAATATTGAGTCTTCTGCCACTATGTCATGTATGAAATTTTTTAAAAATGAGAATACCCTACTTTTGGGGGGACTTGCAATTAATTTAATCTTTTTCAAATTGGGAAAGACCATTATTTCTAAAATCACTATGGAAATACTCTAAGAATAGTAAGGTTTTGTTATGTATGTATCAAAGTATCATAATAAAAATGTTGGTATGCTGCTCACACTGGAATCACAGTTTAATTGCTAAGCTTTTTTAATGTCAATTTTCTATAGTGTGTCTTCTTTCCATTTATAATAAAAATGTAAAGTCTTTTTTATTGTGAAGTCTTTTTGCAGATTAGAGCAGTCAGTTGATATTTTCTTGTTATTTTTCAGAAATTGCATAGAGAAAGATGGCAGCTTCTATAAAAGCTCTTTGTCTTGGGGGTAATACTGAACTTTGCTTGTAGAAGAACCTATTTGTAAATTCTATTTATTGTGCATGACCCTTGGAGCCTAAAATGAAGTGTTTAACTTTTAATAGATTATATCAATTTAGGCTCAGCTGAATGCCAAAAACAATAGACACCAGGCTTTTAATAGTGTGTCTAAATGAGAAAGTTTACCTTTTCCAAGGAAATAATCAAAATATTCCTTTTTGGAACACTAAGAGTATGAAAGGGAAATGATTATGGTTCCCTACTGACATACTGTTGTGATTGACAGGAAAAACCAACATGCATGCCACCTGAGACATCTTGTTCAGGAACTTTCTGGAGAGTAGTAAATTGGTGTTGGCACAAACACAAAAAAATAAAATGACTTGATTCAGCACTTTTCAATTCTAAATCCCCAAACACTAAAGAAAGAAGTAAATATTCATCAAATGATCAAAATTTATATTGATTTTTATTCTACATTAGCAGCTCAAAGTCAAGATTCTTGACAGGGTGGATGTCGGTTTGAATGATTCTCTTTGAAATGAGGATATAGGCACTGAGCTGAGTGCTACCATGCATTCCTGAACCGTAGGCCCTGATTATTAGAACCCTAGGAGGCTAAATTTTTAAAGAACAGTATAAAGGCACACTTGTTTGGTTCTGTTTTGATAACTAAATTATTATTATTAGTATGTAAAGTAAATCTTGTTGTTCCTGCTTCATTCCTTCCTTTCTATCACCATCTAAGGACAACAATTTTATAGAATTTCAAAGGAACTGGAGTGCACATCGTTGTAGTCACAGAGTTAATAGCAGGATTTGCCAGCATAATTGTACTTTTGAAGGAAGTGCCAGTCCTGCAGGGCAAGAGAAGCTAAGATTGTATCTTCACATTATACATCTTTAATTTTTAGTTTCTGCCAGAAAGTAAATAAGGATTTGATGTAGTGGAATTGAGATGATGGGAATAAAGATGCTGCCATAGAATATAAACAGAGGATGCCTATGTCATTGTGTAGATATTTGTTAAGGAAACCGTAGTGGAGAGACATCGAAAATTCTAATCATCCCTTCCAGTCCACACAGTATAATCACCCTCCCTTCCAACCCTAGCTCATGACATAAAATGCTGAATTCTTAATGAGTTTAATGACATGCATTACAAAAAGGAAGGAGTGATGGCTGATGAAGCTCTCCACAGTGTAATTTTTGATATATTTGTTCTTTATGTTTGTTAGGTAGATATGTTTTTGTTGTTGTTTTTAATAAACATCTCATCTGTCATTAAAATGAAGGAAAAGGACATTTTATTTACATATAAACAAATGCAGAAGAAATAATGAAAATAGTGTTAATGTTAATTTCTCCGCTTTGTCTAAATGCTTACCATTTAACAAATATCATTAAAGACATAGCTTTAAAATTGAATTTCCTAAACATCATAGTGAATGTTTTCAATGGTTTGCAAACAAGTTAACAGAAATAAAGATAACCTTTTAAAGGTTATATTTATGTCATATTTTTAACTTAAATCAGTTATCTTTTGCAGTTGTCTTGATTTCCTTAGCCATGAGATCTATAAACAAACCTTGAGAACATAAGGCTAGGTTTTCTGGGCCTCTAATATGACCATAGTTTTGTTACTAATGTACAAAGATTAGTATATGCAATAGTCTTTGCTAAGTAATAATATTAAATCAGCTTTGAGATTCTTTGTTAAATTTTTGATATAGATTTAATTTTTAACAAGGGAAATATTCATATTTTTTAAAACTTTCATGACTCTCTTGTCCAATAATAAAAAGAACATTCTAACAAACTTACTAATTGTTTCTCTGGCAACATTTTTGAAGTGTAATATTGGATTTATCCTTGAATGAATATTTGAGCTCCTATTATATATAATTTTTCTGTGATTTTAGATTAACATTCCCTGAGGGTAGATACTGTGTCTGACTCAGATTTGTATCTTGCATAATGCCTTACACATAAGAGACACTCAAAATATATTTGTTGAATGAATAAATGAAAACCTTTAATCAACTTTACTCCAAAGAAATATATCGCTCCTTTAGTCGTATGACTCCCTGCTCTGGCTGGTAGAAAGGAAGCTTTGGCACCCACTCAGTCAGTCATGCATGTAGGACTGGAAAAGCAACATGAGATTCTCATTTGTTGTAATGCCAAATGTTATTTGTATTTAGCCAGAATGTAGCTAATCATAGATATGTGAATAAATGCCTATAGAGAGTTCATTTCTGGACAAAGGAAATGCACTTTGAATTCAATCCAAAAGGTGAGTTATTTTAGGAAATTATGAAGCACCAACAATGACACAAAAGCAAAAACACACAAAATAACCCGATCTTAGAAAAAAACACTATAAAGGTGACAACTCTAAATCCTTGAATGAGTATGGGGAACTCTGCCAAACAAAAGAGTAGATGTTTCCAAGTGTAGATTCTAATCAACCCTGGAAATCCTTGGCGAGGCCTGTGGGGGTCTTGAAACCTGAAGGTCTTTCCAAAAGAAGGAATCGTTCTGGGCCAGTTGCATAAGAGGAATACTACGGGGACAAAAGAGGAGAGGCACAGTATTTGTGTAAGGAAGAAAAAGAAAAGGCATGTGCTTAGAGATACTGTATTTAAGGTAAAAAAAAAAAAAAAAAAAAAGACTGTAGTGAAAGTAAGAAAATATCCCCAAATGACAAAATTATTGCCAGAAAAAGTAAGGTTCCCCCCATTATATTGAAGGGTCCCTGTGATCTTCCTGAGCTAGTGTAGACTCTTCAAAATACAAACTGTGGCATTGTTGATATCTCCTCCAAAAGCCCAAATGGCTCTTGAATTAAGGAAGCTGTTGTTTTCTTTTTTTATTTTTCTAGAGAACAGTAAACCCATTATATATTTCAGTAAGTTTCTTTTCTGTCAAAAAAAAAGTCTCCTTCCTAAGGGAGTATGAACCCAACAATTTTTAAAAATCATGCTGAGGCTACAGCCTTCAAACTCTCTATTTCTTTGTACATTTTAAACCATTTCAGATGTTTGAACTCAGTAAAATTTATTCAGTCAACTTGTATAGAATGCATGTCCCATACCATGTGCTGTGCTGGGTATCAGGGATATAGCAGTGAACACATGGACAAAAGCCCCTGCCCTCATGGAGCTTCCAGTCCACTGGGAGAAGAATGGACAATATAGAATAAGTAACACGTTTGGCTACACATGCTAAGTATTAATATGTAGGAAGGTGGCAAGTGAGGGTGAGTTGTGGTTTTAAGTAGCAGATCAGGGAAGACCTGAATGACAGTATGACATTTCAGCAAAGGCCTCAGGGAAGTAAGAGACTGAGCTGTCACACAGACAAGAGCAAATGGTCCAAGAGCACGACCATCAGCTTTGCTGGAGCAGGCAGGAATAGGTTGAGGACTGAGAACTGACCATTGCATGAGGAATGTGAACAAAAGCCTGATTGAAGTATGTTCGAGACAAAAGAGGAAAAAAAATGGAAACAGCAAGCATAGATAACACAAGTAAAACTGGTTTTGCTGTAATGGAGAACAGAGAAATGGAGCAATAGCTGGAGGACTGACTAGTGTCAGTGGATCATTTTCTTTTTCTTCTTTTTTTTACCATGGGAAAAAAACAGCATTTTTTATACTAATTTGCTAATGGGAATAATGAATTAGAGAAAAAAAATCTTGCTGCAGGAAAGAAAGGTGATTTTGGGGGGTGATCATCTTCGTGTAGATAAAAGGAGGCCTGGTATAAGGCATTGGCTTTAGGAATCTGGACAGCTTCCACAGAAACAGGAGATGTAGCAGAGGACATGGGCCCAGATATGCAAGTAGGCAGTAGCTATTGTGAGGACCTCTGAATTCCAGTACGAGTGAGCAAGGAGACGTACAATGGTATGGTTAAGAAAGAGTAAAATTAATTTTCATATTCTCAGGATGCTTAACCCAACAAACGATTCTGGGACATGTAGTGATAATTAAATAATTATTTCTTAACTAAACTAGTGCTTTTTAGGACAAGGATAAGGCATATATGGATACGTGATAAAAAAGTAATTATATGTTAAATCCTTCACGATTATTAGATTGACTAAAATTTACCACCTCAATGTGTTATGTGCTATCATTACTTAGACACATAAGACCAGAGGGAAGTATATGGTTGAGTAATGATTTAGGCCCCAAAGATGAACATTGAATTTGGATCACCATATACCAAGCCAAATTTCAATAAAGTATTTTAGAACACTGTGTTTTGTGTCCTGATTAAATTATTAATTTGTAGTCTAAATTTGAAGATGAGTATCTCTAAGTGATAGCGTATAAAATAAAGGGGGGAAAACATGATAGGATTGATCAGTAACAAAGCAATTGTATTAAATTTTAGATGAGAAGGCAGCATTTCTAACTTTATTAGGCTGCCATAACAAAATACTACAGACTGGGTAGTTAAATAACAAATTATTTCTCATGGTTCTGGAGGCTGGAAGTCCAAGATCAACATGTCTGCGGGTTTGGGTTTAGTTTCTGGTGAAACCTGTCTCTTTGACTTGCAGATAGCAGCCTTCTCACTGTGTCCTCATATGGCCTTTCCTTTATGCAGGTGTATTTCTGGTGTCTCTTCCTCTTCTCATAAAGACATCAGGCCTATTGGATTAGGGCCCTACTCTTGTGACCTCATTTAACCTTAATTACCTCCTTAAAGATCATATGTCCAAATATAGTCACATTGGGTGTTAGGGTTTCAACATGGGAACTTAGGAGTAAAAGGACATAATTCAGGCCATAACATGATGTTAAAGGTTTTCTAGATGTACTAGTTACTAGACTTAGGCATTCTCACTGTTTGCTATACTGGGTATCCAGTGTAACGGGAACTGATAGTTCTCTTCTCAATGCAGCGTTCTCAAAGTATACCAGGTAGCAGGAGCTATATCAGCATATTTGGACTAATCCATCTGATGACTATCTTGTCATGACAGAAAATGGAAATGGAGGAAAGTTAAGGCCATCACAGAAAGTTTCGTCTGGCACTTTGTTGTGCCCAAGATAGTGTCCAAGTTCCCTAATGTGACATCCTCCACAGTCCATCCCCTTCCACTTCAGCCTCTTCATTCAAATGCCCCAAATCTCCAGCCACCATTCTTTGAATTTGCCACATCCTTTCATGACTCTGAGTCCCTGAACAAATGGGTTACTCTGCCCATAAAGATACGCATCTTATTCTTCACCTGACAAAGCCATACTTACTATCTCAGTTCTGGCTGCAATGCCACTTCTATCAAGCCTTTACTGTCCATCCCCCCACTTCAAGCAATAAATTGTTTTATTTTCCATCCTCCCTGACAGTAATTTTATCTGGACACTTGTAGTTATCTGTTGTCATGGCTCTCTCCCCTACCACACGGCATTCCCTCAGGAGAAGCACCTTTGTTTTATTCTTCCTTGTACCCATAGTTCCTAGTGCAGTTCCTGAGACATGATAAAGTCTCAGTGACTATATGAGTAATAAATGGATAGATGCATAAACGTATGAGTCATTCATTCAACAGTTATTTACTGACCCTCCTACCATGTTCCAGATACTGCCAAGGTGCTGGGAATGCAAAATGGCAAAGGAGACAGACACAGTCCTTTACAGAACTTGGAGTCTGGAGATAGAGACAGAAAAAATGTAAACCAGCAAATGCAAGAATTTTAAATTGTGATATGTGCTATGAAGGAAATTAACCTGGTTCAGAAATAGAGAAAAATAGAGTGAGTCTACTTTTGAAAATAGAGTGAATCTACTTTTGATAGGGTAGTTAGGGAAGGATTCTCTGAGAAGTAATATGTCACCTAAGAGCTGAAGGATGAGAAGACATTAACAAGAGGATGTTTCAGAGAAGGGAACAGTATGTCCAGAGGTCCTGAGGCAGGAAAGAGGTATTCAAAGAACTGGAATGTTTAAATAATTGAAAGTAGGCAAAGATGATAGGGGCATGGTGATTAAGAGGAAGACTAGTAGGAAAAGAGATGTAGGCAGACAGGAAGTAAATCTTACAGACCATAGGTAGAAATTTGTTTTTTAGGTCTGATGCAGTAGGAAAGCAGCTCATGTCTTATAGAGATCATTCTGACCACTATAAGGGAAGAGATTGAAGGGGTAGGAATGAGTGAAGGGAGATACATGTTAGAAAATTGCTGTACTTCAGGTGAGACATAATGAAGGCTTGGACTAGGCTGGCAGAGTGTAGATTGGAGACACAGACTAGAGAGACATTTTAGAAGAAGAATCAACAATATAGAAAGTAGCTTGCTGGAGAAATGAAAAAGAGGAGTCAAGAATGACTCTCATGTTTTTGACCTGAGCAATAGATGGTGCCATTTATTTAAAATGAAAGGTCTAAATACAGAAAGGTTTAGGGGATGTGGTGAGGATGAAAATGAAGAGTTCTGTTTTAAGTAGCGAGGCCTAAAGTAATCCAAGTGGCAATGTCAAGTGATTGGTTGAATATATAAATGTGGAGCTCAGATAAGAGGATTGGAAGGCATTACTATACAGTTGGCGTTTAAAGCCATGGAAGAGAGTATAGATAAAGAAAAGAGGTCCAGAATCAAGCCCTGAAACGACACACCAGCGATCTTAGCTATGAATTAAAAAGATCAATCAATGAACAATACATAAAACGAATTTGAGGAGGGAAAATGACTGAGGATCCATTGCACTGGGTAACCCAATGGATGATGCAGACCTAGGCTAGAGTAAGTGAAAACTGATCCTTTTTCTCTTCTCATTATCTGCTCTGTCCCGTGGCATTCTCATTTTATCTCCTAAAGTCAACCATTGCCTCTGTGTTTGTATTTTAATCTTAATATTTCTACCTGCTTGCTGAACATCTCATTCTGAGCATCCCACCAGTACCTCAAATTAAAAGACCCCCCAAAAAATCCAGCTCATTTCTTCCATCCACCTGTATTTCTCTTCTTACACTACTATTCCTATTGATGGGACTATGGGTCTCTCAGTGACCTAGAAATGAAAAGGTGGTTCTGTTACTGAGTCTTGTTTTTTTTTTTTTTATTTTAATAAGTTGCCAAATTCTTTTGATTACACACCTTTAATATTATTTAATCAAGCTGTTTCCATTTGTAAAATATAGTCACTTTAAAAAGTACCCACTGTTATCATAGATGCTAATGAAATTCTTTTAACCAGAGATTGTGTTACTATTTTTAAAAAACTATATTTTCCTCAAATCTTTCTCCTAAAAATCTCTCTTTGGACTGAGATATAGTATGAGAAAAAGTTAAGACAGTCTACAGAGAGATTTAGACTGGCAAAGCCATTCAACCTTAGCAGAAGGAACTACTTTGGTTCTATTTTTATCCTCACATTTAGGAATGAATCACTGAAAGCAGAGAGAGAAATAGAGATGGATAGGAAAGACCTGGGCCATCTAATTCATCTCCTTGGTAGTGCAGGGAAGTTTCCTATGTCAAATACCTCTGAAATATTGTGCAATAAAAGTCTTAGATTACAACATTTCAATCATTGTGTAAGGTGATTAATTATCTTTCCAGTTGCTCTCAGCTTTTTTCTCTGAATTCCTTTCCATGTATCCCTGTCATATGAGAGGTGTTTCCCTTTGTACCCAGAAGGGACCAAGGATCACAAAGGGATGAATGCCAAGTATTTTCTGTAGTGGTGATGAATCTTACGTTAATTTACTTTACTGCTTTATGATCATTGTTGTGACCAGTGGCACACATTTGTGAGGTCATTTACCCAGAACAAACAGTGGTTCAGTTTGTCACTTAGGATGTTTAAAAACTAACAGGAACTTCTAGATATCAAACATGTCCCTTGACACCTAATGGCACAGATGCATTATTCTAATGAGGTCAGTGAAATACTTAGTGTGGGTGTAATACTCATTATGCCCTATAGATTTTTGGTGGAAGAGAGGGGGTAGCATTTGGGAGTAGTATGTTTTTAAGTTCTTTGACTGTTGTTTAATATATCTGTAATCTTATTTATCACATAACAATTTGTATATTTTCTTAAAAGATGTATTCTGTTGATTTTCTGATCGATTCTCTATATTCTGTCTTATCCTTTTTAAAAAAATATTCTTACTCAGTAGGTGTTATTCTTTCAGTTTCCATGATGCTTGCAAACCTCTTAATTGGTGCTCTTCTATATATGCCATTAACATTCTGCATACCCCCTCTTCCACACCATTAATAAAGATGCTAATGACACTAGATCTAGCATTTCCTTTGTGCACCTTACCCCAAACTGAATATACTCCGTATAACATTATTCTTTGTTTACAGTGTTTGACATAATTCTTAATCCAATTGAATCTGTTCTTATTCAAGCCAATAGTTTGGGCAAGAAAAGTTCTCATGAACCAAAACATACATTGTAGTTTTTAACTGATTTCAGAAACCTCAATTATATAACTTTAGTAATTTTAACATAGTTTAAATTATTCCTCAGCAATCTAGAGCATTCATAACTAGCTACTTATGAAAAGCAACAATATAGGAATTTGAGACCCAATTTTTCATAAGCCACCCATTTCCTCTACAGAGTCCTAATTTGGACTTTTAAGCAGCTGCCACTTTATAATATTCACTTTTTCTCCAAGTTGAGTCTGTAAATCTAAAGACCAGGTGAAAGGCCTTGGTCAGCTCTGGATACTGAGAGTAGAAGGTCATGTCTGACTTGCCTTTTCTCCTTATATGTTATAGAATTCTGGCAGTTACCCAACAGCTGACCCAGAACTATTTTTCTTAAGAGACTGTAATAATATTGTAAAGTAGCAGTATTAAGATTTATCAGAAATGTTAATGGACATGCTTGGGTTTAGTGACACACACTACAAAAAAGTACGTGTTCTTTGGTCCACGATGTACATGAACTCAGCATTGCCCCCTTCCCTTGACCATGGACAAGCATGCCCCCAAGAAGACTTCATTCTGTCTCATCTGGTGTTCTAAGGAAACCTAAAGCCACAGAGATCACAACAGCTGCAATAAATAAAGCATCTGTTCAATACATTTCCATGCCAAATATTATTCAGCATTCTTTTGGCCTTGGTTTGATAGAAAACAGCGTGGTGAACTTACTGTCTCTCCTTTACTACGGTGAGCCCCAAGTAACTATGAATGATTTAACAATTCAAAATTGCATGTAAACAAAATCACACTGTTCCCTCTACTTTAAAATTATTAAGACAATTATAAAAAGAACCCCCAAAAATGTAATAAAGGAAGTCTATTGTTATTATTGAAGAGGTACTAGAATTAATACTTGGCTTTTTTATTCTCCTCAGAGAAGATATTAGAAAAGCATCCAGAATATGTGTCCATGCAAATGTATGGGTTGGAGGGAGATCTTTAAAAAATAAGTGTTACATATGTGGCAGTATGAGGAAGAATATTATTAAGGAATTTCACAGAATTTTTATGTAAAGTCCTATCATACAGTATTATGATCTCAGGGATATTTTGTGATATTTACAGAGTCTTCTGATGTTCATTTATTCAGGTCTTATTTTAAGGAAGAACTTATAAGATTCAGATCTAAAATATAATTTTGTAATACGCCCAGTTTATTCCATTAAATCCAACTCAAAAAGGAGCGATATAATGATGTAAACAATTCCCATTCTTTGAGTTGTTACACTTCACTTGAAATGCATTCCTTCTGAATTAAAACAGCAATTCCTCTTTGTTTCCCTCTCCAGGCTGAGGTTCAACTATGCTACCTGGAAGCACAAAGAGATGCTGTTGAGCAGATGTCCCTCAAGCTGTACAGCGAGCAGTACACTAGCAGCAGCAAGAGAAAAGAAGAGTTTGCTGATATGTCAAAAGTTCATTCAGTGGGAAGCAATGGGTAGGGAACTATTCTTTTTGTTGTTTTATTCTCACTAATCTACTTTTTCAGTGATTTTCCACTGGTAAGTGTTAGGCAGGCGTTTCCTCCCTGGCTAACAGACAAGGAGAAGCTCAATAGACTAGGCATTTATGTTCTTTTCCATTCATGCTAGAATTGAAGATTGTGGATTTTATCAGCCTCTGTCATCTAACCCAGAATTCCTAAATTTGTTATTATATTTTTAAATATAGCCTTATGATTTTATGAGTGTTTTGTGACTACATTGTATCTACAGTATTGATCTTCCTTCTTCATAAATTATTTTTTTCCTTATATTTTCCCCCTTTAAACTTCACAGTTAATGTTAAAGTCTATTTAAGGAATTTTAAACACTTGAATCTCATTGGAAACTTGGTAGAACATAATTTTCCTGAGTAACATAGGAAATTAATAATTCTTTCGAGACCATGGGCTAGCTTCTTAGCTTCACATAAAGTCACTTGGTATAACAGACTAGCACTTGAATTGTCTATGGTATTTGAAAGGACCCAGCACCTTCAGTGACCCACCAATAATTTCATTCAGCCTGAGACATATGACTGTATTTGTATTATACTAACTACCCATACTATTGAATAGTTAAGTCATGTATTCAGATATTTTCAAATGACTTTAAAATTATACAAACATTGTGTCTCTCTATATTTTTTCTGAATCAGTTTTAATATTTAATAGGTGATTATTAAAGAGTAAAGGAGTAGTGATGAAATTTAATTATTTCATACTTTTAATAACTTGATAATAATGATACTCATAAAAATGGAAACAGTAACCTCTTTCACTTTTATTCTTGAACCAGACAACGGGGATAAACTATTCTCCAAAGTTATATTACCCATTAATAACATTATATAAACCTAAAGGGTGTAACTCTAGCCAAAATATTCCCTGAAAGGGCAGAAGGAAGGACCCTTTCATGTACTTATTGGCATTTATCTTTTAAAGTGCTTATAGTTCTGACTGGACGTGCAATCCTCATATAAAGTTTTGGGATAAATTAAGTACACAGATTACACTTTCTGTCTTCTTATAAAATCCCAGGGTTCTAAGAATACAGGAAAAGTATCAGAGTCATAATTCTGTTTTAGAAAGGAGAAAGGATTTTTCAAATTTTCAGATTTATCTATCTATATAATTTGTTGTTCTATCACTATATTTTTTATACGTAAGACATTTTTATATATAGTCAATTCATCTTATTTGATTCAGTAGACATTTATTCAACAGAAGAAAAACACAGCAGCAAGTAAGAAAGAAAAGGTTAAATCTTGAAGCATGAACAATAAGCTGTTTTGAGGCCTTAATGTGCTTTAATTTCTTTAAATGCCTAAACAGTCTCTGGTGTATATGCAAGCACAAACTTTAGGTCACATTTTCATGTTTTCTAAAAGCCCTGGGGATTGAGCAGCACCACGTGCTTCTGACCTCAGATTCCAAGAGCCCAACCTGAGTACTTACTCTGGACTCCACAAATCATAAATCTGCCCTGGGAATTGCTTAGTTAACAACAAGCATTGTTCTCTGAAGTGGGAGTAGGTGAACTTGCCTGATATCCTTTGTTTATGGTCCCTGGGGTGCTGAAGGATGTGCATTGTGCAGAAGTTTAAGAGCGCACTGAAGGAAAGCCAGCTATTTAATACTAAGGACAAAAACCATATACTCCTTTCTATTTTCTGTTTACATACAGAAAAGCATTGTTTGAGAAATGCATGTGGGTGAGGTTATCTGGGATGTGCTCCCCTTGAAACTCTCTGTTCCCACAGTTAAATCCTTACTTCTGAAGCCTTAAAAACATAGCTTTATAAAATTATCTGCAACAATGATACATAAACTTCATTAACCGTTTCTTTTGTTACATAGAATGAACATTGTTTTCAATAAGTAATTGTGGGCCTAGTGTGGGCTTTCAAGGGTCTTCATTCCATATGCAGATATCCAATATACTAAAAAGAAAATTAAGTTGGTGATACATTTCATATAGTTTGATTTTTTCCTCATGGCTACATGCATGCTAAGACGATTATATGTACTAATGTAGTTGAAAAATGAATAAATCTACGCCACAGAAGACTCAGCTCCTACATAGAATGGTGACCTTGAATTTCTGAGAAGTTTATATGACCAAAATATCTTTTAGAAATGAATTTATAACCTCTCTGGCTTGAGGAAAAGGTGTGCATCAAGGTGATATATCGCAGCTTATATACAACTATGAATTGTGTCCTTAGCAGTCATAAATATGTGTGGTGAGAGGATCTCCCTGAATGTATGTGAAACTGTATGAGCTCTAGTAAGAGAGTTTGTTTACCTGTGGGAAACACCTGGCACTGTCTCCAGCATCTCAAAGTGGAGCCATGGCTCCTGGAGGGACCTACAATGTGTGAGTGATTATCAGCAGTAGCAGAAGTCAATGCTTTTCAATTTAAGTGAAAGCACTTATTAGTTGCCTTGTTTTTGTCATCCAATAAATATTCATTGGGGGCCTACTATGTATATGGCATGATGCTCTGGGCATAGTTTGTCAAGAACATTTACATTCTATGTATTTTGTAAAGTGTAACCATCTCTTTTTCAGATATCTCTTCCTATTGAGAGCTTGTCTGATTAAATTTTTCTAATGAATTTCAAAGATGCTATTCATTAACTAGCGTCATACTTACTGCCAAAATTTAGCATAGATTAAAAACAGGGTCCTTTGTTTAGTGAACAAGTGAGAGAACTGAGAGGCAAAAAGGTTGGTGACTTACTTGTCTGGGATAGAAGCTTTAAGGTGGAGCTAAGACTTCAACTCAGGACTTTGGGTCCATAAAGTTGCCTTCTCTTATAAGATTTCATCCAGACCCTTGATAAACTTTATCCTCCTAAATCCTGTTGTGCATATTCCATACTGTATGAAATTTGAATTAGGGTATCTTCCTAGAATGGAGAAAGGGAGAGTCTTAAGAAGATTTTATTAAAACCACAAGGAAGTTTGGGCAAAACATTGCAAAGCAGGTTTAAATCAGAACAAAATTAACTCATTCATTAATTTAACAAACCCCTTTAAGTACCTTCTGTATGTCAGGCTCTGTATCAAGCAAAGAGATTAAAAAGGTGAAAATGAAATTGTCCTTGCACGTGAGAAGCTCACAGTTTGGTAGGAGGAGCCAGATCTCTGTAAAGAACATGGAATAAAGAATTTCAAATGCTGAGTTATTAATAGAAATCTGGGTAGGGAAGAGGGCAGGGCTTATTGAAAGCAGAGCTCAATTCTGATTGTGTCAAGTGGAATTGGAGCAGGTCAGGAAAGACAGCAGAGAGAGAGGGCTCTGGAGATGATTTTTGAAGGAGGCTAGGTTGGAGAAGAGCTTTTCCATTTAATCTGAAAAACTGTTATTGAGCACCCACAAAGACAGAACACAGTCCCTGCCTTCATTGAATTTATTTTCTAGCGAGGGAATATGGCAGTAAGCCAATACTGACCTGTGCAGTGAGAAGGAGGGGGAAACAGAGTGCTAGGGGAGCTTAGAGCAAACAGGATGGGCCCCATGAAGTAGGGCTGCATCTGTCATATTCACTGCACTCTCCCCTGCATCTGGTGCAGTGCCTGGCACATGCTAGTTGCTCAATGAATGAGTGAATATATGACTGAATAACTAAAATTGATCTGGGCCTAAGAGATAAGAAGCAAAGGTCTAGAATGTCAGACTGCCTGCTGTTCTCATAGGACTGGAGAGCAGAGTAAAAAGTTGGAGGAGATGTGAAAAATAAGGCTTTGGAAGAAGCTGAAGTCCAGATCCTGGAGTTAATTGTTGAATTCATGGTTCTTAAACAGGATAGTGCATCAGGATCACCTGATGAAGCTTTTAAGCAGAAAAATGCCTGCCTGCACCACTCTACTGAAACTATTGATTCAGTAGGCAGAAGTGGATGATAATGATTATATTCTAATGCTCACCACCCATTGAGAACCATAGCTCTGAAGTATGGTCTCTGGACCAGCAGCATCAGCATCTCTTAGGAATTTGTTAGAAATGTCATTTCTGGGTCCCGCTCCAGGCCTACTGAATTGGAAAGTCTCAGGGTGGAGACTAGCAATCTTTGTTTAACAAGCCTCCCAGGTGATTGTGATACTGAAGTTTGAGAAACACCACTTTGGGCATTGGAGATTTTTAGGTTGGGCATTAATGGAGAATGTGGAGACTGGATTGGAAACTAAAGCCTGAAAGAATTGGTAAGGCGCAGTGACCCATGGGATGAGGGGAAAGAGGAAAAGAGAACTACTCTGATGTCCCAGTGTTGGATCAAGAAGGAGAAAGAAAATAGGAGTATTTGGATTCAGATGACTTCGGCATCAGTCAACATTTAATATTTATTGAGCACCTATTAAGTACAGGCTGTGCTAGACACTGGAGACATGGAGGCTGTGGGCCACAAAGGATGGCAGGTATTTGTAAATCAGGAAAGCCTTCTAGAAGTGTCATGGATGATGGCCTAGGGTCAGAACTGACAAGTGTGTTTCCCACAGAGGAGGCAATGTGTGCAAACAGATGGAACCACTAAAGAGTGTCTAGAATGACTAGCTTGGCAGTTTGCAACAATTTTCTGATAATAGTGTGGAGAATAGATTGGTTAGGGCAAGACTAGACAGTGCTCAGTTAAGAGGCTACTGCAGTCATCCATGTGAGAAATAGGGCCTGAGCTAAGACAGCAGCAATGGAAATGGAAAGAAGGAAGTTGAATTGACAGACCTTAGTCATAGTGTGGATGTGGGTTGTTGAGGGAGGGGGGATTTAAGAACAGACCTTCATATTTCAGGTTTGTGCACTCTGGAAAATGGATGTGTCATTCACTGAGGTGGGGAATGTGAGGAGTAGGAGAGGGGAAAGAAGCTGAGTATTTGGGACATTGTTCTTTTGATGATCTGTGGAACATCCAAGTAGAAATGCCTAGGAAGCAGATCTGGAGCTTGGAAATGTTTTGGACTCCTCAACCGTCAGTAAGGACAGTGTGGTTACTATGGGGTGGCAGAGGCTGAGAGAGCTAGGAGCTTACCTGGTGATAGACTATTCCCTTCCCCCCAGGTGAACATAACATTGTCTTTTAGGAATGCATGTTCTAAAAACTATGGATAATCAGAACATTTGATTTCAGTTAGAATATTTCCTGCTGTATTATACAAGGCTTACAAAATAAAGACCACATCATTGAGAATTCCAGGTGGTATCTTGATTAACAGGAATTAAAGACTACAGTTGACTATTATTTACTTTATCTATATAGGTAAAACCTCCGAATCCTAGATATTAGAATGTATTAGGTCTGCTCTGATTGCTTCCAACTATGAAAATATTACCTATCTTTAGGGATAGGCATGCATTCACTCTAGTCTAATTTCCTCAATGAGGAGAGACTAGATTAAAAATTAAGAGTAGAATTCGAGTTGGCACTCTGCTACTTTTCAGTTGTGCAACCTTGATTGGGAGATTTACCTTACCAAGATGCAATATCTCAGTCTACAAAATGGGAATAGTTATTCCAGTCTACTTCATGTATTTTTTTTGCAGCAAGAAAATATAATAATTAAAGAAAATATCTAAAATACCTGGAATGTAATAGATATGTGAAAAATCAGTGAATTAAATATTTATGGTGCACCTATTATGTTGCAGGGAGTGGTACAAGATAGAAATGAAAAAGATATTTGAGATTTCATCTCCATAGTCCTCAGTGTAGTGAGAGAGATACATAGGAAACTTAGATCATCTTATAAAACAATGGGCCAAATTTAAGATGCAGAGTGTTATTAGGGGTACTGAGGAAGGCTACCTAATCCAGTGCCATTGAAAGGAGTCAGGGAAGCTTAGGGTATGAGGGAACATCTGAGCTGTCTTAAAAGATGCATAGATTTTGGCCATTAGAAAAGGGTACAGGGAAGATAAGGATTTCAGCCACAAGACAGTAACTAGGTAAGGATGCGTATCTGTGTGTGTTGAGGCTTATCATAAACAATTTGATGTTGTTGAAGCAGAAGGGCATGGAGATGATTCTTGACTTTGCTTCCTGGGATCAGGAGGGATTCCCAGGGAAGTTCTTGGGGACTTACACTCTTGTGGTGAAGTTCTAGAAGATAGCTCAGTCACATCAGCCACATGCCAGACTTCCTCTGGCTGTGGAAGAAATTGGGCAATGTCCACAGACAGAGATGTAGCTGAGGTTTATGCCTTGTGTCTAAGAATATGGGAGTAATTCACCTCTCATCACACAAGGCTTTAGTGTAAATTTCCCTCCCAGTCCAAGCAGTATATGTAGGTTATTCCTAAGCACAACAGGCTGAAAGAAATGAACTTTAAATAGACTACAATAGGATAATAGACCAAAAGTTTGGCAGGAAAAGATGAGTTTGTTTTCCTTTAGGAAAAGAAGTACCTCTGGATTGGTGTGAAAACACACACAAATATTAATATATATTTATATATTATATAATACAGATTTATATATTACATATAATACAGATTTATATAGTATATAAAATATTAATATTTTTGTATCTATATTTTATTTATATACTGCTTATATTTATAAAACATCTCCAGTGAGAAGTGATATTCACAAGTGAAAACAAATAAATCACTATTTAAAAATATCAATATCATTTGAGCAAAGACCAAACTTGTTTCTCTAAATTACGTAGTAAGATATCCTGAATGACTTACTTCAACTACCTGAGAAAGGATATAATCACTCTGGATTTCACTGCTATGGGGTGATCTTTCTGGTTTTCACCAGATATAAAAGTATCTCTGTGCAATTGGATGGTCATTCATGATCAGTCCTAGTGTCTCTGTCTCTGTCTCTCTCTCACTCTCTCACACACCACATTCACACATGGTGGATATTTTTGGAACATTGCTATATAAAATGTTTTCTTTTTGGTACATATCAGCCATAAAATGAAGTACTCTTCTTATATGTGACAATGTTGAGAACACTCTTACAGATAGGTTAAATCACTAGACGACCCAAAGGAAACCTTATTTATTTCTACTTCTTTCCTTTACTCTTTCCACGTCTCAATGTACCAGTGGATCAGTATTCAATTTAGCCCCTTTTTGCTCCTTCCCTGGTACTCTGGTGCTGTGATAACAATGCAGCATGCAATCAAAAAGAAAAAAAGTGCCTGGCTACTTCCAGGATAACTGATATTCTGACCACTATGTGATTATTAAAATAGGTCTTTCAGGACTAAAACAAACAAAAAATTTCACCACTAGAAATGTATTCACTTAGAGTCATGATATTATACCCCTTTAATGTGCAAATACATTAAACTAATTGCAGACTTAGACAGTCTTCCACTTCAGTGATCTAATGCCATCTATGCCAGGAGCCAACAAAGGGCAAACCAGAGAGGTGGAAGCATACTTTCTGGGAAGTATGATTTCAGAGGTAACAGTAAAGTCAACTAATAAATATATATATGTGTGTGTGTGTGTGTGTGTGTGTGTGTGTGTGTATCCCTTCCATCTTAACAATGCTCAGTTTCTGTACAGTTTTGGGAAGTTGATGCAGTCCACTGAAGAGGGAGAGATGTGCTAACACAGACAGTGAGAAGGCACCTAAGAAAAATCTAATCTACCTCATTTTAGTGTGCAGAGCTTAACTCTTTAATTTAAAATTTATTCCTATGTTCAGCAAAGGATTTGAGTCAACTTTTAAAAATATTGACAATAAAATAGAATATTTGACTGAAATAATTTAGGCAAAAGTAAAATATTTGTAAGAAAATAAACAAATGTATATTTTATGAATGTCCTCAAGAAGGGCTAAGATTTGGCTCTATGCTATCCACACCCAAAAAGTAGAGTGAAATTTCATCCATTAGAAAATTCATAGTGTCCTAAGACTAAAAATAATAATTTATCAGGTGAAGCACAACACTTATGATGTTGAGTCCTGAGAGGAATTTCTCCTGTAGTTCTTTAAGGCAAAGACAGATGTCTGTGATACTACACCCCTACAAGAGAAACCAAATTCCCAGAGCAGTTTTTTGATGTAGACTGCAGAAGTGATGTCAAAGCATAATTCAGTAAGAACAATTCTATAAGTAACTAAAACCTAGTCTGAGCACAGCACTCTGTGGGCAGGGTCAGCCTCAACGGAGGATATGGACAAATTCATCTTGAGAGAACTCTCCATATTAATTCTGCTACCAGGCTTTTTTTAGGGATTGGGCGACAGTTATTTCCAGGTTGTTTATCAATTGTCTATTAAATTTTGGAAAATCAGTGAGGACTAGGGTAGAGTGGGCCTTTTACAAAAAAGTTATTTCTCTAATCCACACCTGTGTGTAGTAGCAAGTCTGGATCTAGTCCCGTTTTAACACACAGATGATAGCATAGGAAGGTTTATTTCTTTTTTAAAAACATCATCTCTTGCTTTGTCCTTTGAAATACAGTTCCCTGTTTGTTCTCCTAACCGCTGATTTTAAAATTCTTCAAAATGTTTTCTAGTTCCTTGGATACAACTTAGTCCAGGGTATTAGCTGAAAATTTGGACAAGGGTTTGACCTCCTGACAGCCTAACAAAATCCTCTAAATATACTCAAAATTCTACGTTGATATTTCTAATTTTATGGATAATGTTGGTGATTAGAATTTTATGGATTATCTTGGTGCTTTATGCCTTTATTTCAATAACAGGTGTTTGTGGACAGACAGTCCATGAGAAAGTGGGGCTAGTTATTAACAAGGTTGTAGGCTTGATTTTATTTTTCTTAGACATCTTCACATGTATGTAGGTATATATAGGAATTGAGAAAATTACTGCTGGAAAGAACTCCATATTCCTTTTTATTTATTAATAGCAAAGGCAGTCTGCTTTTCTCATGAGGAAGTTGCTCATGAATTTTCATTCAAAATAGTAAATTAGTGTCCACACTTTAATATGTTTAGAGTGGAAAGGGATTCTACATGCAACTGTGCATATCAGATTTCATGTCTGGAAAGCTAAATTTTATTCTTTAATGATATTATGATTGGGGTAGGTGCCACTGTTGTATCTCCCTTCTGTGCTTACATGCCATATGGAGTAGAGGACGATGGGAAATTCTGATCTATTATTAGTATTTTACTTCGGTAAAATACTCAAACTATATTTTTGCAAGATTTTGTTACCATTCCCTTTAGTGTCTTTTGAAAACCAGAGACAAACTTCCCTAGGCAAATAATGTGAACAGTGAACACTTAGTGAATATTTGGGGAAAGAATCAATATGCTAAAGAAGCTAGGAAAATTGGATCATTTAATAGAACTCCCAACATAGACAAGGTGGTATTTCAAGAACCAGTCTGGTGTTTTTAGATGTTAGTGTGAAATGAACATTAAGCATACAAAAGATGGATTCTTAAATGCCCCCCAAATATATATATATATAAATTACTGGGCCTTAGATAGAAAAACTGCAAGTACTTTTTAGTGTTATCTTTTCTTCAACCAATAATTGCTCTATTTTGATGATTTCTTAATTCGGTTGTCTATTTTCATCAAAATTCCTTAGTGGGCCAAGCTGAAACCTCATATATTCACACACACCTCCCATTGATTTCACTTGGGTGAAACTTTATCGTTTAAGCAAAGTTTAAGTTGAAATGTTGAGTTAATGATGCTCACTTTAAATACCAAAGGCTGAATGCATTTATGTATTCAAACACTTAGCTAGTCAAACATAACTCCCATCAGGGTTTAGAGTAAGGATGATTTCTTAAACTATTTCAGCCTCACAAGTAATATATTGCCATCCAATCTTCTGAAAAATGATACTAAATAAGCTTGTTAGTATTTTATTTATTTGGTGAAAAGCCCTGGGATCTTTTTTAACCTTCAAAAGGCAGAGTAAAATGGTGGGCGAGCTGTTGAGAAATACTTTTTGTAATTACTCATAGTAGTTAAACCCAAACTTAGATATAAACACTAAAGAAAAAATTGTACACCTATTTCTCTGTAGCCTTGTTTCTATCCCTATTAGATTTGTAGACTATAAATAAATAAATTCATAATTTTATATTTATCTAACAAAAACTTACTTTGAGTTAGAATACTTTTTCTCCCTATAACATGATTAAACTTTTAGATCTCCTGAAAGGTTATACCTACAACAGAATGTCCAGCTCTTCTTGTAAACCCATTTAAGGTCAAGTATATGGCAACTTCAAGGAAAACTATCAAGAAGAATACCATTTTGGTGATGTGTTTACTTTATAACATTTTCATAGAGAATGTAACAGATTTATAGAGTACTAAAATGGTATGCTTTCAGACCTTTTAACATCTAGGAGATTACAAATGAGAGTGAATGAGTTGACACAAAACTGAGCACAATTACAAAGAAAATTTTATGAGGAAATCTCCTCCAAAAGACTAGTTCTTAAGATTCTGAGCTATTTGCCACAATATCAATCATCTCTCTCCCTCCAAAAAAGGGAGACTAAGGCATTTGTCACTAGAAATTCAAGAAAAGAACCGGGTTCTAAATTCAGCTGATAGAGTTAGCATTTTTTTTCATGGGGATATAGAACCGTTAACCAGTTCTATGCTACCCTTGATAAATTCACTCCTCTTTGATCTTTTATGTTTTCTTGTGTAGTAGCTGGCAGTTTCCCTGGACACATTGTATTTTATAAAATCACTTGAAAAACACACACCTTTGCAGGAAATATAAACACAAGAAGACAAACTACATCCTTACCAATGTGCACATTAAACTGTAGTCATTTCAGAAGCTTTCAAAAGGGCCAACAAAGAAATTCAGTAATTTATTTCTGATTTGTTACAAAGTTACACGTTTGATTTCACTAAATTTGGAAAAATCTCAGGTCTTTTCCAATTTGAAAATTAACACATCATCAAGAATCTAAAATCAGGCACAAATGCTTTAAACAAAAAAGATTTTGTCTACTGTATTGAGCTTTATGAGAATTTGTTGTTTAGGATATTGGTGCTGATTCTATGCCAATGAAACAAAATATGGTACCAAAGCATTTCCTGTATCTGACAAATCAAATATCAAACCTAAATATTCTCAGCTAGGATGAAAACAAACTGGAGAAAGGGTAAGTATCTGTGTTAGGCTTATCTGTCACTAGTAGGTCTCCAGTGTAGTCTGAGGAGTCTTAGGTACATGTAACTAGACGAAATGGCTTTTGTTCTAAGGCCCTTGTTAATAATAATAGAAAAGAAATGGCTCCATAAATATAAAGGCATGGTAAAAGCCAGTAAAGAAATTTCCATGATTTTGAGCATTTTATTTTTGTCTCTATATTTTTTTATTTATTTAAAGTCTATTCATTAATAATTCTCATTTTCATAAACCTTTAATTTCGCTATAGAAAAGAGGAAGAGGTGAAAGGAATGGGAAGACAACTAACATTAGTTGAGCATCTACTACATATAATCATTTTAAGTAAGCAAATGTGCCATTGTCATATAGTAAAGACAAAATATCACCTACAAAATGAGTGAGGAAGTCTGTCCATGTTGCACTGGTTGCTTTCGTACTAGCATTTGGGGATGAGATACTATTACCTCTGTCAAATGCTGCTCTTCTGATGTCAGCCTTGCCCCTACTGAAGGCTTTTGGTTTCATTATTCATTCTACATTCATTTATCATCATTCACCAAGTACAATGCTGGATACTGAAGACACAAAGATAATAAATTCATCTCTTGGCTTTGAATTGCTTAGTTATGATCAAAGTTCCTTTTTCTATCATACACATATGTGAAATGAAAACAAGTTTGTTTATTTCCTCTTGCTGATTGATAGTTTTTATGAGACAGCCTACTGTCTTACTTTCCTAGAAAAGCAAGAAATAAATTTGCTTTAAGATCAGAGTTCAGACTCTTAAACACATTATAGCCTCCCTAATAAATTGACATTCTCCTTAGGAAATAATCTCTAGAGGTCAATGCTCAGTTTTTTCAGATTTACTATTCCTTTCCACTCTTTTCTCCAAGATGGCATTTGAGCATGGGTTTTTTGTTTGTTTGTTTGTTTTGGTTTTTTTTTTAGGGGTTTATATGATTTTGTGATTGTGGGATGCAGTGGGGTCTCCTGGCTTAAAACTGCTTGGGTACAGGCCAGCCGGGTTTATTAAAGTGGGTCTTGTCGAGGGCATTATGAAGTTCCCCCCATGGAGGGCTATGGCCAGCATAGCTTGTGTTGTTATCTTTTGGTGTGGTCAAGCCCCAGTGGTATTTCTTGCTGACTAAGTCTCATCTAGGCCCTCACTGACCCTGCCAGCTCTCTGAGATCTGTCTCCAGAGGCCCACCTGGGTCTTGCTGGAGGAGTCTTGATGCCTGTGTTGCTGTGGTAACACCTCTGTAAAGTTGACTAGCTGAACTCTCAGTAACTTTGGAGTGTCTTAGAGAGATGAGAGAACAGGGAAGCAAAGGGGTTCTAACTAAAGCTCTCTCTCTCTCTATCTCTCTGACTACAACATTCCCACTCCAGGTTATTATGGGGACGCTTTGTAAGGCAATCTCCTCCCAGAGTTCCTTGCAGGAAATAGAGCTGACATCCCTGTGCTTTTGGGTTTTCCTTCAATCTGTCTCACATACCTCCTCTCTGGATCGTAGGCCAAGAGAGGGGAGAATACCTATCTGAACACCTGCTCTTCCTACTTTTATTTCCTTCTTACTCTCCAAATATAATGAAGTAGAAAGGGTGAGCTTTTTCTTTCCTTTCCCTTTTGCTTTTAATATTTCCCTGAATCATACTCTCCTAATTTTATGGGTGGCATTTTACCTTTCCCCTATCTTTATGATTAAAATATGGGAGGGTGAAAGGAGAGAGAAATGGTGACCATAATTCAGGAGGTATTTCTGAATGGTTGTACCTGTCACATAAGCAAATCTTCATTAATCATTCCTTATTAGTCACAGAGTCAATAAAGGAAACCTGATGATTATTTTTTATTTGTCCCTGTTGCAGTGGTTGTTTTGATTTTTTTAGTATTTTGAAATGGGATACTAGATCAGATTTCATATGTATGCTGGAAGTCGTTGCTACTCAAAGTGTGATGTAGGGACCAGCAGTGTTGCTAACAGTTGTTAGAAATGCAGAATCTCAGGCAGTCACTGAATTAGTGCCTTCATTTCAACAAGACCCTCAGCTGCACTGTATGCACATTTGAGAAGCACTGCTCTAGGCCACCATAGCCTTACTGAAGGTTTCAGCTACATCAACTGTACCCATCATTGGCATTCAGTAAACATTTATTAATCATTTCTACATGTTAGAAAATGTTGAGCCTTGCCCTTGGGTACTTACGGTCCTAATCAAAGATCTTTATAATTATGGTAAAGTAATTAAAATAAAATAGACAATTCTAGATCTAGTTTCTCCCCATCACCAAGCACACCTTAATATTTTTTTGACAGATTTATTAAGATTAAATTATACATTATAAAAGTGAATGTTCATTTTCTTGGAAAGCATTCACTTAATGTATAGAGACAGAAACATTAGTAATAAAATACTGAATTGATAAATTCAGATTCATACCTGAGCTTGCGGTTTCATTAGTACTGATAGTGTTTTGCACTGTTACAGTTTGACAAGACTGTAGGATTTCTTTTAGGGGGGATGATTTTTTGGGGGAAGGACAGAGTCACAGTTTTTTATCCTGCACTTTCATTTTCTGATCACAGTGTGTTAGAAGAATCTGGGCTTTACTTATTCACCAGGCTTTCAATAGAGAATCACATTAATCCTTTTAAGCTCCTTATTCTAATGATTTATTTTGTTGAAAACTATAGTGATCCTCCTTTGAATTTTAATTATCGCTGGCTATTCAAAGATTCATTGTTTTGACTTCCTGTCCTTACCTTTGTTTCCTACATGTCTGTGGGGAACACCTGTCTAATACTGGATCTGCCACTGGTTCTCACTGGCTTACTAGAGTCACTCAAGCCTATCTCTGAGTATTCAGCTGAAATGCTGGCTACTCATCCATGACAATAAATGTAGGATATATGTTTGCACAGATAGGCAGATAGACAGCAGAGGGACAGATAAATTATTATTTCCCAGTGAAAATATTTTGGATTTTGTCATCATATATCCAAATTAGTTAAATTAGTAATCTTTTTTTTTGTGGTTTAAAACAACACATATTTATCTTTTTATTTTTTTAAGGTATATGTTTTTAATTTTTTTATTTCTTATTTCATCATATTATGAGGGTACAGGATATTGTTACATGTATTGCCTTTGCCCCACCTGAGTCAGAGCTTTAAGCATGTCCATCCCCCAGATGGTGTGCAGTGCACCCATTGGATGTAAATGTACCCATTCCCTCTGCCTCCCTCCCACCTGCCCAATACCTGATGAATGTTACTACTGTGTGTACATAAGTGTTGGTCAGTTAATACCAATTTGATGGTGAGTACACGTGGTGCTTGTTTTTCCATTCTTGTGATACTTCACTTAGTAGAATGGGCTCCAGCTCTATCCAGGATAATATAAGAGGTGCTAGATCACCATTGTTTTTTGTGGCTAAATAAAACTACATGGTATACATATACCATATTTTATTAATCCACTCATGTTTTGATGGGCACTTGGGTTGTTTCCACATCTTTGCAATTGTGAATTGTGCTGCTATAAACATTCTAGTGCAGATGTCTGTTTTATAGAATGTCTTTTTTCCTTTTGGGTAGATGCCCAGTAATGAATGGGAGTGCTGGATCAAATGGTAGTTCTACTTGTAGCTCTTTGAGGTATCCCCAGATTACTTTTCACAGAGATTGTACTAGTTTGCAGTCCAACCAGCAGTGTATGAGTGTTCCTATCTCTCCACATCCACACCAACATTATTGTTTGGGAACTTTTTGATAAAGGTCATTCTCACTGGAGTTAAATGATATCTCATTGTGGTTTTGATTTGCATTTCCCTGATGATTAGGGATGTTGAGCATTTTTTCATATGTTTGTTGGCCATTAGTCTATCTTTGTTTGAAAAGTTTCTGTTCATGTCCTTTGCCTACTTTTTGATAGGGTTGTTTGTTTTTTTATTGTTGATTCTCCTGAGTTCTATATAGATTCTAGTTATCAGCCCTTTATCGGATATGTAACATGTGAATATTTTCTTCCATTCTGTAGGTTGTCTGCTTGCTCTCACGATAGTTTCCTTGGCTGTGCAGAAGCTTTTTAATTTGATCAGGTCCCATTTATTTATTTTTATTGTTGCTGTGTTTGCCTTTGGGGTCTTCTTTACAAATTCTTTGCCTAGGCCAATGTCTATAAGAGTTTTTCCAACATTTTCTTCTAGAACTCTTATAGTTTCATGCCTTAGGTTTAAGTCTGTTATCCACCGTGAGTTGATTTTTACGAGAGGTGAAAGGTGCGGATCCTGTTTCAGTCTTCTACATGTGGCTATCCAATTTTCCCAGCACCATTTATTGAATAAGGATTCTTTTTCCCAGTGTATGTTTTTGTCTGCTTTGCCAAAGATTAGATGGCTATATGAGGACGGTTTTATATCGTCAGTTCTCAGTTCTGTTCCCCTGGTGTATGTCTCTGTTCTTGTGCCAGTACCATGCTCTTTTAGTTACTATAGCCTTATAGTATAGCTTGAAGTCTGGTAAATCGATACCTCCCAATTTGTTCTTTTTGCTTAAGATTGCTTTTACTATATAGGGTCTTCCCTGGTTCCATACAAAGTGTAGAATTATTTTTTCTAGAACTACAAAAAATGATGTTGACATTTTAATAGGGATTGTATTGAATCTGTAGATCACTTTGGGTAGTATAGACATTTTAACAATCGTAGTTCTCCCTATAGCAGTCTTTTAGCTTCTTAAATATATTCCTAGGTATTTTATTTTCTTTGTTGCTATTGTGAAGAGTACTGAGTCTTTGATTTGATTCTCAGTTTGACTGTTCTTGTCGTTTAGGAATGCTACTGATTTCTGTACATTGATTTTTGTAACCTGAGATTTTGCTGAATTTGTTTATCAATTCCAGCAGTCTCATGGCACAGTTTTTGGGGTTTTCTAGATATAAAATCTAGATATATTGTCAGCAAAGAGTGATAGTTTGATCTCTTCTGCTCCCATTTGGATGCCCTTGATTTTCTTCTCTTGTCTGATTGTTCTGGCTGGGACTTCCAGCACTAGTTGAATGGAAGCGGTGATATAGGGCAACCTTGTCTGGTTCCAGTTCTAAGCTGGAATGCTTTCAATTTTTCCCCCTTCAGTATGATGTTGGCTGTGAGTTTGTCATATACAGCTTTTATCATTTTTAGGTAAGTCCTGTCTATGCCTATTTTGTTAAGCATTCTTATCATAACAGGGTGCTGAATTTTGTCGAATGCTTTTCTTATGTCTATTGAGAAGATCATATGGTCTTTGTTTTTGCTTCTATTTATGTGGTGAATTACATTTATAGATTTGCGTATGTTGAACCATCCATGCATCTCTGGGATGAAGCCCACTTGGTCGTGATGGATTATTTTTTTTGATAGGCACCTGAATTCGGTTTGCTAGGATTTTGTTGAGAATTTTTGGAACTATATTCATAAGGGATATTGCTCTGTAGTTTTCTTTTTATATTGCATCCTTTCCTGGTTTTGGTATCAGAGTGATGTGGGCTTCATAGAATGTGTTGGGGAGGATTCCTTCCTTCTCAATGTTGTGGAACAATTTCTGCAGGATAGACACCAGTTCTTCTTTATAGGTCTGGTAAAATTCAGGTGTGAAACTATTTGGTCCAGGACTTTTCTTTTTAGGAAGGTTTTTTATTGCTGCTTCAATTTTGGTACTTGATATAGGTCTGTTCAGGAATGCCTAGGGAGGCTGTGTCTTTCTAAGAATTTGTCCATTTCCTCCACATTTTCAGGTTTGTGTGTATAGAGGTTTTTATAGTATTCATAGATGATATTTTGTATTTCTGTGGTATCAGTTGTAATTTCTCTTCTTTCATTCCTGATTGAGCTTATTAGAGTCCTTTCTTTTCTGCTTCTCATTAATCTAGCAAAGGTTTGTCAATTTTATTTTTTCAAAGAACCAACTTTTTGTTTTATTAATCTTTCATATAGTTTTATTTAATCAATTTCATTTAGTTCTGCTCTAATCTTTGTTATTTCTTTTCTTCTGCTGGGTTTGGGGTTGGTTTGCTCATTCCTTTCCAGTTCCTTGAGATGATTCATTAGATTGTTGATTTGTGATCTTTCTGTCTTTTGGATGTAGGCATTTATAGATACAAATTTTCCTCTCAGGACTGCTTTAGCTGTGTCCCACAGATTTTGATAACTTGTGTCTCCTTTATCATTTAGTTTAAAGAATCTTTTGATTTCCATCTTAATTTCCTCTTAATGCAATAATCATTCAGCAAAAGGTTGTTTAGTTTCCGTGACTTTGTGTAGAGATGAGAGTTTCTGTTGGAGTTGATGTCTAATTTTATTCCACTGTGGTCTGAGAAGATGCATGGCATAATTTCTATTTTTTTAGATGTGTTGAGACATGCTTTGTGCCCTAGGATATGGTCAGTCTTAGAGAATGTCCCATGAGCTGATAAGAACAAATATATTCAGTGGTTTTTGGGTAGAATATTCTGTAAATGTCCGTCAGGCCCATTAGTTCTAGAGTTCTGTTTAAGTCCATTGTTTCTTTGTTTATTTTCTGTTTGGAGGATTTGTCCTGTTCTATAAGAGGGGTATTGGAAATCCCTGGCTATTACAGTGTTGCTGTTTATCATTTTTTTTTTGTAGGATTTGCTTTATGAATCTGGGTGCACCTGAGTTAGGTGCATAAATATTTAGAATTGTTATATCTTCTTGTTGAATTGTACCTTCACCATTATATAGTGACCATCTTTCTCTTTCATTACTTTTGTTGATTTGAAGACTAAGTTATCTGAAATCAGAACTGCCATGCCAGCTTTCTTTTGGCTTCCATTTGCATGAAATATATTTTTCCATCCCTTCGTCTTGAGTCTGAATGCATCCTTGTGGGTTGGATGTGTTTCCTGAAGACAGCATATACTTGGCTTGTATATATTTATCCATTTGGCCAGCGTCTGCCTCTTTATTGGGCAGTTCAAGCCATTCATATTTATTGAAAGAATTGGTAAGTGAGGCAGATTTCTGTTTATCCTGTTGAGTTGAATATTATTGCTGTGTTTTCTCTCTTGAGCCATTGTGTATCTGGCCTTTGACCTTTAGCTTCTGGTTGATATTACATTGGTGAGTGTTAATTGTGCTGATCCATGTGTAACACTGTTCTGAGTACTTCCTGGAGGGCACGTCTTGTCTTGATAAATTCCCTCAGTCTTTGCTTATCTGAGAAGGTCTTTATTTCTCCTTTGTATAAGAAACTTAGTTTTGCAGGGTATGAGATTCTAGGCTAGGCATTATTCTGTTTGAGAAGAGTGAGAATGGGGTTCTAGTCTCTTCAGGATCGTAAGGTCTCAGTTGAGAAGTCTACAGTTAGTCTGATGGGTTTTCCTTTGTAGGTTACCTGCTTCTTTCACCTTACGGCTTGTAGGAGGGCCTCTTTCATGTTTATTTTGGCCAATCTGAGGACTATGTGTTGTGGTATCTTCCTGTTTGCAATGGATCTCCCAGGAGTCCTTTGAGCTTCTTATACCTGGATATCTAGATTTTTAGCAAGGCCAGGGAAATTTTCCTCCATTATATCCTCAAATAGTTTATCCAACCCTTGTGTATTTTCTTCTTCACCCTCAGGGATGCCTGTGATTCTCACATTAAGCCTCTTCACATAATCCCACATTTCTCATAGGCTTTGCTCTTTTTTCTTATTCCTCTGCTCTATCTTTGCAACTGACTTATTTAATTGAAAGGTATTATTTTCAATCCCTGAGATTCTTTCTTCTGTTTGATCTACCCTATTCTTAAGGATTTCCACTATGTTTTGTAATTCCTTGAATAAATTCTTCATTTCCAGAAGTTCTGTTTGATTTATCTTTACTGTTTCAATTACTTTAGTGAATTTTTCTTCCAAGTCCTGGATTTTTTCTTTTTTTTTTATGGTTTCTTTGTGTTGGGTATCCATTTTCCCTTGCATATTATTGAGTTTTCTTACAACGCATGTTCAAAATTCTTCTTCTGTCATTTTAATGTTCTGAATTTGTTTGATGTCCATTGGTAGAAAGCTGGTGTTCCCCTTTAGGGGTGTTATTTCAGTTTGATTCTTCATACTTCCAGAGTTCTTTCACTGATTCCTTCCCATCTGTATCAGCTGTTGCTTCTTACCTGTAGATTTTCATTTAGATAGTGACACGCCCAGTTTAGTCTCTGAGCCAGTAGGTGGTGTTTGTGGGTGCGATTTGACCATACCCCAAATCATGAGTCAGTAAATACAGTAAAAGGGTGTGCAAATTGACCTCCCTGTCAGTAGGTGGCTCTTTCTGGGAGGAGCAAGTGCAGTGTTGTTTTGGGTCCTGTAACCAGCTCTCATTCCTCTGGAGAGGCACTCTAGTGCCTTGGGTGGTTGGTGGGGTCCTGGAACTTCCAGCTGTGTTCTTATTCTCCACCTCAGCAGGGGGAGGTAGAGGAGTGAGGCTGGGCAGGGCTGGGTTGGGTGAGCCTGCCCTCAAGCTCCACAAATGCTGTTAGCAGGGGTCAAAGGTTTGTTCTCTGATTCTGGGCAAAGCTGCCAGGGAGGGGCTGAAATCACCCCACTCAGTCAAAAATCTGCCTGTGGAAGTGAGGCTATCTGAGACCCACAGTCTGGAGCAGGCCTCATTCCTTTCCACCCTTCGCTATTCCTCTGTTTCTCCCAGGCCTCTGCCAGTAGGCAGGACCTCAAGCCAGCGGATCTCTCCTGACTGTGATGCAAGCTGGTAGGTTCCCTGCCCAGGATCACAGCCTGAGCTGGAAGCGTGGCCTTTCTGTGGGAGGAGTGTTGCCCCTTGAGCATGCTGTAGCTAGGATATGCTCTGATCTGCTCCTAAGGCACACACATCTCAGTAGACTAGTTCACAAATATCTCTTCTGTGTCCCTGGGCAGTGTGATCGAGACCTGGGTGTACAGGATTTGGCCTGTAGGCCTGCCCCTGGGCCCTGGAGATCAATCCCTGACCCTACCAGGGAAAAGAGTGCTGGTCTCAAGTCACCCACTGGGTGCCCTAGCTGAATCAGTGTCTCTCTGCCTTGGGATTTGCTCTGCTCTGCTGGAGTCACTAGGCAAGCAGTACTTGGGAGGGCTGGCAGGTTGGGAGCTCACAGTCCGAGTACCCCTCAGTCCACTACAGGGCCTCAAAAGGAAAGATCCCGTTCCCTGAGGATGCCTCTGAGTGGTGGCTAAATCGTCTCTCTCAGCAGCCGCAGGTAGGAGAGGGGAAAGGGAGAATGAAGCAATATGGCACCTGCCGATCGGCACAGGTCTGTGAGGTGGGAGGTGCCCTGAGGGAGCTGGGAGCCTGGTGCCCTGTCTGTAAGAGGCTCACTGCTCACTGGCAGCAGGCACCTCTGGCCTGGTGTTGGCAGGTCTCTCCAGCAGCTCAGGAGCCCACGAGCAGTCCGGGATGCAAGGGAGGGGAAATGTAACCTCTCCACCTACCCTTGTTGCTGATCTCCAAGCCTCTTGGGCTTTAGACCCTGCTGATGCCTTTCTCCTTCCAGGTCTGCTCCGCACATTCTTCCTGTGGAGTATACTGTAGTTTCAAGTACCCTTTCTTCCGACCCTCATCTGATCTATGTTTGTCTGCCTGATTGTTTTTTTCACTTTGATCTAAAATCTGTCTTTCTTGCAGAGACACTCTGGCTGGTGGTTTTTCTTGTCCACCATCTTCCAAATTAGTATTCTTAATCATAAATCTATTGGGGAATAATACCTGTGAAAAATCTAGTAGATGAGAAAGGGGCTCAAATTTTGAGGGTACTGTTCTTACCCAAAATTCTGGACCATGTAACCTTCTACAAGTCATTAACTGACCATATCTCTTAATCTGTCAAATAACAATGCCCTTTTTCAAGGACATAGTGGTGGTCATTTTGTTCAAGTGCTGCAAATCCTCAGAAAGGGTTAGCAAATGGAAATATGAGCACTGGAACTGCATGTTATGTTTTCAACATCTAAGAGGTGACTGTGTTACAGGCTTGGTTCCTACATTTCCCACTGTGTAACAACACAGAGCATTTTCCCCTTCTCTTTTCCTAGTTATCTCTAAGAACATTGTGGGTTTTCAAGAATATATTATTCTAATGTGAGGTTTTAACTACTATGCTGTATTTATACATACTACATTTTGTGCCTTATCTTTAGGCTTCTGGACTTTGATTCAGAATATCAGGAGCTCTGGGATTGGCTGATTGACATGGAGTCCCTCGTGATGGACAGCCATGACCTGATGATGTCAGAGGAGCAGCAGCAGCATCTTTACAAGGTTAGAGCTACCCTTCCTGCCTTTACCTTGCTGTGGAAGATCTGATTAGCCTGACAAGTCTCTCTCTCTCTCTCAGGATATCTTTTTGTTCATTGTATGTATCATGGTGTCTATTAGAATTCCCTTCCCTGTCCCCTAACTCATTTCCATCCCTTGTGTGCTGACAGGCTACACCGACATCATAATTGCAAGAAAGTTCCTTTATCACATTCTATTTGGTGTAATTCTATAGAACGACAAAGATTTATCTTCAAGATGAATAACAATAAATGAAACTGCATTAATAAATAGACTGAAACAAAACAAAGGATAAATGGACTGGTAACATTTAACAGAATGTGTTGTGATTGGAGCACTCAGGTGGATTATATCCACCCCTCAGATCTTCCCAGAGAAAAAAGAAATTTGCCTTCAGTTTGGCTTGCTGCTGCCAGGGTATAAGGCTCATCCAATTTAATGTTTATTAGTGATACATAGAGCAGACATTGTCATATTAAGTCAATACATTTGCATGTGATTTAAGAAAACTGGCTGGGAACTCATACTGATTGCAGGCAATCCATCTAATGACTATCTATATTGTTTTTCATGTCTGCTAATTCACCCTTAACCTAGTGTGTTTTACCAATTCTACTTCAATAGTCTTAGAAGTTCTTATAAAACAATCGTGATTTTGAATGAAAAAACGGTTGCAAGATTCACAGTGCCTGAAAAAGCTGTCAGGGAGGGAAGAGGGACTTTCCACTGAAATATCAGACTGCAGTAAATCTTCCTCATTTAGGCAATTTTTATTGGAGTAATTCTGACAGTTGTCATCCTTGAATTGCTTTGAGCATATGGCATATTTCAAAGAGCAGATTGTGAATCATAAAAAATAAAATTAATAACTAACCACAGAATCAGCAACAGTATAATGACAAGAAACAACTACCCTCTAGTTTTTTTCAATTTCTTACAGAATAAGAAGTACATTCAAGGTCAAATAAAAGTTGTCTTCTTTCTTCTCCAATTTTATCATTTTAAGTTACCTTTCTTTAATAAATAATTTTAACTTTTACCTCCCCTATAAAGGGAGATATTTGTACTTTCTAAGGATGTGGTTGACTTTAATTAGTGTCCCCTGGGAATCTTCTTAGTAAGAGAAGATATAAGCTCCCCAGGGACTCAACAAATGGGGAGACTTTACTCTCTAAAAATTCCGTCCAACATTAATTGAGTTTGTTGACTGTTAGCTGTTTCCTGTATGGATAGCTGTCCACATCAACAACAAAGCTATCCAATATATCTTGTAGCATACATATTGTTATAGTAACAGTCTCAACCTAATGTAACCAAAGCTAGGTGATTTCACATTTTATGTCAGGATCAGGAACTACATATGAAAAATGCTTATAAGTCTATATTAATTAGTGATAGGAAAATATTTTATTCCTCAGACTTAAGCATTAAAAATTGAGCCAAATAGGAAAAATAAATATAAAAAGTTACCTAATCTTAAACCATTATCTCAGACTTTATTGCACTCATGATACCAAATAATATTTTTTTTCTTCTGGATACATTTTGTATTTTGCACATAAGCCACTATTTTTTTCAGAAACAGTGCTATTCTTTGTCAAAATCACATCCATATAATTTACATCACAATTAATAGGAAATCATTGAACAAAAAGTGCAGTCTTCTTTTCTTGTGGTTTCCTTGTAAGTGCTTTGCCTGAGAATTCCCATTCTGGCATACTGAAGGCCATTATGCCACCCACTCAGTACTTCTGACTTATAGTATTTTTCCAAACATTTTCTGTACTGTGGTTTTTCATCTGTGACTCATGTCCTGTCACCATTCTTTTGCTTTTAGGAGCTCAGCATAGCTCCACTCATTAGACTAGCACTAACTTTGCATTTGGCTTATAAGCAAAATTAAAGATTGAGTTTGAAACCAAGAGAAAAATGCTACAGGTCTGTAGGGTCTTTCTTTATATGACCCCACAAATTATTCCAGAGGTTTGGAACCCTGTAAAACAAACCTGAGGATATTGACTAAGGAGTCATTTAGAACTTGGGGTGGTTCCTGAACTAGAAAAACTGATGGAGGAGAGTTAATTTCAGGTCTTCCCCAAGAATACCCAGGGATTTCCAGGTTAGGTCAACATTTTCAATATCGTATTCCTTTGTTCCAATCCTCTTTTCCAGGAATCAACTGAAATCATACATTGGGGGAGGAGCAATTTGTAGTCTATTGATCATAGGAATCCCTGAAAAAGTAAAGTTTCTCAGTTGGTCCCCAGGCCTTCCTAGACTTTAAATATAATTTGAGACACCTTAATAATTTCTAATCTTTATATTTGTTGGCCCCCAAATAGACTGATGTTTTATTAACATTTCTTACTAAGGGCACCACTGACATTTCGAACAACACAATTTTTTGTTAGCTTGTGGGACTATCCCTTGCACTACAGGAGATTTACTATTCATCTTCTCCAGTTATTATAACAATTCAGCAGGACCCCCCAGCCATTTCACAACATTTCTAGTCTACTTCAACCTATCTATATCATCTTTCTTTCTTTCTTTTTTTTTTTTTTGAGACAGAGTGTCACTTTGTTGCCCTGGCTAGAGTGAGTGCCATGGCGTCAGCCTAGCTCATAGCAACCTCAAACTCCTGGGCTTAAGCGATCCTACTGCCTCAGCCTCCCAAGTAGCTGGGACTACAGGCATGCGCGGCTACTTTTTTCTATGTGTATATTTTAGTTGGCCAGATAATTTCTTTCTGTTTTTTTAGTGGAGACGGGGTCTCGCTCTTGCTCAGGCTGGTCTCGAACTCCTGACCTCGAGCGATCCACCCGCCTCGGCCTCCCAGAGTGCTAGGATTACAGGCGTGAGCCACCGCGCCAGGCCATATCATCTTTATTTCTTAAAATACTTGTAGAATATCAAGAAAAATGCCTTGTACTTGTGCTGTATATATTGTTGAACAAGCACCTTACATGGTTGATACCAAACTAACTACACATTTGGAAATGTTGGGTTAGAGAAAATCTAGTAAGATGATAGTCAGAGTTAAGCTTATTTAGCATTTTCAACATTAGGCATTACCTTCCTTACTTTACCTATTTTTATATTCTCTTCTCCACTAGAAAATCACTTGGCCTTAACTCCTAGATATGAAACTACAGATAAATACCCCAGATTATTTACTCAGCAGACCTCCTGAGGGGGGCACCTATTGTGATATTTTGGTTACTCAAAGCCAGCAAAATACACAAGGAACTTATAAAGGCAAAGAGTTGGATTTAACAGCCAAAGAATACATTGAGACACCTGACATAATTTAGAAACCTTAATACTACCATGGGCTATAAAGTGAATTTTCTATTTAAATCATTTCTTGTTATTTTCCTATTGTTAGAAATTTAAGACCTTTTTTTAATTAATTTTAAACTGCAGAGTCTTAAGAGCAACTTAATTCTTATTAAGGACTACCCATTCCCTTCAGTATGCTTTCTTCCTTGTTTTGAGACAGTGAGTCATACTGCCAGTATATCCCCTTTCCCCTTCTGTCGTGCCCTACCTCTGAATAGAGACCTTCTGTACCTATTTTTTAATAAACATTGGCAGTATCATCACCCTAGAAAACACGAATGTAGTCCTTTCTCATTTTTTCTTCCTCAGCCTGAGAATTACCTCCAAGGAGGATTTTCTCCCACTCCATCACTTTCTTTCTCTTCATTCCTCCTACCTTCCTAAGTAGGACAATTTAATTTGTCAAAAGTAACCACCATAATTTTGAAAGTTCAGCTCCTATTTGGACTGGAGTTATGCAGCCAGAATTCATAATCACAGGGAGCTGTCACTCTGCTGGTCTGCATGTGCATTAACTATTAATGGAGAAATATTTAAAACCCACTTGCGAAGGAAAAGCTCCATTTTTTTCATTTCTACAGATCAAAGGTGGCATTATTCTTGGGCTCGGGGAAGCTCAAGACACCTCCTGCTCCATCCTGTAAATTTTATAGACAGAATGATCTGGAAGCATTTTAACGAATCGGAGAGTTGTGGCTCAGGCTGCTGCTGTTGCTACTGTCCTGTCCTCCCCAGCAGTTACTGCTGACGTTGAGGTACTGTGAGGGTGTGCCTTGTTAGGGGCTCCTATCTATGCACAAAGTACTGCCAGATGCCTGCTACCTAGGGAGCGCAGATGACAGAGCTCCTAGTGATGCTAGGTTGGTGTGGGGTTCCAGTGTCCACGGGTTAATTTCTAGGGCCAAATTCAAAAGTTGCTGGCAGGTGATTATTGTTACAATTGAACAAAAGTTATTTTCAGATAGTATGAAGCTCACTAAAACACCACATTTATAGATCTCTTCCTTAAGTGAATAGCTTAGCTGTTCCTCATCAATAAAATATTAGATTACAGTCATGCACCGCGTAGCAATGTTTTGGTCAATGATAGACTGCATATATAACAGTTATCCTATAAGATTATAATACCATATTTTTACTATACATTTTCTATGTTATAATTGCCTGCAATATTCAGTACAGGAACATGCTACAAAGGTCTGTAGCCTAGAAGCAATAGGCTATACCATATAGCCTAGGTATGTAGTAGGCTATGTCCTCTAGGTTTATGTAAGTACACCCTGTGATGTTCGTACAATGACGAAATCACCCAGCACTGCGTTTCTCAGAACATATTCCTGTTGTTAAGCAACATATTACTTATACATGATTTCTAAGGGGTTAAAAATGAGCCTTCCAGTTTAAAAACTGTGAAATAAGTACACACTTCAACTAAGACCTTTATACTTTCAGGTAACTTACACTGAAGATTTTATATTTAATTTTGAAGATTTGTTATCATATGGCTCTGGTTTTTGTGAGAAAAACGCAAGTTTCCTGTATCTTTCTCCATTGGTATAAATATTATACAAACACGTCCTGTGTGTAAAAGGAAAAGGACATTCATTTTGCATAATAATATAATGGTTATTAAACAGATCAATTACATTTTTACCCTGCTATGAATTTGAGGTTGTTAATAAGAACCAACATGAAACAATAAAAATATTTTAAAATTATAAATATAAAACAGAACCAGGGAAAATGCAAACAAAACTCTTCTGTGAGAAGAGTTAATATGCCTGGAGATAGACTGTAAAGTGCTATGCAGTTACTAATGATGATCCCAAATTTTAGTTTGAGTTTCCTAGTAGTGAAAGCAAAGAGAGAAATGCACTCATTTGCAAAATTTGCACTTTCCATGAAAAAAACCATATTTTCTTTGAAGAAATGAAGTTTATTTTGATGCTTAGATATTTGGGATTTTTTATGTGATGGCTTAGAATGGTATGGTAAAGACATTTCTAACCATAATATTTCTTAAAAGCAAATTTCTAACCATAATACTTCCAACAAGTGAATTATTTATTTTTCTCTGGCTCTATTGCCAGGTAATGTTTAGAGGCAGCTCTCACCAAAAGGTGGCTCCTTTCAATAATAGTTTGGCTAGGTGGAATTAATAAGAAAGGACATCAATATTAAATATTGGTAAAGAGGAGATTATTAGAAAAATGAGAGAGAAATATGAGTACTTTTTAAAAAATAAAACAGGTAAAATACAAAGTTTGATAAAAACAAAGAAGAGCAAGGGAATAAATTAAAATCATGGGTATGAAAATTAGTACAACCTCTATGGAAAACAGTATGGAGGTTTCTCAAAGAACTAAAAGTAGACCTGCTTTTCGATCCAGCAATCCTGCTAGGTATCTGCCCAAAGGAAAAGAAGCCATTTTATCAAAGACACCTGCACTTGAATGTTTATTGCAGCACAATTCATAATTGTAAAGATGTGGAATCAATCTAAGTACCATCAGTTAATGAATGGATTAACAAAATGTGATATCTACATACCATAGAGTACTACTCAGCCACAAAAAGAAATGAATTAATGTCTTTTGCAGCAATTTGTTTAGAGACCACTATCCTAAGTGAAGTATCTCAGGAATGGTAAAACAAACACCACATGTACTCCCTAATAATTTGGAATTAATCACTGGACACAGAGAGAAATAAAAGTCATTGTAAATAAGGAAGTGAGGAGGGGGAAAGTGGTGGAAGAGTAAAAACCTACCCAACAGGCCGGGCGAGGTGGCTTATGCCTGTAATCCTAGCACTCTGGGACTCCGAGGCAGGAGGATCGCCTGAGGTCAGACGTTGAGACCAGTCTGAGCAAAAGCAAGACCCCGTCTCTACTAAAAATAGAAAAAAACAATTAGCCAGTCAACTAAAAATAGAAACAACAATAAAAAACTAGCTGGGCATGGTGGCTGGAGCTTGTAGTCCCAGCTACTTGGGAGGCTGAGGCAGGAGGGTCACTTGAGCCCAGGAGTTTGAGGTTACTATGAGCTAGGCTGATGCCAGGGCACTCTAGCCTGGGCAACAGAGCCAGACTCTGTCTCAAAAAACCCAAAAGCAAAACAAAACAAAAAAAGTAAAAAACTTACCTAATAGGTACAATGAATACAATTCGGGTGATGGGCATACTAATAGCCCTGACTTAAGCATTATAAAGGCTATCCATGTAACAAAAACATTTGTACCCCCCTAATATTTTGAAATTTAAAAAAGGTCATGGGAGGATGAATAGATAAGAGAATGCTAAAAAAAAATACAAACAACAATGAAAGAATTGGTTTAGGAAAAAAAACAAATAACAGAGAAAAGGGTAAATTTTAAAGGAATAGGGAAAAATGGTACTCTAGAGAATTTGTGTGTGTGTTAAAAGACAAGCATTATGACTTTTAAAAGAAATGTGTATGGAATAGGATTAGAAATTCTGATGAATAAGAAATATAGAGTAAAAGAAGAAATATGGGACATAGTTGACTTATTATTATAACTATTGCTGCCAAAGTGATGTTGTCATAGATATGAACTGATCGTAGAAAACAGATTAATCGTGGTATTCCTATGTTTTATAAATTCACAAATTTCAATCCTCTGAAAAGATCTCTTTTATTTTGTTCTGGATCAGATTTGTATAAATAATTTCACATGTGGCTTGATAATCCTTATGACTGAACTTGAGCTCCTAAAAATGTAATGCTAGGCAGGGTCATAGTCCAGGTCAGAGTAGCTAGACTTAAAATAGCTTTTTTAGCTTTAAAAAAAAAAGAACTTTCACATGTTGGTGTATAGAATAGAAGTACATGTCAGAAAATTAAATTTTGTTAATTAAGCCTTATACTAGGATTTTAGTACCGAGTTTTACATCTCTACCTTGATTGTTCAGAATGAAACAAATTACTAGTTATTGAAGCAGTCAAGGTAAAAATGTACCAAATATATCAGGCACAAGAACTTAATGATAATTTTTCACCTCTTTCCCGGTAGATTAATTGTATAGCTTAATTGTATGTTAGATTAAAACTCCATTAAGATAAGAAGAATATGCTTAAAATCACTATAATATTTCAAATAACATTATCTAGTCATTTTTAAAGTGAACAAAATGGAAAAACCTCGGCTGTCTCCACTGCTTATCTAGAAATGAATTTGTTGTTCCATTTTCATTAAAGTTCGAAAAGTCCTTAGATTAACTGTCATATTAATTTGAGCTTTGATGAATCAGTATTTGCTATGAATACTTGAATATATATTTTTTCTTTTTCTTTTTTTTCCTCTTTTTTGAGAGAGGACCAAACTCATCCTGAAAATGTTCAGGAGAAGAAAAAGTAGATGAATGTGGTTTCTGAGCAGTGTATGAGACACTTTTCGTGCTGGAGCCTATAATTCCTACTTGAATCACTGTTTTAAAAAGAAAAAAAAAAAAGATGTTAAAGAGAAAGAGAATAGGGTGCCAAGAAATAGTTGGCTCTGTGTGTGGAGGGCCAAGGAGGGGTAGCCCCGCCAGCAGTTTTTGTCTCTAGTGGGTGAGCTACTGTCCGGAAGGTGTGTTGGCTCTCTGGGCTGGCCTCTGAGGCATTGTGCCGCTCCCTCTCTCCCTGGCCTGGCCCGCTCTGGCCTAGAGTGGATCAAACAAGCTGTGGGGAAAGTTCCCCTCATTTGCATCACTTCTAGACAGCCCTGTCGTACTCTTTGCTGACAGGAAATCACTGTCTTTGTCACCTTTTCTCAGGGCCCTCCTTTTGGCAGAGATGGGCCATGTGACCACGCTTAATCACAACAACAGGGCTGGCTCCGGACTCAATGACATGTTTTCCTTAGCACTTCAATAAATGGGGTAGAGGAGTCAGTAGGAAATGACTACATTAATTTTAGAGTGAAAAGATAATTAACACTTGAAGGACTAATGCTACAACCTATGGAATTATTATTCAAATTAAAGTTAATTTATCAAAAACTTGTGAAAACTATCTGCCCTAATGCAACTGTTTAAAAAAAATAAATGTTGAATAGTAAGAGTTGGGCATACTGATGGGAGAGTGGGAAGAAGGTGGGAGAGAAGGGGTTTGGATGGAGAGGGGAGAACTGGAGGGGGAGAGAAAGGGAGTGAGGGAAATCATAGCAGGCGTTAGCTATGTTTGAAAAGCAACTTAAATGGGCTAAAACTTCAACATTTGCGACTGAAGGCTGGAGCATGTAAAACGCTTACTTAGATGATATGAATAGGACACTGGCAAACAAAAGGAGCAGTGTGCTCCTAGAAAACTGTGCTTAAAGGAGTTTCCTTGGCAACAGAAATGCAGTTCCAAAAGTAGACAGAACTTTCCTCAGAAAACATACTATTAATAACAACCTTCCGGAACAACTTGGAACAATTTGACGACTTGGCAATAATAATGCCAAGTGTTCTGCAAATTAATCTAACACATAACAGTTATGTTTCTCTTGCCTATAATTCTGCTGGACCCTACCTAGAACTCATTGCTTTTTAGTGGCACAAATGTGAAAAATGTTTATAAATGCTGTCATGGAAAAAGAAAACCAAAAGAAATGCCATTGGTCAATAATTGTATTCAGCCTTTTGGAACCTACCAAGAGATCTTAGTTTAATGAGATGTTTTGTTTTGTTTTGTTTTGTTTTCTGCAATGAAAGCTACTACATTTACTATCTCATTTCATTAAAGATGCTTCCACAAACAAAACTTGGTAAAGGGTTAACAACCTGAGACTTGCTGTGATGTGAAGCACCTCTGAGGCCATTGGTTATATAAATGCAACATTCACTAAATATGTGCTGAGTGTTATTTTTAAAAGCATCATCATTTCTTGTCAGCTCAGAGAATAATCTTGGATCTACTTAGCCAATGGGAATCATTTGAATTCTCCTGAAGGCAATCGCTTTGCCAGCCAAGAGAGGTAGGGTGTTCCTCTCCTCTGACCTTTCTTGAATCTTTGGATCTAAAGGTTAAAAGTAATCAATATCTCATTGTGCTGCTTGGTTTCAGGGTAATAAGTAGTAACCATCATGTTAAAATCCAAATGATTACAGATAGCACTTAAATGAGTTGACCTGTTTGGGAGATTTTATTAATTGCAATCAGGATAATCATTAGAGTTTGCTAATAAAGTTTTGGGTTAAATTGCAAAAAATTTAATTTTTTGAAAAATGACTTTTACTTAATTAGATGGGAATGTGCAGTGTTCCCTCCTTTGTTAAGCTGAGAGCTTTGGCTTTAACCCCAGATATTTGTAAATTCCTTTCTGGTTTCTATAAAATAAATTAGAAGAACATTTAAATTCCTAATAAGAAAGGGTATTTGGTTCACTGCCATCTTTGGCTCCTGAACTACATAATAATATGTATATGTTTCAGGTCAATGGCTTCATGGAAATGTCTCTCACCTACTTTTTAGCATTTCCTATTTTTAAGTTACTTGTCTTTAGTGGTTATATACATACTGAAGCTAATCTGGTTTGAAGCTGGGAAAAAATATAGATGTGTGACTAAACTTCACAGACAATGATGGTATGACTTGGAGATAATTTATTTTGTTTTTTTTTTAAATAAAGAGTACCAAAGTTTAAAGATAAAAACCAGTATTATCATTGACAAATGGAAATTGTTATAAAAAGGATAAATGTTAGGCTTAATTATATCAGGAAGTCATTGGTAGTCATAATTCTAACCATAAGGGAGTATATAAGATATATATGCTATTGAATCTAAATATTTTGTCTTTATTATCATTCTAGTTTTTACAATTTATTAGAATTTCATGCATGTATTCCTAAAGCAGAAAAGTAAGGCTAGAAAGTACCTAAATAATGTTTTTGTTATTTCAAAAGAAGTCCTTGTACCTATTCAGAATAGGTGGTGAACACCACGAGGAAAAGCCCAGCCACAGTGCTTCCACACATAAACTCAGCATTTTTTGTCCTTACCTCATAACCATGTCTAAGTTTAGAAGGAGCTCGATTTGTGGTTGTCCAAGGGACATCATTTTTAGAATATTAGGAATTCCCCAACCTAGCTATCTCTATTACTAACTGTTCATAATTCCTTTTATTCCATTCTTAAGATGCATTTTTGGGAGTTAAAAAAGAATGCACTCTACCAGATGCAGATATTCTGGGGGCGGGGGGTGGGAAAATAATATTGAATTAAATGCCATTTTTAACATCTACCTTAAATGGAAGGGCATTGGGAAGGGAAGGGAGTGGGTAGAGAGAAGAAATCCAGATAAGAGACTAAAACCAGATACTGTCTCCTTCACCATTTGATAGAAAGGGAAGTGTAATTCTGTATGTGCATGTGTGTTTGCGTGGTGTGGGATGGGAGTAGGATGGAGGGAGAGAGAAACTAATATTAGTCAAATCTTACTATTTGATTATATCAGTACCCTATTCACATTATCTTATTTAATGCTCACAAGGATTATTTTCTCTATTTCATACACGCTGAGCCTAAGACACAGAGAGGTTAAATAGCTAGCTTAAAAGGTACAGAACTTATTTCTTAATCAAATTAGTCTAGGATATGCTGAGAAAACAACCAATCCTCAAATCTCAGAGGCTTAAAACTGGAAAGGTTTATTTTTCATGCATACCATAATACATGTGTATCACAGATTGGCTATTTGCTCTACTTGGCATTGTCCTCACTGCAGGACTTAGACTAATGGAGTAGCCACCTCTTAAATATTTCTTTACTATGGAAAAGAGAAAGAAATGTTAATGGTACATCTGCAAAAAAAACCATCATGGATTTGGGTTGGCTCTTTAGCTAATCATCAGACTATTCTGTGAAAGCTCCCACACTTTCTTACGCACCTCAGCATCCTGGGTAAGTGTTGCCATGTTGAGCCTTACTGGGGCCTCCTGTATTTTGTCAGATTTGGGAAAGCTAAGGCAGACAATTATTTATGCTTTTTGGGTGATGCTCTAACGGCAGAATTGCCCTAGGAGGATTCCACCTCATGGATCCTGTTATTGCCAAAGGAAGTTACTGAAGAAGGGTCCCCATGGAGAAATACTCCATAGGAATATCATTTGCAGAAAAATCATTTTCCAGTCCTGTTGAGGAAGCAATTTCAGTGTTCAGAAACAAGGGCATTCCTCTATCATAATGTGGGCATTTGTGAAGCTCATACATTCTTAAACTAGGCACTTCCACAACATTCTATCCCTAATGAGGCACACTGGGGTAAGGTAAGAGTGAAGGAGTGGTCTTCCTGCTGAACCTTGGTTTATTTACATAAGATACAAAACACACAGACACACTTGCACACACACTTATGTAAATATAAATGTGTGTATGTGTTTATATATATATATATACATATTTTTTTTTTCTTTTTCTAAAGCTAGGAAAGAACAAATCAGGTTTATATCCTTATTGCTTTTGGGTTGATTTCTATTTTACTTGTAAACTTTCTTGAACCACAGAGCTCTAGCTTTTCTCCAGAAGGATATCTATACCCTCCTAAAACTCATCTGACCTTACTATTTCAGCTGTTTTCTTAAGTAATTGGTTCTATATGTTTATAGACATTTGCATAGAGAAAATTTGTGATTTTTTTATATTCCCCTTGTCATCTCATTCTAACTAATGAAAACTGGGAAGTTTGTGGATGAGTTACACATACAGAAATGTATTTATGCACATACATTTATGTGTGTGCATATATACACACAATGTATTTATTTAATTAAAAAAAAATCTTTCATCAGGACTGAATTTGGATGAAGCCAGATTCCTTGAACCAGATATACTTTCAGTCCTAAGACATTTAAATCATGCATATATAAATAACTATATAAAATTCCTCCATATGTGCCAAGTTTCAGTCTGGAACACATCTCTATATTATAAATCTTGGCATATTGGATTTTTCTACCTTCATTACAATAGTATTATCCTTTTCAACACTGACAAGTGTTTCCCTGAGAAAGCCCTGTTTGAGGATAATTTAGCTGTGAGTACTTGGTTATTAATTAAATGCATATTTTTAAATAATGATGGTAGATTTCAACTCTGTAGACCAAATTTAAGAATAAATTATTATAATTTTTATTAGATTCTCCTATAGGAGGGCAGGATTCATGCCTGTTTATTGATTGTTTATTAATATATCTCCAATGCCTGGCACATAATAGGAAACTCAATAAATATACGTTGAAAAACATATTTCCAACACAGCTTATTCAATAATTAAACTTTATTAATCAGAACTATGCTATCAATTCATTACTTTTTCAAGAAAACAATTCTGTTTTCATGCTGTGATAATTAAGTCTAAAGCTTTGTGGTCTTCCATATTGTATATTAAACAAAAATAAAAATCTCTCTTTTTATAAAACCAAAGTGCAATACATACAGTTCTTAACACTAAGAGTACTCAGCCTTGGTCAGGTTGATATCAGGGAGAAAGAGAAACTGGTAGGGAAAGAAAGAGGGAGAGAGAAAGGGAAGGACAGAGACACCCATGTCTGAGACATAAATGGTACAAAAATGCACAACTACTCACCATAATTCTTTGGCTAGTCACCAACCTCTCAGACCATACTGTTCTCTGATGTGTTCTTGATTATTTGGATACATACCAGAATGATTATTTATACATATGAGGATAACATATACCTTGCAAATGTAAAATCTAAAAAATCAAACAATAGGTGAACATGAACAGTCATTAGAAATAGTAGGTATATTGGCACAATTTGTTCTTGTACCATAGTTGAAAGGAGAGTTTATCGACACATTCACTGCTGAAAATTATGTATGACTTCAGATGAGTGTGTGTTTCTAAAAATGTAATTATTAAGGGGGTAAGAAAAATAATAAGGGACTTGGACATGGGCTGGCTCTTTAATCCAAGTCCATCATGATGAGAAGGAAAGAGGAGAGAGAGAGAGTCTAAAAGAGTGACCTATCTTCCCAAAGCTGTAGCTAACTAAATTCAGAATATGAAAATTTTAAAATTAAATTTCACTGCTATAATACCAGAAGAGGGCTGGAACATACTTTTGAAACTTTTCCCTACACTTTCATTTTTAAAAAGTTGTACACTATTCATAATTTTAAAAAAATCTTTGTATATGGTCATTTATAATATTTTTTACTTAGTGGTTGTGAACTTTAATGATTTTTAAATTTTAAGAAAAGGTTAAAAGATGTACCACTTAAAATTACAATTTGATAACTATTTCTGATGAATTCACTTCTTGGCCCTATTTTTGTCCACCTTGATATCCTTTTGGGTTTACTGTCCTCCTCCTGAACTTTGTCCTTCCTCCTCAGCTTTCTTCAGCTGGGACACACTGAGGTTTAAAAATATCCGTGATAAACATTCCTGTCTGTATGATTTTTCTCTCCTCTTCCTCATTCTCATCTGCCTGGTGGTACTGAATTGTGGTACTGAAGGCCCATTCTGTGAAACAATGGTTGTCTTATAAACCACAAGCAAAAATCCTCATGTTCACTAAAACTTAAGTATAAATGAATCTCTAGGGTTGAGCTAATTGAAATCTTTTTCTACAACATGGAAATTTAGCAAAAGAATTTAAATTTGGCTAGCATCTTATAATCCATGTTTTGATGATAATTTCATGAAGCTCTATCCGTCCAAGTTTGGGTTAGAAAAAGAAATAAAGTATGGAAACACTGTCAGAAGCCTTTTCTGTTTACAAAAAGATCCAGGGATACCATGAGTACTGCCAGAAATCTCATGTGACAGCCAGCTCTTTTGGGAGTTTTGAGCTCACCAAGCTCAGGAAATAGTTCCAGAAAGCTGATTGGAGCACAAAGATTTTTTTTTTTTAATTTTTAACTGAAGTGAATAATTGTGTTCCCTGTCTGTTGTCCACACTGCTGCTCAGACCTGTGCCCTGCTGGGGTGTGGACATCTCCCCAGGGCTAGGTGATATTTGGTACTCAATAAATACTTTCTGAATTGAATCACCTGCTTAATGACTGTTTTCTCCTGAATATTCCAAAGTTAATCTGTTAGAGGTTTTGTATAGTTATTTAGTTCAGTGGAAAGTGATAATTTCAGTGGAGTTTCAGGACTGCAAGTGACCTCAAAAATACCTTCATTTCATTCCCTCTCTTTCAAGGATTGTTTTTTTATCCATTCCAGATAGGAGAGAATTTGTCCTCCATTAAAGATCTTTCCAGAGGGAATTCCATCACCTCCCGTTAACAACTTTCCCTGCCCCCCAAGTCTTCTTATATCTAGTGTAAATCCCCTCTGTTGTTAGGTTTAATTGTCAAATCAGCGAGAATTCATGCTCTGTAATTAAACCTCTTCTGTTTTCTATAAGTCACATTTCTCAAGCTTTTGCAGTTTTCTTTTCAAGTTAAAAATTTTTAAAGTCATTTATTTCAGTTTTGTCTATATTCCATCTGAAACCACTTCCATCCTCTTTTGTAGGAAAAAATATGCTAATATTGAGAGACTGCTGGTAAATCCATATATTTGAGGGACTTTAACAAGCTCCATGGATTTCTCCAGCAGGTTTTTCAAATCTCTCTTATTAACAGTTAATAAAATAGTTCATGGATGGTTTGGAAGAGGAATGTGGCCTGTCTGAAATGGTATGACTTATAGTGTATACCTTAAAAAATAGAATTTAAAAAGAAAAAGAAAATGACATAAAAATGGACCAAAAAAAAATCCTCTTTCCATTTAGGGACAGAGCTGCTTCTTCTCCCAGTGGATACATAATATATTATTTATGTAAGAGTGAGTGTCGTGTTTTTGGCTTACATTCCATTTGGAGCATACACAGTATGACAATTTCCTTGGCTTATTGTTGTATATGTGGCTATTTTTAATACATTGCTTTTGTCTCTTTTTCATGCTTGCTTACATCTGTTGTTATAAAAACTGACATAAAGTTTTTAAACATAAAAGAAGTGATGGAGAAAGAGATGGTAAGATACAAACAACATTTCAAGAGAACGTGAGGTGGAGAAACAGGAGCAAAGTTTCCATGGAGGGAAAACCAAAAGCAGCCTCTGCAAGATAAATGGGAGGGAGGGTCAGAACAAGTATGTCCAATCACAGAGAAAAACATGGTCATGAGGCTACACAAAGCATTTCTAAGGTAGAAGGAGTTTAGTGCATTTTCCACCAAATTATTCAAACATTTTAAGCTTCAGTTTTCAAACCTACGAAATGGGGATAATAACACCCACCTTGAAAGGCTGTTGTAAGGATTCAATGAGATAATATATGTAAGGGGTTCACCTGGTGCTTGGTAAATAGTATGAGTTCAATACATAGTACAGAATCAGGGGTTGACAAACTATGGCCTACAGGTCAAATCCAGCCCACAGCCCATTTTTTAAATAAAGTTTTATTGGAACACAGCCAGGCATATTCATTTATATAGTATCTATGGCTGCTTTTACACTACAGTAGGAGAGTTGAGTAGTTTGAACAGTGACCATATGGTCAACATAGTTTACTATCTGGCTCTTCACAGAAAAAGTTTGCCAGTCCCTGGTATAAATAATAACATTTATGGCAACGCTTTAGGAATATACATTATTGTACAGGCTTGAATGATTTCCCAGTTCAGTTTTCTGTCTGCTATGTTGCAGTAATATCTGTTAGTTTTCCTATTGTAACAATCCAAACTCTCCTGTTCTGTTGCTTTTCAGTGTAACATTAAATGGTTAATTGGTTCATTTCACCACCAGGTGGCCTCCTATGCTCTAGTGTGCTTGTGGGACCCAAAGAAAATAAAAAAGTGGATCCTATACACTTCCAACTTTGGCTTGTTACTGTGCTCTTTATGGCACTTCTCTGGCTACTTGACTGCTCTGAACTTGCTCTGTGAACCCTACATTTCATTTTTGGCCCTGAAAATACTTTCACATTGACCTTTTTAGAAAATGAATTCTAGATCAGAGTTAGAAACAGTTAAAAAAAACAGTAAAAATAAAATAGAAATATTTAAATGCATACTTGTACATACATATGCACATACACCAAATCAGATTTTTAACAGAAGCTTAGCTGTCACTCTAATAGATTTACCATGACTCAGTCCCACTCTCGTATGTACACAGGGTTAACCGATATTAAAGCTTTCACAGGAAAAGACAAAGGCCACTGAGGCGTAGATCTCCATGTTAATTTCTCTTGAAGGGAATGGGTGGACCTCATCTCAGTGCCCCAGTTTATGTTATTTTATTCTATAGGTCCCCTTTTGAGTTTTCTTTGATCTTATTTTTAAGCTTTACTAAAGACCAGTCAGTGTTAGCAAAGGAAGATTGAGAAACCATGTGATAAAGCCCTGGAGAAGGAGGCCAGATTCCCCTTGGGCAATTATTCTTATCCTCTCGGGTCTCATTTTCTTCATCTGTAAAGTGAGGGGGATGGACTGAGTGTCTCTAAGGTCCATTCCAACTTCAATATTCTGCTTTTGGTGACAAGAATCAAAGATTACTTCAATTAGTAATTGACTTTGCCTATAAGCAATGTGGCAAAATCAGAATTTTACAACTCAATTTCAAAGGCCAACAGAACAAACTCATGGGTAAACAATACAGGCACACCTCAGAGATACTGTGGGTTCAGTTCTAGACCACCACAATAACATGATTATGGCAATAAAGTGAAGTACTCAGAGTTTTTGGTTTCTCAATGCATACAAAAGTTGTGTTTACACTATATTATAGTCTGTTAAGTGTGCAATAGCATTATGTCTAAAAAATGTATTTGCCCTAATTTAAAAATACTTTATTGCTAAAAAATGCTAATGATCATTTAATCCTTCAAAGAGTCATAATCTTTTTAGTGGTGGAGGGTCCTGCCTCTGTGAGGATGGCTGCTGACTCGATCAGGGTAATGGTTGCTGAAGGTTGGAGTGGTTGTGGCAATTTCTTTAAATAAGACAACACTGAAATTGATGCCTTGATTGACTCTTCCTTCTATGATTTCTCTGTAGCACGTGATGCTCTTTGGAAGCATTTTACCTACAGTAGAACTTTCAAAATTAGAGACAATCCTCTCAAATCCTGCCACTGCTTTATCACCTGAGTTTATAGAATATTCTAAATCCTTTGTTGTCATTTCAACACTGTTTACAGCATCTTCACCAGGAATAGTTTCAATCTCAAGAAGCCACTTTCTTTGCTGTTCTATAAGAAGACACTTCTCATCTGTTCAAGTTTTATCATGAGATTGCAGCAATGTGTTCATATCTTTAGGTTCCACTTTTAGTTCCAGTTCTCTTGCTGTTTCCACCACATCTGCAGTTACTTACTCCACTGAAGTCTTGAACCCCTCCAAGTTATCCATGAGAGTTGGAATCAACTTCCAAACTTTAATTTTGATATTTTTACCTCCTCTCATGAATCACAAATGTTCTTAATGGTATTTAGAATGATAAATCCTTTCCAGAAAGTTTTCAATTTACTTTGCCCAGATCCATCAGAAGAATCACTATCTATGGCAGCTGTAGTCTTACAAAATGTATTTCTTAAACAATAAGACTTGAAAGTCAAAAGTACTCCTTGATCCATGGGCTGCAGAATGAATGTTGTGTTAGCAGGCATGAAAATAACATTAATGTCCTTCTACATCTCCATCAGAGCTCTTGGATAACCAGGTACATTGTCAATGAGCAGTAACATTTTGAAAGGAACCTTTTTTTCTGAGCAGTAGGTCTCAACAGTGGGTTTGAAATATTTAGTAAACCGTGCTGTAAACATGGTTTACAGATGTGCTGTTGCCAGACTTTGTTGTTCTATTTATAGAGCACAGACAGAATATATTTAGCATGATTATTAAGGACCCTAGATTTTTGGAATGGTCAGGGGGCATTGGCGTCAACTTAAAGTCACCAGCTGCATTAGCCCCTAACAAGAGAGTTGGCCTGTCCTTTGAAGCTTTGAAGCCAGGCATTGACTTCTCTCTAGCTAGGAAAGTCCTACATGACATCTTCTTCCAATAGAAGGCTATTTTGTCTACATTGAAAATCTGTTATTTAATGTAGCCACTTTCATCAATGATCCTAGCCGTATCTTCTGAATAACTTACTGTATGTAGCTTGTACATCAGCACTGGCTGCTTCACCTTGCGCTTTTATGTTATAGAGATGGTATCTTTCCTTAAACCTCGTGAACCAACCTCTGCTAGCTTCCAAATTTTCTTCTGTAGCTCCCTCAGCCTTAAAAGAATTGAAGAGAGTTAGGGCCTTGCTCTGTATTAGACTTTGGCTTAAGGGAATGTTGTGACTGGTTTGATCTTCTATCCAGACCACTCAAACTTTCTCCCTATCAGTAGTAAGCCTGTTTCATTTTCTTATCATTTGTGTGTTAATTGGAGTAACACTTTTATTTTCCTTCAAGAACTTTTCCTTTGCATTCACAACTTGGCTAAGTGGTGCAAGAGTCTTAGCTTTTGGCCTATCTCATCTTTCAACAAGCCTTCCTCACTAAACTTAATGATTTCTGGCATTTGATTTAAAGTGAGAAACCTGAGGCTATCCTTTCATTTGAACACTTAGAGGCCATTGTGGGGTGATTAATTGGCCTAATTTCAATGTCAGTTGTGTCTCAGGGAATAGGGAGATCCAACGAAAGGGAGAGATGGGAGAACTGCTGATTGGTGAAGCAGTAAGAACGCACACATTTATGGGTTAAGTTTCTGTCTTATATGGGTGTGCTTTGTGGCACCCCAAAGCAATTACAGTATTAACATCAGTAATCCCTGATCACAGATCACCAATAACAGATAAGATAATAATGAAAGGCCAGGCTTGGTGGCTTACCCCTGTAATGCTAGCACTTTGGGAGGCTAAGGCAGGAGGATTGCTTGACGCCAGGAGTTCACGACCAGCCTGAGCAAGAAAGAAGCCCCATCTCTACAAAAATTAGAAAAATTAACTGGCATGGTGGCACATGCCTGTAGTCCTAGCTACTCAGGAGACCGAAGCAGGAGGATCATTTGAGCCTTGGCGTTTGAGGATACAGTGAGCTATGATGATGCCAGTGCACTCTACCAGGGCAATAAAGTGAGACCCTGTATAAAAATGACAATAATAATAATAATGAAAAAGTTTGAGTATTGTGTGAATTACCAAAATGTGACACAGAGACATGAAGTGAGCACTTGCTGTTGGAAAAACGGTGCCAATAGACTTGGGTTACCACAAACCTTCAGTTTATAAAAATTACAGTATCTGTGAAGCTCAATAAAATGAGGCATGCCTGTATTTTTTTTTAACTACCATAAGGAGTGTGTAGTTCCTGAAGCTGGGCGGGGTGACTCATGCCTATAATCCTAGCACTTTGGGAGGCCAAGGCCGGACGATTGCTGGAAGTCAGGAGTTCGAGAGCAGCCTGAGCATGAACAAGACCCTGTCTCTATAAAAAATAGAAAAATTAGCTGAGTGTAGTGGTACACACTTATAGTCCCAGCCACTTAGGAGGCTGAGGCAGGAGGATGGCTTTTGAGCCCAGGAGTTGGAGGTTGCAGTGCGCTGTGGTGATGCTACTATACTCTAGCTGAGACAATGGACTGAGACCCTGTCTCAAAAAAAAAAAAAAAAAAAAAGATTTAAAGTGTGTAGTTCCTAAATGCCACAATATTTTTTGTCCATTTCAAGTAGTGTTATAAATACGTATTTTATGGAACTTCTTAGATGCTCACCTTTCTATTTTACTTTTATTCAGTGGTAGATATAACTATTCATTTGGATTCTTTACAGTATCTTTTCCTCGTTCTATCATGGAAGTTCAGCTTTCTCTTTAATGTCTTATTTTCTACATATCTTAATTTTTCTATCTTTTTCTTTAGGCTTAATTACCAAATGCTCCTCAATTTTTTTTCACAGCATAAAACAGATATATTCACTTATATTACCATTGAGAATGGATCATTTCATATCATATGAGCAAACTGTTCGTAATCTTCTGCTTGTATTGTGGTACACACATTGCTGGATTATACAATATTTGAATTGTCACATTGGATGTCCTGGCAAATACAGCTAAAGGCATTTAGCTGTCTATGAGGAAAGGACCTAAATGGTCCCTAAGGCATTTTGGTAAAGAACAGGTTCACATTTGAATTCGAAGTCTACCCTGGGAGACCTAGTGACAGGCAATCAGTCTAATTTCAAATTCCCTACTGGGGCTACTTCTCTGGAAAGCTGTATGGTTGAAGTCAGATTCATATTTGCTTGGGGAAAAATTGATTACAAGTTTTTCTACTTTGCAAACTGCACTAATTGGTATCAAACCCAACTAACAACTTATGAAATTTGTATTATTTTCTGTATGCCTAAGCACAAAGATATTTTCTACCTTAATCTCTTATTTTCTCACATATATTTTGAAAATTACATAGTTCATATGTCCTAGTAGATATATTAGGAACTAATAGTCTGATAATTCCACCTTTACTTTTTTAAAAAAAGAGTAAGGAATTATGTTTTGTTAGTGACCATATGAGGATGCAGCAATAAGCATTGGTTAGATATTATGATATGCTGTGGAAAACCAAATAAAAAGGGAGATTATTCTTTTATGTAAGTGAATTATAAACCATTTAGAAAAGTAAAACCAAAAAAACATGAAATATTAGCACAGATACCAAATTCGTGTGGTACGAAAAATAAGTGCTTATCTTCTTAGAAAGTCTTTATGTAAGAAATGATACTGAAACTGGACCTTGATGGATAAAAATTAAATAAGTGTCATGGAGATAGGTGCATTGCAGAGGAAAGCAATGAAGGAAAAAAAAAAAATCTCAGATCTGGAAATTAGCTTGACCTGTTCCTAGGATTTTGCTAAAGCCACGAAGACATACTGGAGAGAATAAAAAACCATTGACAAATCATAATAACTTTTATCCCATGAGTTCAATGAAAGTCAATAAAAGGCAAGTTTTTTTTTTCATTGTTATATATTGATTCCTAGATTCAATGTTTCATTTAGTGAAGAGAAGTTATACATACAAATATACAAACTGGTGGCATAAAAGAGATGAAAAAGTTATGCCAAAGGTCATATTTTCTTAGCATACAACTTTGCATGCTAAAAAATGTTTGAACAGACATTTGTATATACTACTTATTATATAACAGGAATTGTTCTAGGATCTTTGCATATATTAGCTCATTCAATCCTCATAGTGACCTTATGAAGTAAATATTAATATTAGCCCCAGATGAGCAAGTGATGCACAGGCAAGTACACAGTAAGCAATACAAATGAAGTTTGAACATGGGCAGTCTGAATCCAGGCATATATTTTAATTTTTTTCTTTTTCTTTTTTTAAATCAATCTCCTTGAATCTCATTGATTTAGAAATTAAAATGTTAGGTATGGGTCCTTTTCTGTTACCATGTTTATAGAATCAATAATATAGTGAGTGATTAAATGCTTATGTGTATATAAGTTTTAAGAGTAATATTACTGGGTAATATCAGCATGTTCCCTCCTCCCTTCATTAAGAGTCAAAAAAAAAATAGTAACACTTTGTTGATGTATTTTCTAAAAGATGGGAATTGAATATATATATATATGATGTTTACCTTTCTGGTAAGTTCACCCTAATGTGACTTCTTTTACTCTCTAATGTAGCCAGACAGTAGTTACAATACATTATTTCTAAGACAGATAAAAAAAAAAAACACAATGGGAAATTTACAGTCTTGCTTGCAAATAAACCAAAAAATCTTATTACAAAAGTCATGTGTATTAAAATCAAAGACTTTTTATTAATGGTTCATTTTACATAGAGATCTAAAATTTCTTACAAACATGTTCTGTTTGCTTCTTAGATAAGTGTCAGGTGTATCTTTGTCCCTGTTTTGCAGATGAGATGACCATGGAAGTATGAAATTACTTCCCTTGGATCATATGGCAGCCACCAACAGAACAAAACCAGAAGTAACAGTTATGGGACTGGTGGTGCCCAGTGAAGGGGTTTCCTATCAATGGTGCTTGGGGTAAAACCTCAAAGTCACAAGTTTTAACACCTATTTCTTCTTTAAAAGTTATCCATTGTTGTGGCTGTAAGCTGTGTTAAATGGCCACATTCTTGTACTTCTGCTTCATTTGATTCCAGTCTCTTCTTAATGAATTTATTTAGCCCTTATGCAAATTTTTAAGTCATCGTCATCATATTTTTTCATGTTATTATTTTAGGGAAGTCATTCACTGAAGACCTCTCTAGCTGTAATTTCCTTCCTTTCATGCAGTGCTGTTTATTTGCATGTAGTTTTTTATGATTTATTCTCTGTAGAGTAGTAATTGTTTTCCCCTATCTGGCTAAACCTTTGTAATTTTCCCTATTTACTCATTACTTTTTCTTCATACATCTATGCATTTCTTCATTTTGTTCTTCACATCTTTGCTTCTTGCTCCACCTTATGTTTATCACTCATGTCTCTTGTGATTAGATGCACACACACATACATACACACACACATTCTATGTGATGGAACTGTTCTAATAAACTTCCCTGCATGTTTATAGGGTACTCCTATACATAGCTAGAAAACATGCTCAAAAGCAGTTATCATAACCAAAGTTTGTTCCTTATGGTCTTAGTTTATACCAGTAAATTTCCGCTTGTACCCTAGAGTTTCTTTAAACTGTGAGCCGTCATCCCTCCAAGTGACAGTCTTGACTATCAATGAGAACTCTCCTGTTTGCCCTTTTAGCCTCAACCTCATGCTATTAAAAAATCTATGGAGTTTTTTGGCTGGGTGTGGTGGCTCATGCCTGTAATCCCAGCACTTTGGGAAGCCAAAGTGGGAGGATCACTTGAGGAGTTCAAGACCAACCTGGACAACATAGCAAGACCATGTTTCTAAAAAAAATAAAAATAAAAGTGAAATCTATGGAGTTTGGGAGGATAAATACACACCAAAATGAATCTGGCCATAGAGTTTTAAGTGTGGGGTTCTTAAGTGTGTTTTGGCCACTCCAAAGTTGCTTTGAATGGCAATCTTGACCTTATTTACATTATACTCCCTGGGTATACCAATTCCCTCAGACTTCTGGACTGAGATCTAAAGATGCATTTTCAAGAGCAATAGTATGCTCTAGCAAGCTAAACTGGTATTCCTCCTGAAATTCTATTTCTGGATTTTAGCACTATCTTACTGACCTTGGGCAAGTCACTTAGCTTCTATGTATCAATTTTTAATCTGTAAGACAGAAGTAACATTACTAACTTTCCCTATGGGCTTGCCATCAGAGAACAAAAACAGAACAATCCATTGAAATGATAGTCAGGCTTTCTGAAGTTGGAGCAATAGTGCTTAAGGCTTAAAGCCTAAAATCTCTAAAATTTATTTTCTTAAAATATTTGTCTCATAAATATGGGTAAGCACCCAAAATAAACAAAAATGCAGGGGGTAGAGCTAGAACAGAAAGGTTTTTAAGTCTATAGCATACTGGTGTTAGAACTGGAAATTAGGCTTTGCTTCTTGCATCCTGATCAAATGGTCTTGCTATGGGAAAACACAGCCTCATGAAAGGTGCCCTTAAAATAGTCAAAGAACTGCTGTCACCTTCCTCTTTCCTTTGATGGATTTTATAGAAGATTTTCTTCTGTTAACCATTCCTGTCCATGGGAAACAATCAGTTCATGGTTTCTACTTGAAAATTGACAATAATATTTCTGTATTGGATGTTTTACCAAATAACTTTTCACAGACAATGAAGTTGAAAGATAAATAAGGTAATCACAGTGTACTCATTTCTGTGTACTAACACTATATATTTCAACAGCTGATATATGCCCACCTGGACTTTATTTTGGGAGAAATTCAAATGAATAAATATTTTCTAACTTCCTCCTATATCTAAACCATAATGCTAAGAATTGCAGTGAACAACACATGATCCCTGACTTCATACAGTCATTGCAGAAGCTTATAATCTAACTCTGAAAACACATTTGTCCTTATATGAAGTGCAAGCACCAGAGATACCCTCGAAAAGTAGCCTAAGGCACCAAATGTTTTTACCATACAGGGATTTGAGCAGTAATCAAGAAAAACTCCATAGCATTATGGATCTGTTAAGAGTATAGAGGTGAAAACCTTTGAAAAGTTAAAAACACCGATTTAAAAGTTACAGTGTGAATATATAAAGATATGATAGCATTGTCATTGTTTTTAGGAACAAGCAACCCTGGAATTGCTTTGATTAGCTCTATTTTAACACCTAGTATCACATGGTAAATTCTGGGTGCAGCGTCTTAATGCAGGAATCCTCAGTCCCTGGGGAATGCCCATTTGCACTAAACTTGAAAAGATGTTTTTTTGATGGTGACAAAAGGACAATAGTTCTTTCAGCCTTTATTTAGGCCACTGATTCTTTTAGATTTCAAAAGTTACTATTTTCTGCAGCAACACCGTTTTGATGAACTATGATGGCTATAGTGTTCTATTTCTTAGTTTTCTTATCCTCAGAGAGGAAACAAGATATCTCTTTGAGAAAACATTATCAACAGAGTTAATGTAAAAAATATATACTGTCTTTCTTAGGAAATTAATGTGGCATTATTTTTGAGGTGTGCAACATCTTGGCAACTGCCTTGCTTTAAAACTCTGTGTGATTTGGGAAAAGCACGTTTCAGAATGTTTAATTCAGTGATACAAAAGGCACTAATGAAATATGCATGTATGAATTTTATATCATATTAGTTCCCTCTTTCTTGAAATCTGAATAAAAGCCAAACATCTGGATTATGTTTGAAAAGCCTGAATTTCCAATTTTCAGAGAGATCCAGTCTATTTTGACATTGCACACTTAGCCTTAACATTTACAGTGTGCTATTAACATTACTTGCAATTGTAGAAAAAAAGTCCAGATTTAAACAAACTTGGTGCCTCCTAATGCTAAAAATATATCTATATTTGAAATGGCTGCTGCTGCTGCTGCTGCATAACCATACACATCCATAGTTTAGGCCTCATCAGCATTTTCATTATAAATACTGGAATTGAACAGGCCTGTAATTCAGCTATGAAGATATGTGGTAAGCATTGATATATAAATTCTTCTATGATTGTATGTTAAAACAACAGATAGCACTTCACGTATCACTTAGTTTGAGAAACTATTCATTGACTTGGGGTTTTCTGAAAGTCACAAATATTCAAGGTACTCCACGGGCAACCAAAGAAGACATAGCTGTTATCCTTTGAAAGTTTATTCTTCAGATTTACAGCACAAATAATATTTCTGTTTTTATAGATATTTGGGTAGATTTGGGCAGCTAGACTAAAGGCAATGAATATTTATGTTCATAGTTTAGGGGTGTAAATATGGATATCAATGCTTTATCTCATTTCAATATCAGTTTATTTAGGACAGGTCTAGTCAGTCAGGTTTTAGGGGTGAGGCAAAAAGTGCTATGTCTGCACAAGAGGTAAAGGAAAACAGAAGAATGTAACTTGTGTTTGAAGCTTACATAATAGTAACCCTTCAGGGGACTTTACTACACTTAAATTTTTACTGGATTTCTTGTAGCATATATAGGTAAATTTCTTCTTTTGTTATATATGGAAAACAGCTAAAGTCAAGGACTTTTCTCTTTTTCTTCTTATTTTGCTTATTTTAAAAATCCATTAAATTATAAATTATATAGTGGTGCTGAGCATGGTGGTGTGTGCTTATAGTCCCAGCTATTCAGCTCTTCAGAGGCTGAGGCAGGAGTATGGCTTGAGCCCAGGAATTAGAGGATATAGTGTACGATGATCACACCTGTGAATAACCTGGGCAATATATCGACCCCTGTCTCTTAAAAAAATGTGTATATTAGTGCCCAATTAAACAAAAATAGCTGTGTTTGAAGATGTTTGTTTAGGTTGGGGGATGAAAAACAAAAGAAATGGTACTTTTAAATTACAGAGTTTTTTGAAGAAGAAAACTGAGTTTCATTACATTAATTGTTACTCCTCAAGTTTTTTTCCATCCTACATTGCATACTCTAATAGATATTACATAATTGCATAACTATTCTTACTATGTGCTGACGTGACATTACAACAGCCCTGATATGGTGCATTATAATGAAACCATAATTAGAGCAGTCATGATGTGTTATAGCAATGATCCACATCATCACTGAAGTGTATTGGAATGTGCAGAAAAACCATTGAGATGTGTAGATTTTTGACATAATAAAGCACAACCATGAAGTTTCATAGCATGGAGGAGAGACTGCCATTATGCCCATGCTGCTGGTGTTAAGGGTTATAACCACTTCTTAGATTCTGTTGGAGAAAGGTCTGTATTAATGGAAGGAAAATTTTGAGTGGCATTTGTGAAGTTTACGTCTTTAAAAATATCTACAGGAAGGACCTTGTTGAAATATGGGCCTAACCACATAAATCCTATAGTACAAGTCCCTTGTAATATATTTACCAAATAAAAGAACTTGAAAACTTCTATTCGATATCTCAAATTCAATGAAATACCTCTGTAAACTAGGATGGACTGAAGATGGTTTCAGAATTTTCAGTTAACCTTGCCCCTTCTTTTGGTTCTCTATGTCCTATCTTGAGCTTAGATCGCATAGCTTACATTTTATGTGATTGTGTCTTTGCTTCATTGTTGTTTCCCCAGGTTTTTCCGCATTAGAATTTGCATCTGAATCTTGTTCCAACAAGTAACAACTTTTTCTTAACTTGCTGTTTTTCAATCTTGGCATTTCTTCTACACAGTATAATGTGATTGATATGGCTGATACTATGTATGTGGACCCAAGGAAGCTCACCTTTCTAAAACAAAGAGGAACTTTAGTTAGACTCTTATCTTCCAGGCCAATCATCATTCAATGCCTTATTATACCATAAAATATCCCAGCCAGGTAGATTTGTTCAGGTCTCTGCCTGAATGCCTCTGGTGAATGGGAGCTCGCTAACCTCCACGTTGTGTTCCTACTTACACTTCAGCCTTTGATTCCCACCTGAGGTCCGGTGCAACAAATTAATGTTTTCTGTTTAAAAACCCTCTAAATATTCAAAATCTGCTAAGGTTTCCTCCCTCTCTTCTCTCACCTCTAATTCTTATTTGCCTCTTGGCTGAATACCTCTAGTTCCTTCAACAGCTTTACCCTTGGGGAAGTGTTGAATCTTCTCTCTTCCTTGAGTCCCTTTTGGAATATGGAACCTAAGCAGAACCTGGAATGCAGATTTGGGCCTAATAAATCACAGTCAAGCTAATTTATCTGTTACCTGAGTAGCTGGGACTACAGGCCAATGGCACCACACTCAGCTAATTTTTTAAAGAACTTGTTGTAGAGATGTGGTCTTACTATGTTTCCCAGGCTGGTCTAGAACTCCTGGCCTTAAGTGATCCTCCCACCTTGGCCTCCCAAAGTTCTGGGATTACAGGAGTGAGCTACTGAGCCCAGTCTGTTTCTTTTTTATTTTCCATCTACTTTCCATTATCTGTTGACTCGTATTGAACCTAAAGGCAATTGAAGCCTAGTCACCTCCATTCTTTATGCAGTTTTAAAATTTTTATATTTTTGGAGGGGAGTGTGGGGTAGGATGAGATGGGGTGATTATTAACTCTGTCAGGCTTGACATTTGTCATTTCTCCTTCTTAGATTTAATCCATTATGCCAGCATGTTTTGTTCCATTTAGAGTCTATTATCATCTGAAATAGTGTGAAGTAGTTGCCAGCAGATTTAGATCCAAGTTAGAGACATAGTTTGGTCTGTGTAGTATTAAAAAGTTTTAATGCAACATATAAAAATTATGAGATTTCACATGAAAGTACATTTATTTGGCTTCTCTTTAAAAACATACTTGGCCATACTGAAGCCATATTGAAGCCATATTCCCATATAGGAAGAGTTGGCAGAGCTGAGTAAGGGTTGCCCCTTTTAGATGGAGTATATGCTCACTCATCCTTCACACTTTACACAGTTACCTCCTCACTGGTATGAGATGTTAGTGATAATCACATTTATGCATTTTTATCTTTTAGTAGAGAAAATAGTTCTCTTTTTCCATGACACTAACAATAGCTACAATATGAAAGAGAGAAGACTTATCCTTGTCCCACTCAACTCTTTTATATCACCTACCTGATACTGGGGTGTTAGAGGTGGCTAATACTGGCTTGTAAAAGTATATCATTAAATATTCAGGAATTTTGCCAAAGTAACAACCATTGGTAGATTAGAATCAGCCATGGTGGGAATATTTACACCAGGGAAATCAACAAACATTACAAATTGGGGTTTTTTCTTTTTGTTTTTTTTTTCCTTTTTTTTTTTCCTAGAGAGCCAGTTCACTAGTATACCATTATCTTCAGGTATTTGAGTTTATGATCTCTAAGCTAAAATATTTATTATTATTTATTGATCAATGATATTAGTATAATCTAGCAATCTGATCAATATGTTATATTCATGTTTTCCTTATTTATGTCATTGATAAAATATTGAATAAGTATGGACCAAAGAAGAAACCTATGGCATGACATCCATTAAACAGTGATCTTTACATATGGTTATTCAACAGGTTCTCAGCAAAACTTTCTATACTTCTGTGCTTCTAAATGATTGCAACCATCTGCTCAATTTATGCTTATTAAAATCTAATGGAAGTACATACACTTGATCCAGGAATTCACATCCTTGCTGTAGGGATTTAAAGTCATTAGATTTTGGGTGTATGTTCTAAGCAATTTAATTATGTTTAAAATCTGGTTAGTAGTGTAGTAAATAACTGGTATTGCTACAAAATTGCATTGAGAAGGTAATAGGATTGAATTTCTACACAGGTTGACACTCAGTTAAAATTTCCATATATCCAGTGAGTTAGCCAGTTCTTGGCTTGGGAGCTAGAGCAAATGCTTTCCTAAGCTGATCACTTCAAAACAGGCAAAATTTGTAATAGAGTCTAATCAGGACTAAATGCAGGAACCAAAACTGGAGTTTGGCTTATCAAATACAGATCAAAAGCAAGAAATAGACTAGAGAGCACATGGGATATTTCTTCCTTAAATTTCTCTATTTTTTATTGACACTGGAGGAAAAATAACACATTAAAACCTCCTTACTGAATTACTGTCCTAAACCAATAGATCCATGGGGCTTGTTCAGCTAAAAGCCACAACAGACTTTGTAATGCAATGATGTAATCTTGGCTTTGTGTCATTTATATTCAACCTAAAAAAAAAAACAATTTTCTTGAATAGACAGGCTGACAACAATATTGTTCGGTGTGGGTTTTTATTTGGATTCTTTCCAAACAGTTCACATGCCTTCACAGTAACACATCATGCCTGCTTACGTTTATTGCCTGAATTCTAAACTTTTCCCCTTTTACTAGCTTTCTATTTTTCTTTTAAGGTCTCAGTTATGTTTGTAAAACTAACCAGCTCCACCACAAAATTAGGATGTATCTTGCAGAGAGCATTCATTTTACTTTTTGCATATTTTTCCTGAGGTCATGTCAAGGTTAGTTTGAATTCCATCCTACATTAAGACTTCTTTCACAGCTATTTAGCTCGGCAGCCTACTCCCCGCTGGGGTCTGCCCCTTGGGCACGTCAAAGCTTCAGACCTGACAAATCACACACAGATGAAGCTGTACAGTTTTTTAAACAGTTTCATCAGTAACTTTTTTTTTTCTTTTTCACTATCCTCCTTTATGTTAATATTTTTTTCTCTGAATTATCATTTTAGGAATGTTGATTTCTATTTGAGACAGTTTGCTTTTGCATCAGAGTTGCAGACTAGCAATATCATTTATTTTATATTAAAGGATATTAATAGTCTTCTGGTTGTCAAGACTGCAGACCTACAGCCCACAGACCATTCCTGACTGGTATAACTGTAATTGCATTATTCAAATCTATTTGTAGCAGGGAGCTTAGTGTTGGAAAGGTGGCTACAACAGAGTTTACTGGAATCTGAAAAAAAAAAGTCAACCATAAAAATGCATCCAGTTTATAACATATTATGAGTTGAGCCTGGAAATGTTTCTCAAATGGTTAGTAATATGCTTTTATCAGTATTTTATAATAATAAATTGTGAAACTAATGGTGCAACTCCATTTCCTGTTTAATTGATGAAGTTAAAGTGCTTGGTTGCTAATGAGCATATTAGCAAACAATGTCTCCTCTACAGGCTTAAGTAGATCAGGATTTTTAAAAAACAGCTTACTGTCCTTATTTTTATAGGATGAAAAATATTGACTGCCACAGAATTGCTAGATCAACTGAAGAAATGGTGTAATTATTGCTGTATAGTCATTTTGGCAATGTCAAACAACCAGATTATAGTTTTCTAGTTCCCACACTAGAAAATAGTTATTTTCTTTTATGAACCATAGGTTTTTCATTATATTTTCATCCAGGACAAACAACACCTGAAGCTCTTAACTGTAGATGAAGCAGAAAACGTAGAAGTGAGGGGAAAAATAATATTTGAGTGATTCTCCTCTCTTCAGTCCTCCTTTACAGTTTGCTCAACATGAAAGTACCCAATGAAGGGTTCTATAAAAGGTTGCTTGGTTGAAACTAATTAAAGACAGGTCTAAATAGAAAAAGAAAAGAAAAAGGGATCAAAGGAATTACATTAGGTGTGTCAAGATTTTGTTTCGGGACATTTCATTTAATTTTTGTAATTCCAGGAAAATGCTAAATTCTAAAATGTCCATTTTTGCCATAATTCCTTATTTGTGTTATTTTTACAATAAGATACATGTCAATAGGCAAACATCTTGAAGAAATCATTTCAGTATTGGCGCATTAACACATTGTGGTGAAAAGAGAGGCTTGTGCTTTTCATGCAGTGCATTTCAGTCTTCAATTAATGTGAAAGCACTACAATGCCTATGCAACTTCTCTTGCCTAGTGGTGCACCATTTATCATTGCAGTTTTACATTGACCTTGACACCCACTTCATTAGAATAAAGATTGTCTACCATTTAGGTTACATTGTTCCTCTGCACAGAGACCCCATGCAAATTTCTGTTCAGATAGAAGAGCTGCGAGGCTGTCAGAGGTCATCTGCATTAAATGATTGCAGCTATTTTCCAACTGCTTCTTTTCATTCTACTCAATTCAGGCTAGGAGGATCAATCAAGTCCTCTGCCTGAAACAGTGGGACTGCTGGGAATATAACTGTTTTTGGTAGTAGTGTATATGCCCTAAACAGTATTAAATATTTAATATAAACTCATTAAAGGCCATGCAAAGGCTTCAGAAAGATATCAAATTTATAGAAATATCTAAGGGGCTAGAGAACCTTTTTAAAAAAGCAAATAGAATAATAATGATCAATTTTATAATTTTACAGGATATGATCACTATAGTTCTTAAACTTAGTGAATCTTGCCTAGAAGAGACTTTTTTCTCACCCTCAACATGAGTAGGAAAGGGAGAAGACAGGTAGACTTGTTGTTCTTATGCAATATTTTATATTAAATTGACATGAAAAGTTTTCAGTTATTGATATTTTTATTTTTGTTCTATAACAATGAATTCTCCTCTGGCTGTATTTATTTTAAAGGCTTAGTTATTTGTTATGTAAAAGAAATGATTGGAGAAATAAGTTCTCCTACTTAAGTTCTCTGAGTGATATAATTGGAATTAAATTATTAATGGGAGATACTTTAAAAAAGATTGTTTTATGATCTTCTATTAGGGAATTTGCAATTCATTTTAATATTTGTAGTTTGATTTATATTAAAGATAATGCAATCTACGTCCAATTAACAATACATGGCCAATGTAATGTGATTTCCAGATCATGCAAATGGAATAAGCTAGAAGAGGGGGGAAAACTCAATTCTTAACCTCAGATGTAATTTGCTGTGCGAGTTCTGGCAATTTTAAATGACATTGCACTTTTTAATTTTTCCAAAGGCTCAGCAGCAAATTTATCCCAATCAAGAAAGCCTATTATTAATTTACAAGGACAATTGTAGGAGTCTTTATAATTTCTCTGTGCAATTATTCACCATAAATTCTAATGGTAAAATATAAGGAGTTTGCAAGAAATAACGACTATTATTTATCTTGGGCTTGAACCCTCTTCTTCAATTTTGAACATCTTCTCAAAGTGTCAGTGATACAGACTGCATGTGAACCATCATATGCATTTTGAGATGCTGGACACTGGTCTTCTGAAAAAGGGGGCAGCACAGGAGCTGCTGCAAAGGCAACACTGGCCTCTAGCAGATTCCTGCATTCTGCATGTACAGCTGAGCTGTAGACCCTGGACTTTTATATAAAAAGACTCTTTGTTTACCACTGAATGGCATTAGGCATGGACTTGCTGAGGGGCCACCATGAAGCCTCAAATGAGGAGGGCAAACACTAGCCAGAAAACACGTGAGAGTCATCGACAGACACAACTCTGCATTTTTGTGCAAAGATGTATATGTTCACACGTAATTTTGTTAGTAGTCTGATGTTTTTGTGTGTTCCTAGCATATGCTTTCTTGCTGATAGTCTAAGATATATTTTATTTTCTCAGTGTATTTTTTTATCTATCCACCTGTCTGTCTATTAATATCAGGTGTATTTGGGGAATGGGGGGGTCTTGCTGGATATATGTGTTTGTGGTATTAATCTGAACCTAGAAAGATATTCAAATGTGTCGTTCTAATAACTAAATCATTTTCCTTGTTTTAACTCTTCCTAATATAAAGTCACCTGAAGTCCAGTTAAAGTAATAATGGTGTAAGATGTAAATACTCAAACTCTGATGACACAGAATCTGACAGCCCTATTCTAATAATCAAGAAAATTCTTTGGTTAATTCTTGTGTTTCTCATAGCCAAAGCTTCACTCTCCGTTCAGTAATGTCTGGTCTCTTTTCAGCATAACCAACAGAAGCACCATACAAAAGTCTTACAATGGATGTCTTAATCTCTCTGTGTGCTTTTAGAGCATTATTTTGAATTCCATCATGCTGCCTTTTTTCTTTCCTCTTCTGAAGTTTTATTACAACAGCAGAATTCCCAGGGAGCTTTGGGGGCAAGGTTCACATAATATAGCCCTGAAGTTTTGCTTAGGTGGAAGCCATCCCCCCATTCCTGGCCATCTTTTGATGATCTATTTCAAAAAGATTCACTGGATAGAGTCTTATGGCATTAGCTGTATATAGTTTATTTTTTATTTTTTTATTTACTAGACAGTGAGCATCTACAACCCTTTCATGATGTTTTCTTTCTCTGACCTCACAGTGACAAGGCATCTTGTTCTTTAACATTGAGGGAGGCAGAAAAATGCTTGAGTTGCTCAATGTGTGCCTTCTATACCAGTTTCAAAATGGCTTATTCTTCTGGTTTCCATGGTGACAATTAACACTGTTTCAAGGCATTGTTCCAGTCTCCATTTGGGCAGAATTTTCAGTGTGATTTTTAACAACAACAACAAAAAAAAAGGTTTTGGGGGGGGAAGAAAGCCTTTAGCATAACTGTCAAAAAAGTTATCTCAATCAAGTCTTCATGCATTTCTAAGTATATTTATTTCAGAAATTCCTGTTTTTACTGGCTTTGTTTTATAATTTAGTTTTAACATTTGTGCTTTTAAAAAGTAAGCACTCTGTAAGAATTTTCTAAAAACTTTTGTAATTCTTAGTTAAAACAGTAAGCTAGTGTTTGTTATTTTTAACTCTGTTTTTTAAAGTTTTCTTTATATTTATATACACAGGAGTAGCATTTAGAATAGTAGTGGCCTGTGTCTTTAATTTAGATCATTCACATATCTATTAGGAGGCTTCATTAGTCAAAATTGAATTGGCCAAGCAAATACACTTAATAATGTAAATATGCCCTTTCAAGAGAGTATATTTTATTTTTGACTAGACAGAGAGACCCACAGCAGTTGCTGTGGGGAAATTAAATACTGGATGCTTATTTACCTTAGCACTCAAGAAAAGCCATCTGACTTTAACTTTGCTAATCTCATTTTTGGCTATTGAAGAGGAGTCTATATCATAACATCCCCAGACTGCAGGACACAATGGGGCAGCCTCTGCTCACTTACTGCTGTGGGTGGAATGAATATGAAGATTAAATTATCTTCTCACCACAGGATAAAGTAGCCCTACTTGATAGGATGACCGAGAACTGATAGAGCTGGCAGTTGATTCTCCACATCTAATGCTTCTGAAAAGATGTTAGAGAGGGAAGAGCAAAAACATACTAGCATCAACAAAAATACAACCCTCCTGGCCATTATTACACGTACAGATTGAGGCCCTAAATCATATCAGATTCAGCTTTCAGAATGCTTCAAAAAATTAAAATAAATATTTTCACCTTAAATTACATGAAATTCTAGTACCTTTCATTCACATACCAATACATCTAACAATTAAGTGGATTCTCTTAGCTTTTACAGTTTGAAGGCATTGTCCATCAATCACATGTTTCATCAGGTTGTTTATATAGTAGGCTACATGGTGGCAAAGACAGAGAGCATACATAAAGGCAAGTTATTTTTTAATATAATCTTTTATTATAATAGCTATTGCAGTGACTACTTATCACCACATTTCACAGAGAAAATGGTTTTATGTCATCTAAAATTAAACTAATTGCTTTTTATATTTTTATTTTTACAAAACTGTCATATTTAATGGACTCTGTTCTGTTTCTTGACTATGTAAGAGCTGTTCAAAGTTGGAGTAAAGTCAGGGGATGAGCTTATGACAAGTTAAGGTGATAACTGGTGGAGGCCACTTCCAGGTGACACAGCCAGAGGACTCCGTCTTTCAGTTAATACACACGGCATAAGTAAAAGATTTGACTAGGGTTCTTCTGCCTGCTTGAAATACCGGTTTCCCCAATATTATGTTGAAGTCTTACAAAATTAATTATGTAAATCTTTGTCAGCTACATCTGATTACATAAAGCAGATTGCTCTCTCCTCCAGTCATCACTTTGACAACAACACTATCTAGGTTTCCAGGAGTCTAGGTTTCTAGGAGTCCAGAAAACTTGAGTGGACAGTATATTTTTTAAGTATTGGAGTAATGTGGTCCTGGTAATTGCCTGCCATTAGAAAATGCAATGAGAATTTCTCATGTATCACAGGCCAAATTCTAAAAGTGCTATAAAGCAACGCTGATTTTCTTCACTATGCATATTCATGTAATTTTGGATACTCTGACACCCAGATCAACATTCATTAATAATATGAAATGCTTTAAATCACCTCATTTAAAACATTTTGTTCTGTGATCCACAAATGACTAACATTTGGAGAAGTTTACATAATACAAATGATGTGCATGTTTAGTGTAAATGAAAGATTAAAATATGAAACTAAAAGTATGCAAACATATGCAAGCAAATGCTGAAGATCTATTAACTGAAACAGTGATTTCACACCTTCTTTTCCTTTAAGCTGCTTCCAGTTGTAGTTTAGTTTGGGATCTTATATAATATCATGCTTTCTTTCAAGGTGAATAAAATCACCCAAGTGCTTGGGCATGTTTGAACTTGCTTATTTGCTACTTTCTCCAGACAAAAGTTTGTCTTATTAGATCTGATAAGAGTGCTTATCTTAGGGCAACCTTGCTCATTTAGGGCAAAGGAACAATGCTACCGTGGGGCTCAATGACCTAACTTTGGTGCCACAAAGAATGAAGTTTTGGAATTGCCATTATATTTTGGAAATGTGCTAAATATGTAAAATATGTTAAATATTTTAACCAAAATCTAGCTTTTCTGCTCAGAGGTGTTTTTGCATGCACATCTAAAAAATACAACCAGTCATTTATAGCTATCCATAATATAGGACTAACTATGAAGTTATCCAAATAGAGTTATTTGAAGAGAATCACCATAGTAACTGTCATATTAAAAAGCATTACATTATCTCCGGCAAAAACATCTTTTAGGAGAGGCTCACTTGGCAGTTTGTTAGAATATAATGTATATTGGGGAGGAGGGTTCTGTAATCAACTGTGATGTTTTGGGACATTTTACAGTAATCAGTAAAGAAGCACGGATTTGAAACCATTCCTAAAACACTGGTTTTCTTTTTTCTCTCTGTATGTACCTTTTCTCCAAGCCCACACAGAGTTTTTAAGTACAAGAAAAATGAAAACAAAATGTTAACTGAGAATTCAGAGAACTTACAGGATAAGTAGGAAGTCACATAATCTTTATGGATAATTTTATTTCCACCACTCTGAGACTGGGTCCTTTAGGGCAGCTCTCTGGAGCCAAATAGTTGACCAAAATTAACTGTAATACTAATTCCCCCTAGACCATGTATTTTCCTATTTGGAATATTTTAAAGTAGGGATCAAATGTGTGTGTAAACTTCAGTTTAAAAAGACATAAATATTAGTCAACTAAATGGGATAACTTAGATGTTTATGTATGTGTGTGTAATATATATCTTTAACTATTTTCGGCAATATTCCTCAACTACTCAAAGTACTTAGGTTTAGCCTCCCTGTAAAAATTTTATTGAGAACAAAAACTTTTACTACCATAGGCATCACAAACTCTGCACTCAAAGATTTTATAAGAACACCTCTCTTCCTAATGATATCTCTTTCTTTCTTTTTATTTTAGCGATACAATGTGGAAATGTCCATCAGGCAACTGAAAAAGACGGAGCTGCTTAGTAAGGTTGAAGCTTTGAAGAAAGGTGGCGTTTTACTACCAAATGATCTCCTTGAAAAAGTGGATTCAATTAATGAAAAATGGGAACTGCTTGGGGTATTTGCATTTTTATTACTGTTTGTAGGTTATGTGTACATTTTTTGCGTAGTGAAGTACTCTATCTGTCTGATTTCTAATTTGAGGCACAAATATCTCTCTCTTTCAATTCACTACCTACATTTCAAACAAGCGATTCATGCTATTATGGGGAAAACACTGCTTTTCCTCTTCTGTTGATTTTTTTTATTCTGAGCTTGTCTCCTCTCAGATTTTAATAATTTGGGTCCTTTAATACATAAAAACAGTAAGTAAAATATGCCATGTATTATGAGTATGCACCAAGTCAACTATGATACAGTATATCTGATATACACTGACTGTCATGCTTGAATGAATGTTAATAGAATTTATTCTGAAGGTACATGTAAGAGACATCCACTGTTTAACTATTTACTGTATCCTTAAGATGAAAAGTGGAGTTGTCACTACAGCTTTTAAGTCACACTAAAGCCACCAAAACAAAGATGCAAATTTGACCCAAATCTGAATTGCAGAATTAAATCAGCCTGTGTTTTGTGCCTCAATTTCCAGCTCACTTTTAACAAAAGCCAAAAAAAAAAAAAAAAAGTTTCATGTAATTCATTTCACGCAATGATGGGCTGGGTTTCAGCCAAAGACTGAGATGCAAGAATCTGGCAAAAAGGCAATATAGAGATTCTGTTACCCAGAGACCAGGATGGCACTGTGCAGGAGACAGTACTGTCCTTTTGTTGGAAGACAGCTGAGAGAGAGAGAAGTTAAACTGTATTTTTTTTTCATCAGCTTCTCTCCTAAATTGCCTTCACTTCAAATCAAGGGTAAGCTACATTTGTCAATTACCTAAATGATTAATTAAAACAGCTAAGTAAGGGTTGGTGTCAGTTATGGAGCATAATTTTGCATGCCTTCCATTTTTCTGCCTTTTTAAAAAAATTTTTTTAAAGAAATCATATTCCAAAAATATTTTGAATAAAAAGCTCTCCATGTACCTTAATGACTTGGAGGAATGCCAATATTTTGTTTATGCCGTGCTTAATCTATGTGGTTAAAAATCTGCAAGTTTAAGTTCTTCTCATCTGAATTCACTACACTTTACAGTTGTGCAAAGTAACTTAAAATGTTAAAAGTTTTTAATCTAACCTATTGTTACATTGCTTTTTAATAGTAATTAATGTCTTTCACTTTATACTATGGTGATTTAAATCAGAACCTACTAAATTCTACAGAATTCATTGATCTCAGACAGGGGAAATGTGGCTAATATATAACATTTTAAAAGGCTATTTATTAAATAGATAAGAACAGTGACTTTATATGCTTGATAGATAAAGTGGTAGTCTGTTCATTGTGTTTTAATATACTTATTGCTAATTTGATAAATAACTTATTTAAAAATTATTTAAAATGTATTACATATATTACTTCCTCAACAAAAATTTTAAACCAGCATCATATTGAAAAAAGACACAATATTTAGCTATCCATTATGAATCAGAGACTAAAAATGGTTGCCATTTTGACAAAAATATCATTTGAATACAATGTGCAGTTTTGCAATGATTTGGGGAGAGAGTAGGGCAAGGGACGATTATAACAAAACCTGTGCCACACTAACACCACCAAGCATACTGTTTTAATTGGCATGATTACATTTTAATTGGCATGAAAAAAAATTAAAGACAAGGATTTTAACTTCTAACAATAGTAAAATAGAGGGATATGGTTTTTAATATTACTTTCATCTAAGGTGAACAGTGTGGAATGGAAATACATTAGAATGAAATGTCAGTGGTGCGTACAGTTTAATCTGTGAAATTTTGTCCCCTGTGCTGCATATTACTCTGTCTCAATTGCATATTAAACAACCCTATCAAGGCAGGCATTGGCATCTGCTGTGCTGACACAAATTGTGAATTAAATGAAATTGATGTCCTCTGTCGTATATTTATGAAGACGGACCATTCTCTGAAGTATTCTGTTTATGAAGAATTTATGATTGCAAACTGTTCCAGAACAAAAAAGTGGCAATAAATTCTTTTTTGTGACCCTACCCTCCAAGGGCATTGATTTCACCTCCTGCTGCTACTTTTGTTACAGCATAAAAACAATAGCTAAATCTGGATTCCACTGAGGGTCTTCAAATTATCAATATTTGCACCATGAAAATACAAGGGTGTTGCCAAGAAAGGCTATTTTTCGGTTACGATCTCCTAAAGATACTATTTACAGAACACTACACAGCAGATGAATGTTTGTTGACTTAATTTTATTTGTGTTTTAAAGCTTATATTTGTAAGTTTAATTCATCATTATAGATTAAAGCCTATTGATTCTGAGTGCATTCCACTAAAAAGAAAAAAAAAAGAAAAGAACCCTCCCCAGCAACACCCTCATGCCATAGTGGTTAATCTAAGTAGGTTTCTAGAATAGTGAATTGGGGATTATTTTAACATATATGTGGTATTACAAAGTCTAGCATGCACAAATGCAAAATGGAAAGAATTGTGGGATTGAATAATTTCCAAGTCAGGTAAAATCAACAACAGCACCAAGGAGACTACCTTTTCTTAAAAGCCCTTGGTCATATTTTGGGAATTGAACTTAAAAAAAAAAAAAAAAAGAATTTAATTCTCCCGCTACAATCTCCTCTTGGCCTCTTTAGTATACTGATTAAACTCAGACTTCTATATCTTGAACATTTAATATGAGAATTTTTTACTGTAAACTCTTGTCATGAGAATTCAAATGAATTTTCATCTGTGACCATGGTGAACTTTTGGGCCAACTTTCCTTTCTGTTAAAGGACAGTATAAGTAAATGAGATCTTAACCATCCACTGGTAGTCAGAACAACATGCACTGTCTGAGAATTTGAATCTTAAATGGAATAATGAGCTAATCTGAACTGAATGTCAGTAATGAGGAGGTAGGTACAGCTGGACACTTCTGGGTGGCTCTTGTTACCAACCAAATTGTGATGTGTTTTTGGTACCTAAGCTAATCTATGTTTTTGTTTTTTGTTGGTGGTGGATTTTTTGTTTGTTTGTTTTATTTTTTGTTTCTAATCTAATGCATTAGAAAACCCTTGGAGAGAAGATCCAGGACACAATGGCAGGGCACAGTGGGTCGGGTCCACGTGACCTGCTCTCTCCTGAAAGCGGAAGCCTGGTAAGGCAGCTGGAGGTCAGGATCAAAGAACTGAAAGGGTGGCTAAGAGATACAGAGCTTTTCATCTTCAATTCCTGTCTGAGACAAGAAAAGGAAGGAACAATGAATGCTGAGAAACAACTGCAATACTTTAAGGTAATAAAAAAACAATCAAAGTTGATAAAAAGCTCTCTTTATGGTAGGGATGAAATATTTATCAAGTACATAAAGTATTATACCCATGTATCTATGTATCACTGTGCACTTAAATGTTTCCTTGAATTTATAGACACCCTCCACATTTCTTATGTGCCAACGTCTTTGTGTGTATAAAGATGAACATTAAGCATATCAAATACACATTGTATAGGGGAAATCTCTGCTGCTTGTGTGTTTTGTACAATGCTTATTGAGGGAGGACTTTGATAAATTAAAGACAGATCAGCAAACACTAAAGATTACTGGTGACTCTGAAAGACAGACCTAAATGTTCTATAAATAACTTGGTTAAAAATACTTCCATAAATTGGTATGATAAAAGCATATGATTTAATTGAAGGCCATTAATGCTAACAAAAGGAAACATAATTTTTACATATGAAAGAGTCAACTATTCATGGAAGGAAGAAATAAAGTAAAACAGGTTCCTCATTACAGGCATATTCCATTGTAGAATATGCCAACCTTAGCAATACAGCTGTGTTCATGTTCACCGTATGTCCCTGAAGAGGTATTTCTCCTTGTTTATTTCTATTGTTTACGCAATATCTATTTAAAAACATTTTAATGCTAAAATGTTTTCACTTATTGCCTAAGCTAGGCCAGGCTGCTTGAACCCTCTGGTAAATGCAATCATTGTTTGGGTTCTAGCTGGTGTCAGCCTGAGGCTTTGGTGTTGTAGAAGATGAATTTGGTGGTTAAGAAATCTTCAACATGAAAGCTCATAAAAAGGAAAACCAAGAAGAAGAGAACTTCTTGGGACCAAGCAACCATTTCTTTTCAAAGCCTTCTTAGGACGAGGTTTTATTTATCTCACCCCGCCCAGCAATCATTCAGCAATCTGTCAGAGAATTAATTTAGTCATGTGTGGTTCACCTTCCCTCTGCCAAACAGGCAGGCTCATCTCAGTTACCTGCATAACCCCAGAGACAGCATCCTCAAAGGTAGGACGATAGTACTTCCTGATAAACTATCTACGTTAGACACTTATAAACTGTTCTGGTTGAAAAACCCCTCTTTTGCTGTTTAATTGGCAAGACTAAATTGGAAGTTAAATGAAAGTGTCTTGCCAAGGCAAATGGGTTTTATGGTCTAAAATCTAATACCCAGATGATTTGTTATTTCATCTCTATTTGTCTTACCCTGACCCCCACTACAGGAAGATGGAATCTTCAGGTATTTGCCTCATTGTTATTTGAATTTAGCATGTGCCTTGTAAAACATCTGGACAGTTAGTGGGCTGGATATTGTGAAATATGTATTTTTTTCTCTATTGCGTCTTTATTATACCTTTAGTAAGCTGGTTAATGGACCCAGCTTTGAGATTAGATCAAATCTCAGTCTAGTTGTGTGACGGTGTCTCAATTTCTTCCTCTGTAAAATGGGCTTTCAGCAGTATTCATTTCACAGGGTTATGATCAGTTCACATATGTAAATTATTATTTCTATTTGTATGGTACATTCATACGGGATAGAAATCTAACGTTAAAAGCCCAAAGTTGTTACCTAATGATTGTAAATAACAATAGGATGTTTATTACAATTATTTATCAACCTACCTACCTACCCACATGTCTCATACATAGATATTTAAAACAATGGTTTTTTCCTTTTTAAAATTTGCTATTATTATAGATGGGACCCTGAGCAGTTCTGCATTATTTTTTTTGTTGCTTCCAAAGGACATTAACTTTTTTCTTTGGCTTTTACAGTGACATCAAGATCATTTTCAGCTAGATCCTAGTAACAAACTTAAAAGGATTTAAGGGACAGAGAGAAAGAAAGAGAGAATCAGAGACTGAGATACAGAGAGACAGAGGGAGAGCGTACGCGAACATGACCACAGTCTCTAGGATTGCAGATAATTCCTATCAGTCTTTGCTAAAGTTGCACTAACACTTCTTAGCCACTAGAAGAGTAGTCACTACACCTAACTCATTTATTTACTAAGTACATCTTTGTACCTGAAAATAATCGTAGAATTTTTATTGCAGAAGTTCCATAGAGACCATCACATGCTTTTTGCTATTTTATTCCTCTTCTTCAAATATATATTGTTTTCTTCTTGTAGTAGTGACATGTTTTCAGTGTCACTATTCATTAAACTAACTGCTTTTATACCCCACTCAATTTAGCCACTTTTAAATAATATAATAAAAACAGAGAATCTCCTACCCTAAAAATCTCCTACCCTAAACTGCTTTTGTATCCCACTCTATTTAGCTATTTTTAAGTAATATAATAAAAACAGAGTATCTCCTACCCTAAAACATTGACAATAGTATACACCATGTGGTTCCCCAGCCCCAGTCCATCCCCTGCTTTCCTTGCCCAAGGTAGTCATGATCCTGAGCCCCATATTCATTATTCTCTTTCCTTTCATAGGAAAGAATATTTTTATTTTATTTGTTCTTAACTTTATTTAAAAGGTAATCATTGTGTAAGTTATCTGTTATTACTTCCTTTTTTATTAAATATTATAATACTATGATTCATTCATGTTATTGAGTATGGCTATAATTCACTTATTTTGACAACTGTACAGTATTCTAGTGTGAATATATACATGTGTCTCATTTAATTCTAACAAAAACCCTAAGGTTGCTATAATTTTTTTGTTGTTTTTGAAGAAAATTTTATTCATGTGTATTAGAATAAATGCTTTTCTTAGCCAGAATTTTAAATATTTCTGAGCTGTTTACTCTTAGTGTATGATTAATCAAATGTTCTATATATTACCACATTCATTGGAAGAATGGAAGCAAATATCTGTAATGCAATAATAATGTAATGTTTATAACCTGTCAAAATCATAATTGGTAGTAAGCATATACAGAATAAAAATTTTTTACTTTATCAAAAATTAAAAGAACAGATAGATACCCTCTGCCTCTCTAAGTGATGAAACAGTTCAGATAGGAAAGTTATTAAAAAACCTTTACATGTGGGAAACTCTTTGCCACGCACTGACCCTTCTTGCGGGTTCTCAAACATCTTTTGCCATCATGGGTCACACAGAAGAGGACAAGCTTTATCCGTAGGGTTTAGGTTTATGATTCTCCATTTTCTAAAATCTCAGCCTTTTAACAGAACTGAATTCCTTTATATGATGCGAAGAGTAATGACAGATAAACCACAGTGCACTATCCAGGAGAACAGAAGGGAGGGTACTGCATATAAAAGGTAAAACCCATCGTTTTGTAGACAAGACTGCGATTCCTTCTCATAGCTTGGCCTGGGATGAGAGAAGGGATCAGGATCTTAAGTTTTCAGAAAAACGAAAAAGCAATTGTGGAATGTTTTCTTTTTCTTTAAGGCATAAAAGTGATAAATGTGGAATTAGACACAAGAGAAAATTCTATTAAACAAAAAGAGTCAAAGTCCAGCAAGAGGGAGAAACATAGAGGTGTGAACCTAAGAGCCCTGGGACAGAAATGCAAAACTGTCAAGGAGTGAACACACTCTGACAACAAAATGCAGGAGAGCATGTCAGGGATTTAATGAGGCCAGCTGGCAGAGGGCCTCGTAGAGCTATGTGTGTGCAGCTTCCATGCCACATGGAAAGCACTACTTTTTGCTGGAAAGCACTACTTTTTAATGACGACCCTTCAGAGAGAAAAGAAAATAATTACTTAATCATATGTTCCTTGTATCCCATACAAGGGGATATTCATTATTCTAGGGACTCAAATTGGGAAGAAATTATCCATTACCAACTAAAAGAGGTCACAGCACTGGCCTGGGCCCAGAATAAACCTGGGAAGGGCAAGTTTAGACCTGTTACAAGACTTTGTCATCAAGAATGTGAATGGATGGATTAGATTTGATAAACTTGTCAGTGATTAATGTCCCAAATATTTTTAGTATTTTAAATTTGACCAGGTACTTTTATGCATGTTATTATACTTAAAACGTACATATAAGTTTATATGTTGAAAATTATGATTACCTTCTTATATGTGTGCTTATTTATTTTTATTAATGAAGAACTTGAGTTGTGGAAAGATAATGTCACATGTTTGAATCTACATAGCAACCAATAGTAGAGACAACAAAAAACGATGGTCTTTGGGTACAAATTACAATTCTCTCCCATCCTGTCATTCATTGACCTTTCAAATAAACATTGAAACTTTGTTTTACTCTAAATCAGGAGTTGACAACATTTTCTGTAAAGGCCAGATAATATAATTGCTGTTGCAATTACTCAACTCTGCCGTCATAGTGCAAAAGCAGCCACAATCAATATGTAAATGAATAAATATGGCTCTGTTCAATAAAACTAATTTGTAAAACTATTTACAAAAACAGGCAGTGGACTGAATTTGACCTATGGGCCATAGTTTCCTGACCCTGCTGTAGATTACAAAAATTATTATAAACATGGAAATGGCTACTGTCTACATCTTTAAGAAAAAGAGATCATGCTAGAATTGCATTAGGAGGATAAAACGTTCTTTTAGTAATTACCACAGTTAATACTTATCAAGTGCTCCTGAAGTATGAAGCACAGTTTCTAAATGTTTTAGCTGCATTCGCTTATTTAATTCTCATCACCATCCTAAGGCAGGTTAAGGTATTATTTCCACTATTTATAGATGAGAAAACTAAGGTGGGGAAAATTGAAGTAACTTACTCAAGGTCATACAGTTAGTAAGTGATAGAACCAATAGGCAGACCTAGAAACTATTTTGGAATCTGCCACTGTGGAACAGGTTTAAATAGGGGAAAGACAAGATGGCTGACTGAAAGACAAGATACCAGCTGCCGGATCGTCTCAGAAAGAAGGAAAAGTTTTAAATGCAAAAGCAAAAACAAAAACAAAAAAATCATAGATCAGGTGTAATTCCAAGGGAAAAGATTCCATGGGAAGAAGTTGCAGAGCAGAATAAGAAGGAACAAGATATGGGCCGAGGTCAACACTGAGAGGCGTGGAGTCCAGCAAAAAGGGTAGGTGGAGCTTGTTTGTTTCTCCTTCCCTCACATCTCTGGCAGTCAGTGGCTCCTGAGCTGCTGAAGAGCCTTTCTACCTTCATGAGCCCAAAAGCTGCTGCCACCAGTGAACTGGGAGCTTCTTGAGGACAAAGCAACAAGGCTCCCAGAGCCCTTGGGGCACTTCCTGTCACCACAGACCCAAGCCAATATGGCAGGTGCCCTATTGCTTCTCCACCCACCATGCACCTTTGTCCTCCTCACAGGGCTTCAGCCCCTCAGTTTTTGTCTTGCTCATTCCCACACAAATATTTCCCATCTCCAACCCAGACTGTGAGACCCACATGGGGCCAGTGGGTCCTAGGGGATCTGCATGACCCAGAGCCTGGATATTCTGGGCAGGCTGCCTTCCAGAGAGAGGAACAGAGATGACCAGAGTGCTAGCTTTCCTCTGTTGAGACTCTTTTCCTCCTGTTCTGTTCCCCTGCTACAGCTGCCAAGACACTTGAGTCAGAGCTCTCAGGAGCTGCTGCTTCCCCTCTGTTGGGGCTTCAACAGAGAGTGGGCTCAAACTTTTCCTCTTAAAGAACTGCAGAGGAATCAGGGGTACTCAGACTGTGAGTTCCCTGCTCATTGGCCCCCCTGGTGCTGCTTGCCTGGCTGCTCCATCAGAACAAGGCACACCCCAAAGCAGATCTGCTTGAATACCCCATAGGCAACTTGGGACCAGCATGCTTCTCCCTGGCATGGTCAGGGATTGATCTTCAGGGCACTGAAGACAGACCTGCAGACCAGATCCTACACCCCCAGGACTCAATCGTGTTGCTCGGGGACAAGGAGGGGAGATTTGTGTGCTAATCTCGGGAGGTGAGGGAGCTTGCATGAGCAGAACTGGAAAGAGAGCTTAGAATGGGTACCAGCCACAGTGCACTTCTGGAGCACCCTTCTCCCCAATAGGGAAGCTGCACTCTTAGCCCAGGTCAGGATCCTGGACAGGGAAGCTCCCAGCCCATAGCACCATTGCTGGGAGCTCAGCTAATTTGATGTCCTGCCTGCTAGCAGATGCCAAGGAAAGACTGCAGAGCAGGGGAGGGGGTGAAGAGGAAAGCATGCTCCTGACAGCCAGATTGTGGATCTCAGATGGCCCCTACCTCCACAAGCAGACTTTCTGGCTGGGTAGAGCCACCTCAGCCCCTCCCTAATGGCTTTCCCCAGAAGCCTGGGTATGGATCTTGGACTCCCCACTGAAACAGCTACCTTACCAGCTTTTGTGGAGTCTGAGGGCAGGCCCACCCAACCCAGCCCCACCCAGCCTCACTCCACTACCCACCTCTGCTGTGGTGGAGAATAAGGACTCACCTGGAAGTTCCAGGGACCCACCCACCACCGGGGGCATTCAAGTACTTTTCCTGAGGGGCTAGAACTAGTCACAGGTCCCAAAAAACAACACTGCAGTTTGTACCTTCCAGCAAGCACCACATACTGATAGGTCAATTTGCACATCCCTTTACTGCATTTATTGACGCAACCATTGTAGGGTATGGTTGATTCTTACTCACAGTCATCACCTACTGTCTGGGAGATTAAACTGGATGTGCCAATACAATTCACACTGTTAAAGAAAACAGAACTTGGGAGAGAGAAAGGATCTCAAAGACCTGCATCCTCTCTCATCAAAGAAAGACAGAGAATCTGCCCATACATATAGCTCATCACTGCTACAGCCTACAAACACCTAGCAACTGAGAAAACCACCACACTAAAGATAGCTATAACCAAGGCATCCATCCAGAACCTAGACTCCCATCATAGTACCCATAAGAAAATCCAAAGGTTCATACACAACTTATACTACAGACATTCCCTTATGAGTGAGGGGGGAAGGAAAAAAAAAACCCATATAAACAAAAGGAAATCCAAAAGTAAGAAGTGACAGCTGCCCCAGATGAGAAGGAATCAGTAAAAGAGCTCCAGAAGTATGAAAAATTGGAGTGAAAGGACCCCCCCCATAAAAGGAAAACCAGCTCTCTAGCAATGGATACCAACAAAAATGAAAATATTGAAATGACAGATAAAGAATTCCAAATATGGATTGTAAGGAAAGTCAATGAAATTCAAGAGAAAATGGAAAACCAACTCAAAGAAACCAGGAAAACAAGTCAGGTAATGAATGAAAAATTTATAAAAGAGATTGGCCTATTGAAAAAGATAAAAAAAACAAATAGAACTTTAGGAAGTGAAAAATTCATGTAAAGAAATACAAAGCACAGTGGAAAGTTTTATGAATGGACTAGACCAGGCAGAAGAAAGAATCTCAGAGCTTGAAGATAACTCCTTCGAATTAACTCAGTCAGTCAAAAATAAAGAACAGACAAAGAGGAATGAGCAAAGCCTACAAGAAATATGGGGTTATGTAAAATGTCCAGATGTAAGAATCATAGGCATCCCTGAGGGTGAAGAAGAAAACACACAAAAGCTGGAAAACTTATTTGAGGGAACAATTGAGGAAAGCTTCCTTGGTCTTGCTAGAGATTTAGACATCCAGGTAGAAGAAGTTCAGTGAACACCTGGTAGATTCATTGCAAAGAGGCAATCACCAAAATACATAGTCATCAGATTGGCCAAAGTCAACACGAAGGAGGAACTCCTACGAGCTGTGAGGCAAAAGCATCAAGTATCTTACAGAGGAAAACCCATCAGGCTAACAGCAGGCTTCTCAGCAGAGACCTCATAAGCCAGAGGGATTGGAGCCCAGTCTTCTTAAACAGAACAATTGCTAGCCTAGAAGCAAAATGAAGTTTCATAAATGAAGATGAAACAAAGACTTTTCCAGACAAGCAGACACTGAGGGAATTTGTCAAGACCAGACGTGCCCTGCAGGAAAATAAGGAAAACGGCATTATACATGGACCAACAAAATACACACCCACCAGTGTAAAACCATCCCAAAGCTGAAGCTCATAGCTCACATAAAACAGCAGCACAAGAGGTAAACCAAAGAAATAAGGTACTGCCACCAGGATGAACAGAACAGCAGCCCACATATCAATTCTGTCAATCAACATGAATGATCTGAATGCCCCACTCAAGAAACACAGGCTGGCTGAATGGATGGAAAAACACAACTAAAGTATCTGCTGTCTCCAGGAAACACATCTAACCCACAAGGACTCATAGAGACTCAAGGTGAAGGGATGGAAAAAAAATATTTCATGAGAATGGAAACCAAAGGAAAGCAGGTGTAGCCATTCTCATATCAGATAAAATTGACTTCAAATCAACAATAGTAAAGAAAGACAAAGATGGTCATTATGTAATGGTAAAAGGTAGCAATTCAACAAGAAGACATAATAATCCTAAATATTTATGCTCCTAACACAGGAGTGCCCAGATTCATAACCCGACTAGATCTAAGCAAGGAGATAAACAGCAGCATCATAATTGCTGGGAACTTTGACACCCCACTGACATAACTGGAAAGATCATCCAAGCAGAAAATAAAGAAACACTGGACATAAATGGGACTGTAGAACAAATGGGCCTAACCGACATTTACAGAATGTTTTACCCCCAGACTACTGAATATATGTTCTTCTCCTCAGCACATAGAACATTGTACAAGATTGATCATAGGTTAGGCCACAAAACACGTCTCAACAAATTCAAAAAAAGAGAAATCATACCATGTATCTTCTCAGACCACAGAAAAATAAACTAGATATCAACTCCAAGAGAAACATTCAATTCTACACAATGTCATGGAAATTAAACAACGTGTTATGAATGATTATTGGGTCATTAATGAAATTAAGATAGGAATCAAAACATTTCTTGAACTGAATGACAAAAGGGACACAAGCTACCAAAACCTACGGAATTCAACAAAAGTAGTCCTAAGGGGAATTCATAGCCTGAAATGTGTACATCAAAAAGACAGAGTGATCACAAATTAACAATCTAATGGCACATCTCAAGGAACTAGAAAATGAAGAGCAAAGCAAACCCAAAGCCTGCAGAAGAAAAGAGATAACTAAGGTCAGATCAGAATTCAATGAAATGGAAAAGAAAAAAAAAAAAAACAACAATACAAAGGATCCATGAAACAAAAAATTGGTTCTTTGAAAAGATAAAATTGCTAGATTAACCAGGAATAGAAGCGAAATAAGCTCAATCAGAAATGAAAAGGGATATTATAACTGATACCACAGAAATACAAACTATCTTCTGTGAATACTATGAAAATCTCTATGTACATAAACTTGAAAATGTAGAGGGAATGGATAAAATCCTGGAAACTCACAACCTCCCAAGACTCAATCAGGAAGAAATAAAACTCCTGAATAGACCAATAACAAGCAATGAGATTGAAACAATAATATAAAATCTTCTAACAAAACAAAGCCTTGGACCAGATGAAGTCACAACTGAATTTTACCAGACCTAGAAATAACAGCTGGTGCCCCTACTGCAGCAATTATTTCATGACATTGAGGAGGGAATCTTGCCCACCTCATTCTATTAAGCCAGTATCACCTTGATCCCAAAGCCAGGAAAGGACACAACAAAAATAGAAAACTACAGACAAATATCCCTTATGAATATAGATGTAAAACTCCTTAGTGAAATACTGGGAAACCAAATTCAACAACATGTCAAAAAAATAATCCTTAATGACCAAGTGGGCTTCATCACAGGGATGCAAGAGTTCAACATAACATAAATCAAAAAATGTGATTCATCACGTGAACAGAAGCAAAAACAATGACTGTATGTTCATCTCAATAGATACAGAAAAAACATTTGATAAAATTCAGGACCCTTTCATGATAAAAACCTTCAACAAATTAGGCATAGAAGAAACATATCTCAAGATTATAAAATCCATATATTATAAACCCACAGCCAACATCATACTGAATGGGGAAAAGTTGAAAGGATTTCCCCTAAGAACTGGACAAGGATGCCACTTGTCACCACTTCTGTTCACCATAGTGCAGGAAGTCCTAGCAAGAATAATCAGGCAAAGAAAGAAATAAAGGGTACATTGGGAAAGAGGAAGTCAAACTATCGCTTTTTGCTGATGATATGGTATCATTATATCTAGAGAACCCCAAAGACTCCTCCAGGAGACTCCTGGAATTGATAAATAAATTCAGGAAAGTCTCAGGTTACAAAATCAATTTACACAAATCAGTAGCATTTCTAAACACCAATAACAGTGAAGCTGAGAGTCAAATCAAAGACTCAATGCCATTCACAATAGCTACGAAGAAAATAAAATACCTAGGAATACACTTAACTAAAGAGGTAAAAGATCTCTACAAAGAGAACTATGAAACACTGAGGAAAGTAACCACAGATGAGACAAACAAATGAAAAAAACATATCTTCCTCATGGATTGGTAGAATCAACATTGTTAAAATGTCCTTACTACCCCAAAGTGATTTACAGATTCAATGCAACCCCCATCAAAATACCAATGTCAAATTTCACATTTCTAGAAAAAATAAATCTGTACTTTGTTTAGAACCCTAAAAGAGCCCAAACAGCCAAAGCAATCTTAAGTAAAAAGAACAAATCTGGAGGCATTACATTACCAAACTTCAAACTATACTATAAGGATATAGTAACCAAAACAGCATGGTATTGGCACAAAAATAGAGACATAGACAAATGTAACAGAACGGAGAACCCAGATATAAAACCATGCACATACAGCCAACTAATCTTTGACAAAGCAGACAATACACATTGGGGAAAAGAAGCCCTGTTCAATAAATGGTCCTGGGAAAATTGGATAGCCACATGCAGAAGAATGAGACAGGATCCATATCTCTCACCACTCATAAAAATTAATTCAAGATGGACAAAAAGCTTAAATGTAAGACATGAAACCATGAGAATTCTAGAAGAAAATGTTGGAAAAGCTCTTCTAGATATTGGCCTAGGCAAAGAATTTATAACAAAGACCCCAATGGCAATCACAGCCACAACAAAAATAAATAAATGGGACTTGATTAAATTAAAAAGTGTCTGCACAGCCAAGGAAACAATCAACAGAGCAAATAGACAACCTACAGAATGGGAGAAAATATTCACATCTTATACATCCGATAAAAGGTAAACAAAATCTACAAAGAACTCAACCAAATCAATAAGAAAAAAATCAAACAACCCCATTAAAAAGTAGGCAAAAGACACGAACAGAAATTTTTCAAAAGAAGATTGACAAATGGCTAATAAACATATGAAAAAATGCTCAGTGTCAGTAATCATCGGGGAAATGCAAATTAAAACCACAATGATTTATTATCTCACCCCAGTTATAATGGCTTTTATTAAAAAATCTGAAAACAATAGATGCTGGTGTAGATGCAGAGAGAAAGGAATACTCATACACTGTCGGTGGAACTGCAAATTAGTACAACCTCTATGAAAAACAGTATGGAGATTCTTCAAAGAACTAAAAGTAGACCCAGCAATCCCACTACCAGGTATTTACCCAAAGGGAAAAAGTCATTTTATCCAAAAGACACCTGTACTCAATTGGAACTAACCGGTAAGCACACATGTGCACAGAGGGAAGTAAAACTCAGTGTAAATCAAGCATGGGGTTGGGGGAGTTTGGGATGGGTGAAAACCTACCTAACCAATAGAATGAACATTATCTGAGTGATAGGCTCACCTATAACCCTGACTCAAACCTAATGAAATTGATACATGTAACCAAAAACATTTGTACCCCTGTAATATTTTGAAATTTAATATATACATATATATATAACATAGATAGATTTGGTTCTAACCTACTGTTCCTTGCCCTTTTAAAAACCAATATTCCTAACCTGTTTTTTTCCACCAGTGTTTTGACAACAATCTACATAGAGGTTTGTCAAGCTTGTACTGCATTATTGTTGAAAGGAATGGCTTTTCTGTTGGGGATAATAATAGTAATAAAATAATATTGTTTTAGAAAAAAATCTGCCACTATGTAAACTCAGCACTTCCTAGGTCAAAGATCTATTTCAGAAAAGAGAAAAACATTAATTGGTAGCTTACTCTTTTGTTCCTTATCTCATTTCTGAATACTTGATAGTCAGCTAAAGGAAATCAGTGAGTCAATGTTTTAAATCTTGGAAATTAAAATTTTTAGAGTAGAGCCTTTAAAAGGATTTCAAATTAACTACAAAATGTGCAGCATTACCAAATGATTACTCTGAAAAGGGTTATCACTAATCTACTTTTACAAAATAAAGAGAGAAATAAAAGAACTAAATAGTTCACATCCTTTAAGAAATATATCCTCAAATATCAGTGCATAATTTCCAGAAATAAATATAAGACCAATGTCATCAAGAATCAAGACATTTAGGGGGAAGTTCTCATGTTCTCTATAACCAATCTCAAATGGCACCACAAATAATCCCACTTCCTATGACCTCAAAACCCATATTTTAAAGGAAATTACATTGAAAGACAGGAGAGAATATTTTAGACGCTATGATGTATGAGAAAAGTAGCCATGGTTCCTATGGGTGCCTGGATCATCCCTGATGCTCTATCCTGGAGCCATTGCAAACTTTATAATGATGCTGTTGACAAAGCTGCAAACAAATAATTATAGTAACTCAATCTGAATTTAAGAAAAGCATGCAAAACACTTTCAAAGTCAACAGATATCAAGCAGCATTTAATCCTTTCTATGTCATAGATAAATTTTTTAAAAAGCTATTATATTAACCATGTATGTACATCAAAAATCTTTTATCATTTTTTTCTTACCACATATTAAAATACCCATCACTTAACACTTCTTTGGAAATAAATTTAAGTAGTTGGATACAATTCAGAACTGCCTTTTAAGAAAAGGCGGCTGGCTTAAAGTTGAAATTCAAAGGTAGACTTAAGTAAATGTTATTCACACTTCTCTCTGGGGTGGTGGGAAGACCCAAGGGAAATATTTACGGGTAGTCCCAGTACAGTTGTCTGAAGTAGAAGAAAATGGAACAAAGGCCTAATTCTTTCTGTTGACATATTTTACTAGAAGATTCTGAATGATTCCTATGAAGTGGAGAGTTCTGCCCCTGATTTGGGGATGCAAAGATATAGCTGTATACTCATTTCATATGTGTCGTTTGTATTATTGTTAACAGGCAAACCAGATTCATAGAAGTCAAGGGCAGCCATGCTAATCTGTAAAGATGAGGGAGAGATTTCACCCATCTTTACTTCATCACTTTGAAAATCAGATCAAACTGCATTTAGGCTCTGAAACCAGTGATGAATGTTTCTATTCTTCATTGATCTCTTAACATTCCTTAAATGTAATTTTCTTTGTTAATAAACTTAAATAGGGAAGAAACTGGAAGAACAGACTTGCAAAAGCATCTCCATGCTCTCCACTTGAGAAGTGTAGGATTGGAATTGTGAATCTGATCCACTATAGTGTAGAAGCATAAGAGTGTGGGTTCAAGACGCTACGGGTTATCCTGGCTCTGCCTCTTTCTAATTGATGATCTTCCTTAAAGCCCGAGGTTTCTCATCTTAGAGGTGAGGGCAATAATAATACTTATCTTAAAGAGTAGTTATTAATATTAAATAAGGTAATGAATGTATGTGAACACTGCTTAGAATAGGGCCTAACTAGTAAGAGCTCAATGTATTTTAGCAATGAGCATTATAATTACTAAAGCATGAACTTGTACTTTAAAAAAATTGTATTTAATACAGCAGGGTTATAGTAAATAGATAAAGCAAATTCCTTGGGGTTTCAATTACTTTGGTGAGTTGTATGATCTATACAACTGCATTATCTATTCATTGGATCGTTGACCTATGACCACCTAGGTAAAACCACAAGAGAATTTTTCTTCCTCCCAAGACTGGGAAAAAAAGGAGGTGGTTAGTACACCTCCAAAGTTTGCCCTTTTATTTTTGGAAGGGACAGCTCTTTTAGGGTGCTAGAAACCAAGTCCTAGATTATTAAGGGCGGGTCTTCACATTAGGGGTACTGTTCAGCTTTTGAGCAAGGTGGCAAACCAGTTACTTGGAGTCCACTTTCTACCCTACCTTCTGTCTCCCTGATCTTCTGTAAACCCTCCTTTCAAATCTTCATATTCTCCAAGATTATTGCTCTAAGCACACACACACAATTAGACCCTCATTTAAGAGAAAAATAAAGTTTATTTTTTAATGTTCATTTTGAATTGCCAGTCATCTTCTGTAACTTCACTACAACATCATTCTTTTATTGTAAACCAATTAATAGTATTTATTGAATACCTTCACTAGGTTCTATTAGTTGGCAACATTATTCTGTAGGACTTTCAGCTATGTAATCTCAGGTAAATAATTTCTCTTTGTCTGATATTCTTTACTTGTAAATTTAGGTTTTGGGATTGAAAGAATTACCTTTAACTCTAGCATTCTTTGATTCTGTAATAGCCATCTTTTTCCGTTGGTAAATTCATTCAATTACAGATGCCATTTAATTCCCCAGAACAACACTTTCAGTTCAGCACATTGGATCCAGCCAATTCTGTATACCAGAATTCATGTTTACCTCATTGAAAATGATGCTTCAAAAGGACAAAAGCATCATTTGAACCAAAGTTGTAATGTTATTGCCTTTGGCACCATGATAGCAAGATTTCTCTTTGTACCCATTTCCTTCCTAATATTATAATATCTTTATAATTTGAATACAGATGCTGGCTTAAAACGGGAAAGGAAAAAATCTTCCTAGTTATGAATTTCAGTCAGGATAGCAGTACTGATAACATGAATATATTTTTATTGGTTTATAAATCAACAGAGACCTGTTTGATAGAGTCATTTTTTAAAGTAGAAATAAATACACCAATACACTGCTGGTGTAGTGATGACAAGTAAATGTGCAGCTCTGTAAGAAATGAAAGACAGAAAACTCTTCCTTAAAATTAATGACCAAAATAAGGAGAAGAAAGATTTGAATCTACTAGAACTAACTAGAAACCCAACAATTAGGCCTAGTCTCTTCCTTTCTCATCCCTTAGGTGACTTAAAGTCCTTCACAATATCTTTAAAGGCTTAGTATATCCTTGCCTGTCTTTTTATTAGCAATTTTCAGGATCATATTACTTTAGTCAAGTTTCTTATAAATTGCATTCTAGCCAACTCTGAAAGTCTGTATCTTTTAATAAGAAGATGGAGCCCATTCACATTTGTTTTCTGATGCGGAGCACACTGTGTGGGGAAAGGGCACACTGAGCGAGGCTAAGGCATTATATGTAACCAAAATGTTTGTAAACCCCATAATATTCTGAAATAAAAAATAAATTAATTAAAAAATAAGAATATAAAAATAAGATATTAGTGAAGAGTAAAAAAAAAGATTGCCAATCTTTTTTCATCATATTATTTCATTTATTCATTCAAGAAATACTTATTGATATTTGTGGCAGGCACTGGGCTGGGTGTTAGCAATACATGAAGCTTACATTGTGGTCTTGTTTAAATATTTTGCCGCATGGAGTGTTGTTTTGTTCATTTTCACTTTAGTGAATTAGAAGGTTGTTTTTAAAAATATGTTTATTTCATTTATTTACAATACCAAGAATGAATCAGCCTTTTATTGATGCCACTTTTAAAATAAAAAATTGACCTTGGTTTTTTTCTGTATCCTCTACCCTATTGTTCCATTTTTGTTTATATAATCTTAGATTTGATTATTAGCTATTATTTTATTAATATAATTATGTCCTTTTTAATACCTTTAGGAATTTCTTTTGACATTTGTATTATATTTTATAAGAATATTGAATGTAATTCAGAGTTAATTCTTCATATTCTTTTTGTTGCTCAACTTCAAGTTTTTTTAAATTATGATTTTCCTTTTTTTAAAAAAAATATTCTTAATGCTGGCTATTGGATAATATTCTATTAATTTTCAGAGGAAAAGTACATTCCTAGTATTTTCTCCAAGCCCTTACATGTCTGAAAATGTATTTTACTTTTACCTCACATATAAACAATAGCTTTGCTGAACATAAAATTTTGCTAGGGGAAATATAATCTTTTACCATCAAAACTGCTAATGCTTCTTTTAGATTTTTTGTGTTTTTGAGAGGTAAGCTCTCATTCTGTCTCCCAGACTGGAGTGCAGTGGCACAATCATAGCTCACTGCAGCCTCAAACTCCTGGGCTCAAATGATGCTTCTGCCCCAGCCTCCCAAGTAGCTGGGATTACAGGCAGGCACCACCACACCTGACTGATTTTTTTTATTTTTTGTGGAGGTGGGGTCTTGCTGTGTTGCCCAGACTGCTCTTGAACTCCTGAGCTTAGGTGATCCTCCTGCCTTGGCCTTCCAAAGTGCTAGGATTAGAGGCATGAGTCACTGCACCCGGCCTCTTTTGGAATTTATTGTCATAAAGGAGAAGTCTGAGTTTTGTTCCCATATAATAGCTTCCCCCCAACCCCATTTATATAGGACAGGGTGTTGATCTCTTTTCATTTTTGTTTGTTTGTTTTTTGCTGGGAACATGGTAAATCCCAGTTGATTTTGAAAACTTAAATCCTGCTTCAGGTTGGGAAAGTTTAACCCACTTTTAGATTATCAGATTTTTCCATATATTTAGTTCCCTCCTTTTGGAAGTCCTACTCTGTGCATATTGAATCCCCTAAATCTTGCCTTCTCTTAAAAAAATATATTTTTATTTTCATTTCTTCATCTAGGGACTTCTGGTAGAATTCTTAGGTTTGTTTTCTGTTTTTGCAATACCTAATTTTGCAAATAATTGTTTTCATTAGCATTTTTAATTCCACAAAAGTTATTTTCATCTGTGTACAATCTTTACTGCTCTTAATTTGTTCCATCTTCAAAAGTGCCTATCTCAATGCCATGGATGCAACATCTTTGTGCATATTTTTGAGAAATGAATTGAAATTTTCTAAGGTTTTTTTTTATTTTGGTATTAATTTATTTCAAAAGGAGTCTGTTGCTCTGAGTCCTCAAATTGGGCCCTCTTTTGAATTACTATGTCCTTTGATGTGTGTGTTGATTGTCCTCTATTTATTCTTAAGGAGGAGTTTTTCTTATCCAAGACTGGTGGTTGACATAGGCCCTCTTTGAAATATTATATAAATGGCTCCCTGTACAATTATTTCTGTTCAAGACAAAAAGGAAATGGAAATTTTAGCTTTTCTTTAGTTCCATTAAAATACCAGGGATGAGAAAGTTAAGACCATATATGCGGAAAAGCCAATTGTCTATTGATACTGAAGCACAGGGGTAACTAACTGTCTAATGTCAGCTGGGGTTGAGAGCAGAGCAAGCAGCCTGCACATGGCTCATTCATCAGGATGTCCTCAGCGTTCTAGAGCAGGAGAGTGGTCTTGCAGAGTGTGTGTCAACCAGCCTGGAAGGTGAAAGTCCTATTAGGAGGTAGCTATTCTGTAACAGGTAATAAGTCCTGAAGACTTGATATAATGCAATTACGGTAGGAAGGGAAGAAAGAGACTGGATCTCCCTCCCAACTTTATTAAGGTATAATTGACAAATAAGAATTATATATATTTACAGTGTACAATGTGATTTTTTGATACATACATACATTGTAATATGATTAAATCAAGCTAATTAACATATCCATCACCTCATATACTTATTTTTCATCCTATCTAACTGAAACTTCGTACCCTTTAACCAACATCTCCTTACCTCCCTACTCTTCACCCCCTGCCTCAGCTGCTGACAACCACCATTCTTTCTAATCTCTGCTTCTCTGAATTCAACTCTTTTAGATTCTACATAAGTCAGACTTGTCTTTCTGTGCCTGGCTTATTTCACTTAGTATAATGTCCTCCAGGTTCATCCATGTTGTCACAAATTAAGGCTTAATAGTATTCCATTGTGTGTGTAATGTGTATATGTATCTATCATACTTTCTATATCCATTCATCCATTGATGGATACTCAGTTATTTTCCATATCTTGACTATTGTGAATAATGCTGCAATGAACATGGGAGTGCAGATATCTCTTTGACACACTAATTTTGTTTCCTTAGGATATATACCCAGAAGTGGAATTGCTGGATCATATGGTAGTTTTATTTTTAATAGTTTTTCTTTTTCTTGTTCTTTTTAAAGACGCTCTCTTGCCCAGGCTGGAGTGCAATGGTGTCATCATAGCTCACTGCAACCTCGAACTCCTGGGCTTGGGATTCTTCCACCTCAGCCTCCCAAATAGCTGGGACTACAGGCATGTGCCAACCACACTTGGCTAATTTTTTTCATATTTTTAGAGATGAGGTCTCACAATGTTGCCCAGGCCAGTCTTGAACTCCTGGCCTCAAGCCATCTTCCTGCATCAGCCTCTGGAGTTGTTGGAATTACACACATGAGCCACCATATTCAGCTCTATTTTTAATTTGTGATGAACATCCATACTGTTTTTCATAATATTTATATTAATTTACATTCCTACTAACAGTGTACAAGGGTTATCTTTTCTCCACATCCTTGTTAACACATGTTATCTTTTGTCTTTTTTATAATAGCATTTTAACAGGTATGAGGTGATACCTCATTGTGGCTTTAATTTGCATTTCTCTGATGCTTAGTGATATTGAGCATTTTTCATATACCTGTTAGCCATTTGTATGTCTTATTTTGAGAAATGTATATTCAGATCCTTTGCCCATTTTCAAATCAGGTTATTTATTTTCTTGCTATTATGTTGAGTTCCTTGTATATTTTGGATATTAGCCTCTTATCACAGGTATGGTTTGCAAATGTTTTCTTCCATTCCACAGGTTTTCTCTTCACTCTGTTGATTGTATCCTTTGCCGTGTAGAAACGTTTTAGTTTGATGTAATTCCATTTGTCTATTTTCTTTTTGTTTCCTGTGCTTTTGGGGTCATATCCAAAAAATTACTGCCCAGACCAATGTAAAGGAAATTTTCCCGTATGTTTCCTTCTAGTAATTTTTCAGTTTCCTGTCTTATATCTAAATCTTTAATCCATTTTGAATTGATTTTTGTATATGGTGTAAGATAAGGGTCCAATATCATTCTTTTACATGTGAATATCCAGTTTTCCCAGCACCATCTATTGAAGACTGCCCTTTGCCCATGGCATGTTCTTGCCACCCTTGTCAAAAATAAATTGACTGTGAATGCATGGATTTATTTTTGGACTCTATTCTGTCCCATTGGATTGTATGTATGTTTTTAATGCCAGTTCCATGCTGTTTTTTGTGTTTTTTTTTTTCCCTCATGTCCTGAATGATAGTTTGTTTATTTGTTTATTTATTCTCATGGCCTTATGCTGTTTTGATTATATGCTTTGTAGTATATTTTAAAATCAGATAGTGTGATGCCTCCAGCTTTGTTCTTTTTACTTAAGATTGTTTTTGGCTATATGGAGTCTTTTGTGGTTCTATACAAATTTTAGAATTACTTTTTCTATTTTTATGAAAAATGTCATTGGAATTTTGATAGGGATTGCATTGAATCTGTAGATGACTTTGTGTAGTATGGATATTTTAATAATATTAATTTTTCCAACCCATGAACATAAGTATTTTTCCATTTGTCTCTTCTTCAGCGTTTTATAGTTTTTCCTTGTACAGATCTTTCATCTCTTTGGTTAAATTTATTCCTATGTATTCTTTTTATGCTACTGTAAATGGAATTGTTTTCTTGATTTCTTTTTTGGATAGTTCATTGTTAGTGTATAGAAATGATACTGATTTTTGTTTATTTTTGTATCCTGAAGCTTTACAGAAATCGCTTATTATTTCTAACAATTTCTTGGTGGAGTCTTTAGTGCTTTCTATATATAAAATCATGCCATCTACAAAGAGAGACAATTTAACTTTTTCCTTTTTAGTTCAGATGCCTTTTATTTATTTTTCTTGCCTAATTTCTCTGGTGAGGGCATCCAGTACTATATTGAATACAAGTGGTGAGAATGGGCATTCTTGTCCTGTTCCTCATCTTAGAGGAAGTTGAATGTTATGTTAGCAATGGGCTCATCATATATAGCCTTTATTATATTGAGGTGCATTCTTCCCATACCTACTTTGTTGAGAGTTTCTATCATGAAAAGATGTTGGATTTTTGTTAAAAGCTTTTTCTGCATCTATCGAGATTATCATATGATTTTTATTCTTTATTCTGTTAAGGTGGTCTGTAACATTTACTGATTTGTAGTAATATATCTTGACCCATCCTTGCATCCCAGGGATAAATCCCATTTGCTCATGGTATATGATTCTTTTAATCCTTTTAATGTGTTATTGAATTTGGTTTGTTAGTATTTTGTTGAGGATTTTTATATCTATGTTCGCCAGGGATGTTGGCCTATAAATTTCTTTTCTTATAGTGCCCTTGTTTAGCTTTGTTATGGAAGTAATGCTGGGCTCATAAAATGAATTTGGGCATATTTTCTTCTCTCCAATTCTTTGGAAGAGTTTGAAAAAAGAGTAGTATTAATCCTTCCTTGAATGTTCGGTAGAATGCAGCCATTAGGTCCTGACCTTTTCTTGGAGGGTTTTTTTTGAAATGACTGATTCAATCTTTTTATTTGTTTTTAGTCTGTTCATATTTTCTGTTTCTTCTTCGTGATTCAGTCTTGGTAGGTTGTATGTGTCTAGAAATTTATTCATTTCTTTTAGGTTATCCAATTTATTAGCAGATAACTATACACGGCACTCTCTTATGATCCTTTGTATTTCAATTGGTATCAGTTGAAATATCCCCTCTTTCATTTACAATTTTATTTATTTTAGGCTTCTCTCTCTCTTTTTTTATTTCCTTAGCTAGTCTAGCTAAAGGTGTGTCAATTTTGTTTATCTTTTTGAAAAACCAACCCTTAGTTTCATTGATATTTTCTACTGTTTTTCTGGTCTCTGTTTTTGCTCTGATCTTTATTATTTCCTTTCTTCTACTGATTTTGGTTTTAATTTGTTCTTCTTGTTTTAGTTCTTTGAGGTGTAAAGTTATGTTGTTTGAGATCTTTCTTCTTTCTTAACATATACATTTATCACTATGAACATCTCTCTTTGAACTTTTGCTGAATCCAATAAGTTTTAGTATGTTGTGTTTTCATTTTCACTTGTCTCAAGATATTTTTTGGTTAGAGATGGGTCTCACCATGTTACCAGGGCTGGAGTGCAGTGGCACGATCATTGCTTACTGTCTGCTTAAGCTCCTAGACTCAAGTGATTCTCCTGCCTCAGTCTCCTGAGTAGCTGGGACCATAGGCATGTATCACCACACCTGGCTAATTTTTTTAAAAAACTTTTAAAATATTTAAATTTTCTGTCTGGATGATCTATTCATTATTGAATGTGGATGTTGACACCCCCTACTATTATTGTATTGCTGTTTCTCCTTTTATTCCTATTAATATTTGCTTTGTATATTTAGATGCTCTGATGTTGAGTGCATATATATTCACTATTATTATATCTTCTTGATGAATTGACCCTTTTATTATTATCAGATGACCTTCTTTGTCTCTTGTGAAAGTTTTTGACTTAACGTCTATTTTGTTTGATGTAATTACTGCCACCCTTGCTCTTTTTTGGTTACCATTTGCATGGAATATCTTTTTCCATCCCTTCACTTTCAGTCTATATGTGTCTTTAAAGCTAAAATGAGTCTATTGTAGGCAACAAATAGTTGGATTTTTTAATTCATTCAACCACTTTGTCTTTTGATTAGAGAATTTAATCTATTTACATATACTTTAGCCTGGAGCTACAGTCCACTGGGACAAGCCTGAAGCCTGTGTCTTTGGGGGCTGGGTTGCAGCCTGGATTCACAGGAGCTGACCTGGTGCTCTGTGGGCCTTAAGCCTGAGTCTGTGCGGACTGGCCTGGGCCCTGCAGCTGGTCTGGAGCCTGAGCTCACAAGGGTGGTCCTGAGGCCTCAGTATATGGGCATTAGCCCAGTGCTGTGGTATATCGGGGCAGGCCTGGACCCAGGGTCTGCTGGAGTGAGTCGGGACCCTGAGTCCACAGAAGCCTAAGGGTTTAGGGACTGGCCTGAAGCCTGAGTCCATGGGGGCTGGTCTTGGCCTGTGTAAGTGGGTTTTGGCCTGGTGCCTGGAGCCATAGATGCTGATGTAGAGCCTAGGTCCATGGAGACAAGTCTGGAGGCTGGGTTTGTGCATGCTGGCCTAGATGCCCACATACTAAAGCTTAAGGACCACCCTTGTGAGCTCAGGCTCCAGGTCAGCTCTAGGGCCCAGGTCTTCCCCCACAGACTCAGGCTCCAGTCCTTACCCCGTAAAACAAGGCACTATGCACATCCCAATGTCAGACCAGCCCCCACAGACTCAAGCTTAAGGCCTTTATAGGGACTGGCTTAGACCCTGAGGCCATGGGGGACAGCCTGGTACTGGGGTGGGCCTGCAGACTAGGTCACTTGGGAGCTAACCTGGCACCAGAGTCTATTGGAATGGGTCTGTACCCTGAATCCCCTGGAATATGAGGCTGTGCGGTTTGGCCTGGAGCCTGAGACCACAGGGGACAACCCGGGGCTAGATAGACCTAGAACCTGTATCCCAGGAGGCCAGCATGGAGACTGGAGCCATGGGTGCCACCCTGGTGCCTAGATTATAGGTACTCACCTGTAACTGGGGTATGCATGTGCCAGCCTGCCACTGGAGCAGACCTAGAGGCTGGCTTCACAAGGGCCAACCTGTAGTCTGGGGTTGCTGGGGCCAGCCTGGTGCCTGGGGCTATGAGGGCTGGCCTGGTGCTAAAGTCCCAAAGTCAGGTGATCACCTCACTCTCCTGCCCCTAAGCAGTGAGTATCTCTCCATATTGTTCTGCCTGGGCTTGGGGGAAGAATGACATCTGTAATGTGAAACTATCCTACCTTCCCTTTTTAATGCATCTTTTTTTATTTCTGTGCTATACCCAAGTGCGGTGATCTCTCACCTGGTTTCCTTAGCTCTTGTAATGGTATTTTCATGTGTGAATAGTTGTTCAAATTGATGTGTTTGTGAGGGGATGAGTGCTAGAAAGTCCTATTCTGCCTTTATTTGCTGACATCCTCTAAAGAGGCTAGATTTAAGGAAAACCTCAGGGTAAGAGATGATAGGATTTGGGAACTATTTTTGTTGATAGGGTTGGGGAAGAGAGAGGAGGCCTTCTGAGTAAACCTCACTTCCAAAAAGAGCCCCTTTCTCCCTGGAATGCTAACTATTGCCTTTGCATCAGCTTACTTTTAAATGAGGAAAAGAATCTTTAATAAAAGGCATTGAAAGTAATAGGATATGTATAAGGATAGAGGTGTTCTAGTACTTAGAAAGAAGAACTAGTTCAAGATTATTTGGGATATGTGGGTAGAGATATTTTTAATTTATTCAGTGCTTTTCTCTTAAGCAAACACCTGTGTCAAGTGCTATGCTGGGCATTGGGGATACTGTGGTGAACCACTGATAGTCCTCTTCCAAGGAATCAAGTAATCAGGCAGGTAGAATAGGATGTGGCATGTGATTTGATGGGAGTTAACGTAGTGTGCTATGAAAGTACATAAGACATTCCTGGGGAGGTGTGGGTGTATTCTCATGGGGAGAAGTGAGGAAATTCCTAGAATAAGTGACTCTAAATTGAAATCTGAAGTGAAGTAGGTGGCAGGGAACAGAGGAGTATATGCATATGTGGAGGCCTGGAGATAAGTGATTAAAGAAATTCCTGTGTTGTTTTGTGTGCTTATTTAAATGTTATTCAGATATATGTAGGTATGAATCTATGTATCTTGTCAACAAACAGAAGTGTAAACTTTAAGAGTAGAAACTGTCTTGAGGTTTTCTTTGTTTTGCATACCCTTTACAGTTCCATAGACAATGCCTTGGAGTCACTAGGTACTCCAGAAGTACTTAGCTGATTGTACAATTCCCTCACAAGGTAAAACCTGAGATCAGCTAGCTAGCTTGGCCTCCTTAATCCAAAGAGAAGGAAACCAAGTTTCTGATAAATGAATGACTCACCCAGGACTACACAGTCAGAGCCAGATGGCTGCCTACATCTGAATCGCAATCCATGCCATAGTCTAATAATGTTAAACCAGTGGTTTCTTGTGGGTCATCATGGATGTCTTTGTAATTTTCAGATTCCAATTTTACTCTGTAAAATATAGATAATAAACCTATCTTGTTTGATGAATAGAAATAAAAAATGATCACCACAAGGGATCTGTCATTAATAGGAAATGTAGAAATGCTTATTAATACTACTAAGTACTATTCAAAACAGAAATAAAAATACATATGACAAGAAACCAAGGCTCCTCTGGCATTGGAACTCAGAAATTTACCATCTTGACCTTCAAGCTTCTCATTCCCAGGGGCTTTACTCTTGGGAACTCAACTCAGTGTAGAGTTTGCTATCATTTTGTACCTTGTGTTTATGTTGCACCTCCATATGAGGAGCTTAAAGAGCTTTACAGACATTAGCTCATTAATCCTCCCAAAACCTCTCTAAAAGAGGGTGGAGGCATAAATCATTACTCCCACCTGGGAAAAAAATAGCTTAACTTATCTCTTTTAATTTCACTGATGCTCTTAACTGTTGGTTAAATCCTAAGTCATATGCTGTACATTTAGAATATCCCATTCTCTTTTCCAAGGAGATTTTTCTTTCTTTTTTGAATTTAACGTCACAAGAATAAGTATAAAAATAGATTGACAGATCTGATGTTGAAGGCTCCTTTGAGAAGGACAGACAATAGAGTAGCCCAGTTTCTTCCTTCCCCTCATGCCCTCCTCCTTTTCTCAAAATGTCCTTCTTTATTGCCCTTCAGTCATGACCAGGAGAAAATGACTTTTAGGAATTGGAGGGATGTTTCAAGACCCATTTACTCCTTTATCTGTCAGCCAAGACCACCAGCAAGAGAGCCAGTGGGTATCCATTCAACCATGCCATCCCAACTCTCAATAAAATACTGCTGCAAACAGACTTCAAAGCTTTACCAAAGCAAGAACAGAAGTTAAATTTTCATTCTTGTGTGCTTTGCTTAGGCATGTGATTCTCACTATAAAGTTATTTGGACTTTGAAGATGTTAGAACATGACCAAGACATGAACAGAATTGGAGACCAAGGAAGGTTGTTTCATGCAAGTGACTGTAGCAACACACTTATCCAGTTAAAGCAGCTGTCCACAGTGAAGGCCAACCAAAAGGAAAATAAATAAAAATGATAAAGACATTGAAATTAATATTCTATCACCCCTAGAAATTTATCACAGAAGATGAGAACCAACTTATAACTTATTTGAGAGATATTCAAAGTTGTATTTTATAATTATTTTTCAAAAGTCCATTTCAGACCACCATAGGATATTTTTCCTGTCACAGAATAAGGTTATGTAATATCTAATGCCAGAGATTTTAGAGGCTAAAGAATTATTGCATTTTAGAGAGAGGGTATTTAGGGCACATAGAAGTTATGTGATTTACTTGAGATCACACTTAGGAGAAGACTCTAAATTGTGGTTTCTTCCTCAATCCAAGTTGCTTCTCAAGTGTTCAATTATTATAAAACACTTTTATAATTAGATGACTTATATTTTGTCTTGCTGCCAAAATGTTACATGAGATGAATGAGAGAACTACCTCCCATGTGTTCCATCTTGTTTTGGGGAGCAGGCAGGAGAGAGGTGTGGCATCTCTTTCCAGAAGTAAAGAAAATATATTCCTCTAAAAGGAAAACTAGCTTTATTCAAGAAAATGCTCTTGAAAAATTCTCCTGGACCTCTACCTTGTTTTAGCTAGGAGAGTGTCTACAGAATTAAGTTCTTTTTACATTTCCTTTGCACAAGGTTCTAAAATATCCCTTTGAGCTAAATAATCATTATAACAATTTATCAGTTTGCTGCTATTTAGTCAACCTCTCTACTACCTAATAGAACAGCTGAAGAGTGTTTTGCTGTTATATAAATATATCATTTAAACTTCTAAATGACCGTGAGAGTGTGGTTGGTATTACTTACATCTGGGGAATACTAAAAACTGGTGAAAAGGAGTCAAGTTGCCCTGGGCTTCCATCACAAATGCAAAGGAAAGAGCTAAGAAGCAAATTCCCAGTGGTCCAAACTCGCAGGAAAATGTCCTATTTATTTTAGATGCTATGAAAATAAAATCATGAATATGAAGTTTATAAAGCTGTCTATACCTCTGCTTCTTCCAGGTCAGGGAGGAATAAATGAATAAACAGAAGGGACTTTTGTAATATTGACTTTTTCTCCCTAGTATCATTTTCCTTCTTTTTAAGAGGTGTTATTCCCTGTAGCCTGACTCTCTTCCTGCATTCTCGTTACATGCCTAGAGTTCTTGAATTCATTTATTTCCCTTCTGTAGGATTCTGGAATAATAGGAATACTTTCCTAAAATATCTGTTTCTAGCTGTTGTACTGTACATTCAAGTAGCACTCTGAGCTTTGTGATGAGTTCTAGGAGTAGCTTCATAGGAAATAAAGAATATGGTAGCCAGAGATAAGTCTGGAAAAATAGGGGTTTGAGAGAGGAAAGGGATGGAAAATAGCTATCTTTGTATTGATGACAGAGTGAGAAAAATACTATGCAGCAGGGTTGAACGAGTCATGAAACTAATTAGTCCAATAATCTGTCCTCTCCCATGAGTCAGGTTGCTTGTGTTCCACATTATCCCTAGGAATTCTTCTTGGGTCGTCCTGGCTCCTGTGTTGTCTTGCTTCCCTTCTTAATGCTATTTCATTCTCCTGTTGTGGCCTTTATGATAATTCATTCTTTTTTCATATATTTTACCTTGTCATACAGAATTCTTTCTTTCTTTTCCTCAAGACTGTCTTGGATATCTTTTGACCTGGCCAGTGAATACCCAAGATCCATTAAAGCAATGATGATTTCAGGTAGCTAGGATGGACAGATAATCTAGAGAAGAAAATCACCTTCATCCATTCCCCAGAATTACTTTGAAATAATTCCCATGGAATCAATAAAAGATAAAAAGCACAGTGAGTGTTCCAAATAGATTTCAAAATATAATATAAAGAGAAATGGTAATTAATGCTTATCTACTTATGAAAAGAGTGATTGTGGGGTTTTATGAAAAAGTATTTTGTAGTATAATGGCTAAGCTGCATTTACATCCAACACCCTTTTCCCCTTATTGCTAAAAGTTACCTTTTCATAATTGCAGACTAGTTTAGCATCTTAACAGTAATGGACATGTTTTTAACAGATTATTGCCAAAAGTGCAGTCTTTATTCCAGGGAGACTCTGTAATAGATACCAGCATTTTAGTAATGATATAAGCAATCTGTACGCTATTACAGTTTTCTTTAGAGTAACTTAATCTCCATATTGTTTTGTATGTCTGGAATTTTAATAGTATTTTTAATTTGGAAAAGGAAATATATAGCATATTACTAATTATATGTGAATATGAACTAAGCACATGACCACTGAGCTTGATTCTTAAAAACAAAACATATTTAAAAGCACTTAACCCTAGTACAGGGAAAGTAACAAAGAAATTAAAGAATGCCTCATAGGGATAATGACAGCTTTCATGGAATAACTCAGCGAGGGTCTGCATTTTTAGAATGGTTATTATATTATGGTCCATAGCTTAAAAAAAAAAAGCTAAGAGGGATATAAATGCTCCCTTCCAGTGAAATTAGTATATATTTTTTCTAACAGAAGAAAGTACAAACTATTAAAACATAAATGTGAATATTTGTAAAAGAATAATTAGCTTTTCTCTTGATGACATTGTTCATCCAAGGGCCTCCAAGAATTTACAGTATTAATTAAAAATCCTGGTGATATAACTTGATTGGTGAGTATACTAGAGGTCAAGCCGATAAGGCCATGGAGGCAAAGGTGACTGCACTGTCTTCGGACCTCACTTATCTGCTGACTAGATGAATGAAGAGGGGAGATAATTTTTTTAAATGAAAATATTTATTGAAAATGTTTTTATTTTAAATGATTATAAGAAAAAATTTAGTGTTTGAATGTAGACTTACAATATCATGTATAATTTCAAAACTATTTTGGCATACGACCCAGATCCTTTCCAAGGAGCCAGTAGAGATGTGCTTGGTGAACCAATTCAGGGGGCTTTAATGCTATTTTTAATATCTAACTTTTACATTAAATAAACCAGGTTGCTATTTTGAAAGAAGTTATAATCTACTTAAAACTGTCATTCTCTGTTTCTGACTTGCAATTAGATGATATTTCCAAAATGTCAGACCTCGATGCTGCTTCTACCATCACCATAATAAAATGTGACAGCCAAGATATTATATCAATACCTTTTCCATAATTAGCAATAAGAATCCTGCCAAGGGTTAACTAGAAAAATTTCATAAATGTTTTTCTACAAATGGTCCTGAAGGCAGTATTATGTTTTAAAATCTGCTAATGTAGCAAAGATTCATGACAAGCAGGAGACAAATCTATGAGCAAAACTGTTTGGAGAGAATAGTTTTGTAGTGTATGATGTATGTTATGTAAATGAGCTTATTAGGACTCTCATCTATTTTATTATTGGTGACCAATTTAATAGAGGCATTTAAAAAACAATATTTCTGCCTGACTCCTAGAAATGAAGAAGATACATTGATATAATTGAGAGCAAATGATTGCATGTCGTGCCATTTAATCATGTCATTTTTCAATTGCTATTTTCTGCACTTCATTGCATGCTTATAGAATATTTAGCTTCAATATAGATTAAGTCTTAGGGTTTGCAACTGAGCTGAGTCTCTGTATTGGTTGATGTTGTCTTTTAAGGTTGGAATCATTTAAAATACCCAGAGTCATTTGTCCATATTTTCTTTAAAATATGCAAGTCATCATTCATATTTCATTAGAGGCATTATTTTTTTGCTGTTTTGAAGAATTACTTCTTTATGGTCCCAGGATATAAATTATTATATGCAAAGTTTATATACTAGGTATAGTTAAGCACATAATTGGCTGGAGAATGATACTGACTGGACCAAAAGAGCTGCTGACACCTTGCTGGAAACATTCATAATTATTCACTTAATGAATGTTTCCTACTTCTGTTCAATTTCTTCTTCATTATTTAGATAATTTACATCTTTCTCAAAAAGAGATCACTCTCACTGTCCACTAGAATATGAGGTCCTTGAGAAAATAAAGTTTTTTTCTATTTTGTTCACTGATTTATCTCAAGCGCTTACAACAGTGCCTATTTATAATAGGTGTTCAATAAATATTTGTTCAATTAATGAATTAGTACTTTCTTCATCTCTACCATTGTAACCACCCTGGGCTTAAGTTTTGTATGGATTACTAACTCTTACATATTTGTAGGCCTTGGAATGGGTAGAAGGTTGGACCTCTGAAAGATATGCAAAAAGAGGTTGCTGGCTCTCATATCAACAATAACTTTGGGCCACTTCTGGTTAGAAGTCAGGGGAGAGGTAGTCTAAAAATATAGAAATCTTACAGGCTTCCTCAGCTTTCTTATGAAAAGCAATGTAGCATACTGTTTTTGTGAATCAGTTTTGGATTCAAGTTGTGTGGGTTAAAATCCTGCCTCTGCTGATTATTAGCTGTGTTACCTTTCTTCAGGTATTTAATCTCTAGGTGTCTTCTTTTCTCATTTGTAAAATAGGTAGATGACAATAATATGTATGTGTGTATGTATGTGTGCATATATATGTGTATGTGTATGTATATATATCATAATATTGCTGTGAGGATTAAATGAGTCAATATATATAAACTACCCAAAAAATACATGGCACACATAAATGCACAAAAAGTGTTGGTCATTAGTATTGAGGATTAGTGAAAATAACTAAGAAAATACTGTGTAACATATGTTATAGCAATTGATAAGTCCCAACAATTGTTGGTTATTATTTTGCATTCAAGTGAATTTTGAAATATTTGGAGAGAACATAACATTTTTATGTTGTATTGGTTCAGATACATACAGTCAACTCAGAATGATCTTTGGTAAAGTATATGAAGTACATCTTATATGTCAGGTTTCTTATTTTTGTACTGACACCAACAATACAATATATTACAGTTTCATAAGATGTATATGATTATACATGAAACTCATCACTGAAATAATTATATTTAATTAACATTATTCATTTTCCATATTTGCTTCAATGCTTCTTTCAGATTCATGGTCTTTTATGTATACATTTCTGTTTATATTATATGCTATTTCCAGAAGTAGGACAGCTATATTAAAAATTGTACTGCATTATTTTTATCATATAGAAGAATGTCTGATCTGTTGACAGAGATTTATAGGTTTATAGTAATGACTGTATCCCAGGAAATTTTTTAGCCATTACTTTAAAAAAATCCTCTAAGTTTGCATTTGTAAGTGCATTAATCCTTGTATTGACCTAGGAGCAATTCCTCCTAGAGATATACCCATGAGAATTGAAAACACATGACCACACAAAAACCTGTAAATAAATATTCATAACAGCATTATTTATAATAGCCAAAAAGTGAAAACAACCATATGAATTATATGGTAATTCTATGTTTAACTTTTTGGGGAAATGTCATACTGTTTTCTAATGTGGCTGTACCATTTTGCAATACCATGAGCAATGTATGAAGGTTCCAGTTTTTCTACATCCTTGTCAACACTTGTTATTTCTTTTTTATTTTAGCCATCCTAGTGGGGGTAAAGTGATATCTAATGGTGGCTTAGATTTGCATTTTCCTAATGGCTAATGATGTTAAGCCTCTTTTCATGTGTTTTTTGGCCATTTGTATGTCTTCTTTGGAGGAATGTCTAATCAAATACTTTGCCTATTTAAAAAATTGAGTTACTACTCCAGATATCTCCTCCCATTCTGTGGGTTGTCTTTCATTTTTTTAATGGTATCATTTGAAGTGCAAAAGCTTTAAATTTTGATGAAGTCAAAAAGTTGCTTGTACTTTTATGTCTTATCTAAGAAACCATTGTCTAACTTAAGTTTATGAATATTTACTCTTACCTTTTCTTCTAAGATTTTTATAGTTTTAGCTCTTACATTTAGGTCTGTGATCCAGTTTGGGTTCATTTTGTAGATGGTGTGAGATGGGGGTCCAATTCATTCTTTTGCATGTGGATATCCAGCTGTCCCAGCATGACTTGTTGAAGACTATTTTTTCTCAACTTAATTATACCAAGAACATTTTTAATTTCATTTATTTTATTGATAAGTATCCAATATTTAATCATTAATACACATACTTAATCATAAACCCTTTTATACCATAAATTACCCTTGATTTTATAAACATTATCTTATCTAAACTATTGCAGCATCAGAACACTAAGTTATATTCTGTTTTATATCTGAACTTATTATCATGTGCTGTCACCTCCTCAGAGAAGTTTTATTGAAGACCCCAACTAAAGCAACCCCCAGCCACTTTCTGTCATATCACCCTATTTATTTATTTTTTGAGACAGGGTCTCACTCTGTTGCCTGAACTAGAGTGCAGTGGCATCATCATAGCTTATTGCAACCTCACATTCCTGGACTCAATTGATCCTCCTGCCTCAGCCTCCCAAGTAGCTGGGACTACAGGCATGCACTACCATGCCTGGTTATAACTTTTTTATTTTTTGTAGACTTGGGCGTCTCACTATGTTGCTCAGGCTGGTCTTGAACTCCTGGCCTCAAGCGGTCCTCCTACCTCAGCCTCCCAAAGTGCTGGGATTACAGGTGTGAGCTACCCCTCCTGGTCCTATTTTATTTTATATCTCTTATCCCTACCTGACATTTTCTTATATATTTAGTCATGTTTTGTTTCCAGCATCTCACCACTCACACACATATAAATTTGAATGTAAGTTCTATGAAAGCAGAACTTAGATTCTTGTGTGTCTTGAACTTGTGCATCTTGTTCACGGCTCTGTCTTGACCACTGAGAGCAGTGGGTGGCATAAAGGAGGCACCCAGTAAGTGGATTTGAATGGACGGTTGGATAGATAACTGAATAGTGATCATCACTGTACCCCACTTCAACTTATATCCCACTTTAAAATGTTACAAAAATTGTGGTTTCTTGTATTTTTCATATGTGTACCCCCCCAACTTGTAATGCCTGTCCTCCCTTCCTTCCACTTTTCCCATTTTCAGCAACTTTCACAGCCTAGTTTTAGTCCCATGAATTCTAATCTGCCTACTCCATCTAGTGATGATCTTTCTCATTCCCCAAGTCAAGCCCATAATTTAGCACATAGATCAATCACACCTTACATTTGGGGCGTGGCTTCATAATTCACAAAGCACATTTATCTCCCTTACGTTATTAAAATCTACAACAACCTGTGAGTTAGGTCTTACCGTATACCTTTGCCTTGTATTTATTTCTCTCACTTTGAGGAATCAGTGTTTTCTCTTTCCAGCCAGATCACAGGCTCTTAAGAATGGGTACTGCATAGATTTTATTATACACCTCTTACCCACCAATGAATAACCATGTAATGAAAAGTATAATGTTTGGCACATAATAGATACCCAATAAATGCTTTTTATAAGAGATACCATTCATGTGACCTTTGCCAACCTTGCCCCCCAAATAATGAGCCCAAACCAGCCAGTCAACAGCATCTTTTGAAGAAGCATAGAGGTACCAGTACAGCCTCTCATTTTTCACACTTGCTCTACACTCTTATTAGACCATGGCTGCAGGCATTAACATTATCTGTACCTGATACCTTGTACTTTCCAAGCAATCATCATTGTTTTGTTTTACTATTTAAGCTTTCAGAGAGCAGAGCTTCTATTTATGCCATGTGTTTTCATCATTAATTAGTAAATGACTTATTTGATAAAAAATAACAAAAGGAGTAAAATCTTGAAGTATTATTATAGATGCAAACAACCTAACACATCAGCATACTTAATAATTACACTGAAAATTCTAAAGATCAAGAAAATACTAATAATGTAAAGATACTACAGGATGAAAAGATCTATTCATTGATTCATTTTTTTTTTAGTCATTTGATAACAATAAGAAAGTAATTAATCACCAGTGATTGTGGTTCCTTAGGCTCTTGGCTACCAGTATGATACCAGAATCAGAACTTGTAATGTCTATTTTTATACTTCTTAAAAAATCGACTCAACTAGATTAATACTTTTATCTGAAAACTAAGTTCCTTTATTTTATGTAGACTAGTGTTCTCAAACTTTAACATTCATTGGACTCACCTGTAATACTTGTTAAACAATGGCTCAGTGGGCCTCACCCCAGACTTCTGATTCAGAAGATATGTAATGGCACCCGAGAATTTGCAGTTCTAACAAGTTTCTGGGTGACACTAATACTTGGCCTGGGGATTATATGCTGAGGACCTCTGCTGTAGAAAATCTGGTCACATGTATCGGAAAAAGAGAAAATAACTGCCCACATTATGAAATTAAATGGTAAAATACAGAAAATACAAAAAAAGAAAAACAAATAAGTGTAGGAAACTCCCAACAAGGGGATGGAGCTGCCCTCTTGACATTGTTTAAACTAGAAGAACTTGCCTGATTTGTTTACTCCTCCCTTCTCTCTTTGGATGTTTCCTTCCTCCTACTAGATTCAGGGGGATACATACCATATATGCAGATTGTACCCTTTTTGTTGTGCTTGCCACATAGAAGGCACACTCTCTATATATTGTTAAGCGATTGATCAGTCTAGAAAGTGGTCATGTTTGCCTTTATAAATAGAATGCTTCCTAGATACCTTTTAATTTAATAGATCACCTAAAGACTCACTGCTTTGTTTATATTGACCTACATAATGATGTTAAATTAACTGCTGAATAAAATGATATAATAAGTATTGGAGACAAATTGCTTTGGAGTTTCTCAGGTAGATTTATTTCTCTCTGTTTTTAACATATACCTACTCTTTTTTTTTTTGAGACAGAGTCTCACTCTGTTGCCTGGTCTAGAGTGAGTGCCGTGGCATCTGCCTAGCTCACAGCAACCTCAAACTCCTGGGCTTAAGCGATCCTCCTGCCTCAGCCTCCTGAGTAGCTGGGACTACAGGCATGCGCCACCATGCCCGGCTAATTTTTTCTATATATATTTTAGTTGGCCAGATAATTTCTTTCTATTTTTAGTAGAGATGGGGTCTTGCTCTTGCTCAGGCTGGTCTCGAACTCCTGACCTTGAGCTATCCACCCGCCTCGGCCTCCCAGAGTGCTAGGATTACAGGCATGAGCCACCGCGCCCAGCCTATTTTTTTTAATATTTTTTTCTCCTTACCTATCTTTTCTCTATTTTGTTCTTACAACGTATTTGTTGTAGCAGTTCTTTGTCTGTTACAAGAAAGAGCTATTAATTGTAGTTCTTTTATTGTAAGCTTATTTACATCCTTTTGTGAAGTAGATGACACTTGTTTAATGTCAAGTATGTGTGTATACAAGTAAATGTAATCTTTCTATGTAATATGTTTACATATTTAGTATATAATGAATAAAGTACCAGAATTGAAAGTCTTCCCTTCAGTGGTGTTAAACTGAAACCAATGTGATGAATGATGTTGCATGCACATTTGGCTTGGTAATATGAATGGTTTAAATAGTTGAAAAAGTTGACAGAGGAAGTCAGGAGATTAAAAGAAAAAAGATAAACCAAAAAACACCTCTGTGCATTGCCATTGGTGAACTGAAATTCAAATTGATGGTTTATAAATGTAAAACAAAAACCTTCAGCCTGTTGGAAACTCTTGTGATGTGATTAAAAAAATGTGTTTAGAAGATTGGAAATGTGATCATTGTAAAGGAAAATCAGACAGAAATTTTCTCATTTTTTCTCATTTTTCTCTCTATATTTCTCATTTTCATAGCAAATCTGTCTTTTTGATAACATGAGAAAACTGTATAGAAACTTAAATAAAATAGGTCATTAGAAATTTAAAAGTAGCACACCACACAATTGGGTTCTGAGGTGATGCTAAGATAATAACCTCCATACTAACACAGGTGGCTTTGCAGGAAGAAATTACCTAATGATTACCAAATGATAAAGATAACTAAATATAAAAGCATTTGAAATCCATTCCCCTCTTGTGGCAGTATGACTATGCAAGGAACCAACTGATCTCAATAGATATTAAGGAAAATGCTTCAAAGTTGGCAATAATGAAAAACATTCCAAACTTTCCTGCCCCCTTTTCCAGCTACTTCACTCTCTTTCTCCCCAGTACACTTAGACATTCCCACTGCCCAAAGCTATTTGCTTATTTTCCACCTTAACATGCCTCTGGGCCTTCTACCCTTATAACCACCATCACTCATCTTGGGCCATCTGGTTCACACCATTTGCCTCATGATTTCATCCACTCCTCCAAAAGCAACTTGCACACACTTCTGTTAGCACCTCCCTCTCTGCATTATACTTGGTACGTACGTATTTGTACAGTTCACTTCCAGTAGACTTTCAGCTTCTTGAGGGAAGGAGCAATAACTTGTTCCTTTTGGAAGCCTCCATTCCTGAAACAGTTCCTAGCATATGGAGGGTGCAGTACACGTTTGAGGAGGTCAGGGAGGTAGGGATGAGTTTGTCTTATATCTGTGCCTTACTTAGATTGCTTAGATTGGGTTTCTGTTTAAATGTACATTTTTTTCTGAAATGTAAGCCAAAAATAGTTATAATAATCATTTGTTCCTATGTAGTTATATTTAACATTTCTCTATGTGTAGTTTATTATGGAAATAATGTAAACTATTGATTCTAAGAAACATTGCCGTCAAATCCACTGATTTTATTTAGTATGTGTTTGTGATTGTAAATACATATGTATATTTTAATGGTTGTCATGGAAACCCATTTATATATAGAAGAATGTTATTTTATCAATTATATCTCCTAGGTATAAAAAAGTACTGAAAAATACATTGGCCATGTAAAATTTCCAATTTTCCCCTCCTTTTTAAGAGAAGTATTATTTCCCAAGTGTACGTGTAGGATAAATTATTAATTCAGAATATAGACTAAACTCTTTGGTTATTTAAAGTAAAGAAAATGCAGAATTTTGAAGATCCAAAAATCAGATACTGAATATCAATAATAACTGTTTTCTCAGTTTTTAAACCACAGTATTCATCTCGACTGATTCACGTTAAGATGGGGGATGGGGATCACCTAGATACTTAAATACTGGATATATTCTAGATACTTACAAAAAAATTATGGCCAATGATCTTTATGAAAATTTCCCCTAGCAGTTTCTCCAGCGTCCTGTTTTGGAACTTTGAGATGCCTGCAAGGTGAATGAAGTCCATCTGGAGTCCTTTGCAAATGTTGCCTGATGTGGCCTGTACCAACTCTGCACACACCTTCAGTGCCATCCATTGCAAATTTTCATTCGGCTGAGAACTTTGGGATTTTTTTTGGCTTGAGAAATGCAGTTATTATTCTAGTTAACTTTAGAAAGAGTTTTGCAAAATCCAGTTCTATTGTACAGAAAAATCTCTTGATTTTTTCACCTCTTTACTTTTTTTTTTTTTTTTGAGACAGAGTCTCGCTCTGTCGCCCTGGGTAGAGTGCAGTGGCATCATCATAGCTCAGTGCAACCTTAAACTCCTGGGCTCAGGTGATCCTCCTGCCTCAGCTTCCTGAGTAGCTGGGACTACAGGCTCATGACACTATGCCAGGCTAATTTTTCTATTTTTAGTAAAGACAAGTCTTGCTTTTGCTTAGACTAGTCTTGAACTCCTGAGCTCAAGCCATCCTCTCCCCTTGTCTTCCTGCAGTTGCTAGGATTATAGGTGTGAGCCACCACACCCGGCCCCAACCTTTTACTTTTAACAAATTAACAGCAAAATAGAAACAAAAAACAAAATCCTCCATATTCATAGGATTCATTTGGACCAATTTCAGTTGCCTATAATATTATCTTGAAGTGTTTAACATTGGGCCAAAAATTGGCAGGTATTAAGTGGGCTTCAAAGTTTGACCTGCCCAACAGTTGTTCTAGAACAGCAGTCCCCAACCTTTTTGGCACCAGGGACTGGTTTCATGGAAGACAATTTTTCCATGGAAGGGGTTGAGGGATGGTTTGGGGATGATTCCAGCACATTACATTTATTGTGCAGTCAAACCTCTCTGCTAATGATAATTTGTATTTGCAGTCGTTTTCCAGTGCTAGCATCACCCCTCAGCTCCACCTCAGATCATCAGGCATTAGATGCTCATAAGGAGTGGGACCTAGATCCCTCGAGTGTGCAGTTTACGGTAGGGTTCCTGCTCCTGTGAGAATCTAATGCAACTGCTGATCTGACAGGAGGCAGAGCTTATGTGGTGATGTGAGTGATGGGGAGAGACTGTAAATACAGATGAAGCTTTGCTTGATCACCTGCTACTCACTTCCTGCTGTTTAGCCCAGTTCCTAACAGGCCACAGACCAGTACCAGTCTGTGGACCGTAGTTCTAGAAAAAGAGAGCAAATTGAAAGAGGGAGGCAGACAGAGGGAAGGTGGGGGAGAGACCTTCAGGTTTTATCTTTGAATATCTAGAGGTCTCTCCTCATTCAACATTGAACTAATGAATAGCATCAGTAAAGAAATTTGTCAGACCTGGTGGTTATAGCAGGAGTTATATAGGAAAATAGTAATGAACTCTAGGAAAATAAATAAGGATAAGTTCAGGAAACATAACTGAAACTGCTGCACTGGTATAAATTGAATAATAAAATTCCTAGTCATATTTTGCCATAAATAGAGGTTTGGGAATTTGTCATTCACCTTATTTAAAATTCAGAAATATTAAAGGTACAGGGTTCTCTCATTATAGAAATAATAGAATTCCAGCTATTACTGAGTTAGGGTCATTTAAATGGCTATAGCATGCATTATATCAATAAGTGGAACATCTGTATGAAATGTCCACCTGCTGATCTAATACCCCCACTCCCTGCACATTTCAGTGAACCGCACTTAATCATTTTAAGACTTCTTCTAATGAAGCCTTATCTAGATTAACATTTTAAGCACAAATACTTTTAGGCATTAAAACTCTCACACTAAATGAAATTGCATTGTCTTATTTACCCTTGTTGATTAATAAGCAATCTGTTAACTGTTAGAATAGTCCAATTGTGGCAGTAGAAGATTAGTAATTCGGTGATGTTTGCGGATATAATCATCATTTCTCCTGAAGGCTTTGAATTAGAATATCACTTACACACTATCCGTAGGCAAAGAAAGGATATAATATTTTTAGACATGTGTACCCACTATTTTGCTTGAATCATTCAGTTTAGGGTCACTGCAGCAATACAACTGCTTCTGGGGGCAAAATGCTATTTTGATGTATGCATATCCTTTCTAAATAGTGTGAATGTCTATTAAAAGAAATACAACAACCAACAAATAGTGCAGTAATAATCCAGTATCTTAATTTTTGTTTTCAGAACATTATTGCTTTGTTAATCAAGTTTCAGAAGAGAAATATTGCTAATCTTTTTTTTCAGATGATAGATTTTATGTATCAAGATTCTTTTCGACCTTATTTAACTTATTCTCAGTCAGTAGAAAACCGAACTTTTTGCCTTCAGAAAATCTTGGAGTAAATTTGGAAAAATTGCATTTCCTTTTGGAGGATTTTTCTATCTTTTATGTTTTCTTTGACCTTGTATCAAAGCATGTCAGTCTGTTTGGCATTCATATGACCTAAATGATTTATTTCATTAGGTTAGATATTGCTAGTTACCCAGGTATCACGGGGGCACCCTACATTTCAGAAGGCTGCATCAGTAAAAAAGGATAGAGGAAAGGGATGCAGCTAAATTATGTAGCATTAATTTGCTATCAATAGGAGGCCTCCAATCTAAAGGAGACCTCAGGGCCCTTTTTCTTGTGCTATTGTTCTTAGCTGAGTGTATCACTGCAATTTGAAATTGTGATAGAAGAGGGTGTTTCATGTCTTAGGGAACTCTGCCTAATAAACACTCATAGTTCAATCTCTCTCTGTGGCAGAACCTCTGTCGTGAAATCAAGCAGCGACGTCGAGGAGTGGCCTCAATTCTGCGATTATGCCAGCATCTTCTGGATGACCGGGACACCTGCAATCTGAATGCAGACCACCAGCCCATGCAGCTGATCATTGTAAATCTTGAAAGAAGGTGGGAAGCCATTGTAATGCAAGCTGTCCAGTGGCAAACACGGCTACAAAAGAAGATGGGAAAGGAATCTGTGAGTGAGGTTTTTTAAAGCATGATAATCTTTCTCTTTTTTTTCTTTTTTAGACAAAAAATAATTCTTTTAGGTCTTGGAAAATGTGTTCATCTTACAAGTGGTTTTACTGACTAAAGGGGTAGCTATCCACTAAGTGAAACTCCATTTGTCATAACACAGAGATTTATTTGCCTTATAAAAATGCATTTTAGTGTATTTCTTTGTCTTTTTAAAAAATTACATTGAGATTTTGCTTAACCTTACCAACCTAAGCCATTAATTCTTTCAATCATTCCTTCACCAATGATATTCATTAATCATACAATACCCCATGAATGTTTTGCTAAAAGTTGGTTTAATACTCTCAGAGGATATGGAGCAATATGTGTGCTCTACAGATAATGCAGTGAAATAAAGTATATTGTTTACTTTCCTTACATGATACGAGTTAACACTGTCTATTTATACACCAATCCCCCATTGTTCCTGCTTGGAGCTTCCTCTGATAGAATTATATTGCTGAGAATTGGCAGGTTTCCTCTCAGAGTTTTAATGCAGTGCTCACGGTGAGGTTAGTGATTTCTTCTAAGGATTTTCCAGATTGAGTGCAGGTTCAAGCTTTTGCTAGGAAGGAAATATATATGACCAAAAGTTGTTTTATTATAATATAGAATGCGCACTTGTCCAGAAAGCCTTTATATCTTTAAGGGAAAGAATTTATCAATGAAAAGATTATATTTCCCAAATGACCTTGAGGTCAGTGTCTATTAGTTAAAGGCCCAACTTTTATGTTTGACGTATATAAATGAAATACATACATACACACACAGAATGGAAAGCTTTTCTTATATGTTTATATTTGTCAGTTCTGTGTCTTTGGAAAGTTCAGGATTGAAAATTGAAAAATCAAATGCAAAAACTTTGTTACTGAAAAATGGTTTCCTCCTATGAATTCTGATTTTTTTTTTTTTTTTTTTTTTTTTGAGACAGAGTCTCACTCTGTTGCCCAGGCTAGAGTACCGTGGCGTCAGCCTCGCTCACAGCAACCTCAAATTCATGGGCTCAAGCAATCCTCCTGCCTCAGCCTCCCGAGTAGCTGGGACTCCAGGCATGTGCCACCATGCCCGGCTAATTTTTTCTATATATATATTTTTAGCTATCCATATAACTTCTTTCTATTTTTAGTAGAGATGGGGTCTCGCTCTTGCTCAGGCTGGTCTCGAACTCTTGAGCTCAAACAATCCTCCTGCCTCGGCCTCCCAGAGTGCTAGGATTCCAGGCGTGAGCCACTGCGCCCGGCCAGAGTCTCGCTCTATTGCCCAGGCTAGAGTGCCATGGCATCAGCCTAGCTCACAGCAACCTCAAACTCCTGGGCTCAAGCAGTCCTTCTGCCTCAGCCTCCCAAGTAACTGGAACTACAGGCATGCACCACCATACTCAGCTAATTTTTTCTATATAGTTTTAGTTGTCCAGCTAGTTTCTTTCTATTTTTAGTAGAGGTGGGATCTCACTCTTGCTCAGGCTCATCTCGAACTCCTGAGCTCAAATGATCTGCCCACCTCGGCCTCCCAGAGTGGTAGGATTACAGGCATGAGCCACCTCGCCTGGCCTGAATTCTGATTTTAACAAAGCTTTAATATTTGCTGTCTGATGTGTTTGGCACTGGGGACTGGGAACAGAAGGGACAATGAATCAGTAAGCTTTCTCATTCTTTTTGCATCTGTAGCTATATTGAGTCTAGGGGGTGATTTTATTCTCAACAGTTCTGTTTAATTGTTTTGAGCTGAAGTTGTTAAATTTCTTAAGACTTCCAAGTTATTACCAGTAATCAGAGTCTATATAATTGGATGTCTTTTCTTAAAATGACCTGTTTGTTGTGAAGCTATTTAGCTGGCATGCTTTTTGGGGTTTTATTTTTTGAAGTCTCCACTTTTCTTTAGCTTGGCTGCTGAATATATAAGCTGTTTGGAATGATGAAAGTAGAAAATAAGGTCCTCTGTGCTGAAAAAGGTTGAAAATCACTGTCAAGAAAGGGATGGAAGAGTTGAGAGTGAATTAATGCCAACAATACAGTGAGCACACGGTGTATATCATTCAGTGGGAGCTCTTTTTCTGCTTCTGATCTCTGTTGGTTGGGTGAAGAGTACAAGTTGCTTTGATGGGAAGTGAGTACTTTATCAATGTGAGAGGCTGCCTTTGTAGAGAATTAGAAGCCTCTATGTGGTATGTTTACTTGTTCAACATATGTCTCCACTCCTATCTCATCACTGCTTGTGCATAGGGACTTTCACTACTGTATCTGCAGGGCCTGGGACATAACTTGCACATAGTAGGTGTTTGATAAATATTTGCTGAATAAATGAGTACATGCTTCTATTTAATAAGTTTTGTTTCATTCTGGCGTTTGGCTTAGAGTTACTGTATCTATATTAATTTTACATTTTCATAAAGTGGCTTTGAGTATGGTTATGTTTCTATAGGAATATTTTACCTTCGTAAAAACACCAAGATGACCTTTAACCTTTCTTGCCTAATAAGGCCTCACCAGACTCCCAGACCTATCTCTTCAACTCAAGGAGACTGCCAGTCTTTGCGTGGAGTCTGGGGATGCCAAGGCGGCTAATATTGTTACAAGATAAAGACCCAGAGAGGAGAGGGCTACACAGAAAGGAAGCTCCAGAGATACACAGAGGAATCCTCTCAAGTCTTCCGCAGAAGAAACCACCTGAAAGGATTAGAAGGAGCAGTCCATAGAGCTCAGTTCCCTTTCCCATCAGTCATAGTAGAAACCTTCATTACTCACAGGGCATATTGATAGAGTACTAAGAAGGGCTTTGCCTTAGTAACTGGGCAAAATTGGAGTAAATGCTGCTCTGGTCTTCCCCAAAAAGCTTAAAAGCAAGACCTGAAAGGATAAAACTGTTTTAAAGTAATTTAACTGCATCCAAGGATGAAGTTCAAGAATATTTATAGGAGTCAAAATGCCCAGTATCCAACAAGATAAAATGTACAGTGTCTGGCATCCAATCAAAAGCTACCAAACCTGCAAAGAAGTAGGAAAATTCTTTTTCCTACTTATGATGATGATGATGAGAAAAATATCCATCAACATAAACAGATCCAGAACTGACATAGACTATAGAATTAGTAGATTTGAACATTTATAGTTGTTATACCTACATTCCATATGTTCAAAAAGCTAGCAAAAATACTGGGCATATTAAGTAGACACAGCATAAGTGAGCTGTGAGATATCTTCAAGCAGACTAATATGTATGCAATTAGAATTCCTTAAAAAATGGAAAGAAGGACAAATAATTTTTGAAGAAATAATGGTGAAAATTTCCAAGTTTGATAAAAACTATAGACTCACAGATCCACGAACTGTGACAAACCTCAAGCACAAGAAACATGAAGAAAACTACACATCGGACATCATAACCAAATTGACTAAAACCAGTGATAAGAGAATATCTTGAAAGCATCCAGAGGAAAAAGACACATTAAATACAGAAGAGCAAGAGGAAAGGGGGTAGCAGAACTTTTGTCAGAAACAATGCAAGTCAGAAGACAGTAGAGTAACATCTTTAAGGTATTGAAGAAAATAACTCAGAATTCTATACACAGAGAAATACCATTCAAAAAGGAAGACAAAACTAAAGAGTTTTTCTATATCAAAAGCTGAAAATATTCATCACCAGCAGAGCTGTGCTCCAAGAAATGTTAGGGAAATCCTTCAACCAAAAAGAAAGTGATATCAGATGGAAAGCTGTATATGCACAAAAGAATGAAGAATGTTTACTATGTGGGTTAATGTGAAATATTTTTTCATATTATTTAAATCTCTTTAGATGGTATGAGTCTATCTAAATTAAGAGAATGATAATATTTTGTGGAATTTATAACATATGTAGAAGTAATATGTATGACAACAATATCACAAAAGCCAGGAAGTGAGAAATGGAACTATGTATAGTTTCTATTCTATGTGATGTAGTATAATATCATTTAAAGGTAGACTATGATAAGATAAAATGTAGACTATAGCCCTTTAAAAATATAATAAAAAGCTATAACTAGTAGGCCAACAAAGGAAGAATCATAAAAATACTCAATACAGAAAAAGAAGGAAAAAGGGAATAAAAAACAGATATAACAAATGGAAGAATAGCAAGATAAAAGGTTTAAACCAACTGTTAAATATAAATGGACTAAAAACCCCAATTAAAAGACAGCATTTGTCAGTTCGGGTTAAAAAAAAGCAAGACTGAGGTATGTGTTGTCTATAAGAAACCCACTTTAAATATAAAGACATAGTAAGTTAACAGTAAAAGGATAGAAAAATACATATTAAGGTAATACTAATCAAAAGAAAGTTCAAATGGCTATATTAATATTAAAGTAGATTTCAGAGCAAAGAATCTTACAAGGTATAAAGAAGGACATTTCTTAATGATAAAGGTGCAAATTAATCAAGAGGACATACCATTACTAAATATTTATGGTCTAAAACAGAGCTTACAAATACATAAAGCAAACACTGATAACAACTGTGAAGAGACAAGAAAAACAGACAATTTTGAGCAAAGATAATAATACTTTTTCTCAGTAATTGATAGCCTAGAAAATCAGTAAGAATATAAAAGGACTTGAATGACACTACAGATCAACTTGTGCTAATTGACATTTAAAACACGTCATCCAAGGCTTTTCTCAAAAGGACAAGGGATAACAAGTATTGGTGAGGGTGTGAAGAAAGGGGAACCTTTGTACACTGTTGGTGGGAATGTAGATTGGTACAGCTACTGTGGGAAACAGTATAGAGGTTCTTAAAGAAATGGCAATCTCTCTTCTGGGTATATACTCAAAAGAAATGAAATCACCACCTCATAAATACATCTGCCCTCTCATGTTTATTGCAGCATCATTCATCATAGCCAAGATATGGAAACAACTGAAGCGTTCATTAGATGAATAGAAAAATAAATTATAATACACGTGCACACATACACACACACACAGTAATATTTTAGGGCTGTAATATTCAGCCCTAAAAAAAAAAAGAAGGAGATCCTGCCATTTGTGACAACATGGATGAACCTAGAGTATGTTGCGCTAAGTGAAATAAGCCAGCCATGGAAAGAAAAATATTACACGATCTCACTTATATGCAGAATCTTAAAAATAGAAATAAAAAAATGAATACATAGAAAATACAAAGGTCATTATCAGGGGTGGGGGGCAGGGGAAATGGGAATATGTGGGTCAAAGAATACAAAGTTGCAGTTATGTTAGAGAGGTAATAAATCTAGAGATCTAATATGCATGTTGACTATAGTTAATTATATTGTATACTGTAAATTTATTAAGAGAGTAGATTTTAGGTTTTCTTATCCCTCTCAAAACTAAAAAAGGTAACTGTGAGATAATGGATATGTAAATTTGCTTGATTACAGTAATCACTTCACTACATATATCAAAACATCATGTTGTACACCTTAAATATATACAATAAAAATCAATCATGCCATCCAACAGCAAAATATACATTATTTTCAAGTGCACACAAAATATCTACCACAACTGATTCTCTTATGAACTACAAGAAAGTCTTAAATGTAACAGAATTCATATCATACAAGTATTTCTTTGATTATAATAGACTTAGTTTAGAGATAGATAATAGAAATGCATCTAGAAAATCTGCAAATACATGGAAACTAACACTTTTCTTTAAAACTCATGAGTCAAAGAAGAAATGAAAAGGAAATGCAAAAGTATTTTTAACTGCATAGAAATGGAAATAAAATATTGAAATTTGTGGATGCCACCAAACCATCTTTGTTTTCACCTATGGAACTAGAAAAAGAAGAGCAATTAAACCCAAAGTAAGTAGAAGAAAGAAAATAATAGTAAAGGTCAGAGCAGAAATCAATGAATTAGAAAATAAAAAAACAATGGAAAAAAAGTCCACTGAAATAAAAAGCTAGGTAGGTTTCATTTGAGATTAATGAAATTGATGAACCTCCTCTAGCCAGACTGATTAGGAAAAAATGAGAGAAGAAACAAATTATCAATATCAGGAATAAGAGGCAGACATCAGTACAGTAATTCTACTAACATTAAAAGAACATAAAGAGAATTGTATGAATAATTTTCTATCTACTAAATAAGTCAAACCATTAGATAAAACCTCCCTACAAAGAAAATTTCAGGGCTAGTTGGCTTTATAGGTGAATTCCACCAAACATTTAAGGAATAAATAATACTAATTTTATGCAAATTTTTCTAGAAAGTTGAAAAAGAAGGAATATTTTTCATCCTTTTTCTTTGGACAAGCATTACCCAGGTATCAAAACCAGAGACAGTACAAAAAAACTACAGACTGATATCCCTTATGAATGTACATAAAAAGATTCTGAACAAAATTCAATCAGATCAAATCAATAACATATAAAATAGACACTACATCATGATCATGTGAGGTTTATTCTAGAAATGCAAATTTAGTTTAATATTTGAAAAAATCCAATGATATCCACCATATTTACAGACTAAGAAAGGAAAACCATATGATTATTCCAATGGGTACTGAAAAGCATTTGTCAAAATCCAACATCCTTCCTGATAAAAACTCTCAGAAACCTAAAAATAAAATAGGAACTTTCTCAACTTAATAAAGAATATCTACAACTAATCTATAGTTAACGTGATACTTAATGGTAAAAGACTGAATGCTTCTCTCCTAAGATCAGGAACAAGGTAAGGATATACACTTTTGCCATTTCTATTCAATATTGTACTGGAAGTTTTAGCCAGAGCAATAAAGAAACAAAAAGGAATTAAAGATACGCCACTTGGAAATTAAGAAGCAAAATTATCTTTATTCACAGACTTTATGATCATCTATGTAGAAAATGGTACTGAATCTACAAAAAAATCCTAGAACTAATAAGAGAATTTAACAAGGTTATAGGATACAATATCAATATACAGACATAAATTATGTTCTAGGTACTATTGCTGAACAATCAGAAATTGAAATGGAAAAAACAATACCATTTACAATAGTAACAAAAACATGAAAAGTGTAGGGATATATCTAACAAAAGATATGAAAGCACTGTATGCAAGATATATAAAGTATTGCTGAGAGAAATTAAATAACTAAATTAATAATACTGTGTTTATGGATCAGAAGACACAATATTATGAAGATATCAGTTCTCCCCCAAATTTATCTATACAGTTAATGTAACCCCAGTGAAACTCCTATGGTGTTTTTTTGATAGAAATTCATAAGCTGGTTCTAAAATTCACTTGGAAATGCAAAGAACCTAGAATAGCCAAAACAATTTTGAGAAAGATGAATAAAGTTGGAGAACTTACACCTCATGAAATCAAGACTTATACTAAAGCTATAGAAGTTAAGAGACTGTGACATTGGTGCCAAGTTCAACAAATAGATCAATGAAATAGAATAAATATTTCAGAAATAGAGCTACATATGGCCAGGCGCAGTGGCTTATGCCTGTAATCCTAGCACTCTGGGAGGCCGAGGCAGGCGGATCATTTGAGCTCAGGAGTTCGAGACCAGCCTGAGCAAGAGCGAGACCCCATCTCTACTAAACATAGAAAGAAATTATACGGACAGCTAAAAATATATATAGAAAAATTAGCCAGGCATGGTGGTGCATGCCTGTAGTCCCAGCTACTCGGGAGGCTGAGGCAGAAGGATTGCCTGAGCCCAGGAGTCTGAGGTTGCTGTGAGCAAGGCTGACGCCACGGCACTCTAGCCTGGGCAACAGAGTAAGACTCTGTCTCAAAAAAAAAAAAAAAAAAAAAGAAATAGAGCTATACATAAATGGTCAATTGATTTTTCACAAAGGTACAAAGGCAATTCAATGGAGAAAGGATAGCCTTTCAACAAATGATCCTGGAATAATTGAATATTTATATGCATATATGTGAGATTGACTTATAAATTGTACCATATACAAAAATGAAGTCAAAATGGATCATTGACCTAAATGTAAAATATTTAAAAATTTAGAAGAAAATCAAAGGGTAAAATCTTTGTGACAACTGGAGCAATTACAAAAGGTAGTGAGAAATCTTTTGAGGTGACAGATATATTCATGATCTTGTTTATAGTGATTATTTTGTATGTGTAAATTATATAACATTTTAAATTGTAATTATGTTCAGTTTATTTTCTGCAAGTTATACTTCAATAAAGCTGTTTAAAAAAAACACATGAGCATATTTAGAACTTTACATGAGCATATTCAGAATTTTAATTACAGAGGCGTTGATAGGTTACTCTGAAGCCTGACAGTGAATATCCTTGCCTTGGAGTAAGCAAATGAAAATAGACAATCCTTTTCTGAAAACCAAACAATAATAATAATAGCTAACACAGCACTTGATACGTATCAGGCACTGTTTTAAGTGCTTTACATGTTAGGTCATTTAGGACTCTTAATAACCATATATTATAGGTACTATTATTATCCCCTCTTTTACAGAAAAAAAGATTGAGGCAAAGAAAGTTTCAGCAACATGTCTAAAGTTACCACCTAGTTAGTAACTGATGTGAGATTTGAACCTGGGAATTTTGGCTCTAGAGACAATGTTCTGAACCAACATCCTAAACTGCCTCTCTAAGATGGAGCCTTCTTTAACGATAATAATTGTACATATTCAGTCGCCTTTAAATAGAGTAAATGAACAAGACTTTTATAAATACAAATTAAGCCAATTGGATTTGGAAATTAGGTGATTTTACTTTTTCAATATAATTTAGGAAATTATGGATCAAATATCTTTCTATCACATGTGATATATGAAGAAGTTTTAATTGCCAAAAATTAACCATATCTCAATGGGCTAGGAAAAGTAGTAATTTCCTATGAGAATCCTAAGAGGAGTAAGCAAGTATTTTCCCTTTCAAAATACTAGAGACAATAAAGAAGAGAGGATTTGTCTGCCATGTGAATTGGGAATCAGTTGACCACTGATAGCTCATTGGTACTTATTTAAGCGTTTTCTAAAAGTACATGGGGTTTCTTCTTATTAAATTTACACATGCTTCACAGAAACTCCTGACATTAATGGAATTTGTAGTAAGAAGGCCAGTTTTCCAGCAGCGATTTGTATATACCACAAATCAAATTTCTCTTTTCAAATGCCATCTCATTAAACCTCTCTACTAGACAGATTCAGTCTGGTGTCGACCAATCCTCTCAGGGGAATCCAAAAATTTCTAACACAAGAATGTATCGTACATTGTGAGGAAATCTTTCTCATTTTTAAAAATTTTTCCATGTTAATTTTGTTTGTTTGCTTTTTTGGCAAAGATGCCTCTAAAAAGCCATGTGGCATAAGCATCAGTCACCAAGAGAGTGGCGCTGTTCTGTTACTTGCTAGCGGTATTGAGCGTTTATTATATCCTAGTCACTGTGTTGACATTTTTCATACATCATGTTATTTGATCTTCATAATAAACAATTGCAGATGAAGAAACTAAATCTTTGAAAGATAAAGCAAATTACCCAACGTCATACAGCTAATAGAGGGAGGAAGATCTGGATCCAGGCGTATCTGACTACAGGGCTTCAAGCCCTTTTAGCTCCTAAAGTGTTTATTGATAAAATTTCATGCCTTTCTTCCCCCTAAGACTACTTTGGCTGGTTATCATGTCTTGTGTTAATGATTTTTTATTCTTCCTTTTTATTAGAAATTTCCTGGAATTATTTTTTGAATTGAAAATAAGAAGAATCATATAAATAATTGATAGTATAGTAATTTCCGTTAGTATTCTATTTTCTGGTCACTCCTAAGAATTTTTGCATGACATGTTAAAGACTCAAACTTGATTGGTTTCAGTTAGAGAACACCATTTGGAAATAGATCCAGTGCTTCCCTCTATTCTCATCCATTGGCTCTTGTATAAAGAGTTGGATTCATCAGAAGACATACATGGTTAGAATTAAGTATTGGTATTTGGAAAAATCTCATACCAAACAATAAGAAATCACTGAATTGAGAAAAAATGAAGCTTGAGAGGGAAGACTTTTTTTTAATAATTGAAATAAAAAAATACTTTCAAAGTGTTACAAATATAAGGCTCTTTGGGTGTTGATTGGGAATAAAGTCTGGGATTTTGTTATAAATACCCTGCTCTGCCAGTCTTTAAAAGGTCTTTGTACAGTGCAGCTCCTTTGTCTCACAGCTTTCCCAATTCAAGTTCTTTTATCATCTGCACCATATGAATGAATGCTGTACTTATTTGGAGATAGCCAGACTAAATCAAGACATACACTAATAAATAAAAGGACAGAAATTTTTCTTTAGTTTTCAGAAATACGAGAATGTGATTTTTATTAAAGAAGAAAAGCTGATAAAGACACAGGGATCATACTCAGAAAATGAAACTGGTTTGACAGAGTGTTAGATTATATTTATTGATGATGTCCCCAAATAAGGGCCTAATTCACATGTAGATTTTTGAGGAGAATGTCTGGGGGTCATTCACAACAGCTGAGGATACCACTAGCTTTGAATGGCTTGGTCTGGGGAGAGGGCAACAATGCATAGAACAATGCTGCACATGGATGAATTTCCCCACAAATGCCAGTAGGACAAGTAGTTATCAGGAGCAAATAAATTGTTCTTGCTTTTCAAACAAATGTTTCAAACAGAAATAATCTGCATTCCTTTGAAATATCTTTATTTCAACAAGTGTGCCTTTGAATCCTTAGTGAATTTGGGGTTTTCAGTTTTCATTCTTCACATAAATATATTTTTTTCCTTTTGCGCTGACACTCCAGAGCTCTAGTATTGAAAACAGAACATGTGTCCAGAAAAACCTTGCACGTTTATTGGCCTTAACAGTATGCAACACATCTATCCACATAATTGAAAATAATAAGGCCACGATAAATGGGATGGCCCCAGGGTAAAACACCCAAGGGATTCAATTGGTGTCGCTTTGCATCAATGTCCATGCATCATGGTAATTGAGGTAACATAACCAATTACCACATTTTAATTAGAGTTTTAAGAACTTGAGAAAATTTGCAATGATCAGATAGCTCACTTTAAAGAAGAAAAGAAAGATAGAAAGAATGAAAGAAGTAGGGGAACCCCACACTTTTTCTGTCTCTCAATCATATTATTTGGTGATGCATTTTGAGAAACTAAGTATTTTAAAATGCTATTTTGTGACTAAGGTAATAGTATTCTCGCCTTAATGTGACTGAAAATTTGAGACATTCATGAGCAAAGAAATTCTCTAAAATGCAACCTTGGCTTATAATTTCATTTCCCATTTAGGTGTTTCTTACCATTGTAATTTAGGGATTCAAAGTTTTTAAGTCAATGTCTGAACACAGTGACACATTATTAAATCCCATATTTCTCTGGCTTTGGTTGTTGAACAAAAATAGAACTAGATTCCATCTCCCCAAATTTAAAGCAGAATTACTACATTTAGAAAATAATTTTGACTTGTGGCACTTATTTTTATAAGGCTAGAGTTTAAGTGAAAAACCTCCTGTAAAATTTCAGTGCTGCTACATAATCAAGTAATTATGTAATTACTTGTACTTAATTACTTACAAGAGAGATTGTTGTTAAAAAAAATCTTTATACATGTCAAAAACAGCTCTCTTCTTTAGAGTATTTCTAGGAAAGCTTCAAATACCAAAAATCTTTTAAAAGTAATCTCTAATAAATTTTTCTTTTGTAAATCCCTTGCCATTTTTCTTCACATATATGAAAGTATATTATATAGAGATCTACATGCCCTTCCTCCTGTTTCCACTTATAATAGCCAAAAGAGATAAGAAGAAAGGAAGAAATGATTTTAAATTACAGTTGAAGGCCTTAATGTTGAATATAAGACATGTATCTTTAGTGTAAGGATTTCCAGTAGACAGAGTAGATTTTTGAGGGAAGCTGGGAATTTCCTCAAGTATTACAGTAAAATATGGTGACTAAGAGACTGGGCCAGACTCTCCCACTTAGTAGTTGTGTGATCATGGCAAATTATTTAACTTTTCTATGCCTCAGTTTCTTCATCTGTAAGATAGAGAGAACAATTATACCTACTTCATAGATTATGTGAGGTTTAAATGAATTAATATGTAAAAAGTGTTTTGAACACCTGCTGCCACATAGTCAATATATGTCAATTGCTATTATTATTTGTGTTATTGAAACAATCAAGTCTTATTTATCTTTGTAATTGTGTACAAATAATACATTGCCTGGCATAGTAGGCAATTTATATATTTTTGTTTAATAAGCACATGAACAAATGACAGATAAATGAGTAGATGAGGGAATCCTGTCTTAAGTGATAGATTACATAATTGACATATCATCTGTCCTCATCAAGAGTGGGCCAACACTACCAGTTGAATTAATTCAAGACACATCCTTCTCAGTACTGGTTGATTTAGTTGATTTTCTCTATTGTTCTCTTGTTTTCCATTTCATTGATTTCTGCTCTAATTTCTACAATTTTTTTTCTTCTGCTTAGTTTAGGCTTAAATTGTTCTTTTCTCTCAGTTTCTTAAGATAGGAGATTAGGTTATTGATTTTAGATTTCTCTTTTCTTTTCTCTTCTTAAGGCTATAAATTTCCCTCTAAGCACTAGTTTTACTGCATCCCACCAATCTTTATAAGTTATATTTTCATTTTTATTTAGTTCAAAATATTTTTTAAAAATTTTATTTATTTATTTATTTATTTCAGGATATTATGGGGGTACAAACATTTTGGTTACATGTTATGACTTTGCCACACCCAGACCATGATTTGAGGCATGCCTTTTCCCCCCTAATTTTTAAAATTTTTCTTGAGACTTCTTCTTTAACCCATGTGTTATTTAGAAGTGTGCTGTTTAATTTCCCAGTATTTGGGGATTTTTTGGCTACCTTTCTATTATTGAGTTTAATTCCATTATAGTCTGAGAGCCTACATTGCATGATTTCTGTATTTTTAAATTTGTTAAAGTATGTTTTGTGGCACAGACTGTAGTCTATCTTGATGAATGTTCAATGCGAGCTTGAGAAGAATGTATATTCTGCTGTTGTTGGATGAAATATACCATAAATGTCAGTTAAATCAAGTTGAGTGATAGTGCTGTTCAGGTCAACTATAACTCTACTGATTTTCTCTCTGCTTGATCTGTCAGTTACTAAAAGAAAAGTATCAAAATATTCAACAATAATATTGGATTTCTATTTTTCCTTGCAGTTCTATTAATTTTTTTTCTTTTTTGCCTCACATCTTTTCATGTTCTGTTGTTAGGAATGTACATGTTTAGAATTCTCAGTTCCTCCTCCCATTTCTTATGATATTGCTGTCATTCATTTTATTTATCTATATAGTATAATCACCCAATACATTGTTACTACTACTACTTTAAACAGTTATATTTTAGATCTCTTAAGAATAGAAATATTTAAAGATTTTATTTTACTTTCATTTATTCCTTCTCCAGTGCTTTTCCTTCCTTTATGTCGATCCAAGTTTCTGACCTATATTATTTTCTTCTCCCTAAATAACTTCTTTTAATATTTCTTTCAGGGCAGTTCTGCTAGTAATGAAGTCCCTCAGTTTTTCTTTCTCTGAGGAAGTCTTTCTTTCTCCTTCATTTTTGAAGGAGAATTTTCTAGATATAGAATTATAAGTTAGTATGTTTTTTCTTACAACATTTCAAATATTTCACTCCCCTCTCTTCTAGTTTTCATGGTTTCTGATGAGAAGTCTATGATTTTTTACTCTCTGGCATCTTTTAAGATTTTTCTCTTTGTCTTTGGTTTTCTGTAATTTCTGTATGGTATGCCTAGGTGTAGAGTTTGTGGTATTTATCCTGCTTTGTGGCTCTGTGATTTGGTATCTGTCATTAATTTTGGAATACTCTCAATCATTTCACTTTAAATAGTTCTATTCCATTTTCTCTTTCTTCTCTTTCTGGTATTCTAAATACCCATATGATATACCTTTTGAAATTGTCCCACAGTTCTTGGATATTTCATTCATTTTTATTATCAATTTTTCTCTCTTTGCATTTCAGTTTGGGAATTTTTTTTATTGACTTATCTTCAGGCTCATTGATTCTTTCCTTGGACATGTCTAGTCTACTGATGAGCCCACCAAAGGCATTCTTTACTTATTTTACACTGTTTTTTATTTCTAGAATTTCCTTTTGATTCATTCTTAGAGGTTTCATCTCTCTACTTATATTACCCATCTATTCTTCATGCTGTCTACATGTTGTCTACTTTTTCCATTATAGCCCGTAATATATTAGTCATGGTTATTTAAAATTTTTCTGTCTGATAATTCCAAAATCTGTGTCATATCAAGTCTGGTTCTGATGCTTGCTTTATCTCTTCAGACTGTTTTTCCTTGCCTTTTAGCATGTCTTATAACTTTTTTTGTTGTTGTTGTTATTGAATGCTGGACATAATGTATCAGGTAATAGAAACTGAGGTAAATAGGCCTTTCGTGTGAGGTATTATGTTAATATGGCTAGGAGTTGAGCTCTATCTTGTTTGCTATAGCTGTAATTCTTTTATGCTGAGCTTCAGACTCCTTTACTATCCTGGGTTTTGTCTTTCCTATTATCTTTGAGGTTTCCTAAAAATTTTCCTCAGATATCCTTCTATTCTTTCAGCTCAAATCCACTGTTATTATACTGAAGCCCAGTTAGTACAGTGGGGAATAAGGAATGGGGTGGGGTGAGAAATATTTTTTACCTTAATATTAACTCTTATTCTTTTAGTGAGCTTGTGCCCTTGGACTATGACTTTCACCAGTGATTCTTAGTTTGCTCACCTGCTTAGGTAAAACAGGAAGACTAGAGGGAGTTGAAGTCAGAGAAATGCCCTTTCTTCAGGTGGGATAAAACTCTTATAAAGTCTTTTTCACTGGAGAGTATGCATTTTTATGGAGAATGTTCTAGGTTTATTTCACAATGTTCATTATTCCTCTCTCCCATCAGAATCACATGATGGCTAGACTACATTCCTTACTAGTATGTTTATCTCCAAGTACCTCCTCCAGTCTACCAAGCATACCGCTCACTAACTTGCTTAAGTGACCAAAATGCTATTATAGTTATGTTATCTCACTCAGCAAGGATATATTTTAGTTCCATTTTGCATGTAAATCAAAGTTCATAACCTTTCAAGCCTCTGTAGACTGGTCCTACTCTGACTATATAAACTGTTTGCCAGTCTATCTAGTTCTAAATATCGCCCCTGCCCCCAAAAGTGTGCAAAGGATATGATCAAGTCATTCACAAAGTAATAAATACAAATGGTTACTAAACCTATGAATAAATATCCAATCTAACAAGTAATGAAAGAAATGCAAAGTAGGCCGGGCGCGGTGGCTCACGCATGTAATCCTAGCACTCTGGGAGGCCGAGGTGGGTGGATCGCTCGAGGTCAGGAGTTCGAGACCAGCCTGAGCAAGAGTGAGATCCCGTCTCTACTAAAAATAGAAAGAAATTATCTGGCCAACTAAAATATATATAGAAAAAATTAGCCGGGTATGGTGGTACATGCCTGTAGTCCCAGCTTCTCGGGAGGCTGAGGCAGTAGGATCGCTTGAGCCCAGGAGTTTGAGGTTGCTGTGAGCTAGGCTGATGCCACGGCACTCACTCTAGCCCGGGCAACAAAGCGAGACTCTGTCTCAAAAAAAAAATAAAAAGAAATGCAAAGTAACAATTTATCTGTTGCTATTTTTTTACCCATCAAAGAGAGGGAAAATTAATGACATCCAGTGTTAGAGTGATGAGAAGGGGTTGCAAACTAACATAATTTTTAGCTATTTATCAATATCCTGAAAAGTGTTCACACCCTTTAGCCTAGTATTTATCTTTCTCATATTTACCCTCAGAAAATAATTTGAGCTATAAGATATTCATCATGTTTTATTTATAAAACCAAAAAATGGAAATAATATGAACTTCCAAAAATTTGGGTTTTAAGTAAACCTTTAAGAATATTTAAAACCATTAAAATCGTGATTCTTGGAAGTATTTTATGAATTAGAAAATACAATGCAGAATGAAAAACAGGATATTCACACAATACTGATTGTGTATCATATGCAAAACTATGGTCCTGATTTTGTAATATGTCTATATATGTAGGAAAGATTGAATCAAATGTTTACAGGGTTATCTCTGGGTTATTAAGGGCAATTTTTATTTTCTTCATTATATTTTTCTAGGTTTAAAAAATTCCTACAGAATTAAAAGAAGAAAAGTTCTTCCAAAAATACTGCCTAACCTTCGGAGTTCAGCTCACATACCTCCCCTTCCCAAATTTTTCTCTCAGTATTCTTGTCCACATTCCTGTATTTCCTGTTTCTCTGTTCATTTTTCTCTACCCAGATTTCAAGTCTGGATGCTATTCATTCTATTCTTTCTCCTTAGGCAACTCACCCATGCCCTTAGCTTCAAGAACTACTCCTCTGAGCTCTAGACATCTATATACAGCTCTACAGCCCTACTGAGATTTAAAACTCAGTTTGTCCAAAACAAAACTACTGATCTTCTTTGACAAACTGTTCCTTCTCCAGTATTGTGTTTCTCAGTGAGAGACACCATAATCTCTTCAACTGTGTAAAGTGAAAGAACTGGGTCATCCTTGATGCCTCACTCATTAGCGGTCCATCCAGCTCAACAGGTCCAGCTGGTTTTACTTTCTGAAGAGCTCTAAGTCCATCTACTTTTCTCTAACTGCACTATTACCATCTTAGTCCAAGGTACCAGAATCTCTCATAAATGAGTTAATACCAGTACAGTGCTTAGGATATTGCTTGGCATAGAGAAAGTGTCCCATAAATATTAGTTGTTATTATTCTTATTATTACCTGTACCACTGCAGTAGCCTCTAACGTTGCCTTCCCGACATCAACTTTTGCTCCCTTCTAGTCTTTTCTCTACCCTGAAGCCTGTGTAATCTTTTAAAAACATTAATCTGATCATCCCATCTTGTCTGCTTCTCAGACTTATTTCCAGTCACATATCCTCTCTGTTTGCAGGCCAGAACCTCTGCCTGTTGTCGGGCCCTCAAATGCAACATGTGCCCTCCTGCCTTAGAGGCTTCTTCCTTCTGCCTTCACCACTCACCCAGATCCTGAATTCCCTCCCAGGAAATTCTTATTATCCTTCAGAAATCAGCTCAAAAGCCACTTCCTCAGGCAAGCTTTTCCTGGCCTCCTAAAATATAAGAGATCAAGTCCATCTCTTATATTTTATCACAAATTATAATCTGACCTACTAGGTCCTAAGACTAAACCATGTCTGTTTTACTTAGTACCTAGTATTCAATAAATTTATGTGTGAATATATAAATAAATTTGCTGAGTACCTATTTATTGAATGAATGAGTCTGAAAAGTTCATAATAAATTCAGTCTACTTATTTATTATTTTTCCTATCTCAGTCTGCCATTAATTTAGTCTTCACTGAACCACCCTTCTATCTTCTCATATATTCATGGCTTTGCCAACCAAAGAAACCTCTAGTTAGAGCCATCTGCCCAGCCATATACCCTGAATCAGTTAGTTGTGGGCTAAGATATTGAAACCCTCATCCCAGGGGCAGGGAGGAGTAGAACTGGGAAGAGTAGAACTGGAAGGAGTACAGACTAGTTGCCTTTTGCAGTGAGCAACCTCCTTCTTTCCCGGTGTGCAAGTCTATGTTAGCATTTTCTGTGTGTCATGACTTGAAAAATGTTGGGAAGCACTGGTCTAGAAATAATAGATATTAAGCCTCTGCATCAACTCCTTGATCATGAAGCAATAGTCACATTGAAATTTTGATTGAAGACAAAACATTTAAGTGGAAATGCCACTGGGGTCAAAAAATTTTCTTATCCCACCATAGAAGATCAGATTTACTCTGATTTTCTTTTTATTCAGGTTTAATATTTTAGGTCTATTGTTTCACTTGCATTGTGTTTATGATTTTTTAACATATAAATGGCTAAGTTTGTTGAATGTCAAAGAAAAGATGCTATGTTTAGTCATCCAGGAGGTTCAAATTGAAATACCGATATTGAAAAAGCTATTTTTACATACAATGGAATAACAGTACAAAATAGTACAAGCAAGCCCATATGCCCAAGGTCTGAAAAGCTAAAGCTGTTTTAACATACATTAAATACTCTTTGTGTAGTGATAATACCATCAATGTATCACTGTAGGTTATGCAAGTATTGGAATCTGAATATTTATTTACTTATTTATTTATTGCCTAGTATTTGTTGCATAGGATTCTGAATATTTAATCTATTTGCAGGGATGGTTTATTGTATGATTCCATTGGGTCATGGATTATAAAGAACTAAACCTGTAGGCAGATAATCAGGAAGTGCCCCTTGAGTACCTGCTAAATGCTCAGCATTGTTCTGGGATTTGCTTACACAGTAGTACAGGACATGATCTTCACTCTGAAGGAATTTGCAAGCTATATGTAGTGATAGGAAGATAATATCGACATAGATGAGACAATAATTATTCCAAACTGTCTCTGGGATGAAAATGACAGCACCAGTTACAAAACTGCAAGATACGTGAGAGGTTAGTCTATGCTTGATTCACCTTTATATCTGCTCAGTGCTTGAGCAGTACTATGTAACAAGTATTCAGTGAACATTTGTTGAATGAATAAATGAATGTAAGTGCTAAATTGCGTGCTAAATCTCTAGTGTAAGAATCAAATGAGGTGGAAATCACTGAGGGCTGAGTAACCAGAGAAATCTTAAGAGGAATTTAAGACTGAATTTTGAGACTTCAAACTATACTACAAAGCTGTGGTTCTTAAAACTGCTTGGTATTGGCACAAGGGCAGGGACACAGACCAGTGGAACAGAACAGAAAACCCAAATATAAAACCATCCTCATATAACCATCTAATCTTTGACAAAATAGACAAAAACATACTCTGGGGACAAGAGTCCCTATTCAATAAATGGTGCTGGGAAAACTGGATAGCCACATGTAGAAGACTGAAACAGGACCCACAGATTTCACCTCTCACAAAAATCAAATCACGGTGGATAACAGATTTAAACCTTAAATGGGAAACGATTAGAATTCTAGAAGAAAATGTAGGAAAGACTCTCACAGACATTGGTCTAGGCAAAGAATTTATGAAGAAAACCCCTAAGGCAATCGCAGCAACAACAAAAATAAACAAATGGGACCTGATTAAATTAAAAAGCTTCTGCACAGCCAAAGAAACAGTCACGAAAATAAACAGACAGCCTACAGGATGGGAAAAAATTTTCGCATACTACACATCAGATAAAAGACTGATAACAAGAATCTATTTAGAACTCAGGAAAATCAGCAAGAAAAAATCAAACAACCCTATCAAAAAATGGGCAAAGGACATGAATAGAAATTTTTCAAAAGAAGACATAAGAATGGCCAAAAAACGTATCAAAAAATGCTCAACATCCCTAATCATCAGGGAAATGCAAATCAAAACCACAATGAGATACCACTTAACTCCGGTGAGAATGGCCTTTATCAAAACATCCCAAAACAACACGTGTTGGCGTGGATGTGGAGAGACAGGAACACTCATACACTGCTGGTGGGAATGCAAACTAGTGCAACCCCTATGGAAAGCAATATGGAGATACCTTAAACAGATTCAAGTAGACCTACCATTTGATCCAGCAATCCCATTATTGGACATATACCCAGAAGAACAAAAGTCATTCTTTAACAAAGACACCTGTACCCGAATGTTTATAGCAGCACAATTCACAATCGCAAAGATGTGGAAACAACCCAAGTGCCCATCAATCCACGAATGGATTAGTAAACTGTGGTATATGTATACCATGGAGTACTACTCAGCTATAAGAAATAACGATGATACGACATCTCTTTGGTTCTCCTGGAAAGAGCTGGAACCCATTATACTAAGTGAAGTATCCGAAGAATGGAAAAACAAGCATCACATGTACTCACCAGAAAACTGGTTTCCCTGATCATCACCTAAATGTACATCGGGGAAGGATACCAATTGGATATCAGACTGGGATGGGGGGTGGGGGGAGGGGATGGGTGTATGCCTACATGACGAGTGCGTTGCACACCCTCTGGGGAATGGTCATGCTTGAAGGTGCAGACCCGGGGAGGTGGGGGGGGGAGGGGATGGAGGTATGACTACATGATGAGTGCCAGGCACGCTGTCTGGAGAATGAGAACGGAGAACGGACGCGCTTGGGACTCTGACTCGGGGGGGATGGGCAGGACATGGACAATGTATATGACCTAAACTTATGTACCCCCATGATGAGCTGAAATAAAAAAAAAAAAAAAAAAGACTGAATTTTGAGAGATTTGGGTGAGGGCAATAAAAACTAGGTTCATTCATTCATTCAAAAAATATTTGTTGACTACCTACTATGATCAAAGGCATGGTGACAAAAGTAAGCAGGGAATATTCATAAGGCAGTTACTGTAGTGAATGTTAGTTTTGGGGGAGCATTAAGAATTAAATTTCAGTCATTTTATGGGACCAGATGCGATAGAATGCCTTAAATGGCAGTCAGAATAATTTAGAAGGGAAAATACCCACTAAAAGTTTTGTATTTGGGGGATTTTGTTTTTTGGTTTTTTTCTAGTTAGGGAAGTAATACAATGAAAGGGTTTATTTTAAGAAGCTTGGTTTGAAAGTGATATGTAAAAATTATCCTAAACATATTGTTGTCTGTTCAGTTTTTGAAAAAGTCTAGGGGTAGGTTTTCCCAAATTTTCATGAGAAATCTATGGAAATGTTTAGTTGTCTTTTTATTAATAATAATAACTCCAACTCCCTTAACGTTTCTCAAATGGTTTGTTTCCCAAATTTTAAAGAACACTCCTTAACTATTAAACATTAATGATTTCTAACTAACTAGATTTACCAACATGGCCCTGATTTCTCGCTTTGTTTTTACACTTAAGCAAGAGTAGGTCGTAATGATAATTATCATACTTCTAAAGGTTTTAAAGCTAGAATATCCTAAAATAATCACCCTTCAAGAGTGGTTTTGCATGTAAAGAAAAGTCAACCTTGTCTAATGCAGAAGAGTTTTAATGTGGTATAGACTGAAACATCTCACATTCTCTTTATTCCTCACCCTATCACCATCATCATTATTTGTGATATTTTCTTAGCTCTTCATATAGTTCTTGTCATCCCCAAGAATCAGAAAAGGAGTTATAACAATAAATGTCCAGAGAGATGTCTCTTCTTCCCTAGGACATCAGTACGTCTAGCTGAGGTCAGGAAGGGTCAACTGATTTGCAGGAATCTGCATGTGCAGGGATGAGAGAAGACTGAGCACTCTAGGAAAATCCTTCCACTGGATGGCGTTTTCTGAAGGAGCTCTAATGGGCCCATATTGCCTACTTGACCTCCCTAACCAAGGACCTTATTCTCAATTAAAGAGCTCAGTGTTCAGCTGAAATTATCAAGGGTGGAGAAAAGGCTAGATAAGAATTCAAGTTCTTTGTATTTTAAAGGTTATTCCTGTAAGATCACTAACCCACCTTGTCCAAATTGACACACATTAAAATTGTTTTAACTCGCAAGGCAAAAGCAGAGAATATTAGGAGATCCAAAATAACCTATGCCTTTTTGTTCCTTTGTTTTCTTGTTTTATAATCTAAAAGAACCCACTTCAAATATGGAAGGGAGTCCAATTTTCAAAAAGCAATTCCTCCATTTTTTTTTTCTTTCTGAGCAGCTCTCATACAGTAGCAGTGGTAAAATAAACAACGATGTGTTGAATTTTGTTTCTCTTTATCTATATGACATTTGTGTCATCACCGTAGTTCTAATCCATATTCAGGTCTTCATGTTTGGTGTGCAGTAATATGTAAATTATCTCGCCAGCTGCATGGAGCAGTGTTTGTTTATTCTATTTCTTTTGGCACTGCACAGAACTGAATTTCTGCCAAAATGGGGATGCTTCAGGGAGCACTAATGCTCCAGGAGGAAGTTTTGAAAGGAACCACACATCATAAGTCTTCACTCTGTGAAGCAGCAAAATCAAAACAAACTTTTTGTTTACTATAATAAAATGTCGGTATTATGAATGTAAAATAATGTGTTTGTTAAAATATAATGAGCATGCTGCCCATCTCCAGGATGCTCAGTGTACGTGGGCTTTGGAAATCAGGACACAAGGCTGAGAAAGCTGGTGCATTTTTATTCTTAGAAAGAAAGTAGGTGAAATGAAACAGAGACAACATCTAGAAGTTTAAGGGAGAAAGAAATATTTTAACATGCATATTGATTGCTGGAAACACATGGCATTTACATGCATTTAAATGTGGACAGCTGTGGCGTTTAAGTGTTAAAAAATTTCATTAATGATGCATAGAGCTATCTACTTCTGTTGGCAGGCCTTTCAGTCTTCAATCTGACACTTCCTTTTTTATCCAGCAAGCTAATTTCCCTTCTTTTGTGAGGAGTAACTGTTTTCACACTACTGCTTACCCAGCAAGCCTCCTTATTGTTTCATGGTTAATTATCTTCTCCAGCTTCACCTTCCCCAGCAAAAGGAGCAGGACTATTCCTCCCCAGCACTAATGAAAGCTGGGTTTTATGGGTACACTGTGTAAATAAATGCACGGTCTGATCAGGCAACATAATAAATGAGTTCCTAAAGTTTATGGAGTCACAGCTCATCTAGTGGCTTTACTAATAATGAAGGAAAATGATTAATTTGGTGGGGGGGGACTTCAATTTAGGAGAAAAAAATGAAGTTGTTGTCAGCTTACTGTAGAGCCTATCTGCAGGTGAACACAAGGGATCTCTATTTATCCAAGTGTTCCTTGTGCTTCCTAATAGCAGCGATGACGTTTGCCAAGAGAATGTCTTGCAGAGTAGGCCTTTGAAAAATATTGTTGATTTGGTAAAAGGTGGAGGTCATCTGGCATTATATTTCCTTGATTACTTGCTATTTGTTCAGAGAAAAAAAATAACCAAGGTTTATGTAGTGCAAAGCACGCTACACTCTGCGCTGAATGCAAGCAACGCAGAGGTATTTTTCACAAATGCTATAATTGTCCAGTGCCTGGAGTGGTAAATTCAGCAGGTCTGACCCAGGTAATTAGCTCTACTGGCTGGTCAGTGTCTTGCCTCTCAATGCTTATATATAAACCCAACACAGAGTTCTAATTGTCAGCTTACAGACCCATATCCAAAGTGTTTGGGGGTTATATTAATAGTTGTTTTGTGTTTTTTTGTTTAATTTTTTTGTTGTTTTTGTTTTCATTTTTTGCATTGCAAAAGGATTTTAGGGGATTAAAGCGACCCTAAACCTCCAATACTGCTTTTAGTGACCCTAAACCTCTAATACTGCTTTTTTTTTTTAATGTACAAAATGAATTTACATTTTGAGATCATTTTTCTCTAGATTGAAATTTATATTTTTTTGATTTGGGCGTCTTTATTTGGGTTAGAGTTTGAATTAAGGTCCTGACTTTTAAAACGCTCATGAGCCTCCATGAGAGCCCAGGACCAGAACTTCTATTCTAGTCAAGGTTGAATTTTTAAATTTAATCAGATCTCAGGATCCTTAGTATTTTTCCCTTAAGATTGCAAAAAGAAAATCCCCCAGGGAGTCTACGTTTTCAACATGTCTAGAGACTCTAGAATAGGAATCAGAGTATAAAATCTCTTAGAAACTTATTTCAAAGATATTTATTACCATCTAGGAAAATTCATCCTGAAACTTCAAGCAACCTTTCCAGCATCAAGTGTAACTAGTAAACTTTCCAGTCATTTTTATGGAGGAGACAGTGATAGCTTTAACGGAGGTGTTCTAGCAATTCTGAGACTTTTTAGTCTCCCCTAAGTCTAAAAGCAGTTAACTTTATCAGAAGCTATTAAAGCAAAGATATGAATCAAATGAAATAAAATCAGATGTAGAAACAAGGGTTAAACCATCTGAAGAAAATGAATCATAGCTGAGCTGCCTATTAAGCAGCCTAAACCTTGTGCCAATCAGATGATAAACATGAGAAAAGCAAGACAAGTGTTGACTGGTATAGGTAAGATGGAAGAGAGAGTAAGATAATGTATGCCCTTTTTGGTCCTTCTTAATTTGCTAATTCAAATTAACCAACATTTTATTTATTTATTTATTTATTTATTTTTGAAATGATGAGTTGTAATCATAGTCTGAGAATTAGAAAAACAACAAAAACTACACCCTATTTATCTGAGAGGAGTAAACAATTAAAAACAACAATAACACAATGTTGACTTCTAATGTGTACCCACTGAGAATGAAGACACAAAATTCTCCCCACAAATACACCTTTGTAAAGGGCACAGATTCTGAACACGGGTGAACTCTGTTATTTGAGGTGTGACTTTTCAGGCAAACCTGCATATTGGCAAAGCACTTCTTGTATATGAGGCTGCCCTAGTATACAAGTATGCCAAGAATATTGTGTTCTTAAAAATATAGTTAGATACATAGAATGAACAATATTTGATAGCACAACAAAGTGACTATAATCAACAATAAGTTGGGATATACTTTAAAATAACCGAAAGTGTGGAATTAGAATGTTCCTAACACAAAGGAATGATAAATGCCTGAGGTAATAGATGCCCCAATTACCCTGATTTGATTAATTCACATTGTATACCCGAATTGAAACATCCACATATACCCTATCACTATATACAAGTGTAATGTACCCATAATAATTAAAAATAAAAAATTTTAAAAGTTTAGAAAAAAAATTTAAAGAGAAAAGAATATCCCAACTTAAAGTTGGGACTTTAAGTCTATCTCACTGAAAAGCACGTGTGTTAGATAACTTCACATGTTTATATAACTATTTTATATAACTATTCACCTCCTCTTTCCTACCAATATGCTTTGTAGGTTTCAAAAATTATAGATTTTTATTAATGTAAGATCATTATCATAAAGGAGGGTAAAGGGTATACTTTTCCCTAAGGCAAAGATAAGGAAAAAATTACATCCAGGGTCACAAAACTCAAATGTTAGGTCAACTCTTGACAGTCAAAAGGCAAACACCAAACAGCTAAGCAGTGCCCCCCGCCCCCCCCCCCCCCCCCCCCCCGCCAAAAATGAAGCTAGATGTTATCATTAGGGGGGAAAAAAATCTATGCAACTTGGCATGTGGGTCTGTCATTTGCATCCAAATAGATTTACCATGTGGTAGAATGAAGAAAATGCCACCATTTTATTTCAGTTGGGCTTTTTACAACTTCATTGAAGTTATTTTCCTTTTGGACTTTCTTTTATTTGTTTCATTTCTACATAATACTAAAGAGGTCAGAAAGAGAAATTCCTTTTAAGAAACTCTTCCTACTTTTTCTTTTGTTTTAACTCACTTTTAAACAATTCTGAGTTTAGGTACTGTCTTGAAACTGGGGGAAGATTCCAGGGAAACACAGAATAAAGACTGAAAAGAGAAAAATAAACCAATTTTTCTATTCAGTCTGTCCTGAGTATAATAAAAATTTCAGCATACTCATGTATAAAGCAACAGTCAAGATAAAATAATTTGCTGGTGAAAGTAGATTATTTTTCTAGTTACTTCTAGTAAAACATTCAGAATTGAGTGGGAAAGTTACTTTTTCCTATAGCAGACACTTAACAAATATGAATAATGATTTATACAAAAATTAACTTATTTAAGAAAAACATAGCTTGATGTAAGGCATTCATCTATTGCCACCTAGCTTTAATACTACCAACATTGAAGTTATTACACCAAAGACTTATTTAGAAATTATGACATCTAAATTTCTTTTATTTATTAGAACAAATATCTTGCTTCTCTATAAAAATACTTTTTCTGTACACAACACTTCTGACAGAAAATGTGTGAGTTTTTTCCCCACTCCAAGCAGCTCTCCATTTTCCAGACACCAGTTGAGTGTCCTAACATTTAATCAGATTTTGACACTAGGTACCTGGATCTATCAGATCCCACAAGTTAAAGGGCTCAGTCCCACAAGATTGCCTTCACTTCAGATACCAATAGCACAAATCCCTGTACTTCTAACTCACAGGCTAGAAATCCCCACAACCCCCTCTTCAGGTTCCATAATTTGCTAGAATGTCTGGCAGAACTCAGGGAAACTCTTTACTTATGTTTACCAGTTTATTATAAAGGGTACAACTCAGGAACAGCCAGATCTATAAGAGATGCATAGGGCAAGTGGGTGGGCATAGGGCATGCATAGGGCATGCCTCTCCAGGTACACCACTCTCAAAGCACTTTCAGGTGTTCTGCCACCTGGAAGCTCATCAAATCTCATTGTTCAAGAATTTTTATAGAGCTTTAATCTCCAGCCCTACCCTCCCCTTCCCAGTCCTTAGGTGGAGATGAAAGTTACTACCTTCTAATCCTTTGCTCTTTCTGGTGAACAGCCCCATCCTAAGGCTATCTTGGGACCCTATCCTAAGTCACCTTCTTAGCATAAACTCTGGTGTGATCAAAAGGGGTCATTATGAATAACAAGAGACACTCTATCACTCACAAAATTCCGAGGGTTTTAGGGGCTCTGTTCCAGGAACCTGGGACAAAGACCAAATGTATTTCCTATTATACTACAGCTTCCTAATCAAAAGAGAACTTCTGTGGGGCAGACCGTGCAGGGAAACTGAAGTTGCACAAAGAAAGGGAAGAAAGAATTATATTTTGTGTATCTCTTTTCTGTGGAATTCCTTCCTACAGACTCAGGATTGCCTTGTTTATGGAGCGTTAAAGTTCTTGGGAGGGCTCACGTGGTGGCTCGCATCTGTAACCCTAGCACTTTGGGAGGCCGAGGCCAGGAGTTTGAGACTAGACTGAGCAAAAGCAAGACCCCCATCTCTACAAAAAAAAAAAAAAAAGAAAGAAAAAGAAAAAATTAGCTGGGCGTGGTGGTGCACACCTGTAGTCCCAGCTACACAGAAGGCTGAGGTAGGAGGATTGCTGAAGCCCAGGAATTTGAGGTTGTAGTGAACTATGATGACTCCACTGTACTCTAGCTCAGGCGACAGAGCAACACCCTGTCTCAAAAAAAAAAAAAAAATTAAATGTGGAAAAGTTACTCTTTAAAGGAAAAGGCTTATAGAAAGGAACGGTAGAATTTCAGCTGCAAGGAATGAGCATTTTAATACAGAGGCTTTTTTTTTTTTTGGTCTCAAAAAAAGTTCTTGGCAAACTATTATTCACACATATAATCAAATTCAAAAGTACTACATAGGTTTTTGGGGGGTGAAGATTTAAATGGATAGTCAAGATGGGCTACTGTGTTTGGAGTTGGAGGAAGAGGTGTTAGAACAATTGAAGAGTTTCCTATACATTCTGTGGCCTCCATGGTTTCTCCACTCTGCTTTCCTTGCAAGACTGATGCTGTAGGACAGGAAAGGTAGTGAACAGGGTAGGACCATGCTCCCGTTTCAACCGCAGTTTTACTGGGGAACTGGACACCCCCTTCAGGCTACTTTCTAGCACATCCTGTGCTTATTTCCTCACGCACCAGCCTCTAGGACCTGCCCTGTCTGAAGTTACCAATGGTTTTTTTTTTTTGTTTAGTCAGTGACTTTTCCTTAATTTACATAAATTTAATCATTTTAAAGTGAGCAATTGAGTGGCATTTAATACATTCACAATGTTGTACAACCACCACTTCTACTTTCAAAACATTTTTGTCACTCCAAAAGGAGTCTCCCTGTCTATTAAGCAGTTACTTCCTATTCCTCCCTCCCTGCAACCGCCAGTCTCCATTCTGTCTCTATGGATTTCCCTATTCTGGGTATTTGATAGAAATGGAATCACATAATACGTGACTTTTTTATTTTTTTTAAAACGTCTGGCTCCTTTCATTGAGCATATTTTTAAGGCTATTAGCTTTTATAACTGAGAGGTGGCACCATTTTTAAAGTCAGAGATTCTCCTGGTGGTTTTGCCAGAGCCCAGCTTCACCCTAGGACTTTTCTCCAGGTCCCTTCAACAGTTCATGAGACCATGGGCAAGACATTTTCTCTTCTTTCACTCAGTAAATATATTTTGAGAATTTGCTCTATGCAAAGCACCGTTTTAAGTCTCTAGTGGAGACAGGACAGACAAAGCCCCTGCCCTCATGAAGTTTATTTATGGGAGGAAAACCCCTGGGTCTCATTATTGGACTCCCTTTTGTCCCTGGTCCCTGTTGAGAACAAAGGCAATTTTTACTGTTATAAAACTTACTTTAAAACAACATCTAGTGGATTTTTCATTTTCAACTATCTCAGAATTATCTGTGTCATCAAGACTAGGAAATATGTCCATGTCAGTATTCATTTTAGTGAGATTTGTGAGATGACTTTGGATTTTACTTGTCTGTTTTGAGTTTCTGATCAGCTTTGTTATTGAAGAAGAGCATTCACTAGAACAGTTTTTGATCATTAGCGTGAGATAGACTTTCAAAGCATTTTCTGAGCTGAGACAAGTTACTTTAACATTATTGTCAATCTGATATATAGTGAGCAGGATTTGATTGCTCTAATGTGTCAGTTGTGATAGAATTTCACAGACAATGGACCTGCCTTTTAAAAAAAGATTATTTTGAGGAAATAGAAAGTCCTTGAGCTATGAGCCTCGCTGAGGGCTGGACAGGTGTCTTTTCTCCTTTGGTTATACCTCTAGGATAAACCCAGCTAGGGTATGCAAAGACAAATGCATCACCCCATTTATAGTGCAGTGGGAATGAGTAAGGGCACTAATCACTGTTTATTTCATTGAATCCCATGCTTGTGGTTGTACTAAAGAGGTTAGTCAACCAACCACTATTCTTAACAGAAACACTGTTATGGTTATTTAATATTCAGCCAAACTGTTCTCCCCTCACTTCAGCACAGGGAATATATGCTGAAAGCTGCCAGTCATTGTACCCCTACTGTGTGCCACACCCTCCCCATAGGACTTTACCTTCATTTTTTAATTTAAAGCTCCCAGTAGTCTTTTAGGTAGACTCAATGTGCTGTGATTGTCACAGATATATAAATGTTGGAACTGAGGCATATGGAAGTTAAATAACTTGCCCAGGATCACACAGCTAACATATGGAAGGGGAAGATCCAGTATTCAAATCCAGATCTGTTTGAGTTTCTGCCCCAATCCCAAAATGGCTGATAAATGTGAACAGTTTTCTTTTTATCCTATTTTTATCTTCGTCTGTATTTTTTCTTGCTAACTCTGGCCAGATCTACCTCGGACAGCGCGATTTCTTGCTAACTCTGAATCCAGTCCCTGTTCAACAAGAGGCAGAGTACTGCAAACTCAGGGTTTTCTTAAAAGTTATCTTTCTGTTTTCTGAGGACTAGCTGTTTGTTTTTGCTGTTGTTTTTTTTTTTATAAAATTTCTACCTAAGTCTACTTTAGGAAAATAATTATGCAGCTAATGCTCAGACGCTTGGTTTTAGGTTTGGAGGGCAGGCTAGGAAAAATATTGCACCAAAAAAAGCAGAATGAATATATGAATGTTGGACTTTCCCCTCATTTAAATGGATTTTCCCACCCCAATCTATATATTATTTTCTTCCTCCTCTCCATCACCTCCTTAAACCTGCATATGTTCTGCTTTTCACTCTAAAGTAGATACATATATCTTTATTCAATTAGAGTTAATATTGTTTATGTTTTTGTCATTTTATTTATTGGTATGTTTTGTTGTACTCTACTTTTCTACAGATAAATCTTTCCTCCCAGGTTTTTGCATGTGCTGCTTCTCAATAAACTCCTGGATCTAGAATAAATAGGGGGAACTCCAAGACCTCCTAATGGTTCTGCCCATTCTGAGCACCAGAAGTTTGACTGGAACATTCAGTTCATCCTAGTCTTTTTGAGACCTTTTAGAGAAAGTCTTTCAAAAGATATAACTTTTTAAAGGAAATTAAAGGAATACAGAGGCAGGTATATCAGATCTCTTTTAGGTTGTTGTTTTGTAGAATGTCAAGTTCCTTCATCTCAACTCTTTAGCTAATGTGCTTCTCATCTCTTATAAACACCCACCATTTAAACTAAAATTTTAAGAAAATCCTGGAAATGCAATCCTGGGAGATTTAACTCAATTAAAGCCATGCAAGTACAGAGGATGTTAATTCAGATATGTATGGCCTGCTACAATTGGAATCTTGGTTCCTCCATCATCATCATCATCATCATCATCATCATCATCATCATCATCATTTCTGTAGCCAATTTTAGTTACTTTCTCTGTATATATTGTGCTAATATAAATAAAATACTTCTAAAAATCATAATAATAAACTAGCACCAATTAATCCCATTTGTTTCTTGAGCAGATCTGTATGGATGTGTTTATGTGCAATTATTTATATAGTGCCCTTGGTTTAGGCCAAAATTCTGTACCCATGAAACAAGTTTATGAGTTAAAGACCCTTGCACAAATTAATTTAATTCAGAATTAGTTTTGGAATTGCACATTTTCTATTGGAACCTCATTTACTATTCACCATCCATTTGGTTTCATTCAAATACTCTTTGATTTTATCTAAATCCATTTAGATTTACCACTTTATCAAAGACAGGAACATTTTTTTGCCTTTAAAAAAAGTACCAAACAATTCTTTTAGGAAAACAACAGCAACAAAAACAAATGCTCGATTAGCTTGAGTATTATTGGCTACGTTGGGCTGTCATCACAGACAGCAATTGACCAAATAATTTTCCCATCAGTTATATCTCTGTATATGCATATCTTTTTATTCAAAGGCAACTTTTTAAGTTATGTAAATATTCTAATGTCCTTCTTCTTGGAAACTTTTTCCACTTTCTTGCCCCAGGGGTATGTTTTATGGTTGAGGTTAAATCCTGAGGAAATGGAGATTTTATTGAAAATATTGACTTAATTTAATCCACAACAGGAAGGGAGTGAGTGAGGGCAGAGTGAGTAGCACTTTTAAGCCTAAAATGAATGATTTTCTAATGGATCTTGTCAGATATTCCCTGGAACTGACATACAAAAAAATTCAGAAATCACAACAAATTTAAGAGGTTTATAAGAGAATAGAATTAAGAAACTTAAAGTACAGTATTAAATCCCAAAGTTTAATCTTTTCCTGTGGAAATTTTGTACTCCAACTATTGTTGTCCCTTGATACTCCACCCTCACCCTCTAGACAGATCAAAATCCTTGGATGCTCAAGTCCCTGATATAAAATGGTGTAGTATTTGCATATAACCTACATACATCCTCCATATACTTTAAATCATCTCTAGATTACTTATAATATCAACATAATGCCTACACATTACTTTATTCACATGGATTCAATGTAGTACTTGGCACAGGGCAAATTCAAGTTTTGTTTTTCAGAACTTTATAGATATTGTTTTTCCAAATATATTCAATCCACAGTTGGTTGAATACATGAACCCATGGATATGGAGGGCCAATTGTGCTTTACTGAGTAAAGGATTTATTCCTTTAGGTGCTACTATAAGTTTTATACTTTCATAGGCTTGAATTTGTAAAGCCATAAAGGCAGCATTTGGTCAGAAAACAACTGTGTCATGGAAGAGGAGTCTGAGTTGTAGGCATCACTTGGGCTTAGCTCCTGGCATATCCAGATGGCACAATTCCTGTGTCTCCATGTGAGCCCCCAGGTTTGGGACCCTCGTGGAAAATCTGTGCTGCTAAATGTTAAAGTCAGCCAGAGATTTACAAAGAGAGCTCCTTTGAAAGACTAGTTCAATTATTTATTAGCACTCTCAGAGTACAGTGTCAGCCAAGATAGTATTTGAAATTAATATACTATTTGATTAGACTGATGGATTGTTCCTACAGCTGAAGATTTTAACATTCATTAGCCATACTAACCAGTCATTAGTACTTCCTTTATCAGGAGGCAAAGAATAAACAGAAATTCTAATAAAAATTCATCACAGTGAATGTACTTCATATCTAAGTGACTGTGATGATTGCTGGTGTACTAGATTAACTGCTATAACATTGGCAGCAGGAAAGATTTCTGTTAGAAAATTTAAAAATATCCCTTAATTAATGTTTGCTTTGTAACTGGACTCTTTTAAATATAAGTAGACTGTACAGATAATCTCTTACATATCCAGTATAATAAAGTGCTAATGGGTATTTTATACTTGATGTGTTTGTGTGGTATCCTTTAACTATTAGTTTTAGGAAGAATTGGGGGTTTCTTAGGAAAGTTCTGCTAATACACTGCAGGTGAAGCTTTTCCCCCATTCCTGAGGAATAAAAGCATCATGGTCTGTTTTTCCACCAGACAGTTAAAATAATTCTGACTTTTCATGCAAATATTCTGACCTATGATACTGCGTGACACCTCTCTTTACCTAACATGTCATGAATCCTTCGTGATTTTAGTAGCAAATGGAAAGGAATGATGAGAAGGAGAGAATGAGGTTGGCAGAGGGATCCCATTATGAATCGACTCAAGGCCACTCTAGAGCAATTCTACATACATTGAGAATTAAAGCTGCCTCGTACTGACTGCCTTCTCATCACTTCGCAAGCATTAGTTCATTTAATACTCATGAAGATATTGAAAAATAGACAGTGTTATCCCCATTTTACAGGTGATTTCTGGGGCTCTTGCCCAAGTTCATGCAGCTGATAAGCAATAAAGTCAGCCCTTCAACTAGTCTGCTAGTTTTAGTGCCATGCACATCTGCCTGGCTACCCTGCGTAAGCATAAGCTGAACTTTAAAGTTCTGTTTGTGTTTCTGTCTGTAAGTGAGCCTGTCAAGGCCTGCAGTATATATATCACCTTTCTTGACTCTAGCATGCATTCAGACAGCTGGACAGCAAATAAGGATGGTGAAGGAATCTGGACAGAGGCCAGGAGCCCAGCCAGCTACTGTGTCCCAGAATGTGTCAAGTTCTACCTAAACAGGGGTAAAGCCAGGAAGTCCAAGGAAATATCAAGGGTCCCAAGTGGGCAGGCAGAGAGCAGCATAAGGGAATCCGGGCTATTTCATCCTTGGGAGTTAGGAAAGTCTTCAGAGAGTTAGTCTGGGGCTGGAGGTGGGCTTGAGGGGGAGGTTCCTGCCTGTAAGAAATAAGGGCAGGACTGACAGTAGTGATATAAGTTGATAAGGGTCAAAGTGAAATCTCTGTCATAGAGAGAGACTAGGGAAGAGAGGGACTGAGAGAACTGTCATTAAGGAACCTCCCTGGAGCACTCAGGGTCCAGGAAGCTACAGATGAGGAAACCAATAAACTGTTGCTCATCTTGAGTCTGGTTGACAACAGGGCCAAGATCTGAAGAGGCTGAGCCCTAAAAGGGAAGACAGAGGAAGGGGTTCACAGTCAAGATCATCTGGCCCATGGCAGCTACAACTCTATTCTGAGTCCTCAGGCAAAAGCTACTTCAACTGGAGAACCCAGGAATAGAGGCAAGAGGGAATTTGCCATGTGTGGCTACAGGTGGTATTCTACTATGGCCTCCGGAACTCAAAGAGTATCAGTGTGGATGTACCTTAAGAGATGTCATAGGGTTTACTCTTTTTACCTTCATTTACCTGGCAGTTTTATCTTCACCCAGTCCAAGATTTAAAATGTAGAGGAATCAATAGGAAATGGTTAATTCCATAAATTACAATTTGAGTGTAATAGTCTTACATTTTAATCTATGTTATTGCCTTCAGTGACAGATTGCTATTGATAGAAAAGCCTATTTCAATAATTTTTGGTTGTTATTGCAGAGAGGAATAGAGTTGATAATTGTGCTATCTTTCAAATCCATGCTTGGGGCAGTTTTCTTTCCTGACTCTTCCAAGGGATTTTGAATGGATAAAATTTCCATGCTTATTTTCCCTAATTATTCTTCTTTTTTCCCTTCTTCCAATGCAGGAGACTTTGAATGTGATTGATCCTGGCTTGATGGACCTAAATGGGATGACTGAGGATGCCCTGGAATGGGATGAAACGGATATAAGTAACAAGTTAATTAGTTTGAATGAAGAATCAAATGACCTTGATCATGAACCCCAGCCTGTCATGCCTTCCTTGAAACTCGAAGAGACAAGTAGTGAGGACCCTGGTTATGAAGAGGAGGCAGGTGACCATGGGGGATCTCGGTATGCCTCAAATATTACTGTCCCCTCCAGTCCACACATTTACCAAGTATACAGCCTCCACAATGTTGAACTCTATGAGGAAAACCACATGCCATTTCTGAAAAGCAATCCAAAGTTCACTGGCATGACACAGCCTAATGTTTTAACTAAGAGTCTCAGTAAAGACTCTTCATTTTCATCTACCAAATCTCTGCCAGATATTCTAGGGGGTTCCAATTTGGTGAAGCCCTGCTCATGCCATGGAGGAGACATGAGCCAGAATTCAGGCAGTGAGAGCGGAATCGTCAGTGAAGGAGACACGGAAACCACTACCAACTCTGAAATGTGCTTGCTCAATGCGGTAGATGGATCCCCAAGTAACCTTGAAACTGAACATCTGGACCCACAAATGGGAGATGCAGTTAACGTGTTAAAGCAAAAATTTAAAGATGAGGAAGAATGCATTAAGCTTCCAAATAGCTCTCAGTCATCCATTTCACCAGTGGGTTCTGTAAATGGAAAAGTTGGAGATTTAAACAGTGTTACCAAACATACCCCTGATTGTTTGGGAGAAGAATTACAAGGAAAACATGATGTGTTTACATTTTACGATTACTCATACCTCCAAGGCTCAAAACTCAAATTACCAATGATAATGAAACAGTCACAAAGTGAAAAAGCACATGTGGAGGATCCCCTGCTTCGTGGTTTTTATTTTGATAAAAAATCCTACAAATCTAAACATCAGGCTACAGAGTTACAACCAGATGCACCTCCCCATGAAAAGATTTTGGCAAGTGCATCCCATGAAATGGATCACACTTCATATAAAAGTGGCGATATAGAGAAGACATTAACTGGCATGCAGAATGCCAAACAGCTCTCCCTTATATCTCGTAGTTCATCTGTGGAGTCCCTTTCTCCAGGAGGTGATTTATTTGGATTGGGCATCTTTAAAAATGGCAGTGACAGCCTCCAGCGAAGCACTTCTTTAGAAAGTTGGTTGACATCCTATAAAAGCAATGAAGATCTTTTTAGCTGTCACAGCTCTGGGGACATAAGCGTGAGCAGTGGCTCAGTCGGTGAACTGAGTAAAAGAACATTAGATCTACTGAATCGTTTGGAGAATATCCAGAGCCCCTCAGAGCAAAAGATAAAGCGAAGTGTTTCTGATATCACTCTCCAAAGCGGTTCCCAAAAGATGTCCTTTACTGGCCAGATGTCATTGGACATAGCGTCTTCTATCAACGAAGACTCAGCAGCATCTCTCACAGAACTTAGCAGCAGTGATGAGCTCTCTCTTTGCTCAGAAGATATTGTGTTACACAAGAATAAGATCCCGGAATCGAATGCATCATTCAGGAAGCGCCTGACTCGCTCAGTGGCTGATGAAAGCGATGTCAATGTCAGCATGATTGTTAACGTCTCCTGTACCTCTGCTTGCACTGATGATGAAGATGACAGCGACCTCCTCTCCAGTTCTACACTCACCTTAACTGAAGAAGAGCTATGTATCAAAGATGATGATGATGACTCCAGTATTGCAACAGATGATGAAATTTATGAAGAATGCAACCTGATATCAGGGCTAGACTATATAAAGAATGAATTGCAGACCTGGATTAGGCCAAAATTGTCTTTGACAAGAGATAAGAAAAGGTGCAGTCTCAGTGAAGAGATAAAGGGCAGTAAGGATGTAAGTAGTAATGAGATGACCAATCCCTCTGATACCCTGAACATTGAGGCACTTCTAAATGGCTCCATAAAATGTCAATCTGAAAATAATGGAAATGGTAAGAATCCCTCCCATACCCGTGAGTTAGGAACAAAGGGTGAAAATAAGAAAAATATTTTCAAAGTTAATAAAGATCCATATGTGGCTGACATGGAAAATGGCAATATTGAAAGTATTCCAGAAAGGCAAAGGGACAAACTGAATGTCCCAAATCCTGGTTCAAATGTGAAAAAGATTTCAGAGAGTGAGCATTGTAAGTGTAAAGCATTTATGGATAGTTCAGATGATTCAAATACTGCTGAAAAGCAATTTGTTCCCCAAACTGTTCGGTATCTTCCAAAGAAATGTCCAAATTACCATCATTTTGAAAATCAAAGCACTGCTTCTACTCCCACTGAGAAGTCTTGCTCAGAACTGGCTTTAGAAACCAGGGTTAACAACAGACAAGACTCTGATGTACTGAAATCTTCATCTGATGATGTACCAAGTATGACTGAAAAATCTGCTGCTTGCTGCCTAGCACTTGAACAAAATGAAACAGAGGAAAATGCTTCTATCAGCGACAACACTTCCTGTTGCAACTGTGAGCCAGATGTTTTCCATCAAAAAGATGCTGAAGATTGCTCAGTACACAACTTTGTTAAGGAAATCATTGACATGGCTTCAACAGCCCTAAAAAGTAAATCTCAACCTGAAACCGAGGTGGCTGCTCCTACTTCATTAACTCAAATCAAGGAGAAAGTGTTGGAGCATTCTCACCGGCCCATCCAGCTGAGAAAAGGGGACTTTTATTCCTACTTATCTCTCTCATCTCATGACAGTGATTGTGGGGAGGTCACCAAGTACATAGAGGAGAAAAGCAACACTCCATTGCCACTAGACACTACCGACTCTGGCTTAGATGACAAGGAAGATATTGAATGCTTCTTTGAGGCCTGTGTTGAGGATGACTCTGATGGCGAGGAACCTTGTTTCTCTAGCACTCCTCCAGATGAATCTGCAGTTCCTGATGAAGGTGCAATACCACGGCTAGCAACAGCAAGTTCTTCTAAGTTCAGTGATACTTCTCCCTTAGCTGGTGATGCAGACATGGTGGCTCTTTCAAGTTCTCCCCCTCAGAAAGGAGCTGATGTCGGAAAGGAAGTGGATGGTTTACCCCAAACTTCCAATGGCTGTGCAGAAAACTCAGAGTTTGCTCCTTCAGGGCTGGGCAGTGAAAAGGAGAGTTCAGGAAAACCAGGTGAATTTGGAATGCCAGAAGAACATAATGCTCCTTCAGCCAAATCTAAAGTTCAAGACCTCTCCTTGAAATCAAATCAGCCAAAAGACAAGGCTGCATTACATCCCAGCCCCAAAACTTTAACCTGTGAAGAAAATCTTCTAAACCTTCATGAAGAACAACATAGAAATATGCATAGGTAGAATGTACCCCCCCAAGCATGAAAATCATCTCAATGAAAGGTACGTATAGTCCTCATGCCATATGTATGTTTGAGACATGAGTTTGAGTCAACAAAACCATGGTAGGAGAAAAGACTAGTCAGAATGACCTATCATGGCAGATACTTATGTGAATAAGACATTTAGGTAGAAGAAACACTCCCAACAATGAAAGTAACTGTGAAGCAACAGGAAAAAAAAAGCAGTGAAAATTGATATTCTTAGTGACATTATTATATCATTCTGGCAAGAAGAATACAAAATTTGAGCAAGTAGTCTAACAGTTTAAGGCCTAAAAGTCTATCATTGAGGGAGGAAAAACAGGTTACCCAAATTGCAGTTATACCCCATGATCAAAATGCATGCATAGCAACCACACTCCCCACTTTAGTTTCCTGCACACAGAGCTGCCCACCCCCTCGGTGCCTGGAGATGAACAATGATTAGGCTAAAGGTGGCAGCTCCTGATTTGGGCCTTGCTTTTATACTTCTGTCTAATGTAACTGTCATCACATTTGCTTCCCCAGTGGAAGGCTGTGCTGTCACAGCTCCTAATCATGGCCATGTCTAAAGATTCAAACAGGAGGGGAAAGTTGATATTAAAGAAGAGGCTCTTATTTATCCACACACAGATTGAGAACAGGCACAGAAAGCAAATGCAGAGAGCATACATGACAAGTTAATGGCATTTTGATAAAAACAGAATTTTTGAATTTTGCCTGAAGGTGACAGGCTGATTTCCATCAAATTTTTTAAGAAAGTCATTCCACTCTTCATAGTTAATAAGACAGCTATTGATTGATAATTCTGAGATGATGATACATCTCTAAAAGTGACACAAAGATTCTGTTATTTCCTATTTCTAAGCCCCAATGATGAATATGCTTTCTCAATCAAGTTTAAAGAAGAAAATTTGAGCTTTCAAATGTAAGAGTCGTATTTCACCAAAGTATGAGTTGCCTAATGCCATCTCCACCCCCATTCCCGAAGCTTAATGCTGTAACCTAAACTCGTGCTATAGGAAATGAATTACAGAAGCAATCTACCCTAATTTGTTAACTTATTCAAATAACAGTTATTATACTTAACTATGCTAAAGATTATCTTTTTTGTGGCAGATTGTTTATTTTTTGATGAGCCTAATTACTGATTTTCTAAAAGTAATTTACATTTATTACAAATACATCTTTTAAAATGTGACAGATAAATGTTGTTCCTATAATGTATTATGAAAAAAGTTACTATTTAAAAACACATTATTTAATTTGAAAGATGAATGGCAAACATCATTATTTTTTTTCCTGCAACACCTGTGCCCTAAGCTCATTAAAATGTGTGATTCTGTGTAGAGCTGCTAGAAATGGGGAATGTGGGGGGAATCTATACTATACATATACCCTAAAAATAAACTCAGTATGCAAAATTGAAGAGAGGCATCCTACTTACTAATATAGCTCAACTAATTTTCTGTGTTTCAGACTCTATTTACAATTGGCTACAAGTGAGAACAAAAGTAGGAAAGAGAGAAATGTATTTTCTGTGAAACGTGTCTACCCTATAATCATAGTCTCCATCAGTATGCAGTAAAAGTGACCATTAAGGGAGAGTAACTGCAATTCCATAAGCTGCTTCAAAACAAGTTCTATTAGAACTGATTGTACTGCTGGCTCTGCCAACCTCTGCAGAAGGGCTGGTAGAGCCTGGCTGATTTTGTTTTCTGAAAGGGGATAAAGGCTTGAAAGCAACACCACTCTGAGCATGACATCATGTGACTGTGACCCTCAAGTCACCAGTCATGCTGAGAAGCAGAGCTCTAGAAGCCCTGGCACTGGAGTAGCCTCTGAGATGCACTCCCCCTTTTCATCTTCTGGGAATTTCTTCCTTCTCCTACGTAGACATAGAATTGGAATGAAATGTAAATGAGGAGCAGCTCCATCTTTAGACTTGGAGGAAGCGAGTGTGCTGATAGATCTGTGTAACCCTCACATTTTACAAGCAAGGACAGTGTAAAGCCATCAGCCGGCCCACCTGCCAGGCCGCAGTATTTTTTGTTGAGCCCCAGTGATCCCTAGTCCTCTTTCTGGCAAAGGGAGAAGCAGCCAGATTTTACTTCTTCAGAACTCACATCGCCCCCAAGTGACTTGTTACAGGCCTAGAGCCATTTAAATAGCCATATTTACTGGTCCTCGTCAGTTTTTTTCAGTATCATGTGGACAAAACATCTGGATGCCTGAATTTTTCCCCAGTCATTAGCATTGGGTAACTGGATGTAAATATTCACATGTTGTTAAAGTGCTATCAACCAGAACAAGTTACTTAGTCTCAAAAAGTTGACATGCCTTCAGTACTTATTGTCAGGAATACATAGTAAAATTATTTGGTAAATATGAGGTTTCATGTCTATAAGAGCTTACTTGTTGTCCTCATTCTTTATACAAGGTTAAAAAAAGCAAAAGGAAAAGCTCTGCTTTTTAAAGCCATTTAGAAACCATCAGTTGGGATGCTCTTTTTATCTGGATGATAAAATTGACCAAATTTAATTTGCTGTTTTTTTTTTTTCAGAAATAAGTTTTCAGATGATGAAATGATTATAATACCATCCAGAAGAATAGAATAGCAGATACAGTCTGTAACAGTAACAAACATTTTTTTCAAAATTATTTGAAAAAGTATTTTATTTATTGTGTTCTAATTAAAAGCCCATTGAAACTGAGAAGTTTTAACATGATCTAACAGTATGCATTTGCAGTTATTTCCAGGAACACTGCTGTGCTTTTCACTGTTTTCATTTATGTGTCATGTTTCTATAAAAATAGAGAGGTCAGTTACAGCAAATCACATCAAAGGAAAGGTAACTGGATAGATCCAGATCTTTCTGCCTAATTTGGAGGAAGCACATAATGTATGTCTGGAGTGCCTCCTAGGACCTGCCTAAGAGATGTACTTTGCACTAATCTTTTTGCTATATTCTGACAGTTATTTCTTCATAATCCTCATCATAAGTCTCTGATCTTTGACGAATGGTTTAACCCTAAATTTCAGGCTGGATAAATCCTGTGATATAAAAATTTAAATCATCACATGCAGCCAGTGTGTACTTTTTTTTTTTCCTTTTGGTTTGCTCTGGTGGTCTGGGGTTTTGTTTTACTGTGTGTGTGTGTGTGTGTGTGTGTGTGTGTGTGTGTGTGTATGTTGAGGGTGAGGTGAGGCGCTGTATTTGCTTAAGGTGCTGCATATATTTCCTTTAGAATTTTTTAGCTTTATTGACTTTTCTACTTTATTGGTCTGTAAATGTGATAGTTGGTGGCCTGTAGATTTTAGATTTTAAGCAATTACTTGTATTTATGCATGCTCAAGTATACGCATATATAGTTTAAAATGCTGCTGCTCAGTTTATACAAACTGAGAAAGCTGGAAGAGCAAACATTTCTCATGTAGGCAACACAAATTCTCATTTTATTAACTGGATTGGCACTAAGTGCTTGATATTTTCCAAAGCTGGCCAAGGAATTTTAAGAAACTACCTTTGGTGACTGTGTATTAATTTTTCACTAGACAATAAAGGTATAATCTTATCAAATTTACCTTTAAAATCACTTTACTAAATCTAGGTTTTGCTGGATGTGTAAAGTATTTTCTAATTATCCAGCACTTCTGAATAACTAGCCCTGGCATACTAAATAACAAAGATTTTATTGGACATTACCACACACACACACACACACACACACACACACACACTCTAGATCTGTGCTCAGCCAATTTGGCCTACCCATTTTCAAGTGGCCCAAATTGAAAAAATTAATTATCCAGAGAGAATTTAAATGCCAGCATTTAGTAAGACCAGATTTGCCTCACCTAAGGATTCCCTACTCAGTGGCCAGATTTCAAATGAGTCATGTCCTCAACATTTGAACAATGTACCATGCTTTCCTGTGTTACTGCATTATTTTACTATACCAAATTTCATCCCATCTGCTCTTGTCTGTCTGTCTCCTCCTGTTCTTTATCTAACTTGCTTTCTGTCCCCAACTTCCAGTGACTCCAGCCAAACCACTTTTTGTTAAAAATTTTTCTGGCTCTTAAACAAGTTGTAAGATTGTAGAAAAAGAAAGAGCAAGACAGAGTATGAGAACATTTGTTCTAGAAAGGCAGTAAAACAACTTGATATCAGATACCAGAATGCAGTTTAAACTGAGACAAGCAAAAAACCCTGCTTTCTTTGAGAGCAGATCAGAGGGCCTACAGTAATAGCATTCTGCATTGCCTAAACGTGGAATTTAGGTGTTCCCCACATTTGACCAGTTGCTTTTAGCCATTTAGGAATAGGCAGAACATACTGAGTTTGGAACAAATTTGTATCTGAGCCATCAGACGTACAAAAATAATTGAATCAATTTCATTTCCACAATGCTTAAATGAAATTGTACCTTAAATGAAATGCATTAGTATTTGAGCTAGAGGCCCCAGTTATATATGTCCTTTCATAGACAAGGGGCTGAAACATTTAGGATAATCACAATGTTATGAATATTTCACCACTATATAATAGTGGAATTGTTCAATTTTACACATAAAATCACTGAAGGAGGGGTTAAACCTGAGAGCCCAGGTTCCTATTCATAGAATCATTGTAAATGCTTTGCTGCATCACTTGGTATCAGCAGCCTCACATTTTCATATTGTTTTGAAGCTATCTGGATATTCAAAACTGAGTTCACAGGCAAAAAAGTGGATGAGATCCAGAGAAAAGGTCAAACGATAATTTTTCTTGTTTTCTTTGAAACCATGTCTTTTAAAAAAAATCAATGTATTTTTCACACCTACACTGAAACATTTTTTGTCAGTAATGTGAACTTTGGGCTATTAAAATCACTATTTATATTTTATATATGTATGTATCCTTTTATTTGAGACCAATAGCAGCTAGCCCCAAAATGGCAGCCTTCAAGTGTTCCTCAAAGAGTTTGGTTTTGCAAATGAAAAAGACCTTTTTGAAACCTTTTCTTGTCACTTTTTTGTTTCTTGCAGATAAGCCTGGCTGCAACTCAGGGGTGGCCTCATCTTCCCACCCTGGGCTGGTCTCTGGTTCTATCATGTTGTCACTGCCGGTTGTGACATTGACTTCTCCCGAGATGAATCTTCCTTCCAAATGCCATTTCTCCACATGAACCTTGTGATCTGGATGTGTACACTGGTTCTCTCTAGGTGATTGTCTTTGAAGTTCAGCGAAGCTGCTTGTTCTCCCCTGGATTCCTGTCCCAAGCTACCTCTACCAACCCTCCCTCTCCAGCCAGACTTTTCTGTTTTTCTCCTCCCCTCCCTGTCTGCTCTTTAAAGTTCTGCAGTTCACCAATTGATGGTCCATTAAATTTGCCTGTCTGGAATGACCCCCTGCCAGTACTTGACCAATTTCATGTTTCAGTCTGGATTTTTTTATGGTATAATGCCTATGTTTATTGAAAGAGTTTTACCTAAAAACCCAACATTTGATTTGATTACAGCATAGTGAAGAAACACTGGTCCTTCTTTCAAAATTAAGCAACTTTTAGAAGTGCCATTTTATTTATTTCATTTAAAAAATAATAATCTATGCAGCACTTCAAGAAACAGCTATATGGTGTTGTATATTATAAACTGGTGACATTCTATTAAATGATGTATAACATTTTCATTTTTTATGCTTCTTGAGGTGGTAATGAGAAAAAAGTTTTTTAAAAAAAGTGTGCCTTGCTGTATTTCTTATACCATTTATTAAAAAGCTGCTTTCATGGTAAAATTATGTTGGTTTGAAAGGAGGAAATAGCAAGGTTAAGATGTGTGAATAATTTCTGTATATATGTATAACCAAGTACAAACACTGATGTATAATGACAGTATAAAATGCTTTCATGTTTGTGATGTCTAGTGATGTGGAAAATATAAGCCTTAAATCCATTAGATTGCATGGTAATTAAAATTGGCATAATAAACACAGATTGTTGGGGGAAAAGGAAAATTAGTGATCTCTTCTACCTGTGTTCCTTACCAAATTGTTGCATTTGGTTCTGAAAAAAATATAGCATGTTGCAGCTTCCCAAATATCTATATTGCTTAGGAGGCTTAAATTTACTAAAACTAGAGATTAGACATGAAGACTTTACAGTTTTCAAAATCTTTCTGGTCACCATAAAGATCTTGGAACAGCAAATGATTCAAGACTAGTTCCCCTAAGCCAATAAAGATTTAGATTAGATTTTTAAATTTCTGCTTATTAATGGTTTGGTGTTGGATTTCAGGATACGTTGTATGTCTTAATTTATTTTAGATAATTCTTTTGGATGAGTTTGATAGAAAGATGGTAGAAAAGTTTAGAAAATTTGACTACTATTTATAGATTTCAGGTATATTTATTTTGTGTAAAAGAAATTAGCAAAGAAATATTCCATTTAGTTTTTACTGACTCTTGTTAAATGCCGTTTTTAATTTATATCGTTAACACCTACTAAAGTGCCTGACACATAGTAGGTATTCAGTACAAATTCGCTGAATTGAAGTATTGAATTAGGTACTATGGATGACATCTATCCTTTCATTTTGGGAAACCTACACTAAAACATGCACACAACTAGAAAAAGGTATAATGCAGTACACAATCACATATAATATATGATCAATTTGTATCAGATTTCAAAAAGGGAAAGAAAGTTGTGGGTTTGTGTAGTCACAGGAATGACAATCATTCATTGAACAGATAGTGCAGAAACACTTTGTATCTGCAAGGCACTATTCTAGATTCAGAGGATGCAATAATTAACAAATAGACAAAGGCCCTGCCCTCAGGGGGCTTACCTACCTTAGGGACAAAGTGAACACACAAATGACATGCAGTCCTTGGTGCAGAAGACTTCTAGAGGTGAGGAAGAGAGTGGATTTGGTGAAAGAGGCATAAAAGGAGAAGCAGCAGTGAGGGACAAGGAGAAAGAAAAAGGGTTAGGTGAGAGCAGAAAGTTAGACAATAGAATATTTGTGAAGCTTTATTGCAGGGATAATAGGAGAAAAGGTAAATTGTGAGGACTTAATGAGGGTCTTTTAAAAAGTTAAGTTGAAGCTTTTGTGTGTAACATGGTAAGTAGTAAGGACACTTTGTAGAGTCTTTGTTTTGCACCTGATTATATTTATCATTAGGACCACACCAAGAACATTCAAACAATGTTTATCTATAATTCTATCACTTTAATATGTATTTTTAGGCCCCTTCTAATCTCCATACATATTTTTAAATGGATGAATCATTCTAGGATTTTTAGTATGTAGTAATTTGTTCAAAAGGGGTTTTAGGTAGACATCTAGTTGCAGTGTTCAATAGGATTACAGGGGGAAGATTTTATAGATAATTGTCTAGTTAGGAGGCAGCTGGAAAAAATAAGCTAGGTTATGATGATGACAAAGTACACAGGGATAGTGGCCCAGGATTTAGAGAAAGGACAAATTCTAGAGTCTTTGAAATACCTAAGAGCATTCTAGACCTCTGTTGGGATATGGTATTATTTTACGTGCTGAGACTATCTAAATTTTTCTTGGGTAGTAACTAATGTGAAGTCGGCATCTATTGGTAAAACAGTCAAAGAACAAACTGACAATGTTCTATTTATTGTTTTATGCTCATGGAAGACCTTGAAGTATTGAAATTATTTATTATCTGCTTAGTATTAACACCAAATTTGTAGAATGACTTTCAGGCTTATTGAACAATGCCTTTTCAGGCTGGAAGAGATAGAATAGCCTCAATCTCTCACCCTATGTAGGTGCTACCTCCCCAATTACCCTTAAAAAACTCTTGTCTACACACTTCTAGTGACAGTGGTTCATTATCTGTTAAGACAAACCATTCCACTGTTGGGCAGGTCTCTCTGTTAGAAAGTTTTTTCTTAAGTTGATAAAATCTGCATATTCCCCCCCTACCCTACCCTCACCTATAATTTTGGTCACTGGTCCTAGTTCTGTCTTACGGAGCAGCTCAGAGTGTTTCTACTTCCTCTTTCTCATGGCAACCCTGATGGTGATTGAAGCCAGTTTCTCATCCACTCCCAACCACTATTTGCTCAACTTCCCTTCCTGTGTTATGATTTTCAGATCCATTTCAACCTGAGTGAATGTTAACAGACAGAATTCTTGCAATTGAGGAACTGTCTTCATCAACATACTTGTAGAAAAGTATCTGAACATTTAAGTGCTAAGTTTTCTCTAAGAATATATTCAAGATATATGTTTATTCTATTATTGTAAGTTTCAATAAATAAATAAATAATCCACCACTTCATTCAGTGGCCCAGTTCAGTGCCGAAGTCATCTTGAATCTTTTCCTTATATCAAATCCAAACTTAACCTGTTTCCATATAACGGAGGGAACTGCCTTCATTTATTTATTTGTTTATTCATTTATTCGTTCAGTCATTCAACACACATATGGCTACCTGTGTGAGGCACTATCTTTGGCATTAGATATACAAAGGCAACTAAAACATGGTCTCTGCCTGCAAAGGGTTTACAGTTTTTCTTCTGAAAGTGCCTTTCATGTCCTTGAACAGAGTGATTGTGACTTTTCTCCAAATTAAATGATGACCCTATTTACTTCGTTTCTTATCTAGTTTCTCTACATTTTTGAAAATCTAATGAGCAAAATAGTATGCAAAATGATCTGACTGCTATAAGAAGTAAAGACATTTTAATTATACGAAAAAAGGATTTTTCAGATTTCTGGTTACTTAATAAATATGCATCTTATACCACAACAGAACAATCTAAATTTAGTAGTTTTGAGAACCTAAGTTTTATTACTTTGTTGTTTTTGGTTCATTCAGCTTAGATTTTACTGTTCTATAATTCCTGGGAAAAAACTAGATGAAAATATCAAAACAGAGTGAAATGACCCAGCTATTTCTTACAAGTCAAATTGTTTTATTTTCTAAATGAAGTTGGAATTATTTTAGAATTTTAAAGAATAACTGGGTTTTCAAATATATAATTCTTATATTTTAAGTATAACTGGAACCAAACTAAATTTACAGATATACCTCTTTTTTGCTACATAATTCCTTTTCAAATTTTTATTTTGAAACATTTCAGACCTATATAAAAGTTAAAAGAGTAAAACAATGACATTTGATACTCGTCACTTAGATTCATTTATTGTTACTATTTTGCCACATTTACTTCATCTTTTTCTACTCATTTTCTGTGTGATTAAATCATTTGAAATTAAATTGTAGGGCATAACACTTCATCTGTAAATACTTCAGTGTATATCACCTGAGAACAAGGGCATTCTTCTGTAAGTCTACAATGCCATCTTCACACTCAAAAAATGTAACATTGATACAATAATATTATCTGAAAGTTCATATTCAAATTTCTCTGAATGCCCAAATAATGTCCTATTACAGTTGTTTCTGTTTTAATCCAACATCCAAACAAAGATCACATACTGCTTTCAGTTTCCATGTCTTTTTTTTATCTTGAACAGTTTCCCTGTGCCTGCATTCTCTTTCTTTGGTCTTGCATAATATTGACAGTTCTGAAGAGTTCAGGCCAGTTTTACAGAATGATCCACAATCTGGATGGATCCAGTTGTTTTGTCATTAAACTCAGGGTAAACTTTTTTGTCAAGTAAAGTACATAGGTGGCTTTGTATTCAACAGTCAGTCTTTAATGAAGAATGAATTAATCACTGACATTCTTGATGTGTCTTAAAGTTCACAACTTACTCTAACAGCTCATGCTTCATTAGACGTAAGTCTGGGGTCAGCAAACTATGGCCCATGAGCCAAATTCATCCCACGACCTATTTTTGTTTGACCTGTAAGCTTAGAGTGATTTTTACATTTTTAAGTGGTAGAAAAAAGTCAAAAGAACACTTAATGACGTGTGAAAATTATATGAAATTGAAATTCTGGTGTTCATTAATAAAGTTTTATTGGAACACGGCCACACACATTTGTTTACATATTGTCTATAGCTGCCTTTACACTATAACTACAGAGTTATGTAGTTGTGACAAAAACCATATGACCTGAAAAGTCTAAAATATTTATTATCTGGCCCATTACAGGAAAAGTTTTCTGATCCCTGGTCTATGATATTCTAAATTCTGGCACGTTTTCTTAAAGATAGATTTCCATTTGCAAAGTAAATGTAACATATAAACACTTACAATAGTTATTTTTTTACTTTCTGGATTTTATTGCATTCTCAACTTTTTTCATATTAGAAAAAGTGTGCTTTGTTTCATAAACTTAAAGATTGTTCCACATCCACTGTTTAAGGATTTATATTTAGTTCACTAACTCTTACTTCCTGGCTTTGATTGATTTAGTGGGTTAGTCAATTACAGACTAAATAATTAGTTCAATCAAAGCCATCAAAAAAATTGACACAGCTTAAACTCACTTCAGTGTACCAATAAACTGGAATTCTTTTTTTAAATGTTTTTCTAAAGTAGTCTGAGAAATTAAATCCAGGCCAATTCACAGATTTTTTTCAAATTTATTTTACAACCCAAACAAAGGTAGAGTCATGATCAAAAGGCCATATTTCATGACTACTGCTCATAAATAAAAATCTGAATTTACCAAGGAAATAAGTATTCACCACAGACCTTGTTGTGGCCACAGGTGGACACTCTGATGGAATAAAAGATGTTCAAAACGCACAGTCCGATTTTGCTTTTTTTCCCCTAATTCACCTTTGGCAGCACTGCCACATGCCTAGGAAGGGAACACTCAAGGAAGCCTTTTAGCCACTTCTTTAAAAGCAATCACATATCTTCCATATAGCAATGGCCTTTTAATTCAAGACTTGCCACATATTTGCATTTCTGGAGTAAAATAATAAAATGATGTGTGGGGGTCATAAGATTTCTCTGGCAAAGGCACTTTGGCCAATGCCTTAAGACCATTCCAACACTTGATTAATGGGCTCTCATGAAACAGAAATTATGCAGGGCTTATTTGTCCTTGCGTTTTAAGGTAAATCAGCGCTTACATAAAGCAACTTTTCTCAGTCTCTTTTTTGTTGCAACACATGGAACTTGGAAGGTATTTGCATGTGTGAGACTGTCTTTGTCTTTTCAGGCTGCTATAACAAAATGCCTTAAACTGTGTAATTTTTGAGGAACAGAATTTACTGCTCAAAGTTCTGGGACCTGGGAATTCCAAGATCAAAGCTCCAGCAGATTCAGTGTCTGATGAGGGCTCCCTCTCTGCTTCATCGATGGCGACTCCTTGCATGGTGTCCTCCCATGGTGGAAGGGGCCATGAACAGGCCCCCTTGGGCATCTTTTGTAAGGGAACTAATTCCATTCATGAGGACTCTGCCTTCACAACTTAATCACCTCCCAAAGGCCCCACCTCTTAATACTATCACATTGGGAATTAGGTTTCCACATATGAATTTTGGGGGACCCACAAACATTCAGACCATAGCAGAGATACTTCCAGGCTTTTGCCAAACATTAGTAAAGAAATTCCAGTGCAGGGAACACTCTGTCCCCTTCTCTTCTACTCAAACAGTGTCTCAGTGTAGCTGATGATTGGTGTGACATCACTCTAAGGTTAACTCTGAAGCCAATCATCTAACTGGTACTTAAACAAAAAAGTACTCCTAAGTTTTGGTACTCTATTATTGGTTATAACCCCCCAGAGACATCATGTTGAAGAACCTCTTACACTGAGGCTTACACCCTTTTGCTTCAAATGAGGTGCCCTGAGACCTGGGAAAAGTCTCCCAAAGAACAAGATAATCAACACTGCCGTGCATGTATGTACAACCCCAGATAATGCACAATCATGAAGAATTTGAGCTTTCTGGTAAGTATGTTCTGTACTAGTATAAAAGCAGAGTCATAGAATAATGGAACAGAATAGAGAACCCAGAAATAAATCATATAGCTATGACCAACTGATCTTTGACAAAGCAGATAACATACACTGGGGAAAGGAAGGCCTTTCAATAAATGGTCCTGGGAAAATTGGATAGCCACATGTAGAAGAATGAAACAGGACTTCTCTCACTATATACAAAAATTAATTCAAGATGGATAAAAGACTTAAATGTAAGCCATGAAACCACTAAAATTCTAGAAGAAAACATAGGAAAAACTCTTCTAGACATCAGCCTAGGCAAAGAATTTATGACTAAGACCCCAAAAGAAAATACAGCAACAACAAAAACAAGTATATGAGCCTTAATTAAATTAAAAAGCACAGCAAAGGAAATAATCAACAAAATGAATAGACAACCTACAGAATGGGAGAAAATATTCTCAAACTATACATCTGGCAAAGGACTAATATCCAGAATCTACAAAGAATTGAAACAAATCAGCAAGAAAAAAGCAACCCATTAAAAAGTGAGCAAAAGACATTAATAGAATTGTTTCAAAAGAAGATAGACAAATGGCCAACAAACATGAAAAAATGCTCAGCATCACTAATCACTAGGAAAATGGAAATTAAAACTACAATGAGTTATCACCTTACTCCTATTAGAATGGACATTATTAAAAAGTCACAAAACAATAGATGTTGGCATGAATGCAGAGAGAAAGGAATGCTTGTACACTGTTGGTGGGACTGCAAATTAGTACAACCTCTATAGAAAACAGTATGGAGGTTCCTCAAAGAAATAATTTAGACCTACCATTTGATCCAGCAATCCTGCTGCTGGGTATCTACCCAAAGGAAAAGAAGTCATTTTAATAAAAAGGTACTTGCACTCAAATGTTTATTGTAGCATAATTCACAATTGCAAATATGTGGAATCAACATTAATTCATGAATGGATAAAGAAAATGTGGTGTGTGTATACACACACACACCATGGAGTACTACTCAGCCGTAAATAGGAATTAAATAATGTCTTTTGCAGCAACTTGGATGAAACTGGAGAAAACCAAACACCATATGTTCTCACTAACAAGTGGGAGCTAAACAATGGGTACACATGGGCACAAAGAGATGTAAATGAAATTGGAAACTGGGAAGGGTGAAGGGGGGGGGGTGAGGGATAAAAACTTACCTATTGGGTACAATGAACACTATTCTGGTGATGGGCACAACAAAAGCCCTGACTTAAGCATTATGTGAGGTATCCATGTAACAAAAACATTTGTACCTCCTTAATGTTTTGAAACTTAAAGTGAATTCAAAAAACAAAGTGTAAAATGCAACAGAACTTGGCCTGAAATTTACATTGGAAAAATGGTCAGTCTTGATGATGTGGCCCAGGTAGCTTCACCCACTGTTAACTACAGAGTCATACAATAATGAAACATCAAGATTTTCCAAATGTACACAAAGCCTATTGGGTCTGTGCCTTATAGCTGCCATGTTTGTCAACTTTATAGACTATACCATTGCTCTTTCTCCCTTCTTACTCATTTTATGTGGTGAAATCTGACTAGTGTCACCAGAAGTAAATTTGGTATTTTTCCCACACCATGAAGATATATAATAATGGATTTTAATTTAATGTTAATATATACATGATTTAATAAGAAACAATGCTAAAATGGTTAAAATATTTCTTTGTCCTTACACCTTACCTGCCAATAAAAAAAAAAATCCCAATTCTGTAAACAAATGGGCCATTACAAACATAAAACAAATATTATTCAGCAAAATTTATTCAAGGACTTAAAATGATTGAAGGCATTAGGAACATAAAAATGCATAAGATCTTCTTTTAAATCCCAATATTCCCTAACCACTGGTTTATAAAAAATACTCTAAGGTTTATAGAATTAGTCTGGTTCTAATTAGTTGATCAAGTTACTTACACTAAGTCAGCAATTCCAACCAAATAATTCCTTTTGTGTGTGTTTGCTTGCTTACAAATATGTTTCATTCATTTTAAAGTGTCTTTTTATATAGAAAGCCAAATTGCTGAAATTTATATTGTCATTAAGATTGTGTGAAAACCAAATCAGTCTTCATATTTGTGCTCTCATCCCTGCCAATCTCAATGACTAATGGTGTTTATGGCAAAGTTTTGTAAGTGAAAACTCCTTAACTTTTCAGAAAACAATTCTACTTTTACATATACACTGTTTGCCTCTTTTCTAAATACTTCTATCCATGTACTAAGTTCCGAATATTCTCTTCTAATTTACCAATGATGTCTTTCCATGCAAACTATATTTAAAAATACTTTTTAGAAGGTAAAATTACTAATCATTTACAGGTTAAGGCATTTTCTATGGGAGTGAAATAATGCTTTAATGGGTAAATTTTAAAAAAAGATAAAACAGATTTTGACTGATTCAAAATGATTGAACAACAGATTATTTTTACCAACCTAAGGGTCTGGTTATTTAACTCATATGTGACTTCTTGGCAACTCAAACATTTTTAAACAAAACTTAATCTTTGAAACTCAGCATTGCCATATGGTTACCAATTATTGTTTATTATCAGAGATGAGTAAGTTATGGGAAATCAGGCTAAATAAGTAAACATACTCTGGATATTGTTTAAAATCAATCTAACAATAATGAAATAAATCATTATCACTTGAGTGCTTACTATACGCCAGGTACTGTGCTAAGCACTCTATGGACTCAATTTAATCCTCACAATACTATATGATTGGTGATACCCATTCTATATAAGGAAATTGTGGACTAGAGAGGTAGTTTTTCTTTCCCTTTCATAAAAACAGAGTATGGAGGTACAAAAAGCTGGTTTCTTAAAGGATATTTGCCATCTATAAAATAAGGATTTACAGTAGACCTCCTTTATCCATGGTTTCATTTCCTGCAGTTTGTTACCCCCCCCCCAGTCAACTGTGGTCCAAAAATATTAAATGGAAAATTTCAGACATAAGCAATTCATAAGTTTTATATTTCATGCCCTTCTGCATAGCATGATGAAATCTCACACCACTCTTAGTAGCACGATGAAATCTTGGAAGCACCATTCTGCCCTGGCCAGCAGGGAAGTGAATCCTCCCTTGATCCAACATCATCAGGCTGCAAATGCCACCTGCCCACTAGCCTACTCGTCACTTAGCAGTCTTCTGGGCTATCAGATCCACTTTGGCAATACTGCAGTGCTTTTGTTCAAGTTACCCTTATTTTACTCAATAATGTCCCCAAAGCACAAGAGTAGTCATGCTGGCAATTTGTATATGCCAAAAAGCAGCTCTAAAGTGCTTCTTTTATAAGTACCTGAATTTGGTTTGTTAGGATTTTGTTGAGAATTTTTGCATCTATATTCATAAGGAATATTGGTCTGTAGTTTTCTCTTTGTGTTGCATCCTTTCCTGGTTTTGGTATCAGGGTGATGTTGGCTTCATAAAATGTGTTGGAGAAGATTCCTTCCTTCTCAACGTTCTTCTTTGTAGGTCTGGTAAAGTTCGGATATGAAACCATCTGGTCTGGGACTTTTCTTTTTAGAAAGGTTTTTTTTATTGCTGCTTCAATTCTGGTACTTGATACTGGTCTGTTCAGGAATGCCTAAGGAGGCTGTGTGTTTCTAAGTATTTGTCCATTTTCTCCACATTTTCAGGTTTATATGCATAGAGGTTTTTATAGTATTCATAGATGATATTTTGTATTTCTGTGGTATCAGTTGTAATTTCTCCTCTTTCATTCCTAATTGAGCTTATTAGAGTCCTTTCATTTCTGCTTCTCATTAATCTAGCAAAAGCCTTGTCAGTTTTGTTTATTTTTTCAAATAACCAACTTTTTGTTTTATTAATCTTCCATATAGTTTTTTTGTTATCAGTTTCATTTAGTTCTACTCTAATCTTTGTTATTTCTTTTCTTCTGCTGGGTTTGGGGTTGGTTTGCTCATTCTTTTCCAGTTCTTTGAGAGGATCCATTAGATTGTAGATTTGTGATCTTTCTGTCTGTTGGATGTAGGCATTAATGGATATAAATTTTCCTCTCAGGACTGCTTTAGCTATGTCCCACAGATTTTGATAACCTGTGTGTCCTTTATCATTTAGTTTAAAGAATCTTTTGATTTCCATCTTAATTTCCTCTTAATGTAATAATCATTCAGCAGGTTATTTACTTTCCGTGACTTTGTGTAGAGATGAGAGACAGAGCAATGGCCAACAAACATGAAAAAAATGCTCAACATCGCTAATCATTAGGGAAATGCAAATCAAAACCACAATGAGATGTCACTTAACTCCAGTGAGAATGGCTTTTATAAAAAGTCCCAAAACAATAAACATTGGCAGGATTGCAGAGAGACAGGAACACTCATACACTGCTGGTGAAACTGCAAACTAGTACAACCTCTGTGGAAAATAATACAGAGATACCTCAAAGAGCTAAAAGTAGAACTACCACTTTATCCAGCAGTCCCATTACTGAGCATCTATCCAAAGGGGAAAAAAAAGACATTCTATAAAAAAGTCATCTGCACTAGAATGTTTGTAGCAGCACAATTCACAATTGCAAATATGTGGAAATAACACAAGTGCCCATCAATACATGAGTGGATTAATAAAACATGGTATATGTATACCATGATGTTCTACTCAGCCACAAAAAACAATGGTGATCTAGCGCCTCTTATATTATCCTGGATAGAGCTGGAGCCTATTCTACTAAATGAAGTATCACAAGAATGGAAAAACAAGCATCACATGTACTCACCATCAAATTGGTATAAACTGACCAACTCTTATGTGCACATATAGTAGTGACATTCATCAGGTGTTGGGCAGGTGGGAGGGGGAGGAGGGGATGGGTATATTCACACCTAATGGGTGTGGTGCTCACTGTCTAGGAGATGGACACACTTGAAGCTCTGACCCGGGTGGGGCAAGGGCAATATAGGTAACCTAAACATTTGTCATTTGTACCCCTGTATTATGCTGAAATAAAAACTAACTAAATAAAGTGCTTCCTTTAAGTGAAGATGTGAAAGTTATCAACTTAAGGAAAGAAAACAAATCGAATACTGAAGTTGCTACAATCTACGGTAAGAACAAATTTTCTATCCATGAAATTGTGAAGAAGGAAAAAGAAATTCATGCTTGTTTTGCTGTGGCAAACATCTGTCACCACAGTGCCTAATAACTTTTATTACAGTATAGTGTAATAAGTTTTCCATTTTATTATTAGTTATTGTTAATATCGTAATGTACTTAATTTATAAATTAAACTTTATCTCGGGGCATGTATGTATAGGAAAAACAGTATATATAGAGTTTGGTACTATGTGACCCCCCCAGGCATCCACTGTGGGTCTTGGAACTTATCCTTCACAAATAAGGGGAAACTCCCATATTGTACAGTGTTCACTTAACATCCACATATGTGTTGCTAAATTTCCTGCCTGTATTTAATACACAGTGAAAATATAATTCATGCTAAAACTGAAGAAAAGACTTTCATGTTAAAAAGTATTTCTTATAAAAATTCTATAGGATGAAATGATAGCTAAATTAGCACTTGAAAAAGGCCAAAGAAAATTATATACTGTATATAATTATGCCTCATTATGACCTCTGCACATTTTCCAGAAAAGTTAGACATTAAAAACACACACAACAGGAACACCTTAAAGGTCAGAGCCTGATGAAAGGAAAATGCAATAGTAATTATGAAGGATGAGATTAAGGTTCCAGTAGGAACATACATTTTTGTCATTACATTTTGCTTAAGAAATACTTTAAAATATGCAATTTCCTATCTTTGTATTTGTTTGATATCTGAAAGAGGTAGTGGAGAGTTACAATTAAGTATAAGTATAAATTAAATTTCAATTTAATGAAATAAACATGTGGGCTTTGCTATGATTCCTAGCACCCTTTAGGTGATTTTCTTCACATGGGTCTTTCTTCCCAAAGGTATTCTAGCTTTAAATGTAAATACTGAAGTCTTCAGTCACCAAAAAATTTATCTCAAAATTTCCATTATATTTAGGAAATATTTCTCTAAGATAGCAGAGTTCATGCATCATGTTTGTTGGACTCTCACCACTGGCAACAGACCTACTATAAACATTGAAAATAACAACAAATGACAACTGTTCTTTAATTTTTTATTTGAAAATAATTTCAGATTTATAAAATATCACAAAAATAAAAATAGTACACTCTGCATTTACCTATTGTCACTATTTTACCCCATTTGCTTTATTATTTACTATCTCAGTTTATCTTTCTATCTATCCATCTGGTTTTTATTTGTCTGAACCACTTGGAGCTAAGTTGCATCCATCGTGGCCATTTACTCCTAAATACTTCATTGTATCTTCCCTAATAGGGATGTAGCTGTATTCTATACCATAGTATAGTTACGGTTGTAAATTTCCACCGATGCAATATTTTTATCTAATCTACCTTTCACATTTCAATTTTGTCAGTTTTCCTAGTAATATCCTTTATAGAGAACTTTCCCCCCTTCAGTACATGATTTAAGTATTGAATTTAGGTGTTGTATTTCTTTAGCCTTCTTTAATTCACAAACATTTCCCCAGCTTATCTTTGTCTTTTTATGACATTGACAATTTTGAAGAATAGACCTCCCTTTTTTTTTTACTACATTATTCCTCAGTTGTTTGTCTGATCTTTCCTCATAATTAGATTGAAATTATGCATTCTCAGTATAGGTGATAGTTTTTTCTTCTCAGGGTATCATTATCTGGAGAAACACATCTACCCTCTGTGACTAATGTTAATTTTGATCATTTTGTGGAGAAACACTTTATTTTTAGTTATTTATTTTATTTTATCTTATTTTTTTAGAGACAGAGTATTACTCTGTTGCCTAGGCTGGAATTCAGTGGTCCAATCATAGCTCAATGGAGCCTCAAACTCCTGGGGTGAAGCAATCCTCCCACCTCAGCCTCCCAAAGTGCTGGTATTATAGGTGTAAGCCACCACACCTGGCTGAGAAACACTTTAAAACTGTGGTCCCCAACCCCCAGTTCGCGGCTCAGTACTGGTCCCTGTCCTGTTAGGAAATGGACCACTATCACTGCCTGATCTCTGCATCCCCCCATCCTACAACACCCCACCCATATCCTCAGTCCATGGAAAAATTGTCTTCCGTGAAACCAGTCCCTGGTGCCAAAAAGGTTGGGGGCCGCTGCTTTAAAAGCATGCAAATACCCTACCCCTCTTCAAATTTTCTCCTATATTTAGCATCCATTGATAATTCCTATTTAATTAATCCTTACTAAATGGTTGCAAAATTATGATTTTCCAAGTCTAACATTCTGTCCACACTTACCAGTTTGCCCTTGGTACTCCACAGCAAGATCCTTCCCTTCACCCCATATTTATTTATTTATCATAGACATGAACTCATGAATTCCTTTTCCCCCCAATTATTTATAATTTATTACTCTCCTTAAATTTTTTTGGTGCTCAAATTGTCCCAGATTTGTCCAGTGAGAGCCTCTTCAATTTGACTCATATCATTGTGATATCTTTTCAGCAATTCCTTACTTTCTGGTATAACAAAGTGTTGCAGTTTTATCTTGTACCTATGTGTTCCAACTACCTTGGTTCTTTTTAGTAGGAAATAGCGTTAGAGACTGAGATTTGAGTGCTAGGTGTGGTTATTGCTACTAGGTTATCTTTGTTTCTTGACCTTTTCAGCCAATAGAGCTAGGAAATACATGAATGTCTATACACATTAATGTATACATACATAAGATTATATATGCAAAAAGGCATATTCACACACACACATGTGCACACACACACACATACTTATTTCAAAAATTAGGAGTTCACAACAGTACCTCCAAGTTTAGCCCATTTCTGCAGGAGTCTTTCTTGACTTCCCTGATTCTATATTTGTATTTCCTTTCTTCCACTGTGAGAACCTGGATACCAACATCACACATTTACTCACGTGCAATAATATAGTACATTTAAAACAGTGTTAGAATTGCTTCAGAACCATTCTAATAAACAAACCCATTTAACAGAGTTCACAATTCATTTGCAATTCCCCCATCACCCACCGTCCCCTTCCCACATACCCCGCCCTGTTCAATCCTGAGGATGGGCAGTTAAATACTGTGTTCTGAAGTTCATAAGTTACTTGGACTGGTTTCTTTCTGCCTCTCTTCCTCCCTTCCCTTATTCTTTATTTCTTCCCTTCAGTATAGTTATGACATTTGTTTAAAATAATTAAAATTAAGTTCAGTTCCTTTCAGTTTAGGTTATTTTTTCTTCCCTCCTAATCTTACTGACCTAATTTTATTTTTGAATGTGTGGAATATTAAGGTGGTTTCCAACTTGAAACTATACACAAAAGCGTATTAAAAACACCGTCACTCCTCCCCTCCTCCTTCTATCCCATTTCCCCAGCTCTTATTGTAATACGAAAATCCACTGTTCTGGCTGATCCTTCCCGATTCTTTCTGTAATAGTAAGCAGATATATGTATATCTTCTTTTCCTTCTTTCTAGCACAAAAGGTATCATATTAAATGTATCCTTTTCCTTTGATTTTTTTCATTTAATATCCTCTGGAAATCACTCCACATTAGTTCACAGATCCCCTCCTTAGTCTTTTTTATAAATATGTGACACTCACAGAAATCATAACCTTTTGAGGTCCTTTAAAAAAAAAAAAAGGGAAATTTGGATTCCATGCCTGTATTGTGTGAAAGGATTAATGACATGAGAAAACTTTTTCAAAAAAGGTGTTGGCATAAATGACCATATCTGCTCTGTTCATTGTCAAAGAGCAACTGTGCTTTGAGTGCATCATTTCATGCTTCTGTTTCATTTTCCTCTAGCAGTTATTCTTATTCTCCTGTCTCTTGATTCCATTCTGTGCCACTGTCACCTTAACCAACAACTGGCAACTTTTCCTGGCCCTGGAAATGTGCTTAAATATCTGCTGTCACCAAAACTTTCTCTCAACATTGTTTCCACACTGCACAAAGACTCCCAGCTGGGGATGCCAGTCAGGGTGAAATCTATCCAATACTCTGCAGGCCAAGTCATGCCAGCACACATGTGGGAATAAGTCTACCCAGGGGAAGGGATGCATTTTTCTGATTTTCAAAAAGGCACCATAGAGTCTACGAGCAGCCCTGTCCTCAACCCTCCTTCCCTATCATGTTACCATCACATGTCTCCCTCCTACATGACCAAACTTTTCAGAGCTTCAGACTAGCTGTAGGGCTCCAATTCATTCTTCCTCTGCAGTTTTAGTTCTGCCTCCTCCATCTACTGAAACCACTCAACCACTACTCCAAGAAGTTTTAATCCCACCCAACAGCAAAGAAACTTCTGGTGCTTGAAACCTTTCTTTTTTTTAATTTCAGCTCATTATGGGGGTACAAAAGTTCAGGTTATATATATTGCCCATGCCCCCCCAGCCCCCTGAGTCTGAGCTTCAAGCGTGTCCATTCCCTAGACAGTGCTCATCGCACTCATCACATAGGTATGTATCCATCCCCTCACCCCCCATCCTCCCCAGTCAGAACTTCAAGTGTGTCCATTCCCCAGACAGTGCACATCACACTCATCAAGTAGGTATACACCCATTCCTTCCCCCCAGCCCCCACTTCTGTCCGATACCCAGTTGGTGTTATTCCCAAATGTGCACTTAGGTGATGATCAGGGAAACCAGTTTGCTGGTGAGTACATGTGGTGCTTATTTTTCCATTTTGGGGATACTTCACTTAATAGAATGGGTTCCAACTCTCTCCAGGGGAACCAAAGAGATGCCATATCACCGTTATTTCTTATAGCTGAGTAATATTCCATGGTATATATATACCACATTTTGCTAATCCATTCATGAATTGATGGACATTTGGGTTGTTTCCACATTTTTCAAAAGAAGATATAAAAATGGCTAACAAACATATGAAAAAATGTTCAACATCTCTAATCATCAGGGAAATGTAAATCAAAACCACAATGAGATATCACTTAACTCCAGTGAGAATGGCCTTTATCAAAAAGTCCCAAAACAACACATGTTGGCGTGGATGCGGAGAGACAGGAACACTCATACACTGCTGGTGGGACTGTAAACTAGTGCAACCCCTATGGAAAACAATATGGAGATAACCTTAAACAGATTCAAGTAGACCTACCATTCGATCCAGCAATCCCATTATTGGGCATCTACCCAGAAGAACAAAAGTCATTCTATAAAAAAGACACCTGCACCCGAATGTTTATAGCAGCACAATTCACAATTGAAACCTTTCTTGAAAGCCATTTTTCTTTTGTTTTCTGAAGCCTAACATTCTTCTCTTTTCCCTCCCATGATCCACACATAGTCCATAGCAATACTTTCTTTACTCCTTATTCATTTTGGGGTCAATCAAAATTGTGCTTAATTCATTTCCTTGCACATTTTGAGTAATTGAGTCCTTTGTGAATATGTAAATTTGTGCCCTGTTAGAGCTGTAGACAATGCTAGTGAAACATAAGGTATATCCTTCTCTTACAGGCAGTTTACCCACTTTGAGAGACACAATTACACTTAAGGATCAAATAGAGAATGACGCTGGACCAGTGGTTCTCAGTCGTTAGTGTGTAGAAGACTCATCTCCTAGACTCCACCTTGACTGACTCAAACCTGGGATAGAGCCTGGGAATCTGCATAACAAATATTCCAAGTTATTCTTTTGCATTGACCGCATTTTCTTGAGATATTCTTCCAGGCAGTGCCAATTCTAGTATTGCATCTATGCTGTAGAGATGGTATTTTTCATATGTGTTTATACATCCCCTGCTTCTAAAAGTGATGTGTGATCTGAGGCACCTTACAGTAAAAGTCGCAATCAAGTGGAAAACTGTTAATATATAAAAGGCACAAGCCAAGAAATAAAAATGGTGAGGGAATAATTACATGAAAATCCAGACAGAGGAAAAATACTGAAACTAAGCATAAAAATTCCCTGTGAACTTCTCAGCAAAGTAAAGAAGAAAACATGTCCAATGAGAGTACTCTTTGTCTAATAAAAGGAGTAACTTTCTATTGCAACTGAACTTTGGGAAGAATTTGCCCTGTAGATCTTTATTTATGGACCACTGAATGATATAATGAATAACATAATTTAAATATTTTTTTAAAAAGCCCACGTAGAGCTACATCTTACAACAAGCTTACATGAGAACTGAGGGTATACTATGGTTGCATTTTGGAGACTCATGAAGATGAGTGCTTGGTGGCTCCCTTAGACAGTCTCAGCTAGGTTTTTGACAAGAGACAAATAATAGATGATTCCCAATTGAGATTACTGTCTGCTTCTACTCACAGATAGTCCACATTGCTTATTGAAAAAAGATCCAATGTGTGGATGACAAAGATGTTTCCTTGTGAAAATAAAAGGATTTAGCTGATATTTTTATTTTAATGGAGGGTCACTTCACCTCTGTACAACAATGAGCCAAGTGAGCACTTTCAAACAGACCAAGTACAAGTCTCACAAAACAGTTCAGTGCCTGCACAAATTGTTGGTGGAAACACCAGAACGCCGTACCATAAGGTGCAAAGCAGTTGGTCTGTCTTAAAAGGTTCTGAAGATAAGAAGTATCCAAAGGTCTGCCTGGACCACAGAAGATCCTTAATGTGACTCCTGTAAAGTGTTTAACTTGGAGATCAGCTGCATCCCAAGGGTTAACCAGGTAAGTTAACCAGGTAAGGAAATAAATATGGCAACTAATTTAATATTTAACAATTTAATAATTATTTAATATTTAATAATTTAATATTGCCCATCTGGACCTCAGAGCGTACCTGCCAAAATTGATCATTTTGGTTTTAAGTAATTTAATAATTACCAGTTTTTCCTGACATGAGGTGACCAATAGGTTGAACTGCTTGTCAAAGTCACCCTGTGACCATATAGGAAGGAATGTCATCAGCACATGAGAGGTGCTTGTCTTGTTGTGGCTGGGTCATCTAGAGACAACCAATTTTTTTCAGTTACAAAATTAAAAGGAGGGCACTTGAGATCCAGCCCTGTTTTATGCCATTTAAAATAGACATTTCATCTGTCAAAAAGCAGGCCTTTCCTATCCATGTTAATTTGTGCCATATTGGCCAGCACTAATGGCCCTGAGAGAGAATTATAAGCAGTCTTGAATGTATGTTGAGATCATACACTGAGGCCTCTTTATAAATTCAGTGACCAATAACAGATCAATAAGTTTCATGAAAAGTCTTAAAATGCTCATAACTGATTGAGAGACTACATTTTATTTTCAGAAATATATGCTGCATGCTGATTTCTCATCTCCCTTCCAATTATCTACAACCTATTTTCCTAATCTGTCTTCATGCCTCTTCTTATATACTCTTTTGTATTATAGTTACTTTTGCATACATCTTACAGCTTGAATTAGCTTTTTTATTGGATCTTCCAAAGCTTTGACAGTCATTCCATAAATACATGCCTTCCCTAAATGTTTGCTGATAAAAGAATGAATGACATGGGTAGATGAATGAGTAGATGGATTAATATTTCTTCCTCTGGTCATGATGAAATGTAAAGTTTCCAACCGAACAATTTGGAGACGCAGAAGAAAGGGACAAAAATTCAAAGAATGATGATTTGATCTGTGTCCTTTAGCTTGAGAGATTGTTTTGGCTTTCTGTCAAGGGAATTTGGAAATGTGTCACTTGAGATTTTTCAAGGTGTGGATTGTTGAAAATGAGTGGGCTCTATCAGCATTTGCAATGGAGATACAGACCTTGCCATGTTGGCCAAGCCATTGCAATGTTCCAGTTGTGCTATGCTAATGTGCTTTTCCTTAGGAAAATCCAAAGAACACCTAGACAGTCTGAATAATGAAAGCTGCACATTCCTTAATTTTCTCATTTCTGTCTCTCCCATGTGTATATCAAGGGGTTGTATTTGGCCTCCAAAAAGCTTTCAGTCTATTGACAACATATTTGTGTTTAGATGCCAGCTCTTTTTCAGAACATTACACAATGAAGTGAAGTCCCTATACTTTTCACTCCTGCATACATAAGTGATGATTGTATACTCTGGAGTAAATGCAGGAGGCTGCTCATGGTGACCATGGCCCCTCATGGGGGCCCAACATGGGGGATAAGAGTGTCTAACCTCAGCACAACAGTGACGCTGTGCTCTGGCGTCCTACAGAGCTAAGTTTGAGAGGCTCTGGTGTGTGGTCTACAAAAGAAAAATCTTGGAGTAGAAAGTAGTCCCATTTTTCATGTCCAGAAATTGGATTTAATTACTGAACATCCAGGACAGTGGTTGTTTATCCTGTATTTAAATAACTTCTAGAGGTTATACTTAGACTGTTGCTGTTGAGAAACTGTCCTGCTGTGGGAACATCGTTCGTGTATAAAAGTCCTTATGTCGTCCAACTTGCTCTCCACTATCTACTGTCAGCACCCTTATCTTCCCATAAATGAAAGTCAACATTCTCATAAAAACTATCCTTTGAAGCCTTGACCAAGTCACTTGTCAGTCTCTTTTCGTGTAAATAAGGTCAATCCTTTCTATCCTTTTTCCAAGGGCCAGTATCCTGTTTCTTTAATATTTTATTTTATTTTATCTCATTTTATATTTTGGTTCTGTAACTTCACTGTGATTTCTCCACATATTTTTTAAGCTACAGAAATCAAAACTTGACAAATTAAGTTATAAAAATCTGGCTATCTCTTTACATGGGCTTCCTCAGTTCTTACTGTGGTTCACAATCGTTCCTGTGTATTTTTCCATTGTAAGTGGAGTCGATTGATATCATTTAAGCTTATTCTTAACACAAGGATGAGAAAGTAATGTAAATGAGGCTCTCAAATAATAAAACAATTAATGTTAATATTGATCATAGCTAACTGTTACTGAGTTAATAGTGCTTAACAAATGTTATCTCATTTGATTCTTATAGCAACCTAACAGGTAGATAGATTATATTCCGATTTTATAGAAGAGGAAACTGAAGCTGAGAGACATTTGGTAACTTGTCCAAGGTCAGTCTTAGATTCAAGCAGATTAATTCTCTGACCACTACCCCTTACTGTCTTCAAGAACAGTAGTTCAGATTAATAATGGTCAGACTGACTTGCACTGTGTGTGTTATTCTGGTTCTCTCTATAGTTACATTGATGTTGGTGTTAATTCACTTTAAAAGGTGACTTCTAACTTCAAATTTTACCAATTACCTCCCCAAGAGTACCAAGTAAAACTCCATAAGAATTAATGCTTCTCAAAATATGCTTTTAAACATATTTTCCTAATCTATTGTGATCATGTTCCTTCTAGAAAAAAACTTCATTTATTTAGCAACTAGTTACATAGCACTAGTATGTATACAAATACTCTTCAAGGTACTTTAAAAATACGAACTCATGTAAGCCTATGAATTAGGTATTTCTTTAAAAATGGAGACATTGAGGGACAGGGAAGTTAAATAACTTGCCCAAGATCCCAGAAATGGTGTGGGCTAGAACTGGGATCTGAACCTAAGCACCAGAGACCAAGCACGCAGCCACTATACAATCCCCCATGGCTTGCTGAGCGATGACTTATTTAAAGAATGTTTGATGACCATTTTAATTCTATTAGGGAATCAGAAACCATTGGTAGGTATGGGTAGGTAGATGTATACATATGGATACACATTTTAAAATTTTAAATAAAATGGAAATAAGCCCTCTTATTCAGAGATGGCTTTATTCATAGAAACAGAAGCCAAGAAACCTGTGGTCGAACACACATACAAACCTCAAGTTTCGAGCTTCCAGAGCAATAATAGAAGCTGTCTCCTACACTCTTCCCTAGTGTGGTATACTTGAATTTTCAAGTGGATCTAAAATTTGGTATCTTGACTCCAACTCAAAGCAGCAGTGCTCAGACAGGACTGACAGTCTTACAAGTATCCTGGACTTCACACCTAGAAGGAAAACTGAGGGTCCTTGAAGGTAGTTCAGCCTTGAAGTCAGGGAAGTGTCTATTCTGTTTCTGCTTTCAACATTGGAAAGGATATTATTCAGCCATGACATATCTGTCATTTTTTAATGGCAATTTCATAAATACATCACCATTATTTAATATTCTCAAACGTTGGTCATTGCATCTCTCATAAAAAGGCTGTTCAATTCAATTTAAACAAAGAATTTTTATCACATGACACCTTCCACCTGGTTAATTTTAAATAATGTAATTTGGAAGATATTTGGGAGTTCCCTTACATCCAATTTCCCTATAAGAAGCCTGGGACATTTTGACCTTTGTTGAAATCAGCATATATTTCAATTTGGGGAAAGGAGGAAGGAAAGAATGTTCTCTCTTGTAGCTTATATTTGTTATGTGCAGTTGAATCTAAAACAAGACACTAACAGTGAGGTATCAAGTGGAATTTTAAAAGATACCATATATAAATATAGGTATTGCCTCAGCAAGCAAGGAAACCTATAGGCCACACTGCTAAAAATAAGAGGATAAGCTTGATGTGTTTTGGACACACACACCAACCACAGTATAGAAAACTCTGGGCTTTGGAGGCACAGGGCCTAAGTTGGAATCCTAGCTCTGCCACTTGCTGCTTGTGTGTCTTTAGGCAAATTACTTACCCTGTCAGACCCTCAGATCCCTCAACTGTATAATGGGGATGAAAATAATTTATAAGATAACTTTGAATATGAGAGGTAATGCATTAATTAGCCCAGTTCCTGGCATTTTGTAGGTACATATAAAAATGGCATTCTTCTTTATTATGAAGATTTATGCTCTTTTTTAAAATTTTGATGGGGGAAGCTAACAAAGAGGAAAAGGAAATGCTTGTGGCATCATCAAAATGGCAAAAAGCAGGCTCTGGCTCCCTCCCAGTGCTCAAAAGCTGGTTGCTTTTCTGGGAAGTGTCTTGTATTGGGTGGCCAGCACATGGAAATCCAATGTGCTCCTCACAATAATGTGGGGCCAAATAAATAGTTTGCTCAGTCACCGTGGCTCACTGTGAGATATATTATTTAAAAAAAAAACAAAAACAAAAACCACAACTGCAATCACTATAAAGGTTTCCATGATAGAGACAAACTTACCTAAGATAGGATTATCTTGCCCAGGCTTAGAGCTGTACAAACTACCACAGACAGCATGTAGAATCTATGTACACTTTCCCAGATGTAGCAAACTGTGATAAATTATACCTCGACAAAGAAACCACTCTTATTCAAAGCAAGTTTGGAAACAATATTTCAGGAGTCTAACCCTTCTTTAATCATACACTTTGATGGAAGAATGTTCTTATGCACATCAGCTCAGCTCAATTCCTTCCAGAAGGACTGACATCTTAAACTGCACTAAACAATGAATCACCTTGTCAAATAAAGTGCAAAATGGAAAACCTGTTACCAAACTCATCTGATATAATGACATTTACAACAACATGTTTGAGGTGATAAACCGACAATAATAATTATATTTCCTTTAGACTTTGATTGTACTTTGAAAGTTCGATGCAATCATACTTTCTTCCTTCAAGAAAATTTTACACCCCGACATTTAATTTCTGAAACTTCAAACCTTCTATGAACATGCAAATCACAGTTGGCATTAAAAGAAGCACTCTCAGCTCCCTTTCAAGAGGCTGGAATAATGATGACGATGATGATGCAAACAATAGCTAAGTACAGGAGACTTTTCCTGTAATTCAAGGTTGATGGAAGCATTTCAGTTCAGAAATGACAAATAGAGCATTTTCTTTCCTAACAACAAAATTTTGCTGGTAGACGTTCTTGAGGAGAATAAAGGTAGACTCAAGGTCATACTCAATGCCAGAGGACACAGGATAGAGCTTTTGTTCACAGTAGGCACTTAATTATTACTAAATGAATAACAGTTTCTGGGAATTTTCAGTCTAACATTCTGAGCATTCAGAAGACTGGGTCAGTCTTCTCAGCTGGGGCTTTAAATACCCTTACAAGCTTGCTGGGATTCTCTCTGATGTGAGGTTGTAAGGCTGAGTTTCTGGGCCTTGCAGACATGTCTGGCTCCCTCTGCTGCCCTGTAATCCTCCTTGAAGAACAGGCCCCCCTACAGGCTCCTGGGCAAACACCTCGCTTACCTCTGGGATGGCCAAGCCTTGGATCTTCTCCCACATTCCTCAACTCACACTGCTATAGCAATTGCGTTCAAATGCCTGTGGGTCCCTGCTCACTAGCATTCTCCATCTATTTTGCTATTTGTCAGTAGCTTTGGCCAAAAGTTTGCTAGGGGAAAACATTAAAACTTTCGACTAAAATGAGGTTGGAGATACTATTTGCAGGTACCAATTATCCATCCTCTGTCTCAGAACTTCCAAGATCATGAAGCCCAGGCTATGATCTCTTCCCAGAATATTTGTGATTACAAAAAAATCCTACTTATGACCCAAAAGTTCAGAGATTAAGAGACGACATAAAAATTGAGTCACATGGAAAAATGGGACTTTTATTTCTAGATGTAACCAAGGACCCAACTGTTTCAGGTGCTCTGCTGAACATGAAAATTACATATTTTGTACTGTCTAGGAAGTTGTAATCTTACATAGAGGACTTGCTACATACATATTTATTTCTCTATGATTTCTCAGATCTTATGTGGCCTCCTGCAATAGAGATAATAAAATGTAATATTCCAGACCTAAATTCTGAGCATGTTTATTAAGTTACTTGTTTGAAACACTTTGCCCACAGCTGCATCAACTATTAGGATACAAATCCCTAGTGGTCTGTATCTCAGTCTTTTAATGCCAAAACTATGCCTTCCAAAATAGCACTCAATAAATAAATTGGTGCTAATATTGAAATACATATAAACATTTAAATAAAGAATACCTTGGATTTTTTTTTAATATCAAAAGGCAGTTTGACACAGTCTTCCAAAAGGCAGGGAGATTTCCAGAGGAGCTTAACTGGTGTCAGATTTAGACATCATAATTCTGCAGTTTGTGTTTGTTAAATGAATAAATGAGAAAAGACAGGGAGACATTTAATATTAAATGAAATATAAGAGACAATTCCAAAATACAGAACTGAAGAGCAGATGGTCCTGTTGATAAATGACCAAAGCAAGGTGCTATGAGAATTTAGGCCATAGTACAGGCAGCAAAAATGATAGCTATGGTCATTTATTACATGGCCCGAATGTCATATATACTACCTCTGGTACATGTGCTATCTCTCATGGTCACCTTGTGAGATGTTTATTATTAAAACCCATTCCAGAGATGAGGACAAGCAACTTTCCTGAGGTCAAACAGAAATGACAGGGCTGAGCCAGTGTCTGCAGTCAAGCCCATCTCTTCCAAAGCCTATTATTTTCCCTCTGTCCTGCACTGCCCCGCTCATCGTCCCCTGACGTGCACAGAACCCGTGAGAGTAGGGGTTCTGGAGGAGTGGGGAAAGGATGTCAGGCTTACAGCATTTCAGAATCATTACAGGCAATGGAAATTTGATGTAGTGAGGCCAGTTGGAAGATGATACTACGATTTTGTTGATTCTAAAAATGAAACTTCTCTACGTGTGCACGCATATGACTCTAGCAAAGTTTTAAAAATTTCTTTTGACCCAAAGTGTAGAATAACAGTCACCCATTCTTTGAAAACAATAAGAGATGATTGGTGGCTACATGCTGAAATGGTTATCTTCCCTCCCCTCTACACATCGTCATTTGTAAAATCATTGAGAGGGGAAAAAGGATAAAGACTCCATATTGTGCAGGATAGTGCTGCATTCAAATAGCTTTTTCCCTTTCTTAAGAAATCAGGCAAGAAAACTTGGCTAATTGGAGGGCCAGCAGGCCCGTGAAGCCCACATAATGAATTTCAGGGGCAAGCACACATCAGATTTCACATCCTAGTAAATGGCTTTAGTAGCAGTGAACTCAGGAAGTTGTCTTCCCATGTGTGGTGTCCACAGGAACAAGAGCTGTGTGTAGCCTGCCAACATCGCACATAGAGTCTGGGCTAATGTCTGCATTAATTTAACTTTTTGCTGGAATTGCTGTTCAACTTTTTTCTTTTAAATGAATCACTGCTTTACAAAATGGAAAATCCATAAAATGTAACGAGGACTCTCTGACAATTAGTGCCGTATGCTCTTTTTTAATCCTCCTTTAGAAACTGAATTTTTCATGGTTCAGATACTGTTCCAATAATTAATTTGAAAATTTGCTTTATTTTTCTGAATTAGTGTTCTTCATTTTTCTCCAGGGAAGAAGGTGAGCAACTGCAAACCACTTACCTTCAGAGCAACCTGGTAGAAACCACAAGTCAAATGATAGCACTGGCAATCGTCCTTCTGCGTCTCTCTCCAGGCCAGCGAGGTTCAACACGTTGTCGTCACTGGGCAGCCTCTGCCTTCATAGCTCACCCGCTGAGAAGAGATCGTAAACATCAGGGGTCAGCAGTGTGGGCAGGTTTGGGAAAATCATGCCCAGAATACTCACAGGTACTTCTCAATTTCATAGTTACTAATTTAATCTATCAAAGTCTAAGCTCAGCTCAATTCAATCATTTAACAAGCATTTTTTTTTTGGCACCTACTATGTGTCAGCCTGGATGCTAAACACGGACGATATAAAAGTTCCTGAAGCCAGAACCCTGGAAGTCACCCTGATTAGCAATGTTCCTTTAACTCCCACATTCAGTCCTTTAGCTAGGCCTATTGATTCTATATGCAAAAAAGTCTCCTACATTTCCCATTTCTTTTGTGAAAGTCCAAGACACAATTTCTTGTCCACAGTACAGGAGCATTTATCTATCCATCCGTCTGCCCATTCACTCAGCAAACATTTATTGGACATCCACAATGTGCCAGGTGCTTTTATGGGTTCAGGGGGTCACAGTTACTGAACAAGACAGACACGGTCCTTATTCCCATGAACAGCATTCTAAAGAAAGAATATAGAAAATTTCAAAAGAAGGAAAAACCAGTTAGGGATTAGTACACCAATGATAATAAAACAGCAGTAAGAAGAGATGTATTAAATTTTTGTTTGGACCTTCACATTCAGACAAAATCTGTTCTTTGTCTTTGACTTCAGCCTTTGGAAGGCCCAATACCTGAATAGCTACTTCAAGGTCATTTTTGGTATCCTTCAACTTGTCAATAGCAACTGATTGGGTGATCATGTAGATTTTCAGCATACTAATCAGAGTAGCAATATCAGTAATACCATAAGATATTGTTAATATCTGAATATTCATTTTAAACTATAAGCAAGCATAGTAGGTATAATTTGCAGTGGAAATCTACTTAGTGCTTTAAATTCTACAAAGAATCAGTTAAAAATGTAATTTATTATTTTAAGAATAACTGCTATAATATATGATGATTATGAAAATTGTTAATTTTATTTATGAATAAACACAATTATAAACAACTTCCAACCAGTTAAATATAAGGAAATAAATTGACACATAAACAAGAAAAACCTCTTAAGATGTATATTTACGTTTCAGTTATCACATTTCATTAGGTTATAGCTTGAGAAAATGTCCTGTTTTGGAATTCTTGGCACCTTATTAAGATGATTTAAAAGCAAAATGCCAACTTTCATACTTCCAAATTAAAAGCCATATAAAAAAATGTTAATAATATCCATGACAAACCACCTTTAGTTTAATCATAATATAGACTATAAAGATAAGAAGAAACTATCAGAGAAACATCAGGAAAGCAAAAACTAGCTTGCTCTTCTACTGAGATTAGTAAGAACTGGCATTAAGGACTGCAGGAGTCCAGTGGCTGACAATGCTGAGAAATTATCGTGTCTGCACTAACAGTTTCAAACTTCCAAAATCCACTACTAAAATCTTTCTTGATAAAATTGTGGAAGTAATATATCTATTCAAATGTTAAACTTTTTAATCTAGAAATTCATTTTGTAATGAACTAAATATGAACACTTAGCAATTCAGCATTGATCCAAAAAAGATATTAGCAGTGCATCTAGGAAGAAACCAGACGGGCATTTCTGAGAAGGTGGCTTTAAGCTGCGATGTGGACTACAAGAATGAGCCATTCAGGCAGTGATCTGGGTGAGGAGCATTCCTGGCAGATAAAAAAGGTAGTCACAGCCCACAGGGCGCAACAAGCTTATCGCATTTGAGGGAAGAAAGATGCAGAGAATTGGAGACAACAGGGAAAGGATTCCAGTTGTGGACCAAGGGATAGAAAGGAGCCAGGAGCTAGACTTGTCCCTGTCGGTCACTGTCTTGTCTCCCAGGCCTCATTCCTTCCTGCCTCATAGTCCCGCAGGATGGACTTTTCACTATGCCACTTGCATGTTGCCACTTCTCCACTTAGCACCCTTCCACAGCCTCCCCCAGCACTCAGAATAGTACCCCAACTCCCAGCCACGCCTCCAAGGCCATGAAGACGTGGCCCCTGCACCTTTCTCTAGGCAGATCTCAGGACTGTGTCCCCTTTGCTCCGCTCATTCACACGTGCTCTCTGTTCACTGTCCTATTGCCCATACCATTTCCTTTACTGGGATGCACTTCCCTTCTGCTGTCTGCATGGTGTCCAAATCCTCTGTCCTCAGGCCTCAGCCTCACCTTTTATAGCCCTTCTGTGACAACCACAGAATTGGTTCTCTGTCCCCCCACTCCCACCCATGCTAATATTCGCCTTCAGCTATGTTTCCCTTTGAATTTCTTTCCTTGTTTGTTGACTGCCTTCCCCACTGGACCGAAAGCTGTGTAAGGGCTGGTGCCATGTTTGTTTTCTTTACCGTTGTGGCCTCAGCACCGAGGATGGTGCCTGGCAATGGTAGCCATTCAGTAAATACCCACTGAATAGACAAGGTAAAAAGAAAAAGAAAGTGATACTTCAAGTTATAACTCAGTGGGGAAATAAATAAATAAAAATAGTAACACAGGGAGTGAATATTTCCCATATCCTGACGGCGCTGTGCATGCCCCACATGCAGTGTGCAAAACATTTTATTTTATTTATTGCCCTCAAATCTATAAGCAAAATATTACTCTCCTTGCATGTTTTTCAAAACAACTAAGAAACTAGAAGCTCAGGCAGAAAAAGTACCTTACCCAGAGTCATAGCTGGTAAGTGGTGGATCCAGGCGTTGGCTATGGAAGGCCTTGAATTCCATACTCAGAATGAAGACTTTATTTAATTGACACTGGGGAGGCACTGAGGGTGTTTTGAGCAAAGTAAAACAATTATTAAAATATTTTATTAGTAGGAGTATTCATTTCCTGAATTACAATAGGCCGTTTGTACTTTTCACTCTATGAAACCTAAATGGAGTTGATATTGAATTTCTGTCCCAGGCTTTGCCCAAGGACTCAATTTCTGATTCTATTCCCTCAATTAAATAGAATTGGGTTAACTTTTTGAATGTAAAATGCTCCTCTGACACACAAATAATCACCAGGACAATTAAAATGATAAAATGTTAGATTAAATGTGAAGTAAAGTCAAATATAATTTCTTCTGAGTGTTTATAATTATTTTTAGACATAAAATTGTGAACTGTGCAGAAATTCATAAACTTTACTTTTTCAAGAAAGAAAACACAACAATAACCATAAGCCCTACCTAAATGTGTTTTTGACATAACACATTCTTATTTCTACCAAATTTTTAATATGAAATAATTTTAGTGTGTCTGGCTTGGTTCATTCGTATTAAATAACGGAAGACTGCAGAATGTATTTCTCCATGTTGGCTAGATATGTTCCTGGGTTGTAAAGAAACAGATTATGTACTTAGGTTCTTTTATCTTCTCACTTATAGACAGAAATCCAGGCACAAAAAATCTATCTTTGGGCAATACAATAATTTGTGAAAAGGCTACATAGTTAAACAAGCATTTTGCCAAGATTTAAAAAAATAATAATAAGGCAGCATGCAAGCACAAAGAAATTAAATTTCAAGCTATAAAGGCTGATTTGAAAATTTTAGAGAGGCATAATTTACATACAGTTATATGACTCTTTTTTCTTAAAAACCCATTTTGATCATTTTTATATATCATTAAAGTTCTTCATGCTTTGTATTATAAATGTATAATAATTCAACATGGAACTGTATAATAATTCAACATGGAACTATGCCATTATTTCTTTAACAAAGCTTTCCTTTGTATAGCAAAAATTTTTTTCAATTTTTAGTTTTTCAGTTTCAATAATGTAAAAAAAAAAGCCATTGGGATGAAAATCTTTTTAAATAATCAGCTTCATTTAGCTAAAATTTGCTTACAATATAATACATTCACCCAATGTAAGTTTATGTTTCATAGAGTTTTGAAAAACATGTATACCTATGCAGCCACTGTTATAATTAAAATATAGACTATTTCAGTCAAAGGGAGTGTCCCTTTGTGTCCCCCACTTTCCTGACCTGGGCGACCATTGATCTGTCACTAAATAAGCTGAACCTGTTCTAGAATTTCATATTAATGGAATCACACAGTATGTTAGCTTTTGGGTTTGGTTTTTTTCACTCAGCATAACGTTTTTGATATCCATCCATGTTGTTATACGTGACAGTAGTTCATTGCTTTTTGTTGCTGAGTGGTGGATTCACTACAATTTGTTTATTCTTCCTCCTATTGGATCTTTGTGTTGCTTTAGGCTTTGGCTATTTTCAGTAAAGCTGCTATGAACATTTGTTTACAGGTCTTCAAACGAGATGCTTTCATTTCTCTTAGGCAAACACCTAGGAGTGAGATTTCCTGGTTGTATGGTAAGTGGATGCTTAATATTATAAGAAGCTAGCAAAATGTTTTTCCAAAGTGGTAACCCATTGAACACTCCACAAACAGTGTCTGAGAGTTCCACTTGCTTCAAATCCTTGCTAACACTTGGTATGGCCAATCTTTCCAGTATTAACCATGTATTACTAGATAGGTAGTGGCATCTCACTATGGTTTTAATTTGCATTACCCTAGTGATTCAAGCTGTTGAGGTCTCTCCTAGGCTCATTTGTCGTCTGTGTATCTTTGGTGAAGTGTTTCTTACAATCTTTTGTCTATTTTTTAAATGTGTTGCTTATCTTCTTGAGTTTTAGGACTTCTTTATACATTCTGAATACAGGTCCTTTTGTCAGATACATGTAATGCAAATACTCTCCCATTTTGTGACTTGTCCTTTCATTTCTTAATGGTATATTTTAAATAACAAAAGTTTTGAGGTTTTTTTTCCTTTATGACTTGTGCTTTTTGGGTCTTATCTGAGAAATTATCTTACCACTAGCATTCAATAAACTTTGCTAATTTATCAAATGAAAATGAATAATACTTAATTTTTCTGATATTAATATATACTCAAACTCTATTACTTTGCAGGGCTGTGTGAGAATTAAATAAGATCCATGTAAAGCAGTGAGTCTGGTGACTGGGGCATGCTAACTATTCAACACATGTTTATGGTTATTAGTAACTTGTATTTTCTCTTTTGTAAACTTCTTCCTCCTTCCCAGGATTATTAAGACACAATTGACAAATAAAAATTAAATATATTTACAGTATACAATATGATGTTTTGATATATGTATACAGTAGTCCCTCCTTATCCATGGTTTTGCTTTCCACAGTTTCAGTTACCTGTGGTCAACTGCAGTTTGAAAACATTATATGGATCCAGAAATCAAAATTCATAAGTTTTAAATTGTGCACCGTTTTGAGTCGTGTGTTGAAATCTTGAGATATCCTGCTCCTTATCATCCAGAATGTGACTCTTCCCTTTGTCTAGAGTATCCACATGGTCTACGCTACCCACCCAGTGTTCATCAACATCGTCTGCTCCTGATATCGCCCATTGATATGGTTGTGGCTTGGTGGTCCAGCGTCACCCAAAGCAGGTGCTTCTCTTTCTAACATCAGAAGGTCCATAGTAGCCCAACGCTACATCGCAATGCTTCCCTCATCCGCCTCACTTCAGCTCATCCTGTAGGCATTTTTCGTCTCACATCATCACAAGAAGGGTGAGTACAGTACAATAAGATACTTTGAGAGACAGAGACCACACTCACATAAGTTTTACTACAGTATATTGTTATGAAAATTATTCTATTTTGTTTCAGTTATTGTTGCTCATATTCTACTGTGCCTACTTTATAAATTAAACTTGATCATAGGTATGTACGTATACAAAAAACATAGCATATACAGGGTTCAGTGCTATTCCTGGTTTCAGGCTTCCACCGAGGGTATTAGAGCATATACTCCACAGATAAGGGGGAACTTTTGTACATTGTGAAATTATTAAACCAAGCTAATTAACATATCTGTCATCGCACATACTTATCTTTTTTTTATGGTGAGACTAAGATCTACTTTCTTAGCAATTTCCAAGTATACAGTACATTATTATTAACTACAGTCACCACACTGTACATCTCCAGAACTTATTCAACCTAACTGAAATTTTGAACCCTTTGACCAACATCTCTCCAGCCTTCTCTCCCTCACCCTCCCACCTTGCAACCTGCATTCTAATCTCTGCTTCAGTGAGTTGACATTTTTAGATTTCACACATAAGTGAGATCATGTAGTATTTGTATTTCTATGTCTGCTTTATTTCACTTAGCATAATGTCCTCTAGGTTCATGCACATTGTCAAAAATGACAGAACTTCCTTTTTAAAGGCTGAATAGCATTCCATTGTACACATATATTTATCACCTTTTTTTTTTTTTTTTGAGACAGAGTCTCACTCTGTCACCCTGATGGAGTGCAAGAGCGTCATCATAACTCACTGCAGCCTCAAACTCCTGGGGTCAAGTGATCCTCCTGCCTCAGCTTCCCAAGTAACTGGGACTACAAACATGTGCTACCACAGCCAGCTAATTTTTCTATTTTTTGTAGAGATGGGGTCTCACTCTTGCTCAGGCTGGTCTCCAACTCCTGAGCTCAAGCAATCCTCCACTTTGGCCTCCCAGAATGTTAGGATTACAGGCATGAGCCACCTCATCCAGCCTCATCACATTTTCTTTATCCATTCATCCATCAGTGGACACTTAGGTTGAATCTGTATCTTAGCTATTAGAATAATGCTGCAATGAACATGGGAGTGTAGATAATCTCTTTGACACACTGATTTCATTTCCTTTGGCTATATACCCAGTAATAGGATTGCTGGATCATGTGGTAGTTTTATTTTTAACTTTTTTAGTTATCTCCATAATGTTTTTCATAATAGCTGTATTAATTTACATTCACACTGACAGTGTGCAAGCATTCTCCTTTCTCTACATTCTTGCCAACATTTATCTTTTGTCTTTTGATAGTAATCATTCTAATAGGTGCAAGGTGATATTTCATTGTGTCTTTAATTTGTATTTCCCTGATGCTTAGTGATGTGAACATTTTTTCATATACCTGTTGGTTATTTGTATATCTTCTTTTGCATAATGTCTATTCAGACCTTTTGTCCAAGTTTTGATCTGGTTATTTGTTTTCTTACTGGTAAGTTATTTGAGTTCCTTATATATTTTAGATATAAATCTCTTATCAGATGTATGGTTTACAAATATTTTCTCTCATTCTGTAGCTTCTTTCTTCATTCTGTTGATCGTTTCCTTTGCCATGCAAAAATCTTTTAGTATGATGCAATCCCATTCATCTATTAATATTTTTGCTTTTGTTGCCTATTCTTTTTGGGACATATCCAAAAATTCATTGCCCAGACCAATGTCAAAAAACTTTTCTCCTGTTTTCTAGTAGTTTTATAGTTTCAGATCTTATGTTTAAGTCTTTAATCCATTTTGAATTGATTTTTGGATATGGTTTGAAAGGAGTCCAATTTTATTCTTCTACATGCGGATATCCAGTTTTCCCAGTACCATTTATTCAAGAAATTGTCTTTTCCCTATTGTATGTTCTTGACACCCTTGTCAAAGGTCAATTGACCATAAATGTATAGATTTATTTCTGTCCTTTCTATTCTGTTCCATTGGTCTACATGTGTGTTTTTATGCCAGTATCATACTGTTTGGATTACTACAGTTTTGTAGTATATTTTAAAATATGGAAGTATGATCTTTTTGTTTAAGATTGCTTTGACTATTTGGCGTCTTTTGCAGTTTCATATGAATGTTAAGATTGTTTTTTCTCTTACTCTGAAAAATGCCCTTGGAATTTTGGTAGGGATTCCATTGAATCTGTAGATTACTTTGGGTAGTATAGACATTTTAACAGTTTAATTCTTCCAACTCATGAACACAGGATAGCTTTCCATTTAGTTGTGTCTTCATCAATTTCCCTTTTGTGAATTTCTTGACATAGAATATTGTAAGAAATTTATAATCAGGACAAAAACCTCTATTTTTTCGTTCTCATTGCCAAAATGTTACCCCATTAATTGCTTTTTATCTTTTAGTTTTTCTCATTATATTTTCTCTGTGATTCCCACCCCACAGTGGGAAAATCTTACCTCATTCCAGGATCTGTTCTAGATATAATAATTTAATATATGATAAAACTGGCACCACAAAATGATGGAGAAATTAAATCAATAAATTATTAATATTTTGGGGCCACTTATTAGCTATTTAAAAATTTAGAACCTCATTTCACACCATAATTCAAAATAAATTCTATATTAATTAAAAATTTTAATATAACAGTGAGGCTAAAGTCAAATAAACAAGCATGGCATACCACTGCCTTTGCCATGTTCTGTTGTTAGAGCAAGTCACAGGGCCCACCACGCTCAAGAGGAAGGGTTTATAGAAGGGTGTGGCCCATTGGAAGAGGTCACCTTGGGGTGTGTCCCCAGGACTACTGATGCAGGCAACTGCACAGATACTCACAAAATCATTATGCTGACTGGAAAAAAAGAAATCACATACTTTGATTTCCTTTACATAGATTATAGAAAATGCAGACTAATCTATCATGATGTGCCCACCCCACCAAGTACAACTGGGAAATTCAAAGGAGTTAGCACCTGGTGGGGAACATCTTTGGGCCATCAAGAACTAGTGGGATCTTCCTCAAGATCAAAGTATATCACGAAACCTTACATCACTATATTTGGCCTCCCTCTTGCTAATGCCTAAGGGATATGGAAAACATTTAAGGATAAAAATACTTAGCTGTCACTGTATGTGAGAAATTAGACCAAATGCCAGTCTCCAGAAACAGCAGACCTAATGGGGTGGTGTCACACTAACCAACAGATTAACCTTCATCTTCCCTGGAGTCACCCAGACTAAAATCCCGAGAATAGATTAGAATTCAATGCCAACATCCCACAAATGTAAGAAGCATCCTGCATGCTGTGATTGGAGTCACTCAAAATCTCTCTGTCCCCCTAAATCTATCTCAGAGGTTGCTAAAGTTCCTGAAATTCTTGGGAGTTGTTCCTTTAATTTAACATACAGCTGTCAGCATGTCTTGTTAAACTGGAAAATGTTATTTTGTAGGACTCAAACCTTAATCTAGGCCCACCTGTTGAGTATTTTAGAATAGATTTGTTTACCAGATTATGGGAGATAACTTTAAGGAAATAGTACATAGGAAAGGAAACATTGAAGGGAAAAAGATGTACTGAAGATTCCAGAAAGGGCCTGGAATATGGGGAGCCCTGAATAGATTGGAATAGGCTAGGTTGGTGTATCTATTAATAATAGACCCCAAAGTTTAGTGGCTTAAGGACAAAGGCCATTTCTTGCTATGCAATAGTCCACATTGCTCCACACGTCTTTCAGGGATCCAGGCTGACAATGGCAATGCCATCTTCAATATATCTTTTCCAAGGTCACCCCAAGGGTTACATCCCAATCTGGCAGAAAGGGAAAAGAGCACGGGAGAGCACATCTGGGAGGTTTTTATGGGCCAGGTTTTAAGTCACATCACTTCCCACATTCCATCGGCCAGAACTTGATCACAGGGTCTCCTAACCTCCAGGGAGGCTGGACAGCGTAATCTACTATGTACCTGACAATTAAGGAAAGCAGATTTGGGGAAGAACTAGCAGTCCACAAGGAGACAAGCTCTGAGTGGGGCTTGGCTTCCGAGTTCAGGTATTTTTGAGCCATCTATGCTCAAAATTTCCTGTAGAAATCAGATGGAAAGTATGGGAAATGAAGTTCAGTATTAACCATCTGTTGTTCTGTAGCAAATGACTATAAAACTTAATGTCTTGAAACAACAATGAAATTTATTTATTGTTTCTGTGAATCAGGAATTCAGGGGCTGCTTGGTGTCTGGGCAGTTCTGGCTCAGGGTTTCCCATGAAGTTCATTCAGATATTGAGTGAGGTCGTAGGATCCAGTTCCATGGCAGCTCAGTCACACGGCTGGCAGGTTGGTGCCGGCTGTTGGTGGGAGGACTCAGTTTCTCTTCACCTGGGCCCCTCCACAGGGGTGCTGGAGTGTCTTCATGACATCATCCTAGCTTCTCCCAGAAAGAATGATCTAAGAGTACAGGCGGAAACTCCATTGCCCTTTATGACCTACGGTCACCTTTGCCATATTCTATTCGCTGCAGGAAGAGACTACACAAGGGTATGAATACCAGAGGCAAGGATCGTAGGAGGCCATCATGGAGGCTGCCTACCAAAGGTTTCAAAGATCAACTTGAACTAATCCACAATTGACTGTTCTGTCTATTAATGAGCACTACATTGATGAACTACACAAATTAGCTACACACACTAAAAGCAGACTAAATCAATCTATTTCAAAGCCTGTATATCTACCTTTCTTGGATATGAATCACTTGATCCTTGAAAGAAATCACCTAACAATTTTTGAAGCAAGTGTAAGAAGTTTCCTTGTTTTCTGTTTTAAGTTTTCATTCTCACTCTCCTGTGAGCTCATACCACCCTCCTACCTCTGCCCCCTGTCCCTGCCCACCACCTGCCCAAGAGCACACGTCTTAGATTTTAATCTGAGAGCCTCATGTTTATAATTCCTAGCATTCTTTTTCTTGTAATCCCCATCCTCATTAAGAATTTAAAATAGTAAATAAAGGAGAGATCAGGCCTCATCTTTCTGTTTTCTCCCTGGAATGTTTGTTATGAATAATCTGGAGTTTCTAAAAGGAAAAGTGACACCTGAGTACCAAATTTAACCTGGCAATGATAAGGTGCTAGATTTACTAACATTATGGTTATTGTTGTGTACAGTGTTTATTGCACCCCTCACAAGTGGAATGGTTCACTAGGATTTTAAAAGATCCAGCATAAGCATGGTGCCCTGGGACATTGCCTCTGAACCTACAGCCATGCAGGATGTATCCAGTTACAAGCAAGCCCAGAAATATTCTGCCAAATGAAATAAGCTTTATTCATTCAAAATGCTAACTTGTAGCTGAAAATCTGAACTTTTTGAAATTTTGGATACTTTGAAAAACTGTTTTTTAAATTTCTGGAATACTTTTATATATATGGGGTGATGCTATAAAACCAGTGGTACCTGGATATTTTAATGAAGCATGATGATCCACCTTGGCAAAATAGTGTCTCCCAAAGTTTAGCAAAGTGAAGCTATGAAAGAATGATTCTGTGAAAACAAAGGTGATCTTTGATAATCAAAGCATGGGGGGGGGGAACCACAATGCCCACTTTCTTCCATCATCAAGCTTGCTGGATTTAGCTGCCAAGCAGGCCACCTGGGCCTTCCTAGAAACTCCCTTCTCGGTTCCTTTCTGGACATGGATGTGGACAAGAATGTCTTTGAGTGGCGGCTCCTAAGAGTCATTCAGACACTTTGAGGGACAGATTAGCATCATTGCCATAATGTCATTTTCACAGTGGAAAATACTATCAGTGTTATTTATATTGTTTGGGTAGAAAAACAAAAAGGAGATTTCTGAAACTGTAAGTGATGACTAGGCACCATGACAGTGTTGACTGCACAGTAAGAAAAGGAATGTTTCTCTTAGAAGCCTGGGCAGGCTGAACTCCAGAAAATGAAAGCTGACTTAAAGAGAAACTCAGATGGCCGTCATCTTTTTTTTTTTCTCTTTTGTTGCTGGTAAGAAGAAAACTATTTATTAAATCTGGATCAAATTAACATTGCTGCTTCAAAAACAAAAAACAAAAAAAAAGCACTCAAAAACATTGAGTGCTATGGTCTGAATGTTTGTGTCCCCCCAAAATCAGTATGTTGAAATCCTAACCCCCAAGAGGATGGTATTAGGAGGTGGGGCTTTTGAGAGATGATTAGGTCATGAGGACTCCACCCTAACGACTGAGGTTAGTGCCCTTTTAAAAGAGGCCTGAGGGAGCTCCTTTATCCCTTTCGAGTGGGAGGACACAGCCAGAAGGCACCATTTATGGACAGGAAGCAGGCCCTCAATAGATACCAAATCTATGGCAACTTGATCTCCTACTTCCCAGTGTCCAGAAGTGTAAGAAATAAATTTCTGCTATTTTAAATCTACCCAGTTTATGGTATTTTGTTACAGCAGCCCAAATGCACAAAGACACTGAGTAAAAATATTTAAGAATCTCTTTTGAATTTAGGATTATTTTGCTGAGAATAATGTTTTCATAGCCTTCCTCTGTATATAAAAATGATGTTACTTGAAAGCACCAGTTTCTTTTCTTTTGGGCTTCCCTCCAGCACAATTTACTTTTTTGGCCATTTCTAAAGGAATAGAGATTGAATACATATTTCTTGAAAATTCCATAGCATTGTTTATATATTAATATATGAAGAGTTGATTTATATGCTCTCTAAAATATATTTAGCAGATGGTAAGGAAAACCAAATTTTAAGATATTAGATTCCTCCTCAAACTTAAGATTAAGACGCATTCACTTGACTAACTGAGCTATAGAAATATTTAACTGTTTAAGTGTTACCAAGCATAATTTCATCAATTTCTCCAGAAGTACATTTGGAAAATGATAGGGTAGACAATAGTAAATGTAGAATAATACCTTAATTCTTGAAAATTTCTTTTTTTTTTACCCCAACACTTAATCACAAATATTCTGTAAGATGGTGAAAAAAAAAAAAAAAACTTCTCTGGACTAATTTCATATGCCAGGATAATTGCAAGATGTCTGATTCCTTCTGATCCTTGGCTATCAGGACAAAAGGATGAGAGTAGTTTTTTTTGGATATTTTCAGGATGAAGTGCCAAAAAAAAACCAAGAATAACAGAGTATGTCAGAAACAATTTTCTCTCCTACCTCTATGGACTAGAAAATATGTCTAAATCAGACTTTACACAGAAGGGACACCCTATGCTTCTCCAAATATGCCATGTTCTCTTACAACGTTCTAATCTTTTCCTTTGCACATCTAAATCTTCCCTCGCCTAGAGCACAGAGGTCCCTGCTGGTTTCCAGGGCAAACTATTGCTTGTCCTATGAAGCTAGATGGTACTGCCCTGAAGTAGAGTGTAAGAAATCTTACACTTGCAGGGCATATAGCATATACCTCCACTACGGAAGCTATTCTTTGGGATATGATTGTTTGCATGTTGGTCTTCCCTACTAAACTGTAAGAGCAGTGTTGGCAGGAAATGTCATCAGTGAAGCTTTGGTACTCAAGCTCCACTCAGTAGAGAGCACAGAGCACATACTCAATTATTATTTAATGAAGAAATAAATAGATAAATTTTATCCTCTCCAAGTGTGCTTTATATCCTTTAATGGGTCACATCTGTTCAAGATAAAAATCTTTTGGAATTTTATAAAATCTGCTTCATACATTTTGATTGAAAATTGTCTTCTTTGCAAATTTGTATACCCTAAACTTCTTTCCCATCAAAATGTCAAGTCATGTCCCCTTATCTTTGTAATATAAATTGAATAATCAACCTAAAATATTTAGGCATACAATAGGCATTTCAGTTCAGCCACCTGAAGTACAAAAATGTCATATATGTATATATATAAACAAAGATCAGAGTTCAAAGAAGTTAAGGTCACAGAGCTAGGAAGAGGTAGATTCTCATCCAAGCTATGCCCTTAAGAGTTAAACCAGGTCAAAGGGTACAAAGTTTTAGTTAGATAGTATGCATAAGTTCTGGAGATCTATTGTACAGATTGGTGACTATAGTTAATAATAATGTATTGTAGACTTGAAAATTGTCTTAAATGTTCTCATCACCAAAAAATGGTAACTATGTGAATTGATGGATATGTTAATTATGTTTTATTTAATAATTTCACAATGTATGCACATATAAAATATTCCATTGTATACCATTTAAAAAATTAATAGGACAATAAATAAATAAAATTTAACCAACAAAACAAAAGAGTTAAACATAACAAAGGTCAGGAGAAGTGATGCTCTGTGACTTCAGAGACTAACTAGGTCATCAAAGGGCATGCAGCTCCTGCCTTGGTCTCTGGAACACTTATACTTGGAGCCCTGAGTAGACAGGTAATAATATAACACTACTGCGGCTGTCAAGCTATGAGGATACCCAAACCACATGGAGAGGTGACATGTAGGTGCTTAAGTAGACAGTCCCTGCTGAGACAACCTTTGAATCATCTCAAATCATGCACCATACGTGGGAATGAAGAAAACTCCAAATGACTTTCAGCACTCAACCATTCCACTCACCCCAGCCATTTGAGTGTTTCTAAATGATGTCCTAGACCTTGCAGAGCAGAAACAAGACATTCCCTGTTGTGCTCTGTTCAAAGCCCTGACTTAACTCTGTGAAAGAAATGAAATGGTTGTATTTTTGCCACTTAGTTTGGGGAAATTTGTTAAGTAGTAATAAATAACTAGAATACCACCCTATTCCAAACCGTCATTAGCTCTTACTTGGACTACAGCACTAGCCTGCCTTCTGATTTTCTAAATTCTTGTCTTGATCTGTGTCTTCTCCTTTCTAATCATTCTCTACACAGAAATAACATTTGACTATTTCCCACTAAGATGCTTTTGTAATATTACACCTCACAGTTTATTTTAACCTACAAATATATAACTATGAAAGATAATATATTAGATTATATATTAAAAGATTAAAAATTTTAAATATAACAAAACCATTGAGTGCTATATCCATGCAATCAATCAATCAATCAACATCTTCTTGGACAAAACCCAGAAAAAAACAAAAAACACACACAGTAGAGTTAAAGCTGTGAGCCATCAGAGGTCTAAGGTCTGTAAGCAGGCAAGAGAAATACCAGGAGATGAGATGAGATGAGACAACTAGAAACTAAATAGCAAGATGATAAATTTAAAACCAATAATATTACATATTAAATCACATTAAATGTAAATAGTCTAAATAACCAATTAGAAGGCAGCACTTTTTGGGCTGGGTGATAAAACAAGACCAAACTAGTTGATGTCTATAAGAAACTCACTTTAGATGTTGAAAAAAAGATACATTAAAAGTAAAAGATGGGGAAAACAAATACCATGAAATGTACACAAATATTTCAGATACAATGAAATCTAAAATTTTTATTAATATTGAAAAAGTAGATTTCAGAATAAGAAATATCAGGAATAAATGGGGACATTTTGTGATAAATATGAGTAGCTAATAGTGCATTTCAAACACATGAAGCAAAAACTATAGAACTGAGAAGAAATGTAAAAAAGTCTCCAGTTATAATTAGAGATTTTATACCTCCTCTTTCAGTAGTTGATAAAATAAGTAGGCAAAATCAGAAGGATACAGAAGACTTGAATAACACTATCACGAACTTGACACAACAAATATATAGAATATTTTGTCCAAAATAGCAGAATAAATAATTTCAAGTACATACTGAACATTCACCAAAATAGAATATATTCTGGGCCATAAAACTAGTTTTAATAAATTTAAGATATTTAAAATAATAAAAAGTATGGTTTATTAGAATATAATTAAATATGAATCAATAACAAAAAGACATATGGAGAATTCCCAGATATTGAACAATACTACATAAGGAATAAAAGAATTCCCTTAAAAACTACAAAATTCCATTAAACTACAGAATTCCATTAAAAACTACAAAAAATTATTGATTTTTAAAGACCTCAAACATGGAGATATATACTGTGTTCATGGATCAGGAGATTGAATATTGGCAGTGCATTCATTCCCCACAAATTTATTTATAACATAATCTCAATGAAACACAATCCCATTGGTTTTTTTTTAGAAATTGACAAGCTGATTCTAAAATATATATATAGATGTGGTAAAAACCTAGAATGAGTAAAACATGATTGAAAAAAGAACCAAGTTGGAAAATTTTTACTAACAGACTTCATGACATCCTATTAAGCACAGTAATCAAGATAGTGTTATATTGTTGTAAAGGTAGAAAAATAAACCAATGGAATAGAATTCCATAGAATCTCCTTGCACATTTACCATCCTTGCAAATTTACTTCCTAGTACTTCTTTTTACAGAATGATTATTATTTTATTTCTAGACTCTCTTTCTCACTGTGCTGTAAGCTCTAACCAGGGTCTATTTTGCATGCTACTCAATTCCTAGCCTCTAGCATAATGACTGTCATGTAGTCAGTGCTTACTGTATATGCTCCAATGTAATATAAAGGTGGTGAATCTGAAACCATAACTTAATGTCATAACTACATGTCACATATAATTTTCTTTAAATCAAGTTAGACTCAACCTCAGATCCACACCCATGTGTGGATGGTGAGAAATACAATGTTGATCAACAGTGGTGGTTCACGGGGGTTCAGGAGAATGGTTCTCAGGGAAGGTATCCTCACCAACTCTTGACCTTCCCTTGCATTCTTCAGCTATGGGACCCCCAAATCACCACTTGTAACCCCATTCCATACTCCATGAGGTCTTTTACCTTCTCTGACCCCAACCAACAAGCTATTGTCTTTCTCGCATATTATATTGGAAACCCCATGATGGCAGAAAACACTGGACAATTTGTTCCTAATTATATATAGAGCTTAAGGCATAATAAGGAGACAACAAATTTTGCAGAATGAACACTTAAATGCACAAATGAATGTATGAACGTGGAAATCTGTGAACATTATACTCAGAGTATGTGACCAAGTTTATCATATACAATAAAGACAAGAAGTAATATGCTCTTCTCTTTCTTTGTTTCTTCCTTTCTTTCTTTCTCCCTTTCTTTCCTTTCTTTCTTTCTTTTTTGATGAAGTTTGGAAGACCTTTGCAGTGCTATCTTCTCCCCTCTAGGATAAAATAATTTAATAAAATAATTTCTTGAATGATGAGAAACATTTGCAAAAGACAGGGAGAGTATTTACTGAAAATAACTTTGACACAACCCTTCCCTAAGGCAAGAGAGGTGGTTACCTGCTTGAAGTGGCAAAGGATTAAAAAATGTAGGAGGAAAAAACACAAAATAGTATCTCAATAAACGATTCTTCTATAGGGAAAAATGAAATGGTCAAAAGAATGAATGAATGTATCCATGTCATTAAAGATAATGATTTGCTCATTATTATAGCCAGTTGCTGTCTCAGCCATCATCACATTTACATGTCCATTTTTCATATGATCTTTCCAAGGCTTCTCATTGCTCTTAAAGACCAAAAACCTTGACAAGGCACTTATTATGACCTAATAATCTCTGGCTTTTCCTCTAGCCACACTCACTCTAACTGTAAGGCAGGAGTTCTGAATTTGGGCTATGCATCAGAATCACCTGGGCAACTTTTAAAACAATACCAGAGTCCTGTCTTATCCCATCACCATTAAATCTCTCCCTGCATTTTTTCAAAGCTCCCCAGGTGCAGCCAAAGTTGGGAACCATTGCTTTAAAGTCTCTAGCTGCACTGGACTTCTCTCCCCTTCAAAGTAGAATGATTCTTCCCAATTTTTGAAACTATTATAGGTCACCAAACCGGCATTCTCCATCATTAATGACTGACCAGTAATCTTCATACCTCTGTCCGACTCCCCTCCTCAGGAAAGTCTTCCCTGGACCCCCAAACCAGGGAAGGCCCTCTGTTCTATGCTCTCATTGCACTCAGTGCATTTCTTTCAGAGACTTATCACGGTTTGTCATTAATTCATCTTGCATGACTTTTAAATTAATGTCTCTCTCCCATATTAGGTTTGGGAGAAGGCAGAAAGTATTGGGGAATTTGTTCCCCTGGGTAATTATACCCAGAGCTTAAGGTATAATAGGAAAACAACAAAATCTTGCAGGATGAACACTTACCTGAACAAATGAGTGTATGAACGTGGGAATCTGTGAACATTATATTTGGACTATGTGATCAAATATATCATACATGATAAAGACAAGAAACCGTATCCTCTCCTTTTTCTTTTTTTTTTTTTTTATGAAGTTTGGAAGACCTCAAAAATGCTTTTATACTTGACAAGCCTAGTTGTCAAGTATTTTCCATTTTTAACATACCAAACAGCATTAGTGAATAGTTTCAGAACTTATGAGAAATATTAAATATTTTAATTTAGTTTGCTTTCCAACTTGAATGAAGAAAACTTAGTTGTGTGAAAAGAGAAAAAGAAAATCTTATCATGTCACAGAATGAAGAACAAATAACTTACAAACCTTACAAACTACAATATTTGTACCAAGGTGCAAAATTCATCGCCAAGGGCACCAAAAGCACATCAAAACAAAATGAGTATATCCTCTTTAGGCATTTTTTAGCATATAGAAACAGATTCTGGATTCTCTAGTATGGCGTTTTGATCATTTATTTACTGAAAAAAACAATCTCAGTATAGATGTGTTGTGGGTTTTCAGTGGGGTCCTGCTTAATTTGAAGTATTTCTTTTAGAATTTTATAGACTTGTCAAAAAATCCTTTGTTTAAAAAAAAAACTATAGAATTTTGCTTCAATATCTTTTTTCTTCTTTCTTTAAAATGTATTAGTATTAAAGGCTATAGTTTAGAAACCAAACTCTAAGTATGAAGAATATTTAGTTCTATTTCTCAACAACTTGCAGTTTAAGAAGCTGCCTAGATGATAAAATTATAATTTATAGATTGAGTCATTATTTAGTTCTCAGGGTGTTCTTTTTAAACAGCCATATCATTGCCTTCACATGTGACTTTGCTGATTGTAATGCCTGTGATAGTTGTATTAGAATATGTAACACACTAATTTGGTTTCTTTTAAAGACCATGGCTGATGTCTCTGCTGTATTCTATACCAGTATGTATGTCTGTCATTATTTCATGGTTAAGAGTAAGTGTTATTGACGAAATCCTTAAACAGCTGTTTCCAATGTGCTGCCCTGTGCCTTGTGATGATTAGTGGCACGTGGCATGGCGAGGGCCCGCGGTTCAGAGGCAAGAAAGTCAGAGGCTCTCCCCAAGCTCCCAAATGCTTGCCTCAATCACAGATGCTGGCTGACAACTTTCTTAAACTTCTGATGGCTTTTCCCGCCTCAGTTGACCATTAAAATGGTTGGTCTATTTGCATGGATAGAGTTCATTTTAAGCAATAGTTATGAGACAAACACTATTGAATATTTATCTTGTGCTGGATGCCGGAACCCTGGAAAAACAAAGGTAAATGAATTCAATGTTTTCAGCAATGAAAAATAATTATTTGCATCACTTAATTTGGGGGTGGTTGTTGTCAAAGAGTTGATCTTTACCTACATGGCACCTTTTTTTTTATATATCAGGATATTATGGGGGTATAAACATTTTGGTTACATATTATGATTTTCCCACAGCCAAACCATGATTTGAGATGCTTTCCCCCCTACAATGCTCACTGCGCCCCTTAGTTGTGAGTTTACCCACTCGCACCCCCCCTCAACCCCCAAAGAATATTATTACCATGTGAGCACCTTAGTGTTGATCAGTGCCAGTTTGATGGCGTGTATATGTGGTGCCTATTCTTCCATTCTTGTGATACCTCACTTTGGAGGTTGGGCTCAAGTTCTATCCAGGAAAATATCAGAGGTGTTAGATCACCACAGATTTTTTGTAATTGAGTAGTGTTCCAATTGACGGGCACTTGGGTTGTTTCCACATCCTTGCAATAGTGAATTGTGCTGCCATAAACATTCGAGTGCAGATGTCTTTATTACAGAATGTCTTTTGTTTCTTTGGGTAGATGCCTAACAGTGCTATTGCTGGATCAAATGGTATTTCTATTTTTAGCTCTTTGAGGTATCTCCAAATTCTTTTCCACAGAGATTGCACTAATTTGCACTCTCACCAGCAGTGTAAGAGTGTTCCTGTCTCTCCACATCCTCGTCAGCATTCGTTGTTTTGGGATTTTTTGATAAAGGTCAATCTCACTGTGGTTAGGTGATATCTCATTGTGGTTTTGATTTGCATTTCCCTAATGATTAGAGATGTTGAGCATTTTTTATATGTTTGCTGGCCATTATTCTGTCGTCTTTTGAAAAGTTTCTGTTCATGTCCTTTGCCCATTTATTGATGGGTTGTTTGATTTTTTTCTTGTTGATTTTTTTATTAAGTTCTAGATAGATTCTTGTTATCAGCCCTTTATCAGATGTGTAGAAAGCAAATATTTTCTCCCATTCTGTAGGCTGTCTATTTGCTCTAATGATAGTTTCCTTGGCTGTGCAAAAGCTTTTTAATTTGATCAGGTCCCGTTTATTTTTGTTGCCACTGTGATTGCTTTGGGGGGTCTTCTTCATAAATTCTTGCCTAGGATACATGGCACCTTTTTAATAGAAGGAGGATAACATTTGTTGGTCATCTACTAAGTGCCAGATATTTTATATACCTTAACAAATCCAATTCTATATCTCAAAGCAACCCTCTGGATGAGACTTACATTAGCCTCATTTTGCACATGACGAATCTGAGGCTCAGAAGGGTTAGGTCACCTGCACGTGAGTGAGTGGCAGAACTTCACCAGGCTACCTGGGAAAAAGTTCTTGGAAACTAAGAACTCAGAAAGAATGGCAGAAAACGGGTCCAGATATCCTTTGCTGAAGGACTGCTCTATTAAAGGGTGAAAGCAAAATATCACTAATATTAGAGGTAGGGAGTTTTGTAACACCAGAGTATGGGGAGAAATAGATGCTTTTGCAAATGGGAGAGAGGTAAGTTTGAACATGAGCTCACCCTTCCCAAGTGTCAGACATTAGTAAATTGCTTACCACTCTTCTCTGCAAGCCTGTGAGTTTTAACACAGGCAGTTCTTTTGTATTACAAGCAAGACACCCATTTTTCTGCTACTCATACAGTCGGTTAACAATGAAATGATGCAAATATTTGTCCCTGGGCACTAGGCACACTGTATTTCAATCTGAGACCCGTGAGTAGTAGCTTATGAGCCACCTCTAATGGTACTGAGCATCCTTCCTCAATCTATATTCATATCAGTTCCATTTTCAAATGAGTCAAATGGGAAGCTGAAGTTAGCCAGTCAGAGCTTAACACCTCTGATTTATGGTCAGAAGTATCTTAATAGGATCATTCATTTTCCTTCGCTCTTTCAGAACATCTGATGTTACAAGTTTCTAGAAATGTGTATCCTCTGGTTCTGCAAAAATATAATCTTTATCTCCAAAAGTGACCTTCAAATGAGCAGGAAATGAAAGCCAGCCGCTCTTTCTCAGTCACCTTGCCTTGCTTTATTGATGTGTCATAATGGAAATCTTGAGAGCCAGAAATCTCAGAATTATTATGATATTTTAATCTTTTTAGGTTAAGTGTAAATGTGAAGGTGTAGGGCAAAAAGCATTAGTTTAGGCCTGGCTTTATGAAGTATCTCTTTCTTGCCCTTTTTCTCCTTGTTCAATTGCTTTAGAGAATGTCTCTTCTGCAAATCCTCAATTTCTGGGTTTTCATGAACTTCATCTTCTACTTCCTATACCTTCATAAGCAACTTGACCATCTAAGAAATTAGTTGCAAAAACTAAGCACCCCAGTATCTCCCCCAACTCCTCCTTCCCCCCTCCCCGTTCCTCACCGGAGCACCTCAGCAGTAGGTCCTTCATTTCTACTACATATTTTTAAAATAATTGCAAACTAACAAATCTAACTGCACTCTAGTTGTTAGTCTCCATTCTCACAGAAAATACGTGCGTTTAAACACTTGCTTTGTTCAGTTTGATTCTGCATGTGTCAGGACACAGGGTTTGGAGCCCAGAGCCTCCCAGCTTGCTAAGTAGTTTAGGGTTGGCAATGATGTTGCTCAAAAGCTACAAGGTTGCTGTTACTCTGCTTCTTGAGCATGAGTTCCTGATCCCAAACCATCAGCGTATATCTTTTTACGACATGTATCCCTAGAATTGATACTCTAAAATGTTCTTTGGTTGGGATGACCCCTTAGTAATGGATCAGTTGCTTACCTAGGGTAATAATTTATCTTCCTGAGGCAGAAATGATTGCCGACTACTTGATTCTAAGTGCATCTCAAAGGCAATAAAAATTAGGATGAATTAGTGAATTTATAGAGCTGCTCTAGTAAATATAAAAGTAACCTTTCTAACGTCACGATTTCTGTGTTAGCCACAAGATCACCCCAAAATGATTAGTTTTAACTGTGCACTGTACTTGTCTAGGACTGCCAGTTTTTTTTTTTAAAGTCTCCTATTACCTCACATGTTGTTTAGGGGAAAAAAAAACTGTGTTGACATTATTTTTAATTTCTAAATTAATAAATTCTCAATGTAAAAAATCAAATAATATGGTAATATACAAGGTAAAAAGACTGCTTTGTACCAATCCCATAGATAACCACTTAAAATTTAAATTGTGTCCCTCTTGGTCTTTATAGAAAAGTAGATGTATAGATGTCATATTCAAGTACATTTAATAAATATATAATGAAAGTGTATTTATATCCTAATATTTGTAATACTTCCTCAGCTTTATTGTTTACATCATTTTTCTGAAGGCTGTAGACTGTGGCAATAACACCTTGGAATTGGGGGGCTGACATCTTAGCTCCACAATTGGCCCATACTGAATGGATTGAGCATCCAACACGTTACATTTTAAGGCCTCAAGGAGATATTTTATGATCAGATTTAACAGACCACATACTCTTGCCTTTAGGGAGGTCATAAAATTCCTAGATTATGGGAGCAGATCTTGTGCTCAAGTATTCAATTCTCTATTTTAAGCTTGATTTTTCTTTTACTGTACTAAGATCTGTCAGTGGTACTTTAGTTAAGTTCCCTCCTGTGGCCAAAGACTCCATTCCTACATATTTGTTTTTATAATCATGTGGTAGTTTTTAAGAAGATGGACTTTCCATCTAAGAGAATACAGCGAGGAGCATTATTTTGTTGCTGAAAATATCTAGCTGAGTTAATGAAATTGTTAATATAAACCAATGCAGCCAAAATGTGGTAGCTCAGTAATGATCATAAAGTCAATGGGAAGTTCCCTCAGAGTAGAAAAGTATCTCTCCTAACTGATAATAAACTGCAAAGAGGAGAGAAGTCTGGTTCAGGGTACTTTTCACTGACAAAGAAGGGAAGAAGGTAGGGAGATGGCATCCCCATGACATTCATTTGCTACTGACATCAAGTCCAAGCAATGGGGGTAAATTCTAGGTCTCTTGCTTCAGATGAGTTTTACCAAGTGAAAGACAAGGCATGCATGAAAGAATGTTGTGAATTTCATTTTCTACCGGTAACCACTTTAGGTTAGATATTCTGTTCCATGAAGTAGGATTTCAAAATCTTTGTTCCTCTCAGTATGCAATTGTCCCACTCCAGCTCCTTTCAGTTAGCTGCTTTCTGTGGTTAGAAACCCTCAGTTCAAAACTGCCACACCACAGCTTTTTTTATTGTCTCGTTTCCATTTTATTTCTATTGACTATAATCTCGAGGCATCAGAATCACTTGCTTGCCTCCCTATTGTTAACGTCCACTAGAATCGGTCAAGTTTCGCACTTTCCCATAAATAGGGACATAACAGGAATCCGGTCTAGTTTCACTTTCTCTTTTCTCCTCTCTTCAAAATCAGAGTCAATAGTCAGCAGTTTGCACTAACATAAATCTTGTTATTGTTTATACCAACTCACCCTTTCTAATGCTATTAGAACCATGGTGGACATAGACCCCAGAGATTTGCTCATCTTAAAGCTCTAAAACTGCACCACTTTTATGACAACAATAAAACCTTGAGCTGTCACTTTACCCCTATGACTGTGATTCACAGTGATTACTGGCATTTCTTTCATGCTCATTCCCTCCTCTTCCCATCCCCCATTTCATTGTTTGAAAAAAGTATTTGGAACAAATAAAGGACTAATGATTAATAATTCTTCATTGAACTATATAAAACTCCATGGCCTCCTATATAGAAACTGTATTGGCTATAGATGTGTATCTACATACCTCTTCTGGGAACTCGTCCTGTTATTCTGGTGGGCTATAATGCAGCTCTGGAGACAAGAGGGATAAAGAAAAGCAAGGCTGCCTTCTCCTAACAAGGAGCTGGCTGTGTTCTGCCATGAGCTTGCACAGACTACGTGACAATTTGACCCAGCAGACTTAGGTTCAAGGCTGACCGCTACCTCTTTCACGTTTTGAGAGTCAGGTAAGATGTTAGCTTCTCTCTCCTTTAGTTTCCTCACTGGCAAAAGCACATCTATCTCACAGAGTTTTGTTGAGGGTCAGATGAAATAATGTATGTAGAAGCATACCAAGTATCCTAAACTTAATAAGCTTGTTGATTAAAAGAAAAGGGGGAAAAAAGCTTTGGATATTCAAAAGAACTAGAACTCACCTGCTTAGGCATTTAAGAATCACAGATAAATGGTCCAGTCGTCTTTGAATTTAAAGCCTGATATTTTAGGGTGTACCTCTACAAAATTGGAACTATCTTATTTGTTTTTAATTTTTAGTTTTCAGAGTGTTGTAGAGTAAAAAGGTATTGTTATCCTCATTTGTAAAATGGTATAAAAAATTATGTCCCTTGCCCCAGGCCTCATATCAAAAGCTTTCTGATTTTGACAGCCTAGATATTTGTCTCACAGCCTCCAGAGAAAGGAGAGGATTTATGTGGGAAGTTCATCCTGAGAAAGGTTACATGTTCTGTAATGTATGTTCATTTTGCATTAACACTTTGCTCTATCGCAGAATTGTATTAATCTTAAATTTTGTGTTGTTGTTTCTTTATTAAAATAAATGTTTTTAAAATTTTCAGTGTAAGAATACAGTGAGAAGCAGGGTTCAAAAGCAGAGAAAATAGGGCAGAGAAACTTCCTAAGTGTAAATTTAGCCACACATCTTCAGATTGAAGCTTTCTTTTTACATTTTTTTTTTTTTCTTTTTGAGACAGTGTCTCACTATGTTGCCTGGGTAGAATGCAATGGCGTAATCATAGCTCACTGTTCAAACTCCTGGGCTCAAGTGATCCTTTTGTTTCAGCCTCCCAAGTAGCTGGGACTACGGGCACCCACGACAATTGGTTAATTTTTTTTTTTTTAGTTTTTGAGGAGAGGAGTCTGGCTATGTTGCCCAGCCTGGCCTTGAACTCCTGGCTTCAAGTGATCCTCCCACCTTGGCCTCCCAAAGTGCTAGTGTTACAAGTATGAGCCACTGTGCCCGGCCTTCATTTTCTTTTCTTCTATGCTCTACAAGTACAAAATATGTAAAACATAGTTTTTAAAATGAGGTTTATTTGAACACTGGAATGGTGAAGGTAGTATTAGAACTGGTTCCTTCCACTGAATCATGGAAGAATTGAGAGTTAAAATCTAGTCTTGCTTACCCAAAAGGATTTTCTAATAAAAATGTTTATATTTAAAATATCACTTGAAACAATACTTTGGCTTATTTTTTGACAAGTAAGTTTATATCTGAACAAAATAACAATCTGCAGGATGAATAAGATGAAAAATCTGTAGAGTACCTGTGTTTTAGAATTTCTAGTCATTTTGGTCTCTGAAACTTTTGTGGAAATTACTTAGCCTAAATTCAGTTTCTCAATCAACCTGGCAAATAATTGACCTCAGAAGAATAATCCTAGAAGCTTCCAATTTATGAGTGTTAGTTCCAAGAGTTAGTATATAAGTCAATTGTTTGTTTTGGCCATTAAAAAAGCTGTTTGTAAGCTAAATAACCTAAAAAAAATTAAGTTTGAGTTGAGAAATAAACTTTAATCTTATTTTATATAGAAAAATTATATCATTTAGTATCTTTTAGAAACTTCTTTGTGTTTAAATAAAGGAAAACATATTCGCAATTTAACTTAGATGCTATGAAGATTTACTTTCAGCAGATGGTTCCTAAAAGAGGATGAATTAAAATTTACTGGTCTCCAAATGGATATGCAAAGTTAAACATTGTTTTATATAACCTTTTAGTCAAAATGTAAAACTTCAAGAATGAGCCCAAATATCTGAGTGGAAATAAAACTTTACACTCCATCTCAACACCCTCTTTATCAAGGACCATGGGTATGATATCCTAAACTAAAGAGGAAATTGATTCCTATGGCAATAATAGCAGAATAAGTGAATCCTATTGTTAGATGATTATCCTATGCTAGATTTGGAATATATGCCATTATATTTATATTATCTTCCCTTTTAGCCTGCCAGCATGCACAAGCTGGGTTCTTCTCGTCTCTGGGAGGACTTCCTAGGGGATGGGGGAGGTGAGGCACATGGCCACATATGAAGTAGTCTTATCCCAACGTTCGGATCTTTGTGTTTCAGAGTATTAACCAGATTACAGGTCATAATCTGTAAAAGCTCCCCTGCTAGTGCCCTGCTTGACTTCTTTCCAGATGAAATCTCTTCAAACAAATCCTGGATCACAATGATACTCTGTTTTGTGTCTGGAGCCAAATAGGAAAAAAATGTGCATATAGAAAGACAAGTATCTGCCAAGGGTAAGAGCTAGATTGATGAGGTTCTGCGTTTATCACCTCTGGAAAAAAAATTGTTCCTGTAAAAGAAGCCAATTGCAACATTTAGGATGAAGTAATTCATCTAGTGATTCTTCTTCCATTTGAACTTTTCATTTCCTTGTGCTTTTTTTATGGATGCCCAGTTTGAATGTGTCTAGATAAGGACATGACTTATTTATTGGCACTAAGAGCTTTTTATAAATTTAATATGATTATGGATTTTTAATAATCCCTCTAATTATTTCTGTACATGAGTTACCACTTTTTTTAAAAGCCAAATTTCATTTGCTTTATGACAGCAAATGAGTGAATAAGAAAATTAGAGTTTAAATAAAAAGTTATCCCACTTGGCAGCCCAAACCTCTAGCTTATAAAACACTACTGATGGGGGCACCCCATTACTTTTAAGGGGTTCATGAAATAGAATTCAACTGTTCTCATTCGTTCTCTCAGCATGCAGACAGGATATTTATGGGAAAGCACTCTCAAAAAAAAAAAAAAAGGTTTCTATTCTATTTGGAAAGGTCTGGGGTAAAGCTGTTGTAATCCAACTTGCTTGCTAAATTCCCTCAATTTTTCAGAAGAAATTTTCCCTATCTTTTACAAAGCCATTTTTTTCCCCCTCAGAGAATAACTTTCTAACTCAGTGGATGTTTACTAGCATTCTCTAGTTTTTCACTTATAAGTAGCTTGGAACTTGTTTCTAGATCATATAATTTGTTGACATCTTTAGGATAATTCCAAGGGGACTAGCTTACAAGAGGTCGTTGGTCTCTAGTCCTTTAGCCCAGAAGGTGTTCTCATCCTTCTCAGTACATGTCCTACCTGCACACCACGCATGCCTGCCCTGGGATGCCACTCCATGTGTTACTCTCATCTACTGCAGCCCTTCCCGGTCCATACCTCCTACGTGCTGAGTTCCTATAGTGAGCAAATTCCAAGCAAATCCTGCGTCACGGGATTTGTTTAACTACCTTCAGGTAGAGCTTTGAGCCTTCTCTAGCTGTGATCACTGTGGCACTGAAGCCAACAAGCAACACAAGACAGGGCAGAAGCTGCCACCCTAGGATGTTCCCCCTCTTGCCCTTGGTGCTTCCTTGGCTGGGCCCTGCCTGCATCCGCATGCCCAGTTTCCCCAGACTGCAGCCCCTGCCTTCCTAGAGCTGTGTTCTGTGGCCTACTTCTGTTCTGACAAAATCTGTCCCCGCTCCATCTAAATTTTACTTTTTAATAGTAGTTTTAATGAGGTATAATTTATATACAATAACAATTCATTGGAGGTGTACAGTTTGATAGATTTTGGTAATTGTATACAGCCATGTAACCTCCTCCACAATCAAGATATTCCATCACCCTAAAAAGTTCCCTTGCAGCTCTTTGTAGTAGATGCCTCCCCTGACTCCCAGCTCCAAGTAACCTCTGATCTGCTCTGTCTCATTGTAGTTTTGCCTTTGCTAAAGCTTCATATAAGACTCATACAGTATCTACTCTGTTGTGTTTGAATTATTTCACTTAGCCTAATGTTTTTGAGATTCTTTAGTACAGTTAAGTGTATTAATATTTCTTTCTCTTTTTTTTTGGCTTAGTGTATATCACAATACATTTATCTATTGACCAGTTAACAGATTTTGTGTTGATTTTGCTCCACATATTCCATCTCTTCTGAAAACAGTTTAGAAGTGAATTCCTTGAATTTCAAGATGTCTGGTCCTAAAACTTAGTGAATTGAATACATCTGTATTTAAATGTAATAGAAAAGGTCCAAGGAAGCAGAGGGATCCATAGGATCTTCACAAATGAGGGATATTTTACTGTACCGATGTTCTTTGGGAAATGAGGAATTGTTCACATGTGGGAAATTAATGTCATACTGGCAAAGTGTAAAGTTCATTCAACATCCGAAAGAATGAAAGCACAGCATAGTCATATGTCTCCACTGCGGTCTGCCTTGATTCTGGCCCCATTTAAAGGGAAATTTAATTTTTCCCTCCTTCCTCATCCGCCAGTGTTCCTGAGCCTTGTACCTGGTAGAAGCCTGTTTCTTTAATGGCCACTTAGATTATAGGTAAAATGTGGTAAGGACCTTGTGCAGTTACTGAAACATGTAAGTCCCATTACAGTTCTTTCACAACATGCGCCCTTAACTATTTGCTGTATTTCCTATCTATCTCCATGCTGACATTTAAAAATCTGATGATCAATTATTTGAAAAGAATTGCTGTTTGACTGAACTCACAGGTCAATTTGATAAAAACTGTTTAATCCAAGTTGAGACGAAGTCATGACTTCAGTAATGGTTTTCAAAATTTAATGTGCATAAAATCACTAGAGGTAGCTTGTCAAACGTGAGGTTCCTGAGCCTCACCTTTATTGATTCTGACTAAGAAATTTGGGTTACAGCCTTAAGTATCTGCATTTTGTAAGCACCCCAGGTAATTCAGAGCAAGTGGTATGTAGCTCTCACCTCGAGAAGCTCTAGAATGCAAGAGATCTGTTACAAAGGCAGGTAAAACTTGTTATTTGGCAAACTGTATACATTAGTAAGGACTCTTTCAGTTGTGAGTTGCAGGAATCCAAATCAAACGGGTTTAAACAAAAACAAATGTATATTGACTCATATAACTAGAAAGCATGGGGTAGAACTGGCTTCAGTAAAATGTGACCATCTCCTAGCTTTAAAAGGATGTCATCAGGTCTTGATTTCTCTCTCCATCTTTTGGATTTGTTTCCCTCTGGTTGCTTCCTTCAGGAAGACTTTTTCTAAGACGTGGCAGGAAGGCCACTAATAGTTCTATGTTTATATACCATCTTCTTAGAACTTCGCTGGAAAAACAAAAGTCCCATGACTGAGTCTCATTGGACTGAGTTGTATCACATTCCAATGCCAAAGACAGTTTCTATGGCCAGTGGGCAGAATGCTCTGAATGGCCAGGCCAGAGTCAGATGCCTCCTCCTCCAACCCCCAAGTGAGGGAGAATGTGTGGGAGTGTGTGGAAGTGAATGTTGGTGTGGTTTGGGAGGCGTAGGGCATGGGCGGCTCCAGCTGAAGCCCAGGAGTTGACTGTGGAATAGGAGTGACTCTACCTTTCTAACAAAAAAAGTCAGTATGTTGGTTATAGAAACAGCCCAAGTCTATAACCCTTATACAGCACATACATAGATGTCAGTAAGACACTATTTTCCTCCAACTAGCTGTACATGTGGAAAACCGTTGATTTCAACCTCCTAGTGACAGAGCACTAAACTAACTTGTTTTATTTGGGGCTTAGTAAGCATCTGCTAATACATGCTTAATGAATATATTTTAATCTTGATTATTAGCATTGCTATGACCAAGTAGCTTTTGGAGAGCTTAGCTGTTCAACAAAGAAGGGAGGGTGCCTAACAAAACTGTTTCTGTGCATGAGATCTGTTGGATGTTTAGGATTACGTTTTGTTGAATTGTGTTTTGAAATCCAGAAAAACTGATACCACTAACTATGATGAAGGGGTGAAAAATTATATTTAAGAAAAATATGTCTGCTAAAACCTTATCAGTGAGAGTAAAGTAGACTAAATTAAAAACAAATAGCAGAAATAATTGAAAGAACCTGGATAAAGAAGATGAATTCTAGAAGCTGTGTGTACTAATGAAGCCATGACTGTGGAAGTGAGATGACTGCAGTGTGCATAAATGTGGGCAGGTAAGAGAAGAAGGGTAATAGAATTGCAGTATCAAAACTTTCCTGTCCACTAGAAAGACCAGACCTAGTATTGCAAGAGACCTGCAAATATAAACCAGTTTTGTCAGTAATTTTATACTGTGGAATAATTTCCTAAAGGGTCATTTATGAAGAAGTTTGAGGCTAGGGTGAGCAGTACATGAGGGCAAAAACCAAAATAGTGATGAGGAAGAGCAGCAGGAAGTGGGGAGCCAATGACCTGAAAGGTCTCTTTTGATCTCAGTTTTCTACGATTCCAAACTAAATGTGTCTCCTTTGTAAATCCTTTCTAAGCAATAACTATTCCAGGTTCGGTCAGATGTTAAACACGTAGGGCCCATTGCCCAGGCCTGCGGTCCTACACGGCCTTAGCAGGAACAGTGTGTGCATGTGGCTTGTGACTCCGCAGGATCAGGAAGTGACAACAGGCATCTTTTATCTGTTATAACTCATAATCAACTCCTATAACCTAAAAATTTAAACCAAAATGCCTAAAAATGACAGACTTCATTTTAGAATAAATAGGACTCAGAATAATTTATAATTTATTAGTTCAAATTTCAAAAGTTCAAGAAAGATGGCAAAATTTGATGGTGAGATTACAAAAACAATTCCCCAGAAATCTAGCATTATGCCAGAATTATGTGCTTGTGAAAAATATACATGTATATTTTTTAAAATTACATAATTATGCATAAATGTATATTTTAACAAATTCTTCCAGTGGATACTATATGGTGTTATTTTGTATAATTATGTTTTGTTCCTTGATACTTTCTCATAGATGAATTGACCACACATCCTACTTAGAGAAAAGCAAGTTCAATGAAACTATAGTAAGTTAGACACCAAGAAAAAGACAAAAGACATGACTGTGACTTGAAATGATGTTAAGGGCTAGATGCAGGATGACATCAGCATGTTGGCAGGAAATAGAGAGATGCAGCAAGGCTAGACTGTCTGATGTTCTGCTCAGGGTGGAACAAACAAAGACGAAGGCAAATACAAAGCAATAGCAATAAATCCCACTGTCCAAAACGTGCCCCTCATGGTTATGAGTGTGTTTATTTTTCAATATAAAGGAACCTATTTAATGTATATGTTTCATAGTTAACTTTTCTCTTTTTCCTCCCCTGCTTTCATCTCTATCAGCCCTGCTCTTGCCCTGACCTACCACCCATTCCAGGAGGATTCTTTAGAAACTTGTGCTATTTAAAAAATTCCCCTCTGTCTTTCAGGGCTCCTTATTCCTCTACTTAACAGAAACTTGGCTTTTCCTTGACCGTGTATCCTTCCTTATTACTCACTCAGTGGCTTCCACTTACAGATAAGGGTCTTTGGCTCCTCCGAGAAAAGCAAGTCTACAACAGGGCTTGCATTCCGTTCTGGTGGTATATTTTCAGAGGTGATTCCAGAGAACAGGGTGGGGAACTTGGTAGAGTGGTCTCAGGAAGGAGGGAAAGCCAATACAAAGATGTGTTATCAAACTGACCACCGCAGTGGACAACTGGGGAGCAATCCCTCTGGGACGCTCTGAGGAATCTCACAGAACGCATCTCAGAACTGTTTGCCCAGGGGATGGCAGGGGGAGCATTTCCCCACCAGCTAAGCATTGGTCAAGGGTTGTTCCAATCAGCGTTAACCCCTTGCTTTTAGATTGCATGTAAGTGAGTGCCACATCACATTGTCAGGAAAGTTCTGGGGCAGAAGACAAGAGCTGAGGGGTATAGTTGAGCTGAGATCCTATCAAGCTACATTTATGTGAAGCTGGTTGTTTCTGCATATAACCAAGTAAGCAGTGGCCCAAGAGGACATGAAGACAGGCACAGGAAGTGCTCTATACCTGGGGCAACCAATCCCTTCATCACTGCTACATCCAGTACGTTGTTCTCCTGACTTTAGCCATCAATAATCCTCTCTCGGAATTCATGACATCTCCCTAAACTACTCTCTCCCTTTACTTGGTGATGACCATGTAACTCCCTGGCCTCATGCCACGTCTTCTCAGTCTTTAATCAAGGTCAGTTACCCCCAGCATAGCCACGCCTGTGGTAACATGCTCAGCCAGGGCTTCTACACTTGTAAATCTTGAACACATGAATTTATTATGATTATTATTATTACAGCATACACCCTACCCCCTTCCTCATCCCTCTGCTGTTCCCCTTGTCCTGCTGCACCCTCAAGGGCTTCCCTTCTTCCCAGTCCATGTTCTAGTAGCTCTGATTTGATTTGCTTCTGTACCTAGGCTGGACTTCTTGAAATGAAAAATGACATCAATAATATATGAAACATCTTCTTAAAAGCCTATGCCCCTTTCTCCTACAGTCTCCTACTTCTTGTTTCTGTATCCTTGGTTATTCTCAAAACCATGATACCAGACTCAGCTGCAAATTCACATTCATCCCTGCTTAAATAGCAACCTTATTCTGTTGATGTGTTTTTGAATCCCTAGATTGCTGCATTTCTTGCTTGTCTTTTCTGTGTTCCCCATGCTCCCACCCCTAATCTGATGTACTCATTCTCAGAAGGTGCCCTTGCTTCCTACTTCACTGAAAAAAAATAGACATTACAGCATAAACCCCCTCAACTTCTCGTATTTTCACCTCAAAATCTGTAGCCTTACCCTCTTTGCTTTCATCTCTGAGGAAAAATGAGTCCATGTCCCTGTGGGGCTAATTCTTTAAAGATACGATGTCAAATGAAATGTAACAGGCTCTAATCTGAGATCATTCTTCACCTATCTCTATCAGCACAGCAGCATGCTCATGGCCCCCTCCACTTTAATGGCATTTCTCTTTGATCTGTGATTGTTGTGCCGCACCAATCCCTGGCCAACCGCAATGCATTTGAATATGAAACCAATCGAGTTTTCCTTTCTGTATCCTCCTGGAGGAGCCCTCCTCATGCTCCGCCTGAATCAGAGCTCTAGCCTCCTTGCTCGTCTTCAGGATGCTGCCACACTCATTACCTCAGATCATCCCCTTCATCAGTAACTGAAGGATCCAAACTTGGGCAGCAACAGGACCTCCATGTTCCAGCTTCTGCCCACACAGGCCTTGTGCACATCTCCCTAATGTGGGAGGAGTAGGTTTCTTAGCACCTGCTGTATCTATGACTTGGAGTATCTGCATTCTACTAATTCTCCACAAATTACATCAGTTTGTGTTCATCCTTCTCTTCTCCTAACATCTATTGCATGTGTAGTCTGAAGGATATTTGACTATATACTATTTTTAAATTATTTCCTGTTTTTGTGACTTGTCCTTAGTGACAAAGTCTGCTCCTCAGGAGCAGAAACTTTGTCTTACACATGTTTTGTACTCGCAACAATGGCAGCCACTTATTACGCACTTACTACAAATATTCTTTGACTTCATTTCAATGAGTCAGAACTGTTTGTTTGAAATAGGAACCTATATGTGTGCATCCAAATCTCAAATATTAATGGTATCAACCAACACTTTGGAATTTATAATTGGAATGAAATAGCATAATTAGGATTATCTTCTTGCTGTTCTCTGAATGTTGGTTGTGAATGATCTAGCTTCGTGGGAATCTTGGACTGTGGGAATCATCCCTAAATTTACAGTTCTACTAAGCTCAGTGCCAAGTGTACATCCATGCTTTGTAGATGATAAAATATCACAAATATTATCTGTGTCTACACATCATAAATACTCAAAATATGACAATATAAATATCAGAGAAAATAAAGATTTGACTTTTTAAAAAGTTTTTACAGAGCTGTTTGTCAGCAATAATTTTGAAATTTGAAATATTTGGAATTTATATAAATCAGAGCTAAAACATATGAAGAATTTATCTCACAGGTTTTATGTTTATGGATGTTTAAGAATCATTAGAGTAAAAGTAATTTAAGCAAACGACACTGAAAATCTCTTTTCTTTTAAAAGAAACTTGATAAATACTGATCTAACTTAACTTCCAGTTCCGTGCAAGAATCTTCTCTGTCACATCCATGTCATGCTCTTCAACAATGCTGCCTCCATGATAGGAAGCTCGGCTCCTCCTAGGCAGCCTGCCGCATTTGGAGACAGATTTCATCATCACTCTATTTTACAGGAGTCACACAAATTCAGACACCCAGGGCCAGGCAAGCAGAGAAGTGCAGAGAGCAGGCCAGGGGTATACAGCAGGAAGTGGCGAGGCCTGGCAACTGTAGGCCGTGCCGTGAGAGCAGGTGCTGCTGTTCTCCAGCTGAACGCAGCCTTGGGAGTGAGGGGCCAGTGTCGCCAGATCTTCCTGTGACTTCAGAGAAGCTGAAAATCCAGATATTTCTGTGAAATCATGACTTTTCAATGTGAGCAACTAATTCAAAGTGTTAAATAAAACACTATGGAGGGGGCTGGTAAATGAAACATATCTATAAACCAAATCTGGCTTGCAGCCCTTCATATTATTATTATTTTGTTTTATTTTATTTTATTATTATTATTTTTTTGAGTCTTGCCCCAGCTAGAGTGCAGTAGTGTCATCATAGCTCACTGCCACCTCAAACTCCTGGGCTAGAATGGTCCTCCCGCTTCGGCATCCCAAAGTGCTAGGATTGCAGGCATGAACCACCGCGCCCGGATTTTTTTAAACTGTTGATTTAAATCCTGTCTTACAACTTCATCTCTGGAAAAAATGTATTAAACTTACACTCTTTTACTTAATAAGTAAAAATTAAATGTTTAAGGCTAACCATTGTTCTCCATACTTACTCCAGTTTTTTCTAAATTCCTTGAGTCTTTTGAAGCCTAAATACTGTTAGTTTAAAAAATCAATTACACATATCAATATTGAGAGAGTCATGATTTAGGGGGTTCCTTGATGCAGAAGATCAATTTCTGTCGTGATTGTTTCGCTTAGTTTTGGTCCACCGTTAAAATTTTCATTTGGAAGTGATACCAAGAGTCCTCTAGGCCTCCCAATTTTATGTCATAAGCAAATTTGAATAAGTACAGCTTCTATGTCCCCATTTAGATAATGGACTAAAACTAAACGGAGCTCTCCTAAACCAGCATAACTGTTTTATGGTAGGGACACTAGTCCTGTCATCCTAGCCTCTAACCAGTTGGCATCTACCAGTCAACGATCTTTAAATCTTTGGAAAAAATTACTCAATCAGCTTAAATTATTGTATTGACACCCAACCTATATTTCTCTTTCTTGATAAGAAGATATCAAGGCCACGTTTGTCAAATAGCCTCTTAAAAATACATTGTCTAAACTATTTTCCTCATTTACCAATTTAATTTTTTTTAAAAAGGAGCTGAGGTCAGTACCACTGTGTCGCGCAACTCAGGGGGCTTCATTTATATTGTCTTTTGTTCAAAAGGCAACCCCTAAGCATAACTCACACTCATGGAATACAATGTGGCTGGTGCCCCTGGAGTTGTGCAGCCCTGCAGCCCTGAATGAGGTTAATTTGACAATAATATCTTGAAGCATCTCTGCATCTCTGCCAGCTCCTGGTGACTATGTTCACAGGCAAGGCTTCCACACAAAACAGCAAAATCCCTGACTAACAATTTGCTAGCATCAGATGTCAGATATACCTCAGATTATTTCCTTTGAGAAATATTTTGGTAACATTTGAATTTATGTAAGACATTTTAATTTGGTTATAAAATCAATTTTTAATCTTAGTAAATGGTGTGTAACCCCAGAGAAAATCTAAATATTAGTGGCATTCCATATGTATTAATATTATTCACTTATACTTAATAAACATATCTATTATAGTCAAGATGATCTTTTAGAGCAAGTGCTGGTGAATACTTTTGTAAAGAGCCAGATAGTAAATATTTTAGGCTTTCAGGCCTCATATGGTCTTTATCACATATTCTTTTTTACTTTTTCCTAGCAATTACAAATTTTTTAATTGCTGATAGTTTTACAAGCAATAAGTACTGTCTCATTGTTTTATTGTGTTATTTTCTCTTTGTTTTTGGCACTATGGACATATACTACTATCCTAAGTAGTTTTTAGGTATCCACCTATTAAATCCTCACAATAACCCAAGGAAATAGGTAACAACTATTGTCTCTATATTTCAGGTTGGGAAACTGAAGCATAGTTGGCGGGTGGGGGGCAGTGGGGGTTGGTAAGTAACTTGCCCAAGTTTACATGATGATTGTGCTCTTACAAAGAAGTTTTTAAAATTGGATCTTACATGTATTAAAGGTTGCCAGTAAGAGCAAAAAGGGTACAGGGAATTGTTATTTATTTCTATAGAAGGTGAAGTGGCCTCTGCCTTTGACATTTTTTTCCTTTATACCACAGAATACAACTACAGAGGCGTGTTTTCACTATGTTTTGGAATGATAAACTGATATGAAAATATTTTAAATAGCATGCCAAAAATGTCTTCACTGTGCACAAAATGGACAATGTCCAAATGTTAGTTTAAATTTCATATTATCTACCAATCTTCCCAGAAGAATGTGAAAGATGTTATTGTTTAAGTCACGTAGTTCTTCTGAATAATCTTTTTTTTGTAAACAGTTGGCAACTCCAACTCTGGATTTTTCCATTTAGCAGTCGAGGGAAGTTCATTTTTAAGATCATTTTTGATGAGCATATCTACCACTTTCTTGTTGTTTAACCTTTATTTTGCCATTACTTTCTGGTGCTGGTGGTGATTTGACTTGAAACTTTAAACTGCTATTCACTTTCTTCTCTGACACTGCAATTTCCTATTTACTCAGACTTCTATTTCCTCCATATTTTCTCTAACACTGAAAATTAGCAGTTGTTTTTCTAAAAGTTGTAATTTGTACATTAACTTTTTTTTTCTCTTTTAATTAGTGTTTTTCTGTCAGATAATGGTAGGGGGCTGGTGATGGGTGTTCTTCATATTTATTTTGGGAATCTCACTTCAGTGACACTGTTGTGAAATAAAAAATTGGAAAAAAACGCTCCTTGAGGACTCTGCCAGGGGGTGAATAAAGAGAAAGGGGTAAGGGGAGAAGCAGGGATGATGCCGGAATGTTCTCACCAAGGCAGAAATCAGAGGCCGGCTAGAAACATGTGACCAAACGGTTCCTTCAAATGTAAATGTAAAGCCATGTCCAGGTATCTGTAATTCCAAGTTGCTAAAAATGCCCCCCGGTCCACTGGCCGCTGCACATGAGGACAGCTCAGTAACAGAAGGTTTCCTTCAACACGTGTAGCGTATGATACGTATTCAAGAGGAAAACCCACGGCTCGGAGGAAGTGACCATATTAAAACTCCTTCTAAGCAAACAAGTCAGTATTCACATTTCTTGTCCCTCTTATGTTAGTTTTCCTTTCAGTGGACAACTGCCTCTGTTACCATTAATTATCCACTGTTTTGGGGACAATTGTAGTTAAATTATTTATCTCCTGCAAGAAACTTAAAATGATGCCTTTGAGGGAGGTCTCCTTTTACCTAGAGATGGTTTTTAAATATAAGGAAGTGTAAGGAGATAAATCATGTGGGATTTCAAACCTAGAATCCTTTTTTATTTCCGTTGGGACAAAGAACATGGGCTAGAGAATTAGAAGACTTAGGTACTGTTATATTCAATCCATAAATCTTGATTCATTTAACACATTTTAAGCATTCTTTCAAGCTTGACAAATAATAGTTTACAATCTTAGTTCTTTAATTTTACACAAGCTAAAGTTGAAATAAAACATATTAAATATCTCAGGAAAATTCAGTTAAAAACCTGGAATTTTTTTATATTCATCAGAAATATTCAGTATTTGAAACAAAATTTTCAACCTTTTCCCCCTGGTTTCTATGGCTTTAAACCTCTGACAATGTCAAATTTAAAAATTATCTAATTTTAAGTATTGGCTTTTCTGCCTCAATATTTTAGTTTATAAAACAGTGTGTTATTTTTAGCATGGTAGTCTAATCAATAGGACATACTTGTACCAGGTTACAATAATTAGAGAGCATCATTTACAGTAGAATCAACATTAATTTTCTATAATGTAATAAATTATAAGAATAGAATACAGTGTACAAGGAGATCAGAGCATGGGGTATATTTATATGGGGCATTCAAATCAATTCTTTTTACAAAGAGTTGCCAATTAATTCAAGAATCTAGTTGATTATGGTCTTTATGTTTTTATGTTTGAGGACAAATTTTTCATAGCCCCTCAGCTGGTATTTACTAAGCAAGTTCCACATGCAAGACCCTGAGCAGGTGTTTGCAAATAGTTCTCTGGAAACACTGTCAGGTGTCCCAGTTCAGCACTTGTCCACTAACAAACATCGCCAATCACAACCAGTGAAAAACCTGGATACTTTTTCAGATTACTACAAACCATTTATTGTACAGAAAGAGCTCACCTAATCCAAATGGTAGATGAATGCTTAGAAGGTAAGTACATAGTTACATCTAGAAATATTTACTCATAGAGAAGGCTAATCATTTGTTAGACACTGGGAAGATTTTTAAACATTTTAATTGAAGTATCATGTACATGCAAAATGCAGTAGGTGTAGAACTCCATAAATTTTTACAAGCTATACTTGTATAATCAGCACCCAAATCAAAAAACAGAACATTACCAGCACTCCCAAAGCTGCTCGTTCTTCTACCACTTCCTATCTTCTAACAACATAGAGTAATTTTGCCTGTTTTGAAACTATATAAATTGAAACATCTGTATGTGGCTTCTTTTGCCAAATGGTTTTGTTGGTGAGATTTCACCATATTGTAGGTAGTTGTTTCCTTTTTTTCTCATTCTATCATGAATATGCTGTGATTCATTAATCTATTCTGTCCATGGGTTTTAGGGAAATTTTGTTTGGGCCTCATGTAAGTAGTATAGCCATGAACATTCTTGTGCATGACTTTGGTTCACAGGTATATGTAAGATAAAATTCAAATTCCATGACCTGGCATTCAAGGTCTTTAAAATAAGGCTCCTGCCTACCTTGCAAATCTGAGTTTAACTTCCTGCTGCTCATTTTGTTTTGTTGCTTCCCCTACATGGCCCACCACAAGCCCCGTCTGCTTTCCAGTCACACTCCATTCCCTACATGAGACATGCATGCTCCCATTCACCTGCTAGAAGCTGCTGACCTAGAATGCCCTTCTGTTCTACATCTGTTAGATTCCTCCTGATTTCTTCCTCCCTTCCATTAACCCAAGTTAGGTTTACCTTCTCTGTTTTCACATCCATCATCACAAAGTTCTGCTGCCACATGTCTCACATGGTACCTTAGTTGTTTGTTTCTGTGTCTAGCTCCCGGGCTTCTTCAAGCTCATCAAGGGTCAGGAATTGGATCTTTTCATCTCCATATCTTCTGTGTTGACCACGAATGCTCAGTGAATATTTCTTTTTTTAATTTCTTCTTTTTATTTCAAAGTATTACAGGGGTTCAAATATTTTTGGTTACATGGATCACTTTTATAATACTTGAGTCATGTTTACAAGTTTACCCATCCCTAGATAGTGTTCATTGTACCCATTAGGTAGATTTTCACCCATCCCCTCCTTGCCCCCCAACTTGATTTCCATTAAGTTTTACTTCCCTCTATGCAAATGTGTGCTCATCAGTTAGTTTCAGTTTAATAGTGAGTACATGTGGTGTGTGTTTGACCATTCTTTAGATACCTTATTTAGGATAATGGTCTCCAGTTCCATTCAAATTGTTGCAAAAGGCATTAAGTCATCCTTCTTCATGGCTGAGTAGTATTCATGGTACACTATACCACATTGTGTTAATCCACTCATGAATTGACAGGCACTTGGGTTGATTCCACATCTTTGCAATTATGAATTGTGCTGCGATAAACATTCAAGTTCAGGTGTCTTTTTGATGAAATGACGTCTTTTCCTTTGGGTAAATACCCAGTGGTGGGATTGCTGAATCAAATGGTACCTCTACTTCTACTTCTTTGAGGTATCTCCATACTGTTTTCCATAGAGGTTGTACTAATTTGTAGTCCCATTAACAAAGTAGAGGTATTCCTTTCTCTCTGCACCCATGCCACCATCTATTATTTTCGGACTTTTTAATAAAAATCATTCTAACAGGGGTACGGTGATATCTCTGTGGTTTTGATTTGAATTTCCTGTGATTAGTGATGTTGAGCATTTTTTCATATGTTTATTGGCCATTTGTCTATCTTCTTTTGAAAAGCTTCTGTTCGTGTCTTTTGCCCACTTTTTCTTTTCTTTTTCTTTTTTTTTGAGACACAGTCTCACTTTGTTGACCGGGCTAGAGTGAGTGCCATAGCATCAGCCTAGCTCACAGCAACCTCAAACTCCTGGGCTTAAGCAATCCTATTGCCTCAGTCTCCCAAGTAGCTGGGACTATAGGCATGCGCCACCATGCCCAGCTAATTTTTTCTCTATATATTTTTAGTTGTCCAGATAATTTTTATTTCTATTTTCAGTAGAGATGGGGTCTCGCTCAGGCTGATCTCGAACTCCTGACCTCCAGCAATCCAGCCTCCTCGGCCTCCCAGAGGGCTAGGATTACAGGCGTGAGCCACCGCGCCTGGGCTTTGGCCCACTTTTTGATGGGATTGTTTGAGTTTTGTCTTGCTGATTTGTTTGAGTTCTTTGTAGATTCTGGTTATTAGCCCTTTATTGGATGTATAACTTGCAAATATTTTCTCCCAAGTGAATATTTCTTGAATATATAAAAGAATTTATTGAATCTGAGGAGGCAAAAACAGGCCTTTCTTAGTAGTGAAATATAAAGATACTATTTTCCTTATTTCTTATTAATATGCTCAAGTTTTGTTTCTTTGCTTTTCTTATCAATATTTTTTAAACTAGGTGTTTGTAATGATAGCACTTTTTTGGATACACTTTAAGTGCCATCTATTTGCAATTATGATGTCCTGAAGGTGAAGATTTGCCTAGGATGCCTTGAGAATGAATAATAGGGTTTGAATTGAAGATTACAGACAAATTTCCTGAAATTAAATTTATCTTAAACAGTAGAAACCCAGAGAACCAAACAAGGTGCATATAAAGAAGTGCACTCCCTTCATTGCCACTCTTCCATTTCGGTCTCCTCCCACTATTTCCATTTTGCAGTGTGTAAAACTGATGCACTAAGCTAATTATGTGAGAGTGAGCATGTGACTGATCATGATGTTGCTTTTAGAAAAATCTGGAAAATACCCCCAAAAGACTGGCACATGAAGAAAATTCATATAAATTTTAAAATTAAAACTAATCTTAAAAATACAACATCTAGGTAAAACCAATGAAAACTTACAAATAAATCTCTGAAATATAAATCCCCAAATGACTCATAAGCCCTTTTCTGTACTGATAGAACATTAAAAAGTTATAAAGGAATCAATTACTCATAAAGGTATAAATTCTTCTCCTTTTCCTTAAGGTATTATATGTGGACACAGTCATCACTCAAAAATTTAGCTTTTAATTTAACTAACCTTTAAAATCCAGGAAGGCTTATTTTTTAAAAAAATGCTGCCATAAGATTACATTATAAAAACAATAGTGGCACTGTCAAGACAGAGAAGTCTCCCTGAAGTTCTTTGCAATAATTAAGTAAATAACAATGCAATAGAAAAAGTTAACCTTAATTTTCCAAAATGTTTTTACTCTTACAACATTTCAGATTTTCCAAATAAATTCTAAAGAATAGAAATGTGCTGAACAAAGGGAAGGAACATTTTCAGGCAAGTTGCAAAAAGAAAAATTAATAAGGATTAAACATTTTTCACACTTTGTTCAAAAGTGGATATTTTGATTCTGTTCTTAAGTAATGCTAAATTACAGTACATAGCCCACGTTAGTAACTATTCTTCAATAGCCACATTATCCAGGATTACTGGCATTAAATACTCAATTAGCATTAGCTGGCAGCTATTGTTTATAAATTATTTTTTTTTCAGTTTCTGTAAGTTCTGTGAATTTAAAAATTGTGTTATCTCCCTCATTTTCTCAAGGGACATAAGGTATTACAGTGAAAATAACTGTGGCCTAGAAACCTGCAAATGTGATTTACTATCAAGTGGCTTTGTGACCTTAGACGAGTCACTCAGTCTTCACTGACTCTCTTTTAAAGGGATTGGACTAGGACTAGAGGCTGTGTAAGGTCTTTTCTAATTCTAATATTAAACGACTCTTCTCTGGGTCCATGTTAAAGAGGATTATGCCTTATCACTGTTCCAGACTCAGCCCTTTCTCTACCAATTTTGTACTAAGAATATTCTAGTTGAAAGTGACTCTTCTAAGTTGAAAGTGAACCCAGCCATCTCAAACAGGCTTAAGTCAAAGAGACAATTTATTGGCTCACATAACTGAAAAGTCCAGGGGTAGATACGGATTTTGAAGTCTGGAGGGATCAAAGGGCTCCAAATGTGTCATCAAAATACAGTTTCTCAAGTTCTTTTTCTTCACTCCGCTTTCCTTTGTCTTGGCTTCATTCTCAGGCAGGCTCTGTGCATCTGATGTTCTCTGGTAACTCCAGGCTTACCTTGTCTTTACAACAAGCAACACCAGTGGGGAAAAAGGACATATTTCCAACAAAAGTCCTGAGTGGCCAGGCTGAGTCACACCCTCTCTTGGAGCTGATGCGGATGGCGGGCCATGAGCCACATTCCACGTGAACAGAGAGGGGTGGCTTCCCAAAGGGAAACTGAGTTACTGTTTCCATTACAAGGGAAATGGGTGCTGAATGGACAAAAGCAACAGACGTCAGGGCAACTCTGTAATTTGAGTCACTTATTCGTGATGTGGGTGACCTTTACCCTGTCTTTACTGCCAGCACCTTGGATAGAAAGAACCATATTTATTCATCTCTGTGGTGCTATCAAACCTATCACTGTTTTCTGAAATACAAGAAATAAATATTTATTCATTAAATAACTGTGGCAGCTATGGAAGTGTGACAGTCAGATTGCAATTAGCCGATATCCGGCCTCCAGCTGCAGTGACTTCAGGACGCACCACAGCATGTGAGCTGAGGCCACACTCTTCCTTGACAGCCCTTTCTCAACAACCGAGCAAGGCAGGGTCCTAGGGCCTGGCCATTTCTGCCCGGTGCTGTATTCCTTTGCGGGTAGTCTTTGATTGGGAGCTTGGCCAAGACGTCAGGCCTGCAGGGCAGTCTGGGGCTCTCCTGACTTGCCTCCTCCCACTGCCCTTTCACACTTCAGATCTGCATCTGAGTCTGAAAGCTTTCCCTGTCCCACCCTGCTTCCTTTCCCTTTATCTTTCACGGGTGTCATCCTCCCAATAAACCTTGTGCATTCCTAACTCTGTCTCGGCATCTGCATTGGCCCCTGCTCCCCCGCCAGGGGACCTAAACTAACAGTGAGATGGGATTTGGGCCTGAGTCATTCAGTGCTCAGCTAGCAATGAGGCCCCCACTGTGGGTGGTAAACAGAGCACACATAGTTCCTGGCACAAGGTGGTTGTGCCACCATTGCTGGAACCTTCACAGGCTGCAACCTGGGACAATGTTGCAGTGCAGGGGAGCACCCTGGTTGCTATAGTGATTCAGGACTTTGAAAGGGGCTGAGTGGGAGATGGGTGGGGATGGGTGGGGCGTGATGCACGAAGGACAATAAGTATGACTTGCTGTTTCTAGATTGAACTGAAATCCTGCAGAAGAATAATGAAAAGCTGAGGGCTGTTAACAAACTAAAAACTCAGTGAGATGTCCAGGGAGGCGCTTTGGCAGCTTAAAAAGCAGTCTTTATCTTCTGCTGTGGGAAAGCAGAACAAGCTGAAAACAGCCTGAGGACCTGAGCTTCAGAGATGACGGAATGCGCAGCAGAGGCAAGTCTAGAGCACTACTCAGGAAGATCAGGAAGCTTGACGTGTTGTGTGGGAACATCTGAGTCGTTAGCCCTAGAGATTTTGGCTGCCCAGGGCCCTCTGAACCATCAAAGCCTATGTAGGGAGGCCACATAATACGTCCATAATATAGACATATTAAGAGCTGAAACTCTCCTTGAGTGAGAAGACACTGTAGGGGCTTCTCCCCAGCAAGGCAACAGGGGCTTCTGCTCAGGATTTACCTCTGCTCCTCCTGGCTACCATGCGGACAACCAGGGTTAAGTTCTGCATAACCCAGCAGAACCCACATTTGCACTGGGCCTGATGACAGAGAAAGCAGTCGTATCCAAGAGTCATTGCAAAAATTAGTCAGAAGCCGGGAGAGTACCCCTGGGATTGGATTTTGAGGGTGCTTGACAAAGGAGGTGAGAACATAAGACTGGTCACATCTATGTGGCATGGACAACAATATACATTCACAGTTTTGCCTCAGGGCTGTGTTAACTCTGTCACTGTGTATTGCTAAGTGGTTGGAACCATGCAGATAGCCCTCAGAAGATCCTATGTATCCACTGCTTTCATGGTACTATGCCGATGAAACAGGTTAAGAGGTGGCTGGCGTATTGACAGCATTGGTAAAGTACATGTACTCCAGAGGACAGGAAATAAACCCTTTGGAGGATTCAGGGTCCTGTCACATCAGAAAAGTCTTTAAGGGCATAGCAGTCAGAGACATGCTGGGACATCTCCTCCATAGTAAAAAAAAAAAAAAAAAAATACAAATTGTTGCATCTGGTATACCCTGTAAGAAAGAAAGGAGCACAATGCCTGGTAAGATTGTTCTGATTCTAGAAACAACACATATCATAGCTAGGACTACTGCTTTATCCCAAGTGCCAGGGGATAGTATCAGGTCCACACTGTGTGTGCAACAGACCTGCTGCTTGGACTATATGATCAGGTAGACCCTATGACTTTGTTCAAGATGTCACTGGTGAAAAAAAGATATCTTGGAGTTTATGGGAAACCCCAGCTGGAGAATCTTAGTGCAGGCCCCTGGTATTTTTTTTTAAATTTTTAAAAATTTTTTTGAGACAGAGTCTTGCTCCATCATCCAGGCTGCCGGACTGCTGGAGTGCAGTGGCGTGATCATAGCTCACTGCAGCCTTGAACTCCTGGGCTCAAGTGATCCTCCTGCCTCAACATCCCAGGTATCTAGGACTACAGGCACACACCACCACACCTGGCCAAATTTGTTATTTTATTTTTTGTAGAGATAGGGTCTTGCTATGTTGCCCAGGCTCATCTTTAACTCCTGGCCTCAAGCGATCCCCTCAGCTCAGCCTCCCAAAGTGCTGGGATTACAGACATGAGCCTTGGTGCTCAGCTGCCCCTAGGAGTTTGAAATAAGTCCAAGCCATCTGCAACAGAGAAATATATATTTCTGAGAAACCATCAAGAGCAGTATAGGTGATAAGTGAGGGCAAGGAGAATGGAGCGTGGAGAGTGGAGAAGGGAAATGGATACCAGGTGCAAGAAGGACTGTCTTAGGAAGAGAGACCCACTGGAATCCTAGAAAGCAGCTCCCGAATGCTTATGGAGAAGTGGATCCACATGGCACAGGGGTGGCCTATGGCTGCCTTGGAGGTCCATCCACAGCATGGATCTCCCTTTAAGAAGGAACTTGGCGTTGGGCTGTGAGGAATGCAGACAGCTGACAGTCTCCTGTGGCAATGCCTTCAGACTATGTTACAACTTTTGACCCAAGGCCATGCTCTTCCCTGATGGTCCTTAAATAATGACTGAATAGGTTGGGGGTACCAGGGGATGGCCACTTCTTCCCAGTGGGGTGAAATTCCTCTGATACACAATCTCACACGCTCTTATTCCGCTGCCTGAGACTCTCCTGCTCAATTCTGCTTCCTCCCCACAAATACCAGCTCTATATCCCAGTCCACAGGACCTCCTCCCTAAAACCCCTTGCACTCCTGTCTTCATCTTAGCGTTTAGTTCCCAGTCATGATAACTAACTAAATAACTTGATAACATTCTTACTTGGGCTACCTGGCCCACCCATTTTAAGAGCATTTGAGCTTTCCTCCAGCTTAGTTCATGGAAATTGTTCACCAGTGCCCTGTGCAAGTACATTGATAACACCAGAAATGTTCACAAGTCTCTCAAACTGTAGTTCAGGCCACAGACTGTGGGGAACAGGCTGGGGGATAAGGTAGCTTTCAGGAGCCCCTTCTCTTCTACTACTCACATTTGTATGAAAATAAAATTTAGCCATCTTTTCTCTCTTCCAGTTATATCTCGCAACAGGTCTCCTTCAGAGGAGTTTCTGGTAGGGAGGTGGGTATGGCACCCACACCACGGAAGGGCAAGCATACGTGTGAGAAATATGGCTGCTTTCAGTGCTCAGCATGTTTTTGCATCCTTAGCTCACGTGTTTCTCATATGATTCTGAAGTTAAAAATATCCAAATGTTATTTTGAATTATTTGTTAGTCTCTGCTGTCTCAACAGTAGTTCTGTAAGAACTTTGAAGGTGTTTTCCTTCACTAATATTTAACACATGCTCATTTTAAAGGGAGTATCCTTTTTTCTTACCCTCTTACTTTTTCTTCCTCTGGTTTTAGTCTTCTCTGTTGCTTTTATTAAGCTATCTTTGAGTTCAGAAGGCTGAGAGAAATTTTCTTTTAAGAAAGAAAGCTTGCCTACCAGCCAGTTTTATATTTTTCCCCAAGCACTCAACAGTCTAATCTTTTTCCCATTTAAAATGAGAATGAGTTTAGCAAGAAATTGACTTGATGTTAGGACAGGAGCTCCGGGAAGCTCTAATCTCAGTGACAGCCTTAACAAACCAATCCTGCTCTCTGGCCTCCGACATACTGAACAGGACCTGTTCTTTCAGGCCCTCCAGGTAGGAAAGTAAGCCTCTAACAGCATGTTCGTGAGGGCTCTCTATTCATTCTTTCTTTGGTTTTTCTCTGCTGTACTTTCAGGATTGTGGGTCTTTGCAGTGTACTCCCTACCCTTTTAGAAGCAGAAGAATTTCAAAAGGGAACTGGACTTTGGTTGCCTTTGAAATGTTTACTCTGGTTTTACTATCAGTGTAGCTCCCAAATTGGTGATATTTAGAAATTTCTTGAAATTTGGGGTCTTTAAAGAAATACCTTGTTTTTTGTTTTCTCTTTACGCAGGAAGAAACCAACGAGAGAAATTTTGTTGGCTAGGGAGAGAGACAGTCTTGCTTCAGAGAAAATAACAGTATTATAATGATCCATAACATTGTTTATTGGTCATCAATAATTATCCATGCCAGTGAGAGTTGTGAGGGTCATTGGCATGGATAATCATTGATAACCAATCACCTGGAGGGCAGTTTAGAACATAGATTGCTGGCCCTATGCTCAGAGTTTCTTATCCAACAGGGGAGGGCTGAGAATTTGCATTACTAACAAGTTCCCAAGTGATGATGATGATGATGATGGCCCTGTGACCATACTTTGAGAACCACTGATCTCTGCCATTGCCGTCATTACCCAGTGGCGGGGGGAGGGTGGAGTGGGGGGGGGGTGGGGAGGCAGGGGTGGAAGCTGAAATTTCTATGAGCATTCTTAATTGAACTAGAGTGTTATGGCTGTTTTATATCATAACTGAACTAACTTCATAGGGGAAGTAAAAAAGCCTGATTTATTTTAAGCCAAATAATTATTAAGACATAAAAACTGTCATTTATCTTCTCAATCTGGTTAGTGGCATTGCATTCCTTTGTTTCTTACAGAAAAGTATATGTGGCCAATTATTTGTAAAACAATAGTTGGAAACTAAAAAATATAAGCTGTATTGAAAACTCTTTAGTTGTCCCAAATATTTATTGGAGACAATAGCAATTTATGAAGTTTTTTCATCTGCAAAAGTGGGACTAATAATATGCACTTTATAGGGTTGTCAGAAGCGTGAAAAGAGAGAGTATGTATAGAATGCCTAACAGTACTGTACGTACCAGTAGCAGATAATCAAGAAATATTAATTTTTCATTTTCATCTCTTCACCCATTTTAATACTATTCTTTATGGGCATATTTTTAAAAATATATTTTATCCTGAATAGTCAGAGAAAGGGGGGAGGAGAAGGTTTTATTAGGTAAAATTTTATTAGATGTGAGATTATTTTCCTTTAGATATTAAAATAATTAGAATTGAGGATTTTTTAAAAAAATTTTATTTTTTACAAAATATGAATTAGAAAATAGGAATAAAATCTTCATTATAGAGTAGGCTAGACTATTATTGTAAATTCAAAATTTTTTGTTCATTCTATTCCTAAATCCACGCAATGCTACCAATTATAGCTTATACCTATAAGGACATTTGCAGTCAGGGACTGTGCTAAACACTTTACATTGTTTACCTTATTTCATCCTTAAAACTAGCCTCTGAGGTTGTCCTTTCCAACTCTGACAGACATTTGTTCATTGCTATATCCTCTTACCCATAGTAAAACCTCCATACGAGCAGGGCTTTGTTTCATACCTTGTGGTAGCCCTGCTGCTTAAAAGAATACTTGGTATATAGTCGGTGCTACAGGAGTGTTGGTTCAGTTAAATTCATGCATCAGTGAAAGGAAATCGATGAAAGGAAACCTTCTCTGCGAGGTTAAGTAATTTGCCCCTAAATTTCTGGCCAAGATTAAAATCCAGGAGCTCTGACTCAAGTTTTCCCTCTTCTGACCCCTAACATACTTTGCAGAAGATGCACTTTTCTAAACTATTTTTTTAAATAGCTGAGGCATTAGTATGACTTTCTTCATAAGTTTTAAATGTAAGAATAGTGTGTGTGATATCACAATGTACTTGAAAATAAACCTATAGTTTAGATAAAAATTTAAAATAGACTCAAGTTGAAAGTAAGAGAGTCTTTGATAGAGAACATTGAAAGGAGGAAATTATTCTGTAGACACGTCTTGTATTTGTGCAAAATGAGGCTGTAAATGGTAAGACATCTGAGATTGCCAACAGGGGGTTCTCTCACTCTCAAACTGTTGAATGCTGGCAGCATCTTCAATCCTATCTTGGAATCCTTGAATCCATCCTTTCTCTAAATCCCACAAAGTATAAACATGGTTATGGGATAATTTTGATTCTTGATATCTTCCCTCATATCCTGAATATGGGATAAAGCAACAATAGATGATCACATTACTATTGAATAAATAATATGTGCCCACTTGCCTGGGCTTAAGTTCTATCTTATAAATTAAATGAAAATTACACTTCAAAATATAAAATTTCTTATTTACTAGAATTCTCAGAAATTTGTCATCTTCTTTTTTTTTTTTTTAACAAAAGGAAAAATGTCATTTCATTTTACTCCTATATCTCTTCCCCTGTGGCTTCACTGACAATCAGAAGTGCATCTTTATCTGCTCCACTGGTGAACACTTTTGAATTTGGTTATTATGAGATTTCAAATAAAGACTGTTGAACATTAATCCTCATTAGCTTCATTGAAGAGTTACTTCTAATGTGTTAGTTTCAGATTAAGTGGATTTATCTTTGTCTCTTAGTTTCAAGTGGGGTTTTGAGTTGAACTGTCCCCTTTTCTACAATAGTAGAACTCATGATTTTTATCTGGCCACATGACTCTTTGTAATATAGACTTCATTTCCCAGCCTATCTTGCAGCTATTTGTGGCCACCTGACTAAGTTTTGCCCAATGAGATGTGAGGATAGTACATGCCACTTTGAAAACATGTTCTTAAGGGAAATATACATGCCCTTCTCTCTCTCCCCCTCATTGCTGGAACTTCTGTCCTACCTATAATGTGGAGGCAGTAGCTGATCATCTTGGACTGGATGAATTAGTTCAACACCCTTGAGATGGTGGAATAAACGATAGAAGGAACCATATTCCTGAATATAGAGTACACCTGTCTTGTACCATCTATATTTAAATGTTTATGTGAGAGAGGAATAAACTTCTGTCTTATGTAAGCAACTGTTAATTTGGGTTTCTGTGACCCAAAGTTAAGGTGACTTCACGTACATTATATTTTCCTTCTATGCTGTAATATTTCTATTTACAAAAAAGATACAAATGAGGAATCATAATAAGCAAAGATCTTTAGTAACAAAGAAATTTCCAAGTGAAAATATGTCATATCACTCTTCAAACAAAATAAGATTGGCAAAACTTTAACAATTTGAACAATTAGTTTGGATGGTTTATACTAAATTATAATTCTCAGCAAATCCTCCTCAAGTTTATAGTTTTCATTGTCATGACGACATAAATCACTTTTTAGGAGGGTCATTTCTCAATCAAAATAAGTGTAATTAGAAGTTATGTTAGTGTGTTAGCTTTGTGTAGAGGCACACAGATAACATTCTCTGACACACATCCTATCTTGATTCCCCTGAGACACAAAAGCTGGGAAGTTGTCTCTAAAATAGCCGAGAAGTTTCTTCTAGAATTTTCATCAAGTATATATCTGACAGGATATAAGTTTTGGACAAGACTATATTCATTCCTATATTAACTGATTAATTTTTCAGTGGTTTATCATCTCTTTCTTCTATACCTTTGATTATGAGTCACTAATAACAAGTAGTGGTCTAACTTCAAAAGGTTGAGTTACCCTCTCTGGTTTGTATCTTGAGCAGCTGTCCAGGGTACTTAAATAATTTAATTATTGTAAGTACTTAAATTACAGATTTTTCCTTTTCCTTTTTGAGAAAGTGAAGATTCTTTGCATAATAATTCAGTATGTTTTTCCATTTTGAACAAGGCTTTGAAATCCTCCTGCCTGAGAATAATGATAAACATAAAGAAATTATTTGTGGTTGCCGGTGAAAACCATGTTAGAAAGATTGCACAACACTTTGAGAACAGTGTTACAATGTTTTGCTTATGGTATAGAAATGATATGATTAAAGATTATGTCTGTATACACTATAAATTTAGAGGACATTGACTCCAACAGACCCTCAGTACAAAAACTTCTCATCTGAATTCCCAGAAGGTAATGACTTTGTTTTGCTAAAATATGTCCCAAGTCAGGGAGGCTCAACACCTTTAGAGATGGCCTCTTCAGGTACTCAGTGATGGAAACTTCTTTCTGATACAGAAATTAATCTAGCTCCCATGTACTTCATCTTTCCATCCTTCTAAAATATCATCCCAATTTCTGTATTTCCATCAATTTCTCAGAAAATAGAGGGAAAATTAAGTTCCTGATCCAAGATCTTCAACACTAAGTATTTAAATTGTTTTGATTAAAACCGTATCCACTTCCTGGAAAAGTATCTCTTTGTGGGTTCTACCTAAAATCAAAAACCTTGGCTGAGTGTGGTGGCTCATGCCTGTAATCCCAGCACTTTGGGAGGGCGAGGCACAAGGACCGCTTGAGGCCAGAAGTTCAAGACCAGCCTGAGCAACATAGCGAGACTCTGTCTTTACAAAAAAAAAAAAGGAAAGAAAGAAAAAAGAAAAATTAGCCAGGTGTGGTGGCATGTACCTGTAGTCCCAGCTACTCGGGAGGCTGAGGCAGGAGGATCACATGAGCCCAGGAGTTGGAGGATGCAGTGAATTATGATGACACCACTGCACTCTAGCCTGCGTGACAGAACGAGACCCTGTCTCAAAAAAAAAAAAAAAAATCTTAAGCACAACATTGGTAATAATCAATTCACAATGTGATAGCAAAGCAATAAAAGCACAATTTCACACTTTAAAAATATATAGAAAAAAAGAGTTTAAACTTTTTATTTATTAGTCATAATAACAAGAATTGCCTACTATTAAGGTGTAAATTCTCAAAGGGTGGGCTGGGGACTCTTTTGGGGTTTGGACCCTATAAGGTCAAAACTATTTTATATAATACTTTTGCCCTTTTCTCTGTGGACATTTGTGTGGTTGACACAAATGTAATGGTGAATAAAACTGCTGGGGAATTAACACGAATCAAGGCAGTGGCACCAAACTGCACCAGTAGTTTCGTTGTGTTCTCTCCTCACAGTAAAATGTTGCCCATTTCACTTAACTATGTCCTTGATGAAACAGTAAAAATTATTAACTTGATTGAATCTGGATCCTTAAGCACACATTTTTTTAAATGTCCTTTTTGATGAAAGTACACAGAAAGTACTTTTGCTGTATACATAATTATAATGAGTATCTCCAAAAACGTACTTGTACAATCAATTGTTTGAGTTGCAAGCTGAACTAGCCACTTTTTTTTTTTTTATGAAACATCATCTATACTTGAAAGAATGACAAACTATGGTTATTCAGACTTGGATATTTGGTGTCTGCCAAATTTCTTGACAATGAGTAAAATGTGTTTATCGCTTCAAAGCTAATAATACGACAAAAGATAACAAAATATGACAGTACTTAGTTGCCAATAATAATATTCGAGTTTTCAAGTGAAAATTAGAATTTTGGGAGACTTGTATCTGCCATTGTGAGCTTGACACCTTCCCAAAGCTTCCAAGAAAAATTTGTCCCCCAAAAAGGAAGGAAAATAGGGTGACACAATATTTAGAAGATTTGCATAACCTAGTTAATGTTTTAAAAATGATCAATGCATGATGATAAAAAATCATGCACGGTCAAAAAAATCTACAGATCAATGGATTTTAATGACCACAGTATGAAAAGTTTCTTAATATGATTCCAGATTCCACAGCACAACTAACTTTTAAACTACTACTGGTTGAGTTTTGATATAATGACACAGAAGAATATCCAGAATTGTCTGAGAAGGCTATTAAAATTTAACTTATCTCTTTTCTCATTATATCTTTGTGTGAGGCTGGATTTTCTTCATGTACAACTAAAACAACATAGCATTATAAGGGACTGAATGCAGAAGAGATATGGGAATCTTACTGTCTTCTAAGTCAGATATTAAAGAGAAATAATAATATAAAAATATCACTTTTATTTTTTTCTTTGGATAAAAATTCACTTTTATGAAGATTGTTATATAATGAGCTTATCATTGTTATTTTTAAATGAAATAATAGTTTTCACATGTATGTTTTACCTTTAAATACAGTAAATATTGATAAGTGTTATGTATATAATTGAAATCTCTTTTAGTGGCTCAAAAATTTTTAAGAGTTAAAAGGGACTTAAGACAAAAATGTTTGTGAATCATTGCACTAAAGGATACTCTAGTGAAAGATCACAATTATCCTTACCCTCATTGAATAAAAAATTTAGAATAAAACCCAAATATTCTTGTTTCCAATAATAACCGATATAGGATCTGTTATCTGAATGGTACCTACACTTTGTGCTGCTATTTTATTTTAAGCCTTTCCACTTCCTGTATATGATTGATGACAGAAATTTACTGACCTTTGTGTAAAGCAGAACTTCAAGCCTCTAGAAAAGTGCTCCCAACTTCTGGGAACACTTGCAGTGCTTTTATCTGGCATATTTTTTTACTTTGATCAAAAAGTTAGTCACCTATAATTCTAGGTATATTGTTACAGAATTTAGGATAAGAAACTGTTTAGACTTGTCAACATTCATAAATAGAACATGTAATATTTCATAATTTGTCTGGGTAATCATTAAAACCTTTTACATCTCCATGGAAAAGAACTCGGATGAAAACTTAGAAATTTTTCTCATGGGAATGATTAACTTACATTGAATGATTGACATGAGTCAGACACTGTACCAAGTACTTTATACAGTTAATACCAATTGCTCCCTACAATAATCTTTTGAGGAGTATATTACTTGTTTTACAAATAAACTCAGGCTTGGAGAAAATAAACAAATTTCTTGAAGTCACTCAGCTTGTGAAAGGTAGAACCACTTTCACCCTAGAGTGCATGATTCTCACCCCATTCTCTTGACCGTGTATTATTACTCTTCTTATCTGGCTTAACTCTCATCCCCCCCATGCCACTTCTGTGCTTTTTACATAAATCGATTGTCCTTATCATACTTTATTGCAATTTATTTCTTTATATATATACCTCTTTGCTCCCCAAAGGTTGGAACTGTATCTGAATTCCCACTACACAGGACAAATCCATTTTTGCTGGATTGAATTAATACCAGGTTGCAGAGGCCAAGAGAGCTTAAATAACTTGCCTTTGACTACTTAGTGTGTGAAGCAGATTTAGTATCTTCTGTCATAAACACTCTAGGTCAGTGGTTCTCAAGTATGGTGCCTGGACCAACTGCATCAGCATCACTTAGGAAATTGTTAGAAATGTAATTATTAGCCCCACCCCAGGTTTACAGAATAAGATTTTGTGGAGGTAAGGCCCAGGAATTGGTGCTTTAGTAAGCCCTTCTTGTAATTCTGATATACTCTAAAGTCTGAGAACCATCCCTATAAGGTGAAGGGACATAACAGTTTAATAAGAATGGAGTGGTTGACTCAGCATGGAGCTTAATAAAAACATTTGTTTGATTTATCATGTGATTAGGTTTATAAAATATCCTACCAAAAAAGAAAAATTCGTGTAAAAATTCATGTAGCATGGTTGTTTTCATTTTGAAAAAAAATTTCAATCCAAAGCAATTAGCTGCTCCTTCAGCCAATCAAAAAGAAAATTGAGTAAAGAAAAGAGTTCATTGTCTACATGGGTATGTCTACCTGGAAGAACCACGTCAAACAGAAATGAAAGTTCCATCTAGCATGATGTATAATTTTCCCTGAAACAAAAACCAGTATAGACTGCTGCATCTGTGGCATGAGTATCAACTCATATTTTAGTGGCTCCACACAAGTTCTACCTATGCTGACAGTAATAGAAGAAGCAAACTAGAACCAACATTTGGGACTAATCATGCCACTGTACTCTAGCCTAGGTGACAGTGAGACCCTGCCTCCAAAAAAAAAAAAATTACAAATGAAGTTAAAATCATTTCCCTAAAAATTAGAAATATTTTTCAACTCCAAAATCAAATCTACTATCATGAAAAAATAAGCAAAAGCAACCTTAAAGATTGTTGTTTAAAAACAAATTTGTCTTTTAAATATGTTGAGAGTATTCAGTTATTTTGCATTTAAATCTAAGTTCACCTTTAGTTTGATTGTATTAATTTGCACATGCTTTGGAATAATATGTGTCACAATGTGTGAATATTTTAACTAAAATAATTATATGGACTTCTGAAAACCTTCCCCAGTCACACTAACTTTTCTAAACAATATCTCCTTCCCTACTGCCTGCTACTGGGTTTAAAAAATATAAAGCTAAGGGATTTTCTTCTCTTCTAACTAAACCTCTTCTCTGTCTAGCTATATATTTATAAAGTCCTCTGACAATCAGTTTAGCATAATAGCTTGAGATAGTTCAGTGTTTGATATATTAGTGCTAATATGAAAAAATCCCTAGAACTCTTATATTACATATGGACATATATATATTATAAACAATAATTTATTCTTCTCTCTTAATTTCTTAGTTTCTCTTCTGGAATATCAAGAAAGACTATATTGCTAAGTTTATGTTGCCTTTTTTCTTCCCCTGACATTATTGTTTTGCTTTTGAATGGACTAGACGATATATTAATAGCATGGAAAATTTAGCAGTAAGAGCTAGAATTCAATTTGGATTAAGGAGCAAAGATGGAAAATTGGTTAAATCAAATATTTAACCCCTCTACAGAATGTGAAACCTCCCTCCCAAGATATGGAGGGACCTGTAATACTAGCTCATGGCTCTTCCCATGATAAGGACTCTGATTGTTGTAAATTATTGCCTGAGTTTCCTTATAGGGAAAAAAAATCCCTTATTGCAGCATAACCACTTCAATAAAAACATTCAACATTTCATAGTAAAGCATTTCTTTTATTCATTACATACAGTATTTTTATTCTACTTGTTTTCTGTTTGCTTTCCTTCATCCTAAACTCTGTGTATTATTTTATTTTCCTCCTAAATATCTGACCAAAGTAAAGCAAAAATTAGATACAACCAAGCTTTGTAGTCTCCTCAGAATCTGTCATTGGCAGCTTCTGACAGCAAATAATGAAAATTCAAAGCTAGATAATTTAAGTAAATGGAAATGAATTTCCAGAAAATAGATATTTTTATTATATGAGCAAAAGGCACTGTTGTACACTGACAAGGATGAAGATGTAAATATGTAATTGTGATATATATATATATATATAGTATGCATGTATTCAGGGTTAAAACATCATAGAATCATTTCCTATATCTCTACATACACTAAAATTAAGATTTGGAGGGGGCCTATAAAATGAGAGAGTATATAGTTTAGTCCTAACTGGAGCCCTTTTGGTTGGGAGAATGCCAAAGCAACCTTCAAAATATTTCAAAACAGCTGCCAGCATGTAAAGATTTTAACTGAAGGATCAGAGTAATGAAATCTGAATTACTAATGAGAGAGTAAACTTTTATTTTGCTTATGTTCCTTAATGAACATGGAGATAAGCAGGTCCAATAAGGACTGTGTCTCTCATGCATGCAAACTGACCTTCTGAGACTATACATGTAAGGATAAAATACTGGAAACAGAATTAACATGGGCACAGTAAGGTAACCTACTGTGCAAATGTATTTTTGAGTATTTTGTATATTGTTTTAGAAAAGAAAGTTTCTGGAGGGCAGGAACTATATTAATTCTCCTAAATATGGGTAATCGGAAGCTTGGAACTTTGAAGTTGAATGTGTTCATTAAACTATTTTAATAGTATAAAGTATAGTTGCAGAGGCTTCAGCTTATGTAATGTTTAACAACAGATCTCACATATTCTTTCCATTGGAACAATTTTGTCCTTTGGGCTTCCAAGAAAAATTTGTCCCCCAAAAAGGAAGGAAAATAGGGTGACACATTTCAGACCAACTATTCTGTAAAATAAGTAGTGAATAAAATGTAATTGTTAGCCTCCTCTAGCCACAGAATTGGTACTGAAACAATTACAGAAGAGCAGTAATATTCATTGTCTGTAAATATAACTTTGTTGATTGTGCTGAAAGACTTTACAAGGGAAAATAATTTTCTAAAATTTCTGCTCTTTTAGCCAAAGAGGGTGCCCCCAACCCCTCCCCCCCACCGCCTTTGCCTCCCTTGGCACATTGGGACTGCCGGTGGATCAGCAGGATTTGGCTTGGAATATTGCACTACATTGCTGGAGTCCGAATACACATGGAAGCAGGAACCACTTGCTGGAAGCCTCCAACAACTGGCTGGCCTAGACATCCGTGGCAGGCACAGCACCAGACCACAATGGGTCAAAAATTCAGACAAATGCTATTTTATAGAAAGCCGCTGCCTGCATTGGTATTCATGTTTTAGCTTCCTTCATCAGTCATTTACATACTGGACTTCCTTTGGCCTACACTATTGCCAGTCTTGACCGATGCAGAGAAGGAAACTTTTCCCAATCCCTCAAACATTCCTGGCTTCTCTAGAATTGGCATGACCTCCCATTTCTTGCAACAGGAAAGCCTGCGCAGAGCCAGTGAGTGGTATTGGAGATTTCGTCAGGTCCGCCCTGAGCATGACAGTGGGGAGGGGAGAGTGCAGAGCCCCAGGCCAACCTGCGCCGCGCCGCCGCTGTGTGCTCCGCGCGGGACGAGGACCCGTTTCTGTGATCAGATCCTTACCATGCGTCTTTCCACCAGCCCCGCCCCCACGCTCTCAATCCCGGTCCAAAGACCTTGCGTTTGGCTTCTGAACAATAAGTATCCCCAAAATGAATCCTAAGAAAATTAAGCTAGAAAATGACCCTTTCCTGGGAAGGAGGGAGTCAGGACCTCGGTTAGGTCTTCAACTAACTTGTGGGATCCCTCGCACAAGCCCCAGATGCTCATTACGATTCTTTTTACGTGCAACACGTGGGGGACGAAACAGTTTCATATCTCCTGGTATTATCTGCCGTCCAAAGCATTTTCTTTGAGAGGAAAATGGAAACGCAGCTGCGCCGTGGGCCGGGCCAGCGAGAGCCGGGGCTCCCTCCCTGGTTCCCTGCGGCTGCCGGGCGCGGGAGGCACCTCCGGAAACTGCCTTGGGTTAGGGGAGCTCAGAGGTTGCCCCAAGGGGCGCGGGACGCCGCGGGCCAAGGACTCGCCTTTGTGCGGCTTGGCTCCTTCCCGAGAGCCATCAGGGTGGGAGGAGACGTCCGGGTTTGCGGCGGGGGCAGGCGTCTGGCCCCTAGACCGGGTGCTGGGACGCTGGGCTGGGTGGCCTCTGCCACTCTTGGCCTTGGCAACTTCTGGCCAATCCTTCTGCCCCTCTGGGTCCCGGCGGGCCGGCTGCGCCCCAGGCTCAAAGGGTTAAGCAGGTGCCTCGCTGGGCGAGGCGCTATTGGCCGAGGGCTGGGGCCGCGCGGCTGCGGTCACCACGCTTCGCCTAGTCCCACTCGGGTTCGTGCGGAAGGCACGGCGGCCACTCGTCCCCCGGCTGCGGGGATGGGGCCTTGGCGCGCGGGGAGTGGAAAGGAGGAGAGGACGAGAAAGGAAACCACCAGAAACACCAGCAAAGGGGGCGAGTGTGGCGCGCGCAAGAGGAGGGGAACCCGAGCCCTGCATCCCGAAGGGGGCTGCGCCCACCGCCCGCAAGTCCACTCCTGGCTCTCTAGCCGGAAGAAAGAGGAGGAAGTGGGACAACAGGGATCCAGGGCAGGGGGTGGGGGGTAACGATCAACTCCCTTCTCCCCCATCCACTAGCTGAGTGAGAAGTGCAAGTCGTCACTTAAAAAGGCGCACCCAAGCCACAAGCATCTCTCTCTTCACCCCCTAAAGAAACACTGATGTAACAATATGGAGAAGTAACTGAGAGACGCGAGGAAATAAATGCACGTGTTTTCTCTTTTTGTTTCCCTGGTGGTTGGAATTTGCGGAGTTCGCCTCAATTGTGGCTGCTAATTTATTCGTTTCATCGGTCAAAAGGGGCATATAGAAGTGGGTCATCGGGGTACACCCGGATCCCTGTGGCCGGACCCACAGTGCCCGACTCACAAGTTTGTCCAGGACCAACCCGCCCGCCCACCAGGAACGGGAAGACCCCATTCTAATAAAGGGAACAAACTCTCCATTGCACAAAAGCGGCTTCTTTTTCCCCCTCTGCCTTTGCACACCATCCCTCTCCGTTAAGTATCAAGTTCTCCGGGAGCCCAACTTGCGCTTGGCAACCCTCGCGCTGCCTGATATGCAGAAGATGGGCAAAGAGGGGTTCCGGCTAGGAAGGGAGGTTCTACGCCCCCATTCCTGCACACGCGGGCTGGATTCCAGGTTGCTGGAAGCCGCAGGAGGCGCGAGCCTGCCTGGATGGTGGTTATTTCTCTAGAGAAAGGAGGGGAGAGAGCGCGCCTCAGTCTTGCACTTTGGGTCGGAAGTGCGCAGCGTGTGTGCGTGTGTGTGTGTGTGTGTGTGTGTGTGCAGAGGGGGGCGGGAAAGAAATGCACCCTCCGCTGCCCGTCATTCCCTTGCACCGGCCAAGTCCTCGCCAAGCCTCCCGGTGCATCCTTCCTCCGCCACCCCCTCCCCTTCTTCCCTCAGCTGGGCTCGCGCGGCGCAGCCGGAGCAGCCAGTGAGAGCAACATCCTGGAAAGAGGGGGGAGAACCACCGCCCCCCAAAAGGGAAAAAAGGCCCCACCCTGACACGTTTTGCTGTTTGCAAGTCCCTCGCACGCCCCCCCCCACCTCCTCCTCGCGCTCGCGGCCCCCCCAGCCCGCTGCGCGCACATCAAAGCGCCTCTCCGCCGCGCACAGTGGCCGCGGCTCACTAATGGGATTGCAGGCTGGTGCCTGGCTCCGCTGCTGCCGCCGCCGCTGCTCGCGCTGCTGCTGCTGCCGCCGCCCGAGCCTAAGCCCGAGCCCGAGCCCCCGCCAGCCCGAGCCCAGAGCCGCCGCACCCGGGGGCCGAAGCCGCGGCGATGATCCGAATCTTTCCGGATTTCAGCGTGCAGGTGACGGCCGCGGCGGCCGGCGGGGCGGCCGCGGGGGTGCCGGCCGGCGCGGGCATGGGGAGGGCCGGCGCCGCGGCCAACGGCACCCCGCAGAACGTCCAGGGCATCACCTCCTACCAGCAGCGGTGAGTAGTCCCGCCTGGGCTGGGTTAGTGCCCCCGCCCCGGGGTGCTGGGGTGGGACCCACTTTGCCTCCTGTTTGGTGTCTTACAACACACATGCACATCGCCAGGGCTCACTTTGCCTGCCCCTCATTCTACAGATGAGGAAGAAAAAATAATTCAGAATCCAGATTGAAAAGCAGTCTAGTGCACTGGCGAAGTGAAATCATCCTTTGCCCTCTCCCTGGCCCCAAATCCAGAGCCTCCGCCCTGAGTAGCGGAGGAGTTGCAGCGAAGTCTGAGACGCCGCACAAGGTGCTCTTGCAAAGTTTGGGAGCCTCATTCCCTTCCAACAGAATTTTCTCAATGCCTCTGCCCGGCGCGGAAACGCGCTGACGGACAGCCTGGGGCCAATTGATCACTGGAGGCTGATTGATCATTTGTTTCCAAACAGAATAGGAACGATTTTCACGTGTAGATGTAGACTTGCAATTCTACATAATAGTGTTATCATGTCACCTGTTACTACAGGCAACTACAGCATGAAATCCGAGTCTCTTCGGCGCTGTTAAGTATTCATCTTAAACGTATTATAATGCAAATGCGTAAGATTCAGAGATACAAGTTAGGAAGCAAATTTTACAAAGTTAGGCTACTAGTGAGAAAGGAGTTTTAAAGTATTACTTGTTTGTATTTCTGCTAAACATTTTTATAGATTTCTTTAAAAAGTATAGATGTGACATTGAGATAGTAAGCATTCTTTGAGTCAAAGGAAAGAAAGGGAAAAAAATTTTACCACCACCAATAGTCTTAGAACCCTAAAGTTTTTCCTTAAGAACAACTTTTGATGTTACAAGATTTTATCGGAAATGTAATCTACAAAAATGCGCTGAGAAAAACTAACAATGTAATATGAAAGGTTAGCTCCCTATTTGTGGGGCTCAGTTTTATAAAAGATGGAAGAAAAAAGAACACATGAAAGTGTGAAATTAAATATTTGTGTTTCCCAGATTGCACACGATTAAACATCTGAGAGTTTGCCAATGGCATTTAACTTAAAATATACACAATGCATAATTCAAATAACAGTTCCTATTTTTACCTTGTATTTCAAACTTCATTGATTTGAGAACCTTTGATTTGAACAAACAGTATTTAAACTGAAAAGGTTAAGATAATCTATCACTGCCATATTTTGTGCCTCCTAACCAATGGCCCAGTGACCAGAGCAGATTTTGCATAACACATTGAGTGTTTTCCAAGTTGATGCCCAGTATTGCAAATATTCTGTAGATGACTTCATTATATGCTCTGCGTATTGTCGGAAGTTTAAAAAAGAGTCCTGAAAAATAATTCAAAAATGGGCTATTCCTTGTCAAAGATTTTTTTTATTTAAATTATTTCAGTCTTGTTTTACTTCAGTGAATATAAGAACCTTTAATACACAAGATCTGGGAATCTTTTAAACATAATGAACTAGAAAAGAATTAGATATTTCCTTTTCTTGGTTCAGGTATGTTTTTTGTCATTTATAAAACATTTAAATGACAATAGTATCTGGTGGTCACTTTAACTAGAAAGTGCAGGCAATAGGCACAATAGTATGGTCTGTGAAGTAGGGCGTCAGGGGTCAGAAATGTCAGATGGCCTTTGGATGATTTCAGGGATCTCTGGGGAACTTGAGCTAACCTATAAGACATAAATTGGGCTTAAGGAGGTGGGGGGGGGAGTCATGAATTTTCATCCTTTAGGTTTGCTCTGAGTGTTGGTGTTGTCCTTCACCATTAAGATCATGTCCATCTTGGGGCCAATTTCCCCTCAAGTCAGGAGCATCCAGGGTTAGTCCCCCACAGTCTGCCGCCCCAAAACTGAAAGCTGCACTGGTGCTTTCCACCTTCTGAATTTGGGGCACTTACTAAGTCTCTGAATCCCACTTCAGTTCTAAAGATTAAGGCTTTAAAAATAAGCAACTCTAAACTTTGGGATGTATTATTTCCTCCCTCGCTTTTTATGTTCTATTGACAGAAGAGGTGATAGCTGTGAAAAATGTAGCCTTCTTTGATTTCGTTACTCAGATATGATGACACCTGTTACTGTCTTTAATTTTAGTTAATTTGGGGGGCAGGAGAGTGAGTCATGTAGGCTAAGAATATTATTAGCAAGTGTTTGAGGTAGGATCTGAGTCAGGAGTCCCCTGTCCTTTGGCACTTCAACAGAATTGTGGGCCACCAACATCACCAACATGTCAGGCTTTAGGGGCATTGAAGGGCAGACTTAGTTTCCACCTGGAGACCTGGGTATGTTTGCTTTAGTGAATGGTGACACATCATTTTACCAAAAGAGAATTTTTAAGTGCTTTTGGGGAGTCTGGTGAGGAAGTGACAGGAATGGGGTTTTTTAAAGCAAAGAGTGGCCTGTTAAGAAAACACAAGCTTCTCTCATTTGTCATCTTTGGGCAGAAACGCCCTAGACAGGCTGTCCTAGAGCCAAAACTTCCAACTGGCAACTTTTCCCCTTCTCTGCCAGCCCATGTATGTCTTGTACACAACACTCTCCACTCCAGTTTATTTCGCAATCATTCTCATTTTCTCCTACCTGTAGAGTGTACTCAAAAAAGAACTTAAACACCATCGTGCAGATTAAACACCTCTGCCACGGAAAAACACTTATGATTTCCTTGGAAGTTTCCAACTCCCAGCCCTACTTTACTGAAATAGTAGAGACCGAAGAAGACCCCTTTTCAGGCCTTCCCCCTCCTCCACACTTTTAAGTTTAAAGTAAAATGCAAAGCCTCATATAGGACTGATGTATTCCATCAGTCTCTTTCATTCATTAAAAGTGGAAATGCTTTGGGAGTCCTTTCTACTTGTCTGGTTGACACATGACTGACCCAAGTCTCAGCGTAAAAAGCCGCCCACACGATTCAGAGTGGTTTCGTGGAGAAAACGCTCTGACCAGTGTCTACCCAGGTAATAAGATGTCAGCGCTGGCCCTGCACTGAGTAGCCAACCTTTCTCTAGGCCTTGCTGAGCTGTAAAATGGGGCGGCGGCGGGGCTACATCCCAGAGGCCGGCAGTCCAGTCTCAGGAACCAGGACCCGAGTCCAGAGGCGTTTGTATCTCACTGCGTTTAAACCCGTGCAGAGTCACCTGTGAATCCTGAGGTCTGCACATGTGTACATTCGTGAATATGCAGATGCTCCGGCTTTGGGAACGCCGCTGAGAGTGCCGGAGCCACAAGGTGCCTGTGCCGCCGCTGCGCCAGCCCACGGGGCTCTCTCGGGGCTCGCTGGCTTGGGCCCACGCACCCCCACCCATCCCCCGCATTTATTTCCGCTGTCCCCGAAGGCACTCCTGGGACTGGGTCCTGCCCCGGCTAGCTCTTGTGGCCTCCCAGTTCCTCTCGCTCGCTCTTTTTTTCCTCCTGGCTTCGATACTCCAGAGAAAGGAAGTGTTCGAAACTGCAACTGAGTGGCGTTGTTGCGCCGGCAGCCGAGCTTCCCAGTCCCCCAACGAGAGAGAGAGAGAGAGAGAGAGAATGAGAGAGAGAGAGAGAGGAGAGAGGGAAGGAGAGAGGGAAAGGGAGAGAGAAGGGGAGCAGGGGGGTGTCTGCGTGCGAGGGAGCGCTCTGAGCAAAGCAGCTGGAAAATGCCCAGAAATACTTTCACAGCGGTCAAGCTGGAACCCCCAGCGTGCCCTCCCCCTCCTCGCCCCTCCCGGCCTAGGCCCGGGCTGCCCCCCGCCGGGAGGGTGTGTGCCCCACCTGCCGCCAGGCCAGCTCCGGGTGGTGGCGGTGGGGCTGGCGGGGGGTGTGTGCGTGGTGGCGCGAGGGTGAGAACCCGGAGGCGGCGGGGCCCTGGGCCGGGCTGCCCGCGGGGCCGCGCGGCCGCCTCCCCCCGCCGCCGCCACCTCCCCCTCCTCCTCCGCCGGTCGCCTGTCTCCGCGCTGGGCATGTCTCGGGAGCCGGAGCGGCCCGGGCCGCGGGCGCTCTGCGGCGCATGGACGGCGGCGGCGCCCGGCGAGCAGGGGGAGGAGAAGGCGCAGGCGGCGGAGGAGGCGGCGACCTGCGGCGGGGAGCACCGGCGGCGCGAGAGGACGGCCGGCCGCCGGCGAGGCTCCGGCCCCACTACTTTTCCGTAGCCTCCCTGCCTCAGCAGCACGGCCGCCGCCGCCGCCGCCGCCACGGCCACCGCCACGGCCACGGCCGCCGGGCAGCCGCCGAGCGCCGCGCACGCCCGCACTCACTCCCGCCACCCCACGCACACGCACACCCCCCGCCCTCCCCACGCCCCCACCCGGGAGGGGGGAGAGAGGCAAAAAGTAAGAGAGGAAAAAAAATAGCAGGAAGATGGCGCCCACCAAGCCCAGCTTTCAGCAGGATCCTTCCAGGCGAGAACGGTAACACTTTTCTGTTTATTGAACCTGCCGCCGGGGCCGCTGCTCCCGCCGCCGCCGCCGCCGCCGAGGTGGCGGGGCCCGCTCCGCAGCCCGCCTCCTGGGCCGCGAGCCCGCGGGGACCTCGGCTGGGGCTCGCGGCTCAGCGCTCGCCCGCGGTCCCCGCGCGCACCGTCCGCCGGCAGCGCTGCGGCAGCGGGCGGGCGGGCTCCGGCGGCGGCGGCGGCGGCGCCAGGCTCTCCGAGCAGTCGCACCTCCTCGGCTCGGCGAATAGAGTGACTCGCTGACAAAAAAAAAAAAAAAAAGAAAGAAAGAAAAGAGAAAAAAAAAAAGAAAGAAAGAAAAAGAAAAGCAAAAAGAAACAAACAAAAAAGAGAAGGCGCTGCTGTGTGCCAGGGAGCAGCGGTGAGGGTGGGGGCCGGGGGATCCCCGGGGCCGCCGCAGCTCCCTTGGCAGCTGCTCTCGAGGAAGGGAATGAGGCTGGGGAGGGGGAGGGAAGGCGGGCGAGAAGAGGGAGGAGGAGGCGAGGAGGAGGAGGAGGAGGAGGCCGGGGGCGGGGAGCGCCGAGCTCGCGCCAGGCCCGGAATGTGTCGCGCAGGGGCCGCCTCCGCGCCGAGCACTAGGCCGGGCGGAGCTGAGTGCGGAGCGCGGCCGCCGCCTCCCGCCGCCCGGGCTGCGCCCTCTGCTTCGGCAACTTGTGGGGCGCCTCTCTGCCTCCGCTCTCATCTTTCCTCCTCTCCGTCCCCCCTCCCAAAGAAAAAAGAAAAATAAGGAAGAAGACCCTTAAATCCAAATAAGCAAACCAACAGCGAGATTCAAAATGTGTCAGCAGTTGGAGCATCTATGCCCCGTTAGTTACTGTTTGGGGATCTGTGTTTTAAAAAGTTCCTGGTGAGAATTGCATATCCAGGCTAGGGGCTCAGTCGAGCATGTCTGTTTGAAGTTAGTTAAACTAGTAGAGCCAAAGGGAAAGGGAGTTTGTGTTCAAAATATCCTTAGCCGTCCTACGTGAATAGCATTGTTAGATTTTAAGAGTAACTGAGCACCCCCTCCCACTACCACCAACGTGGTTTTCCCTCCTGCTGTCCACCCAGCCTACTTTGTTTGGAATCCTATTGACTATTAATTGGCAGCGTTAATGACATTAATTGCATATAGCATATTGGTTTGAGCAAAGTGAAAGTCTCTGTCTGCAAAGAGGAAAGGCTCAGTAGGAAGTATGAAATGTTACCCATTGATTCATGAACAAAACAAATACAGTCAGATATGTGCACCCCCACTCCCCAAGCAGGGACGTGTACTTTCCTTAGGGACGTATGTGAACTTGAAAAAAAGACGAAGGAAGTGCTTAGTTGCAAGATTTAATTATTAGTACATAGACAGTTTTGTTTTTGATACAGCATGGTATTTAACCTATAGCTCACATCAAAAGAAGATAGGGAGATATTCAGACGTCTATCCATTTAGAAAGCTTCTATTGTACTCTTGCTTGTTTCTTTCATACAATAGGGAAGGCAGAATTGTCAGGATTAAGGAAATACTTACATTAAGTAGATACATAATTGACTATTTCTAAACTCTAGATAATTCTGTAAAAACCATATATCTGAGAGTAAATCATACATAATCCAGTTTTCAAAGATGTTAAATGTGTGTAGCATTAACTATTACTCCCAAACTGTAGAAAAGCTGACAACTCATACAGCTAAAATGAACATTTAGTTCTTAAGAAGTGTTAGTGTTTTATAAAGAATTCACATATTACTTTACACTTTTAGGTGGGAAAAAATTTATTTCTGAGAGCATTGTGCAAGGCTTTTAATAATTTTTTTAATCTAACAAGGTGCTGAATGCTTTTTGAAATCATAAATTTATAATAGATTTCCTTCTTCTTCCCCCATTCCTTCCTTCCCCTTTCCCCCCTTCTCCCCTTCCCTCTCTCCCTCCCTCTCTTCCTTCCTTCTTGCCTACTTTGTGGGTTCTGTGGGTAGTAAATGAATTTATTGGGATGGCCCCAGTAATCTCTCTAGCAGAAGTCTATTTGTGTGCCATTTTGGGAATTTCTCTGAGATAGGAATCTCGAAGATAGAATTAATTTCTAGGGGAAACTTCATAGCCTGTGCATGAGTGCGTTCTTTATCACCTGTCTCCATTTGGCATTCGAAGAAGGTAAATCAAAGTGTGCGATTTGTTATTCTGCTCCACTTGAGAGCTGAACTAAATAACACTTGGTCTGAAATTCTGATTGAAGTTGTAGGAGGATATACTGTATTTAATTTAATGCCCTTTAATAGCATCTTCTTGTTCAGGTTGGATGCTGTCATTTTAAAGGTTGGATCTGAGAAGGTTTAACCTGTAGGGAGAGGGAGGAGTAGTAACAATGGGGTAGGGGGCAGAAGCAGCACTGTAGAGTAGAGGAAGGAACGAGTTATAAACTAAGCCTTTCAAACAGTAATAACTGCAAACTTGGCCCGTTATCCAAACAGTTGTTTTATGCCCCAAGGGTTCACTTTGTTATCAGGGTTTTAAATGCTCTTAACACTTTAAGTGTAAACATTACACATGTAAGTTGATTTGGTTTTGTAATGAGAAATGGGAAATCAGATGATTTGTTCAGGAGGGCATTTTTTTTCATAGTTACTTGCTTCAACTAAGTAGGCATTCCACCTTTATTTGCACTTTGTGTCTAGAACTTGCTGATTAATAGTATTATTTCTCTGTAGCAGTTAACCACAACTATGTCTATAAAAGATGACTTTCTGTGGACATATTTTAAATCGTATCCTCCTATTTATTTAAAAAATGGTTTCCAAATCATTGATTTCGCAGAGGCATTCATGGACATTTTATTCTTTACTGCTTTTCAAATACATCCATAATCAAAAACTAATAGAGAAAAAATATATGTTTTGAATTGTCTTATTATTTATGAAATGTCTAACCTGTGTATAATAATACAATACAAGAATCATTTCCTTATAATAATGTTTACAAAGTAAATTTGGAAAAAGAAGGTTGTTCTTGGTAATCTCCGGCTACTGTTTAGTACTCCTTAAATGTATCTGAATCATACATACAGAAAGTGCCTCTTTAGGGCCTGAAAGAACAAGTTGAAAACCTGGTATACCTAAACTTGTTTGATTTTCTTTAAACTCCAGTGGACTGCAAATTATATAGCACTGCCACAGAGTTTTTCTACTAGGTGGATGTATAACCAAGAAAATTAGGCAGAGAAGTGTCAAGCATGTGATATGCCCATGCTGGTTTGCAAAGCACATTCCAGTAGCACAGGGTATTTGGTTTAAAAAGCAGAGGTGGGAGAGGAGACTTTTTGGAGGTATTTCTTTCTACAGTGTAAGCTTAAACAGAGTGATAAATGATTATATGCGTTGTCTAATACTTGCTTATATATATAAATAGCTCCACAAGATTGCTTAAATGATAATCGAAAATATGAAATAGGATGGCCTTCATATCACAAGGCCAAGGGTCTACAAATGGAAAAACTGAAATAATGAAATATTTCCAAGGCAACAGACTGTCAACAAGAACTGTAATGCATGGGCATATCATAGATCCACCAGAGAGGATATTAGACGATATAGCTCCAGAGCCAGGAGTTATAATGACCTTTATTACGTAGGACCCTCCCACATTACAACATCCTTTCAGATTTCCAGTTTCTGATTTATGAATTGAGAGACATATAACTACTCCAAATGTGCAATATGCCTGTCCCTAGATTTGATTTGTTACAATGAGCAAACTTGAATTCAACCTCATTTGATGCTTTTACTTTTTTTTAAAAGAAAGTTACAGGAGGTATTTTCATCACCTAGTGGTGTTATGAGAAAGGTTTTGGTCCCCATAACTTTATATATTCTTAAAAATATGACTGAAAGTTATGTGTAATTAATATTTTAGCAATGAATCGGTAAGAATTACATTGCACTTTAATCCACAAATACGAATAGTTTGATAATTGTAGTGATATGAATTTTGATTTCCCCCGGCAATTATTCCACACCATGATTGCCCCTATACTGTAATAGAGCTATTTTATGGAAATCCCAGAATTTCTTTGAACCCCTTGACTCTTTTTCTCTGTCCCAGATCTTAGTCTGGGATCCTCTGGCATATGAAATGGCATCTGTTTGAAATGGGACCTGCTGTCCAGGATCCCCTGCTGTGTGGTGAGGTTTTCTATGACAGGATGCCTACCTGTCTATCTGTCTATACACATGCACATATATGCTTTTATCAAGCAATACTTTTTGGGGAGGACTTAGGCAGGGTAGCTTTTATTTAGTTATTTTTTTAAGCTGTAGATCTTCATATTTGGGGATATTGTGGGGAATAATTACAAAAGTTTCTAAATCACTCCTATTAATGCTTTCTTTTATAAACCTCCTCAAGTGCTTTACTATTAATAACTCAAATGTAAACCGTAGTCTGTTTTTGTTTTTCTACAATTCTTGTGATCCTCTGTTTTATTCAGAATGTCACAAATTTAAAGAAAATTAAGCATACCTGATAGCAGAAGTACGCCCCCCCCCTTGCTATATTTACATGGCTACTTTTTCTACATTGTAGCATCTAATCATTTCAATTGATTTTTTTAAAGTTTGGCATTGCATTTGTGTTAGTCTAACTTCAGGTGTCTTATAGACATGTCTTTAATTGCTTAGGATGAGTAAGGCTGAAACTTAGTGAAGAAGTTGGTATGTCAAAAATTTTAGTTAATTAGTTGATACAGACAACAACTTCATGTTGTAAATATAACTCTTTAAATTTTAAATGCTACCAAAGTTGCATATAATGGAATATGTGAAACTTTATTTAAATCTACAATTGGGTAAGAACTTCTAGAATTTATGGGAAAATTCAGTTGTTGCGTTTAATGATGTTAGCATTTTCACAGTAAATAGTGGCCTTTTTTCCCCTCATTGGGCAGTGTAATAAACCAACTGTAACTGAATGGTATTTTTACTGCGCTGGGCCTCATTAGTGTGAATAGGATGTTTGCACTATTAAGTTTGATAGAACCTTACATAGTTAGAATAATTTGTGGTAATATTAGTAATACTACAGTACGTAAACAGGACATGGCTTAGTAAGAAAAAAGTGACTGCTACTGTATCTGAAACGACTAGGGGAGTGACAAGATTAAACAACACTTGAAGTTGTCGTCTGTATACATTTGTAAAGCATGATGTTTTGGTGAATTAACTGGAATATTGTGGTCATGTGTACAAAATCATGAGCAGCGAGATGAAAATCTCATGTTACTATCGCCCGCAGTGCTCCTGGCCCTAGACTGTAATTATTGATTGGTTCTCTCATTCAGGTTTATTTACTGATCCTCTGCCATGGACCATGGTAACTTGTGCCAGGGACAGTACTGAATAATATACCCTGTAACAGCAGTTGCTTTGGTTATAGATTTGCCCTGCATATGCAAATATAGAGAGCCAGATAATACCCTTTTCTAAAAGAGTAAGAAGTGCAGAGTTCGTAGAAATATAAGGCTCTCTTTTTTCATTTCTGTTAGCTTAGTTTTCTGGGAGGACAGTTATTCAACTTATAAAATATTATAATTAGTAACTGTAAAATGATTAGAGGTTCTTGAAGGAAAGAAAGAGAAAAGATGCTATATAAATATCACTGAAATTATAGCAAAGATTTAAAAAGATGTTTTGATAGGATTTAAGGATAAAAATTGGTTACATATGATACTAATAATAAGAAACATTTATTGGACACTGCCATGTTTCAGACTCTGTATACATACTTCATGGTAATTTTCTCATTAGTTTCCCTACTGTCCTATGAGGGAAGTCCTAATGTCCCCATTTATAGATGAGAAAATGGAGACTTTGCATTCCCAAGGAAGGTGATAGAGTTAGAGATTGAATTCAGGTTTGTCTCTGATGTGGACTTGGGCAGTGTAGTCTCTGTAGAAATGTACCTTAATACCAGTGTGAAGGGACCTGCGTTTTTGGACTTTTCAAAGTCAGAGATTTCAGAACCGATGCCAGAGAGTTCCAATGGCAGAAACACTGGTTACACCCTGGACAGTGAACTTTTCTATTTTGGTCCTTCATCAGATGTTGGAGAATTTGAGAAATACAGTGTCTATAAAGTTAGAGAAGGAATCAATATTCAAAGTATTCTCATGTCACCCTCTAACATTCCAATAGTTTTGTGATTAAGCTCCATAGCTATATATACTTTAGGGCAGATTTTTAGCTGAATGGTTTCAGAATCAGTTTGTCTCGTACATATGTGTCTTTGATTACAGTGTATGAAGTCCTAAGGCCTCTTCCACTCACGCAATCCATGCCTCAGAGTGTGCCACAGCTTGTCTGAAGATTACAGTTGAGGCGTTTTTATTTTGTAATAGTTTTGCTATTGGGTGTGTAGAAACAGCCTCATGTGGCTCTCTGAATAACACTCTTTAGTACTTAACTGTGTTTCTGGATATTGTCTTTTGAAATATATAAGGACTTGCGTAAGTTGGCCCCCTGCCAAATTTTGTGGCATTATAATGACAGTAAGCATTCATATAGCACTATATGCTAATACACAGGTACTGTTCTAAGGGCTTTGGATGTATTAACTCATTTAATTAAAAACATAACATGTTAAAAATGGACTACAGTAAATACATAAATGGTAAGTTATTTAGTCCTTGCCTTCTCCCAAAACACCCCCACCCCCAGGCCCTTCAAGAAGGGAATGTCAGTCTTTGGTAGCATTTTTATTTCTCTGTGCCAGGAACCCTAGGGGGTTGGTCTAGTATATAACAGTTCTTTAACAAAAACTATGCTTCAGGAAACTTTGTAGCATCTGACTCCATCACTGCTTATTGCAGAAAGTATGCGAAACTTTGGGTAGTAGAACAGCATGCCACATTTATGGTTATATTTTTGGATGTAATACTGTCAACCAAATAGCTTCTTTAAAAAAATAAAATGTATAATATAAATTTTAGGGCTTGAAAGGACTAGATAAGCAGTGCTTGAGTATTTGTGGTTGCAAAGATAAGTATTTTACTTGCGTATCTTAAATATTCACTTTTACATTCAACAGATTTCTTGTTTATGTAAAGAATAGGTTGTCTTATAAAATGTTGGAAGAAACTCATTTAGAGAGATGTTTTACTCAAATGTTAAGGATAAAAAGCAAAAGTCAATAGGAAGTATAAGTGGAAAATAAGTTAAAAATTTAAAGCAGCCATCGGATTATCTTAAAAGAAATTATATCTGATTACAGTATTATATTATTACCAGAATGCTAGTGCAGAATTAAAGTGTTCTGACTTGGGAACCTAGTAAAAAACATTAAAACTTAACAAATCTTTATCACATATTTTGTAAAGTAGCGCTCCACAGAATTTTAAGACCACTTTATGGAATCCTAGGTCATTTCAGTAATATCTCAGTAACATCTGATAAACTAGAGCTTTTCCATTTGTAAGATTTATAAAAGGATTTATAAAATAATTTTATTTTAAAGAACAATTTAATATTGGATTAGGGGTAATCTGCATGTGACTGTAGCTATAAATAGCACTTTCTTCCCCAAATGTCTGAATTTTCCTTTCTGCCACTGTAACAGTGCAGAAAAGGATGCTAGTTCTAAACTTCATTCAGAAGCACTTTATTCAGAAAGAATGCAGTATTTTGGCGGGGGCAAGTGGAATGATTGAAACTGCAGGACGTTTCTCTTTCATTTTAGAAAATGGAGATAACGATGAATAAACATATTTTAGTAACTAATGTATATTACATTGATTGAGGGAGCATTTTTTCCCCACAAATATTTATTCCTCAGAATCTACTTCTGAAAACCATATACGTTTCATTGATATATATGAATGGGACGAATTTTTGTTATACAAGATTTTTGTATATGGTGTACATGTACCCAGCTTTTATATGTTATATATATAGTTAATAGCATAAATTATATATAAAATATGTATCAGATATACCATGTTTGTGTATGTCTACCTAAAATGGAAAAATGTTACAAATATATCTTGAACAAATTATAAATGTCTTATTTAGATTGGGTTAAATTTAAATGTATGCAGTGGATTGGTGACTTTTTTGTTTTCCTAATGCTGTAAGGAAAAGTAGGCTCATCATTTTTTTGCACATTTTTATTGTTCTGTGTAAATGTAATTTGTTAATCCTGTGAAATTTGTCATAGATAAATTTGCTTGGATTATCTTGTCACCACCGTATCTGCATTCTTTTGTTCATTGCTTATTCATAATTTAACAGTCTGGCAGTGAGCCTTTTTGGGATGCTCACAAAAGATATATGACCTCTACCAGCTGCTACTATAACCTGCAGAATGCACAGCAAGACATTAGAAACGTGAGGATTCCTCTACTGATTAAAGTGCTCTTCATTTAAACAGTCTGTTCATAAGAATCTTAGGAATCTCTTGCTACCAACAGTTTTGATTTTTTTTTCCTCCCCAATAAAATTAGTTCTAACAATTGTATCTTCATTTCATATGAATTTTTCAGATTATCCAAAGGAAGTTAATTTCTTGAATGCTGTTTCTTCTTTATAACTAAGTACTTAAAAATTTATATTTGGGGGATGTTCAAATTATCCAAAAATGGTTTTATTGGGCAAGGAAGAATGGAGAGTAGAAGAGATATATCACATCCTAATGTTAGAAGAAATGGTTGGTTTAATCCTGTTTGAATCCAAGTACTTTACAGTATATACTCTAAACACTCCATATTATGTAGTATGTAGCAGATAGTAAAAAAAATGTTCCTTGAAGTATAACGACATCTTCAGGTTTCCATTATTCTGAATTAGTTTAGCATAGGAAAGTATTCTCCCCCACCCCTTCTCTCTCTGTCTCTTTCTCTTCTTTCTGTCTCTCAAAATCAGCAGATCAGTTTATGAGCAATGGTTAGTTTTTGCCTCTCTTCTGTGCAGGCATATGATTACAGTTCAGAATAATTCATTGCTAATCCATGCAGTATTGGTTCATCTCCATCACTCTGTTCTGTGATTAGAGCCTCAGGCCTGCTGCCTCGCTTTCCGCCCTGATTTTCTTTAACTGCAACCCTTGTTTTAATATAGTTCTGTAGTCACCACTCTCCTGCCAGCCCTCTCCATTCCTCATATATATCGATTGCAGTAGATTAATATTTATTTGAAGCTATTTTTCAGACTTTGTGAAAAATGTATTCATTTCTTACTGTGAATCTTCATCTAAAGGGAGGGCGAGAGGGCTCAGGTATGCAACTCTTCTTAGAGAGTAAACTATAGCATTTTAAATCTTGATTCTTTGCAATGGTGGATGATGTTTTCTATTTTACAAATCAGGAAGTTTAGTTTCCTTGGAAAACATTTTAGACAGAGTAAACTACAATGTTAACAGTTTATTTGTTTGTAACAATTCTAGCATGGCTTTCTGTATTTTCCAGGTATATACTATAGCCAATGCAATCACCATAATATACATTGATCAGCTTGCAGTGAATATTTCCAGACAGGAAATCATCATCCAAAGCTATCACTTTCCTTAGCATCAAAATTTGCCAATTTTACCAGAAGGTCATCTAACAGATTTTTAAAAGACTTTGTTTCAGATCTCAGTAGTCCTGTGTTCCTTTTAATAATTACTTTCGTCTCATTGTAGCTGTGTGTTTGAAAGTGTAGGTCAATGAGGATGATTGCATTCAGAATTTCATGATCTGTGTAGTGGAACAAATTGAAAGCAAAGCCTGTATCAATCACTGTGAAGGGAGGGTTAATTGTTACCGCTTCTCAAGCCTCTGGACAGATAAACCAGTAATGAAATACTTATTGCTGTGATATGTGAATGCTAAAGGATCAAACAATGGAAACAGAAGCAGTCTTCAGAGATAACCAAAAAGGCAAAGAAAAAAGAATAAACTGGATGAAAGTATGGAACTGTGTACTGCATTAACTCTCTTAAAGTAATACTGTTTTTAACCTCCCACCCATCTTTTTCTGGCAGGTTAGGACAGTATCATATATCAGGTTGCTAAAGCCAAATAAGAATATACATGGAAACCACTCTTTCTATATTAAAAAACAGAAAAGAAAGAAAGAAAGAGTACAGTCCTATGATATAAACTCTGTATATTTTATAAAAATAATTGTTTCATATTACTACTTATGTAAGGTATTTTTTAAAAAATTAGGGATGCTATATGTCAAATATTAAATGTTAAATATGCACAAATGGCTTAAATTCCAGAATGTTTTAAAGGATTATTATCTTTGAAGAAATTTTTGAATTATTGGTCCATAGTAGACTCAAGTATAGAGAAAATTATGTAACACATAAAGAAATAGTAAAATAAGAATTAGTGTGGCAAAGAAATCATGAGATTAGAGTAAACACATTTAACCATTTCTTTCATATGAACTTAACATTTAAACATCTGTTAGTTACTTATATGTTGAAATATATGCAAAAATATTTAGCCAAATTGAAGTCTTAGGCCCATGACAATCATCTCAACACAGTGGGTAGTTCTGAAAATTAATGAGAATGATAATACTGTAAAGACTGTTCCAGAGTTTGCCCAAATTCATTATCTAAGACTCTTGTTAAGAACATCTCAAAGAATTTTAACCAGGAAAATATATTAATGGTTCAAAAGCATTTTCAAAACCCTGAATTATAAAAGTATAATGGAATTATATATGCAAGAGTTATAGTTAGCAACACAGATAGTAGAAGACATTATGAAGGCAAATTTTTCCATAACCTATACTGCTCTTGCATGTGGTTTAATCCATAGGGTTTAATCTCATACAGTGTGTGTGCGTGTGTGTGTGTGTGTGTGTGTGTGTGTGTGTGTGTATTTATTTATTTATTTTTGTTTTTAGGACAAGAAAATCAGAATCATTTAAAAATAAAATGAATGCCTTCCCATTAATGTAGGGAAGTTTATAACTGTAAAAATGTAGGTATATTCATCTTTTTGCATTTATTTCAGATGTGATACAACTAGGAATGTAGAACATTCTTAGCAAAACGAATTTTCCCATATCTTTGTATTTCTTCTCAGAATGTTAAGAATTTCCTGAGGTCTGATTTTGTGCTGTATTGATGTGGCTGCATAGCAACTGAAACAAATGATTGGGACATAGCCCTTTTGATGAGAGTGGCACCATCCTGTAGCTAATGTGGTTTCGTACATTTTAAAAGATAGCCATAAGAGTAATGCTATAATATTGCTGAATCAGGATTTTTAACTGCCAGTACATTACACTGGGGCAAAAGTCAGCAGAGAACCCTCAAAGTCCAGATGTGTCAAAGGGTGTCAGTCTTTGTGTATAACAGTGGGCAGGCAAAAAATAAGAGTTCCATTGTTCAATAATAAATGTATACTTAAGACGGAAGCCTGTGGATATCAAGATTGTCAGGGCAATACGTTATGAATTACCATTGGTTACTTGCTCCTTGGGAACTAGTAGAGCAGCATAGAATGGCATAAATCCTGGTCACCGGTGTCAGTCCTCCATTATCTTTGTAGGAAGTTATACTCTACACAGATCCTTCAACCTTTCAGAGCCTCAGTTTCTTCATTTCTTCATTTGCATATTGGGTTGCTAACACCCCCTTCCAGCTACAATAATCTATGATTACATGATTTGAATTGTGTGGATATATAATACGAAATAATTAATTGAAATACTGTATATGGTTGATTTTTTTCTAATGGCATTAACATTTACAAATATTTCTTATTTATAAAACTATTAAATCAATTTTTTAGATCAAATATGGTGCTTGCCATATAAGTTTCAGTCCATAAAATATAGCATATTTAGGTATTTTTCTTCTATGAAAACATCTTGAAAGGAAACTTATTAATTTGTAAGAACGTCCAGAGGACATTGCAAGGGAGCAGTAGGATGCTTTGTTATATTTTAAAGTGACATATTATGTATATGACTCAATGTACACCAAAGAAAAATACTAAAAATGTTTAGAGATTAAGTACATTTGTTGGTTGAATTTAATTGAGACAGTAGAACTATGGAAATATTTGAAAACTAGGTAATATACCAGGAAGAAGGAGGTTAACAGTGTAATATTTGATGGACAGGCAAGTGCTTAGGGGAATGACTAATCTCTGAAGATTTTGTGTATTCCTGAAACATTTATAGAGGAATAAACTTATGCAGTGAGATATTTACCCAAACTATAACAGTTATTTATTTCTTTTTAATCTTGTTTTTCAAAAGAACTTTATTCTAATTCTTCTCTCTTACTTGTAAAGGTGAACTGATTTACTGTTTGCAGTGTAGGCAGATTTAAAAATTTATGATTGGATAAGATTTCTTGCATCTAGTAGATTAACGACTTTTTAAATAGATGTGTCATTTATTGTTTTCTTGAAAATTTCTGATTAATGGTACTTAATAGGTAATGAAAGTATATTTTATAAGATAATTAACTTTTCTGCCTAATTTCTATATATTTATGTGTAGGTTATGTATACATCTATCCTGTGTATTATATGTAGTTTAAGATATTTTATTCCCATACGTATATTATGCTCTTGTGAGTGATAATTGAACACCACTGATAAAATATTCTTCCCTAAAGAAATAATCATTTTCTTAAAAGGTAGTTTTCCATTTCCCATTATGAAAACACTTAGGAAAGTTTTAAAAATGTTTTAATGTGGACTGGTCTTCTGAAACTCCTTTTTTTTTTTTCCCCTCTTCCCTTATCAAAAACTTATTTTCCCAAAACTAAATTTGGCTAGGTATTAGGAGATTATCTGGTTAGAACAATCCATAGTTAGGAGTGGACCTTATTTCATTTTTTAAAAGGAGCCTATCATAGCAAACATGTTTTCAATTAATAGAAGGCAAAGAACCTTTAGTATTTAGTATGTCTCCCATACCACACATGTATATTCCTTTCCAAAAGGTATACTAGTCAACACTTTGAAGTACCTCTTCTGGAAACAGTGTTTCATAGTGACATTATTTTAGAAAAATTTTGATTTTATCACACTACTGAGTATAAAAATGGGTAAATATTATGAATTGAATTAAATACATGTGTTGTACATATTTTCATTCATAACCATTTTTCTATCTAGTTAAAAGTTTCTCACTATGGTAAAGATCTGTCATCAAGTAAAGAAATTTAGAATTGGGTGGTATGTGGTGACACCAAAGTTGGAAGTATCTGCTCAGTGCTGAAATAGAATGTAAATTTGGGACTTATAGATGGTTATAGTGTTCTTTGTGGAAAGGAATCCACAGCAAGTGTTTAGACTTGGGTTGAACCAAACCACATTAGACCTCACAAGATCCAGCCCTTTTCCCCTTTCTGCAGTTATTTTCACTTACCAAGTGTTGTTCCAAGGACAGACATCTAAGAATATTTTGCTGTTATTCACTTGTGAGTAGCATGTGTTTCATACGTGGTCACAGAGACTTTCAGTAGGCCCCGATGAGTGCGGCTCCTCCTGTCTCCTGGTCCCTCAGTGTTACAGCAGGTCTGTGAACGGGCTTTAGGGCATCTGAGAGTCTCCTGAAATGGCACATTCACACCATTTTCTCAGTTACTCAAGAAGGCATATTTTCCCTAAAAGTATGTGTCAAGAACTGTGAGGAATTTGAGATTTTGCCCTTCCTGCAACAAAACAGTTAGCCCATCACACTTTAATTAATGCTTGGTTAGAGATGAAAGACAGTTTATTACTCACAGCATTAGCCGTAGCCAGTGTATCAGCATTTAAATCAAATCTCTGAGTCCCAGTTCCCACAGAGTGATGCAAAAAGGGCCAAATGATACCTGCTCACGAAATAGTGTAATAAATTGTATTACTAGAGGAACTCTGAGCTTAGGTAACCTGAATCTTTTAGAATGGGCAGTAAATAAGTCTTTCCTTTGCTCTAGAGGGAGACACTATCTCTATCCTCCAAGGCTGCTATTTACAATCTTAAATAGAGAGTCCATAACAAAGAACAGTTAGTACTTTGCCTGCAAGATTTGCAGAACTGTGAGAGACCCATGGGGGCTTGTACTCTTTGCAGTTTGAACCACTGTAAAGGTGATTATTATAGAGGGATTAAATAATCTAGTAGTGAAGTAGTCCTATAGTTTAGAGCTTCTTTGAGCATAATGCAACATGAAGTTAATGATTTGGAGAGAAAATGACAAGGGTTCTGAATATGTTATCTTCCCCAAATTCCTTAAGTATGAATCATATGACGCAGTACATCAAGCTTGTATAGGTTTAGCTGATTCAGTAGTGGATAGGTCCTCATGATGTTAATATATTTCTGTTCTTGTGACATATTTTATCACAGTAGATGTTTGTCCTATTTTGTAAGCATGCTCTCTTCCTGGTTCGCTCTATTTATCCATAAAATTTAACTTGTTGAAAATTCACTTTGTGTCTTTGCATCATATTACTATCATTTAAATTTCTCGATAACCCAGTAAGGTAGGTTCTGTTCGTATTTCTACTTTATAGATGAGGTCACAGCTAGTAAAGATTTGAAACTGGCCTTAAGCCTCAGTCTGTACTGATGGAGATGACATCTTTTTAACCATACTAGCTTCCTTCTGACTCTTGTAGAGTTATTTTATACTTCATTCTTTCTTCTGGGGCCTCTCCCTTTTCCCACATTACCTTTCTGCATCATACTGTTTTCCTCCCCCCCCATACCCTGCTCCTCACCACAGTGTGTAGCCCACTGATGCTATAGCTCTCCTCTTATATTAATGTATTATTGCCTTTTCTATCTCCTATGGACTTGTAGGGAGCCTTTTTGCACCCACACATTGTACCAAACCACCACCTTCCTTATCTTCTAATTTCATGGTAACTGTTTCTATGAAGCTAATGATTGCAATTACAGCACAAATAGGTCAATCAAAAGTTTGATCACACCTAGAAGGATGTTAAGGTATTACATTAAAAGATTGTTATGAGGACATGATGATCTTGTTTAGCAAGCTATAATCTGTAGTTCTATTTCCTGCATAGTTTATATAACCTATTCAACTGTGAATAGACATAGTTTGTGAGTTATGGTGGCATATGGGAACTCTTATGGCTATAATATATTCCTACCTTTTGCATAGCATTGCAATTTTGTATATACCATAATTTGTTGATGTTGTTCACTTAAAAGGCTTGGTTAAAATAAACTGTGGCATCTGGTTAACTAAGATCCAATATCAAAATTAAGTTTTCATCTCTAATCAAGGCCCAATAATTTGACATTTTGCTTTTCCTCTTTCCAGTCCTCTAGCCTAATTTTTATCTCAGTAAGATATAACAATATACATTAATATAATTTAATGCAAATTAATTATCAAAGCATAGTCTAATAAGTAATGAGACCAAACAGACCCAAATATTCTCTGTTGGGCACATACCACAATTTTTCTCTGCAATGGGACTGCTTACATTAATGTCAGTCAAATACCTGGAGATCATATTAAGGTAACAAACTATAAGATGTTCATGAAGAGGTGACAGTGTAATACAGTACAAAATTTATCTATCTGTTGAGAAGCAGATTATAGTTCACCATCAGAATCTATTGTTAAAACTCAAAATATCCATAACCAGCATAGAGGACCATTAACCGAAATGTTGGATGATAAAGAAATAAATTATAGTTTTCTTTTGTGTGTGTCCTGGTACAGAAACTGTGATGTGACCTCTTTAGAAGGGAACACATTGGCCTCATTTTGCATGCTCAGCAAAATGAGACACATTCCTGGAACAGAATTAGTGAGTAAAGGAATGAACAAATTCCAGTCCTAATTCTGCCCATTTCATATTTACATTTCATCTCAGGAATTCCCCATATCCATCAGAAATCTACAGCCATCCTTGGAATATCCCATGGTTTCAGATCTAAAGAAGGAATTAATAGAGAAAAATAAGCATTTTGTAATACAATTTTCTTTTACCAATGCTTGGTAATTCCTAGTATATTCTGGGTTTCAAAGCTATATTATTTACATCATCTGTTGTGGATTCCCTGAAGATTATACCCCTGTAATTCTGCAGAGAATATTTTTAGGTTCAAATTGTGTCACAACTCTCTATTAAGGAAGGAATCAAGAAAATCAATTACAACCAAATATACCATTGATTTTTCTTTCTTTTTTAGCTACAAATGATACCACCAAATAGATGAATTCTAGAACAATGAACTATTTCCAATTAGGATCATATTAAATCCATTTTATAGTCAATTATAATTCCATAAAGCTTGCATTCCACTAATTCTATATTTCACAAAATTGTACCTATAATAATTTAAGTTGATTAGACCAAAATTGAAAAATTCAATCATGTAAAATAGAACAGGTTACAAAGAGAGCTGACATTTTTCTAGGGATTTCTCCTCTTGTGGCATAGCTCAGCCATCACATGGCCTTGTGTACATAGTACCTATAACAAAAATCCTTCCACAGAAAAATCTCATGTAAGGATGCACTAAATAGCAATAATAAATTTATCTCCTCACCACGATTAATGGTGGTGAGCATTGTTACTTTCGTACAAATCAGTGGAGGACTAAACCTTAATAAACTGGCTTGAACTTAATATATAAAAAGAAATGAAATAATTAATAACTCCAGGGAAAGAGTGGATCAGTAGTTCAAATATACTTATTCCTTTCTCTCTTTACTCTGGACATTGCTTACTTTCTTCAAAGTTTATAATCTGTAGACACTAAATTTTGTCTTTAGTGCATATTAGCACTTGTTCAGGCATATTGACATATGTCTTGAATACTTTTTAGAATAAAATTTAACTAAATACCAATTTATTAATGTGCAGGTAAAAAAAAAACACCTCCAGTTTTCTGAAACCAAAATTACATCTGACATGTTTGTGTATATACCTAAATATGTCTGAATACACATCCAAAATATACCCCCACGTATACACCATGCAAATATAAACAGAGTTCTGCCCTATAACACAGTTAGACATTCTATTCAGTGTTAATAATAAAAACTCAACCTAATGGACAAAAACCTTCTATTTTCCCGGTTAATAATAAAAACTCAACCTAATGGACAAAAACCTTCTATTTTCCCGGTGAGAACACTGAGTTCCAGAAGCGAACATAACCATGAATGACTACTTGGCGTGGTGCCTTAGCATGATGATGGTTTTAGTTAATTTGTCCAGATCCACTCTGGCTTCCCAACTCCAGATGAAACTCGTGTCCAGTATCTACACGGGAAGATTGCTCTCTCTCTGAAAAACACACACCATCTCTGTTATTGTGCCCTTCTAACTGGAAAATCTGTGCAAACACGTATGTTTTACACTTTCAGTAATAATATTTTAATTACTGTTTCTTACACTGTTATTATATGTCAGACATAGTGATAAGCTCTTTAACACATTATCTTTCTAAACATTTGAATTTTTTAATTTGTAACTCATTTTTGATATCTTTTAGTATGGCTCATTATAAGCATTCATTTTCTACTCCAGGATTTTATTTTGCATTTGCGTATTCTCTTAGAAAGTTTGAAAGCTGAAAAATTTTTAGTTTTATTGAACTGAGTTACTCTCTTATCCTTTGGACTGACTTTTGTCTCTCAGTTTGGGGACCATACACTTCTTAATCCTGAATTCGGTGGCAAAATCACAATAAGTGTTATGGGCTCATTTTCTCTGAGTTTTATAGGTTAGGACATTTTGTAGCATAAATGTAGAAACTCTAGCTTTTGACTCATTGCAGTTAGTTACATTCATGCCCCCCACTCCAACTCAGTGCAGAGAAGCTCCAGTTTAGCTTTTACATTTCTTTGCTATACCCCTTTATCTTGGACTCACTCAGCATTTCCTTAAATATCCTTTGTCAGTTCCCTTTAAAGTTGGGCCTTTCGAAAGATTTCTTTTTTTTTTTTTAAACCCATGGCCCCTATTCTCTACCTTGATTTTTTTTCCCCCTCGTCTTATACATTCATTCAAATGAAAGCTTCTTCCCTCCAAATAACTGAACACTTCCAGAAGTGTTAATACCCTCCCTCTTACCATATGTGCCTACCATTATCTTTCCTTAGCCAACTACATTCAGCTTCCTTGTATACTTTTAAACCTGAGGTCATCTACTGCCAATAGACACCTTCAGTCTTTATCTTCCATGATCTCTTGGCAGCATTTGACACTATTGATCACGCCTTTCTTTTTGTGAGACACTCTATTCCCTTGACTTTTGTGACACCAGGCTTTTCTGGTATTTCTCCCAGTTTTCTGTCTGTTGTCCAGACTTCTGTCTTGGTTTTCTACTCATCCCATTCTGTACTCCCTCCAGGACCCTGACATTCATTCCCGTGGCTTCACAAAAGGGAATGAAGATGCTGAAAACACTGCAGTTGCTCATTTTTAACCAAAATCTCTTTCCTGGTCTCTAAACTCATATACACACCCGTGTATTGTATATGGTCATTCTTATGTCCCATGGGCACTTCAAACTCAAGGGGACTCAAAACTGAATCATACGGTACTTAGCATCTAGTATGTACTCAGTATATTATACATCAAATGAGTGACTGGGTAAATAAATAAATACCTGGACAGGAAAAAACTCTAGAAGATGAACTAGCCCCAGAACAGGCTTATCCCAAAGTGTTGATGGTGATACTGTTATCTTGCTTTGCCAAACCATGACATAGAGCTTATGTGCCTTGCCCACCAAAATTTGTCCTATCTTTCTAATTTCTCTGTTGGCCTCCTGGTTTTTAGACATACTACTTGCTTATTGTGACAGATTTTTGAACTCCTTTATAGAAACTACAAAACTTTTAATCTAGACCTAGCTTGGTATTTGTTGGGGCCTGGTATTTAATGTATGTGTATGCACGTGTGTGCACATCTACACATGCGTGTGCACACTTTCACTGTAGTTCAAGTGAAGATTACAAAGATAAGTAATGACCTTGAGTCTAGTAATATTAGACAATTGAAATGAGCTAACCCTTTGGGAAACTATGTTTACATTTATGTGAGTAAGTACTTCATGTATTTTGATTCTATTGTTATTTTGCCATTTTTGAACTCCTTTGCTTTCATGAACTCTTCTGCAGCTTGCATGAATTGTGTTCAGGTTTCCGGTGGACACAGACTTAATTATGGATATGATAGTAAGGAATAAACCCTTTTAGTGTAAGTTCCATGAATATGCACATAGGGCTGGCTTTAGAAGCATCAGACATGCTTTACTTCAGTAACAGCACCACTACTGTGTCTGGAGATCCTGAGTATTTTCAGGTTTATGGAGGAGAAAACCCAATTTGCTGAATTTATCAAGTAGTAAGTATTCACGTGGTAATAATATCTGTGTTCTTTCCATGCCCAGCTATGCTCCACAAAGACAGAATACGCTGACCTGAAGTCAGGTAGCTTATGCAAACTATCATAAACATTTTTATGAATACTACATAAGAGGCACACCATGTCTAATGTTCTATGTGAATTTCCATTTACCTTTTTTTGTGTGTGTGTGTGTGTGTGTGTGTGTGTGTGTGCGAGTGATGAGTAATTGTTGAATTAGGTGGAATCCGTAGCTCTCCCCATCCTTCCAAGTATTTGTCAAGGAACTTTGGAAGAGAAAGGGAATATATTGGTTATGAGATAGTAATTAAACATATGGAAGAACTTTAAAATGGAGATCATCCAAGAGGGTTTCCTTACTTTTATTTTTTTTTGTATTTATATAGTTTTTTTCATTGACTTAAATATTCTTTACAGTCATTACCAAACTCACAGAATGAGTTTGGGGGAGCAACATGAAATATGGTATTTATTACAGTGGCCACAGAGAAGCCCTGTCTTATTGTATGTTTATATCCTTGAATATTTCTTGAAACAGGAGAAGAGTAAAAGTAAAATCAGACTTTAATATAAAAAGAATCAGTTCAGGCCAGGCACGGTGGCTCACGCCTGTAATCCTACCACTCTGGGAGGCCCAGGCGGGTGGATCGCTCGAGGTCAGGAGTTCGAGACCAGCCTGACCAAGAGCGAGACCTCGTCTCTACTAAAAATAGAAAGAAATTATCTGGCCAACTAAAAATATGTATAGAAAAAATTAGTCAGGCATGGTGATGCATGCCTGTAGTCCCAGCTTGGGAGGCTGAGGCAGTAGGATAGCTTGAGCCCAGGAGTTTGAGGTTGCTGTGAGCTAGGCAGACGCCATGGCACTCACTCTAGCCGGGCAACAGAGTGAGACTCTGTCTCAAAAAAAAAAAAAAAAAAAAAGAATCAGTTCAAATATAAATGGAAACTAAAGAGACATATCCCTTCTTATGCCCTAAAGGTCTCAGAAAAATGACCAAGAACACTACAATGGAATGTCAAATTATAGACCATTTTTTGGGGGGGAAGGAAGCGGTTATTTTATATACTATTACTGTTTTCATTAATTCAGAAATAACAAAAACGGATTTTCCTAATTACTCTATGAATTAGAAAAATGCAGTCATATATTTATTTGCATTTTAAAACATTATTTGAGTCTCTTACTATAGAATAAAATAATTTCTCCATGAATTTTATTCATAGTACATATATACTTATGTGTATATATGTGTTTAATGTGAAATTAGGAAAAAGCAAAGAACTTATGTGAAATCTAGTAGTGATCATTTAAGAAACAGTAGGAGATGAAAACCTACAATAAAACAGCTTTATTTAATCATAAGAACTCTGTCAGCAGTGTTTTGTGATTGAGTTTGTTTTGTTTTCACCAGCATATGTGTTTAAACATGTTCACCAACCTCTGGAAGTATTTAGAGAAATGTTTGTGCTGCTTAATTCCCCACATAAATGGTAATTTCATGGCGGTTCTTGAAATAAACGTTTCAAAACTTGAAAATATTTTGTGACTATTTCCATTACAAAAACAAATGTTTAAAACTCAAAGTAATATTTGGCCAGTAATTTGAAACTTAATAACAGTTCTCTGAAAAATGTGAGTTTTTATCTGATTGTGGTGCTGCCATCATACATTGTTTCTGCTCTTTCCCACTTAATGTGCATAACATGGTATGATAAATTGTCCCACATCTGCAGTTGAGGACGCCTGTTGGTCATTGGTAGTGTGAGTACCGTGATACCCTACAGGGAAACACCTTCTGTGTTCTTCATCATCATCATCATTGTCATCATGAATGCAACATGCCTTGGACTCTGTATCTGCCCCAGTCACTGTGCTAAGAGTTTTATACACATAGGCTCATTTAATTCCATCAGTAACCCTCTGAGGAAGATATATCCCATTTTATAGATGAGGAACTAAGTCTTTTAGAAGTTAAGAAATCTGCTAATTAGTTGCAGTCTTATTTAAATTCTTTTTAGAAAGCTACATTTTAGTGATAAATAAAAGGTAAAAGAGTAAATAGAGTGGTTCAGAAGTTCAAATACAGAATAACATATGATATGCTGTTACCTAAATGAAACACAAATTAAAGTCCTCCTAAGTAAATAATTAAACACACATGTGAAACTCCTCAAATAATTTTCATCTGCAGTTATAGAGTCAGAAGGAAGCTGAATTAACAAATATTTTTGTACAATGGTGTGTTGCTTCTTGATGTTAGTAAGAAACTGTCTCTATTTGAGTTTAGGGACTTACTGTATCAAAGGGAAGGACAGGATGTGAGAATGACAAGATATTGTGAAGAATTTTCTCTTACCTATAGAAGAGGATGCCAAAAAATGAGTTGGTTTATTAATATTGGTTTAAAATGAAAAGTATACAACTGGATTTTATATTATTCATTATTAAAAATGAATTTTGAAGCTATTAAGCACTGTTGATTTATTTCAAACTACAAGTAATAACATCAGCATAAAGGTAGAACTAGACACACCATTTAATAACCTATTAATAAATGATGGAGAAAATGTCTTAATAAGAAGAGATTGTGGTTGTAAATGATACTTTTAAATGTGAGTATTAATAAGAGATAGCAGTATATGAAATCTAAGAAAATACTAAAATTTATGAATTTATACCACAGTTTTGTTTGCAGCTTTTTTTTCTTTTTTTTTTTAATAGATGGGGTCCTCCCTGTGTTGCCCAGGCTGGCCTCGAACTCCTGGGCTCAGGTGGTCATCTCACCTCAGCTTCCCGAGTAGTGAGGCTACAGGCATGCACCACTGTGCCTGGCTTATACCAGTCTTAAAGTACATAATTTGCTTCTTGTTCAAGATACCTTCATCTCCCATCTTTTTAAAAGTTATTTATTATTTAAATGGGTACTATCCATTGTCTTTTCTCATAGCGGTGATAACTGATGATCCTGAAGAAAGTCAAGATAGAATTTAATGATAAAAACTATACTTTCTGAGACTAAAGAAGTTGCTTTGAGAAGACAGGCAGTTCTGAATGCAAGTAAATAATGTCAAAATAGGTCTTTTCTGTGTTTGCTGTAATAGGCCGCATATTAGCTATCTTTCAGATTTTAAATACAGAGTAACATTTGATAAGAGGAGCTTTGCCAAGCGGAAAGAAGACAACAGATAAGGGCATTAAATTGAAATAATGAGTTGCAAAAAAAGATAATGGATCAGGCTGTTCCAAAGCAATTCATGGGGAAAAAAAAAGAAGAGAGAAACTTTGAAACTGGGTTCTCTGGCTTTTTCAAAGAGAGGTTCTTCTTTTACCTCCACGAAGTGCTGGCTGTGAGGGGAGGGGAAGGAGTGGGTATGACTTTTGTAGTTGACACTGAGGTGGGCAGACTGCAGTCTCTCCACATACTTACTGATTTGGTGTCCAGCCAGTTCCTCCCCTTCTTCCCCTGGAAGAATAACCCAAGAGACAGAAGCAGTCGTTAGTGCCATAATGGACTTGGAAGTTAGACAGAATTGTACTCCTCCATTGTAAAGTTTAATTTTACATTTGAAATTAATATTCTGTATTCAACTAGAACTTAGTAGATGATTCAGTAAGAGAACGCATGGGAATGGGAAAATGTTTTATAGATTCTGAAGTTCTCTATAAGTAATATGATAATTACATGGCATGAATAACTCTGATCCTCAGTGTTAGGACTTTTGTTGTTGTTACAGAATAAAGAAAAATAGACTGAGGAGAAGCTATGGTTTGGGTGACCTGAGACACCATTAATTAATGGAAGATTTGGTTTTTCACTCTCTGTTCTTTCTTGATATACCTTAAAATAATATTCAAAGAATAATTATTTTGACTTCCCTAAATTACAAAATCCAATATGATCACATTTATAAAAATAGTGATCAGAATATGGACAAAATGACTGATAATATTCAAAACAGTATTGTTCCCAACTGGGAAGTTTTCTTCAGCTCTTGGTTCTACTTTTTACTACACTAAAAAATGATGAACAGTAATTAAGTTAGTGTTTACTATATGCTAGACTCTGTGCTAAGAATGTTTTATGTGTTCTTCATTTCTTATTCAACCCTACAGGGCAGTTATTATAGCCTTTTTATAAATGAGAATGCTGAGGAACGGAGAGGTTAATAAATTGCCTAAGGTCACAGAGCTAGCAGATTTTATACCAGGATTCCAGCCTAGAATTTCTAGACTCCAGATCCCAGGTTCCTGTGTGACATGCCATATTATTCATGCCAAGTATGCTGAACTCCACTCTCCCATTATTTTGACCATTTCTTTTGAGTTTAAGAAAATCCAGTGGTTTTCTGGTCTCTTTCTCTCTATATACAATATTTATTTATTTTATTATATTTATATACACACACACAATGTGCTATAGAGAATGAAATGTATCAATGAAGACATTTAAAATTCCATATCAGTAGAGGAAATTCTGAAAATTTAATGAACACATCTGTTGTAAATCAGGTAGCCTGTTTATTCTGCCAGAGAAAGTTTATTTTAAAAGGTATAATTAGAGAAGTATAAGAAATGACCATTTTGAAAGTCTAACACAACAAAGAATTGAATCATGAATAGAAAACCTGAACAAACCAATCACAAGTAACAAGATTGAATCAGTATTGAAAAGTGTCCCATCAGAGAAAAGCCCAGAACATGATGGATTCACTGCTGAATTGTACTAAACATTTAGGAAACTAATACCAGTTCTTCTCAAACTATTCCAAAAACTTGAAGTGGAGGGAGCTCTTCCAAACTCACTCTATGAGGCTAGCATTACCCTGATACCAAAAACAAAGACACAACCAAAAGAGAAAACTATAGGCTAATATCCCCGAAGAAGATAGATGTAAAAATCATGGACAGAATACTAGCAAACTGAATTCAACAGAACATCCAAAAGATCATTCACCATGATCAAGTAGGATTCATCTCAGGGATACAAGGATGGTTTAACACATACAAATCAATAAACGTAGTATATCACATTAGCATAATAAATGACAAAACTCATTTGATTATCTCAGTAGATGCAGAAAAAATACTTGACAAAATTCATCGTCCCTTCATGGTAAAAACCCTAAACAAATTAGTTGTAGAAGGAATATACCTCAACACAGTAAAGGACAGGCATGACACATCCACAGCTAACATCATACTGACTTGGGGAAAAGTTGCAAACTTTTTCTCTAAAATATGGAAAAAGGCAAGGGTCCAACTTCCACCACATTTTTCAACATACTACTGGAAGTCCTAGCCAGAACCATTAGACAAGAAAAAGAAATAAAGGGCATCCGAATTGGAAAGGAGGAAGTCAAATTTTTTTTTTTTTGTGCAGGTGACATGATCTTATATATAGAAAACCCTACAGATTCCACCAAAAAAAAATAGAAAAAGAAAAACAACCTGTTAGAACTTATAAATAAATTCAGTAAAGTTGGAGGATACAAAATCCATATACAAAAATCAGTAGCATTTCTATCCACCAACAGTGAACTATCTGAAAAAAAAATCAAGAAATCATTTATAATAGCTACAAAAAATATCTAGGAATAAATTTAACCAACGAGGAGAGAGACCTCTACAATGAAAACTACAAAACACTGATGAAAGGAATTGAAGAGGATAATAATACATGGAAAGATATCCCATGTTCAGGGATTGGAATAAATATTGTTAAAATATCCATATTACTCAAAGTGATCTACAGATTCGATGTAATACCTTTCAAAATAGCAAGGAGATACTTAACATAAATAGAAAAAATGATCCTAAGATTCACAAGGAACCACAAAAGACCCCGAATAGCCAAAGTAATCTTGAGCAAAAGAACAAAGCTGGAGGTATCATACTACCTAACTTCAAAATACACTACAAAGCAATAGTAACCAAAAAAGCATGGTAGTGGCATAAAAACAGACACATAGACCAATGAAACAGAATAGAAAACCCAGAAATAAATCCACACATTTGTTGCCAGCTGATTTTCAACAAAGGCACCAAGAACACACTGAGTAAAGGACAATCTTTTCAATAAATGGTGCTGGGAAACTGGATATTCACTGACAGAAGAATGAAACTAGACCCCTATCTCTCACCACTTACAAAAATCAACTCAGAGTGGATTAAAGACATAAATGTAAGACCCAAAACTATGAAATTACTGGGAACCACTTCATGACATTGGACTGTGCAAGGATTTTTTGAATAAGACCTCAAAAGCACAGCAACAAAAGCAAGAATAAACAAATGGGATCACATTAAACTGAAAGCTTCTGCACAGCAAAACAACAACAACAACAACAACAACAACAAAAACAGTCAACAGAGTGAAGAGACAACCTACACAATGGGAGAAGATATTCACAAACTATGCATCTGACAAGGGGAGTTGGGCCTTGAACAACACAGGTTTGAACTGCATGGATCCACTTATATGTGGGTTTCCTTCTGCCTCTGTTACCCCTGAGACAGCAAGACCAGCCCTTCCTCTTCCCCCTTATACTACTCAACATGAAGACAACAATGATGAAGAACTTTATGATGATCCACTTCCACTTAATGAATAATAAATATTACTTCGTATTATTGGTAAGGCTTCCAGTCACCAGTAGATTATTAAGTTTTAGGCAGATTTTTGACTCTATGGGGGGACAGCACCCCTAACCCCCACATTGTTCAAGGGTCAACTATATTAAGGAATGCGAACAACTTAGTAGCAAAAAAAATCCAATTAAAAAATGGAAAAAAAATATGAATAGACATTTCTCAAAATAAGACATACAAATGGCCAACAGGTATATGAAAAAATGCTCAACATCACTAACTATCAGGAAAATGCAAATCAAACCCACAATGAGATACCATCTCACCCCAGTTAGAATAACTATTATCAAAAAGATGAAAAATAACAAATGCTGACAAGGATGTAGAGAAAGGGAACTCTTACATACTTTTGGTAAGAATGTAAATTAGTATAGCTGTTACAGACAACAGTATGAAAGTTCCTCAAAAAATTAAAAACAGCACAACCAGCCATGCGTAGCCTGTAGTCCCAGTTACTCGGAAGGCTGAGGCAGGAGGGTTGCTTGAGCCCAGGAATTGGAGGTTGCAGTGAGCTATATGATGATGCCACTGCACTCTAGCAAGGGAGACAGAGGGAGACTCAGTCTCAAAAAAAAAAAAAAAGCACAAACATGTGGTCCAACAATCCCAGTACTGAGTGTATAGAAAGGAAATGAAACCAATATGTTGAGGAGGTATCTGTACTTTTATGTTTATTGCAGCACTATTTATAATAGCCAAGATACAGAATCAACCTGGTATATATCTATCTATACACACACACATACATAACGGAATACTATTTAGCATAATGAAATCCTGTCATTTTGACAACATGGATGAACCTAGAGGACATAATGTTATATGAAATAAGCCAAACAGATAAAGACAAATACCATAGGATCTCACTCTTATGTGGAATCTGAAATAGTTGATCTCATAGAAGTGGAGAGTAGAATAGTGGTTACCAGAGGCTGGGGTGACTAGAGAGGAGAAGGGTGAGAGATCGGTCAGTGGAGTACAAAGTTACAGTTAGATGGGAGGATTAAATTCTTGTGTTCTGTTGCACAGTGCAGTGACTGTAGTCAACAATAATGTATCATATACTTCAAAATAGCTACAAGAGGGGATTTTGAAATTCTCACCATAAAGAAATGACAAGTGTTTGAGGTGATGGGTATGCTGATTACCGTGATTTGATCGTTACGCAATGTGTATATATATTGAAACATCACACTATACCCCATAAACACTTACAATTATTATGTGTCAATCAAAAACAAAATAAAGTTATTAAAAATTCTTAATATACCTGCCATATAATGTAAATGTATATAAAATATTTTGAACTACTGGTATTAAAATTCTGAAGGTGATCTAGGTTGGTATCTTGTATACAAATTTAATTACATCAGTGAATTTATCAGTTTTATACTTAGAGTTATGGATGACATGTTTTCTAAATCCAATAATAAGGTTTAATAATGGTACATTTCCATGCTTTAAATCACATTACTTTTCATAACTAATAAGCTTATGCAACAACATTTATTATCTAACACAATTTCAGAGGGGCAGGAATCTTGCAGTGCCTTATCTGGGTGATTCTGGCTCAGGGTTTCCTATGAGGCTGGAGTCAAATGCTGAGGGTGGAGTACCCACTGCTTCTAAGATGGCTCAACCCATGTGGTTGTTGACAGGCCTCAGTTCCTCCTGGTTGTTGGCTTGTAGTCTCAGTTCTTCACCTCTTAGGCCTCTCCAAAGGCTACCTGAGTGTCCTCAAAATGGCAGTTGACTCCCATCAAGTGAGTGATATGAGAGAGAGAGAACCCCAAACAGAAGCTGTAGTCTTTCAGAACCTAATATTAGAGGTGTAACACCATGTTGTCTTGGTTACACTGACCAACCCTGGTATAGTGTAGGTGGGGAATACTCAAGGGTGTGAAGTGCCAGGAGGTGGGGACTACTGGGAACCATCCTGGAGACTGATTACCGCGACCAATATTTCATTAGGAAAAGAATGTACCAATAATGTCCCAAAGTTTTTATGAGGAAATATTGCCCACATTGTGACATAAAAATTACAGTTTTATAAGAAATGGTCTGAACCAAATTCTCTTCCTACCTTTCATGTGGATAGTACTTGGTGACTTTGTTAGATTGAATCTGTAGGCTTAGATAGCATTTGTTATATCAGACTAAAAAGCACTTTCTGTGATAGAAGAACTGTAGGTGCTGGATTCCAGTGTCCACTGTGTCACTTCTGAATCTCAGCTTCCTTATCTGTATAATAAGACTAATATATCATCCTTGTAGACTTTGTAGAAATGCTGCCCTGCTGATAAAAAATAAGTGGTAGGTAGTGGGATTTTCTTTCTTCCTTTCTTCCTTTCTCTTTGTTTCTTCTCTTCTTCCTTCCTTTCTTTTCTTTCTTTCTTTTTTAGAGATAGTATCTCATTCTGGTGCCTAGGCTGGAGTGCAGTGACACAATCATAGCTCACTGCAGCCTTGAACATCTGGGCTCAAGTGATCCTCCTGCCTCTGCCTCCCAAGTGGCTAGAACTACAGGGGCATACCACCATCCTGGCTAATTTTTAAATTTTTTGTAGAGGCAAGGTCTCTCTCTCTCTCTTTCCCAGGCTGGTTTCGAACTCCTGGGCTCAGGTGATCTTCCCACCATGGTCTCCCAAAGTGCTGGGATTACAGGTGTGAGTCATTGCACCTGTCCCAGAATCATTTTTTTTAAAAGATGCATTGAAAATTAATTAATTTTTAGTCTTCTGCCATAATTCAGAAAAGACTATCAGGTAGAATTGCCTCTTCTAACTAAATAAGTAAAAGGAAACACATGTTAGTAGTAACTGAAAACAATATAATGAAGCTAATTGAGAAGAGCAAGGAAACACTTAGCTTATAAATTGCATAAGGAAATACAATTAAAACTGTTAAGAGCATTTGCAATAATAGGGAGTAAAATTTTAAAACATGGAGATATCTGTACATTAATAAAAATGATTTTATAAATCCATGAAGGAAATGTTAAAACAGAGGATGAAAATAATCAAACGTTGTTATAGTAAAGGAACTGAACTTGATTTTGATTCTTTTCTATCAATTCATCCTAGGTTAGAGATAGATTAAATTAATGTCGAAAAATTCTCAATTTTTGAGAAAAGGCAAAATGTTGGTCCTCACAGTTTTGGGGTTGCTGCCTTCAGTGGCTTTCATTGCCCTCAAGCTCTTTGTGACTTGATTAATTTTCCAACCCAGAGACCTAACATAATATGTCCATTTTGATTCTTGTGCAGATTTTCATGGTTTTCTCATACGTCTGCAAAAGACATGGTTTTTCTTTTTACTTTTTATTTCTCATTTCAATATATATTCAGAAAAGTCCATGCAACATATATGTGCAGTTTAAAAGTAATTATAAAAAATAATTCCTGTGTTTGTTTCTTAGGGCTGTTATAACAAAGTACCACAAACGGGGTGGTTTAAACAACACAGCTTTTTTGTCTCATTGTTCTAGAGGATGTAAGTCCAATATCAAGGTGTCAGCAGGATTGGCTTCATCCGAAGGCTGTGAGGGAGAAACTCTTCCATGCCTCTCTCTCAGCTTCTGGAGGTTTGCTGGCAATCTTTAGTGTTCTTTGGCTGTTAATGAATCACTCCGGTCTCTGCCTTCATCCTCACAGGGTGCTCTCCTTGTGTGTGTCTGCACAGATTTCTCCTTTGGATAAGTACACTGGCCATGCTGGATTAGCGCTCACCTTAACAACCTAATCTTAACTATATCCGCAAAAACCCTATGTCCAAGTAAGGTCACAGTCAGAGGTGTGGGGGTTAGAACCTATCTTTTTTGGGATGGCACAATTCAGCCCATAACACATACCTAGGGTAACACAGATATTATTACCATTACAGAAGTGACTACCTGGAAGTGTGTGCTCTCCCTCCTCCCCGTGGTAAACAAGATTGGACTTTTGGCTGGGTAGGGTGGCTCACACCTACAATCCTAGCACTTTGGGAGGTGAAGGTGGGAGGATCATTTGAGGTCAGGAGTTCGAGACCAGCATGAGCAAGAGTAAGACCTGTTTCTATAAAAAAATAGGAAAATTAGCTGGGGTGTGGTGGGGTGTACCTGTAGTCCCAGCTACTCAGTAGGCTGAGGCAGGAATATCACTTGAGCCCAAGAATTTGAGGTTGCTGTGAACTATGATGATGCACTCTAGTCTGGAAGACAGAGCAAGACTATGTCTCAAAAAAAGAAAAGATTGGAGTTTTATGAAAATGATTTTCGTATTTTTCTTTATAGTCTTACCACTTGTGCATCATCTCTAACATAAAGATAGTTTTTAAGATTTCTTTTAATGAAATGGGTAAGCTTTAAAAAGCAGGACTGTAAATTATATATCATGTATAATGTTGTCTTCAATTCTCTGGGACAATATTTATTAAAAATGCCTACTTTCATGAGTAAAGATAAATAACTTCCAAATAGCTTTCTTTCAGCAGGCAAAATAGAAGTGATATTTTGTAAGCTCCATTTTGGATCACATTTTAATTTTTTTTTATACATACTACCTCCTCAGTTGATGACTAATATCTATATAAACTTTTCTGGAATGTATTTTATTTCTGCAATTTGTTCATATTATAACTAAATTTATGATCATGATTTCCAAACTTTTTATTACTAAGGACTCAAATTATCATGTTCTTTTTAAACCTATTTTGAAATCTTTTAATCTTGTAAATAGCATTTATTAAGATATCTTCAAGTCTTGTCATTCTTTCTGAGTTAGTGACAGACATCTATCAGGGGGACTCTGGGTCAGCTTAAGTTATCCTATGTAGTAAAACACTGCCAGTATTAAGCTAGTTAAAGGGAAAGAAACTTGATGTTTCAGTTACCCCATTAAGGCTTATTAAGGAATGAATGCAGTACTTTTCTTAGGTTTTTGTTTTAATGGAAAGTAATTTATACCTGTTACTATCTTTGAGGTTTCCTAAAGTCCAAGTTTGCTCACTTAAAAATACATACACACATAGCATTTGCTAAAGTCTGCAGCATAAAATAACAATTAAAAATAAATTCCTTGTAATCATGTTTTTGTTTTAATTAGTCTTCAACCCTGCAAGTACAGAAAGTTGCCAAATTTCAAATGACCCATAATAAATCCACCAGGTTGTTCCTGCTTACCCATTGCTCTCTCCCTTACTAAAATCCTTGCTGCGTCTGCTGTGGAACTGCTATAGGAAAGGGGGAAAAAAGAAACACTTTGTAACTTATGATTGCTAGACACTGTGCTAAACCCTCTGTGGGAACCAAGATGAATGAAACAGGACCTCTAACCTCAAGGAGTTTACTTTCCCATTGGAAAACTGATGACAATAATAACACACAAAAACATGACAAGGGCCACAGCTAAGGCAAAGATAATGTGTAAGCAGTTCCCCAGAGTCAGAATAATGCAGGTGTTTGGTGATATTTGAATTTGAATTTGGAAATGTGATGAAGAAAAAGAAGGTACATGCCAGGAAGGGATGGTTTCCACTGTAAATAATATAAAAATTGGCCTGCAGTGGCTTAAGCCAAGACTAGTTAATCTTTTCCCCACATAATTAGAAGTATAGAGGTAGGTGACTGTTGACATTGATTTAACATCCAAACAAAGACAGAGCTGGTGTCTCCCTTGGTTCTCGTGGCTTCTTCTCCATGGTTACCACAGCTCCATCATGCCTGTTCTCAAAGCAAAAAGGGTGAAGGCAAGTGGAGGGACAGCCAGTTTCATGCTTTTTATAAGAAATGCAAAGGCTTGCCCAGAAGCCCCATGCTGACTAGCTGACTCTTGCTTACATCTCACTGGCTTGAACAGAGCCACATGCCCACTTTTAACTGTGATGGTAGCATCCAAAGTATCCTAGAAAGATCTTAAAAAACAATCCCAAGCAAAAACAAAAAAAGCACACACAAAAAAATTGAAAGAAGATATTCTTTATTGTTACTAGTGAGAATAAATATAAAAAGAGTATCTGATCAATAAAGTAATCTGTCAGAATTTAGTAGGTAATCAATCATGATCTTTAGATTTGTCTATGTTAGAGGATGATATTGGTAGAATAGTTTTTCACTGTACTATACTAACAAAATTATAACATGAAATCATGCAACAAGCGCTTGAATCCTTTAATACCACCAGCCTAGAGAACTTGTACTAACAGTTGGGTGATTCCTTGGCTCCATTTTGGGATGTATGGTGATTTTTTTCTTTCACTTTCTAGAAGGGACTTGTTTCTGTTACTTCTTTCAGATAGTTGTGGTCACCTTTGTTGATGTTGTCAACAGAGGATATTTATAAAGAAGTATCTTTGCTATTGCTAAATCATTAGACCAGTGTGGTGGAGCAAAAGTTGCTCACAACTTTTTATTATAATTAGTATTACATCAGTTGTTTTTAATTTAAAAAAAATTTGTATGTTTATAGGCCCAATTAGTCTGTCTTCTTTTGAAAAGTTTCTGTTCATGTCTTTTAAATGGGTTTTTTTGACTTTTTTCTTGTTGATTTGCTTGAGTTCTTTGTAGATTCTGGTTATTAGCCCTTTATCAGATGTGTAGCATGCGAATATTTTCTCCCATTCTGAAGGTTGTCTGTTTCCTCTGTTGATTGTTTCCTTGGCTGTGCAGAAGGTTTTTAATTTAATCAAGTCCCATTTTGTTGCTGTGGTTGTCCTTGGAGTCTTCTTCATAAATTCTTTGCCTAAGCTGCTATAGAGAAGAGTTTTTCTAATATTGTCTTCTGGAATTTGTATGGCTTCTTCATATCTTAGATTTAAGTTTGTGATCCATCTTGAATTAATTTTTGTGAGTGGTGAGAGAGATAGATCCTGTTTGAATCTTCTATCCAATTTTCCCAGTGCCATTTATTGAATAGGGATTCTTTTCCCCAGTGTATATTGCTGTCCACTTTGTCAAAGATCAGATGGCAACGTGGATGGTTTTACATCTGGGTTCTCTGTTCTGTTCCACTGGTCTATATCTCTATTTTTGTGCCAGTACCATGCTGTTTTGGTTAGTATATGAAAAAATGTTCAACATCACTAATCATCAGAGAAATTCAAATCAAAATCACAATGAGATACCACCTAACCCCAGTGAGAATGGCTTTTATCGAAAAGTCCAGAAACAATAGATGTTGTTGTGGATGCAGAGATGAAGGAACACTTACACACTGTTGGTGGGACTGCAAACTAGTGCAACCTGTATGGAAAATAGTATGCAGATTTCTCAAATAACTAAAAGTAGACCTGCCATTTGATCCAGCAATCCTACTGTTGGATATTTACCCAAAGGGAAAAAAAAGTCATTTTATGAAAAAGAACCTTGCACTAGGATGTTTATTTCAGCACAATTCACAATCACAAAGATGTGGAATCAATCCAAGTGCTCATCAGCTCATGAGTGGATTAATAAAATGTGGTATAAATACACCATAGACTACTACTCAGCCATAAAAAAATGAATTAATAGCTTTTGCAACAATCTGGATAGAACTGGAGACCATCCTTCGAAATGAAGTATTACAAGAATGGAAAAACAAACACCACATGTACTTACTATTAAATTGGAACTAACCGATCAGCACTCATATGCACAGTGAAACTCAGTGGAAATCATTCAGATGCGGAGGAGGGGGATGGGTGAAATCATACCTAAATGCGTACAATGTACACTATCTGGGTGATGGGCACAGTTATAACTTTGACTCAAGCAACCTATGTAACCAAAACATTTGTACCCACATAATAGTCAAATAACAAAAAAAATAAATACAATTTAAAAAAGGAAAAAAAAATGAAAAAAAAAATAGAGGAATGTGAAGTCCTTTGTCCAAAAAGATGACTAAAAATGCAACAGATCATGAGTTGATATCTCTAGTAGTTAATAAAACAAAACGACAACAAATAGCTCTGCATTTTTTTTACGGCCTCTCCACCTCTTAAAGGTGATTTTCTTCCTTGGTATTTTGTTATTGATGTGGTGGTGATGGTGGTGGTGGTGGTGGTGGGGTGTGTGTGCGCTTTGACTGAACCACTCTAACTTTAGACTTTTTCTTCCTCTGGCCTCCTTGGGGACCACAACTAAGAAGGAACAAAGACAATCAACTCCTGGTGATTGGTATACATCAGTGGCTTTCAAACATTAGTGTGCATAAAAATCCTTCGGGGAGTTTGATAAACGTGAAGACTTACATAGGCCTGCTGATTTATTAATGGAGCAAGAGTGAAGACAGGAAATCTAAAGATACTGCAGACTATTCTTATATAGGTGGCCCCTGGACTCCCCTTTAAGAAACACTCATACAGACAGTAAATGAGGAGGTAAGGGCAGTGAAGACGACAGCTCTCACACTAGCTCTTTGCATGTCCCACCTGCTCCTGATCTCTAAAATCAGGGGCCTCCAAGGTGGGATTTGTGCACTCTAGGTGGTTTGTAGGTAGGAAGGCCGATTTTGGTTCAGGAAGGAAATAATGAAACTTCTATTTATATTCGTTTTTAAGTTTGCCTTTTAAAACTTAATTCTTTTTTTGTGTTTTGTAACATATATGCCGTACAGTTGTTAATATTTATAATTTAGAAATAGAGTGGTACATGTGTACTAAAGGCCTGTTCTAGAAAATGTTTTACTGGTAGTGGTGCATGATCAAAGAAGTTTGGAGATCACTGTTTTAAATGATTTGCAAGGCCAGAATCCATACTGCTTTCCGGCTCTATGCAAGAGTTTATTGTTCCTTAATTGTTTTTCATGTAGATATTGACATTAGTCAATGGTTCTTTTATTAGTATATACATACACACAGAACATGGCAAAAGGTTGGGAGGATGAAAGGGCTTTGCAATTTATGTCAGTTAGAAATATCTGTGAACTAGAGTTAGTTATTTGATTTGATACCTTTATTTAAACAACTCCCTACTGAGAAACAAGAAGAAAAGAATCAAGATAACTTCAATCTATCAGGTTCTAGCTTTCACTTCAGCCATTAGCAGAGCTTGCCCTCTAGTCACAGCGACTCAAGAGTGGATTTTCTAGAGACTCTATGCATTCTTTGTCTTTAGAGCTTGATTTAACCCCCTCTCTTCTATTCACAGAGGACTTTTGCCTGTAAAGTATTATCTAGTCAAGGTAAAAAAGAAACCCACACTCTTTTCACTGCATAACATATTTTAAAAGATATTTTGAGATTATAGCAACTAAGAACACTGATTTGTCACCATAATTATGAATATAGTCCATTCGGTAAACTTTCATTGGGAGCTGGCCTCAAGATTTGCTTTCTCATATATTTTATTCTTTAAAACAGGCTGTAGGATCCAAAGATGCCCTGTCTTTTTATCCAGGTTCTTCTAGTCAATATTTCTAGACATAAGACCGTTATTACTTTTTTTTTTTTTTTTTGACACAGAGTTTCACTCTGTTGCCCGGGCTAGAGTGCCGTGGCATCAGCCTAGCTCACAGCAACCTCAAACTCCTGGGCTCAAGCAATCCTCCTGCCTCAGCCTCCCGAGTAGCTGGGACTACAGGCGTGTGCTCCCATGCCCAGCTAATTTTTTCTGTTTTTAGTTGCCTGGCTAATTTTTTTCTAATTTTTTTTTTTTTTTTTTTTGTAGAGATGGGGTCTCGCTCTTGCTCAGGCTGGTCTCGAACTCCTGATCTCCAGTGATCCTCCCGTCTTGGCCTCCAGAGTACTAGAATTACAGGCATGAGCCACCACGCCCAGCTAACTTTTTCTATATATTTTTAGTTGTCCAGCTAATTTCTTTCTATTTTTTTAGTAGAGACGAGGTCTCACTCTTGCTCAGGCTGGTCTCAAACTCCTGAGTTCAAATGATCTGCCCACCTTGGCCTCCCAGAGTGCTAGGATTACAGGCATGAGCCACCACGCTGGGCCCCGTTATTACTTTTTAACAAGTTTTGTCTCTGACACACAGACAAACACACACCCCCTAATCTATTTATTCAGTTGAATTGTCAATAAAGGAGAAAAGGCACACATAAAATTTCTGGTTTGAAAAAGTTCAGCAGTTTCTGTCAATATTGTCAATATTTTAGTAGCCACATAGCACAGGCAGTGTCTGAAGATCTGAAATCTATTTTAGTTTCTCGTTTAAAAAATTCATCTCTCATTTTAGTGCTATTTTTTGCTGGTATTTCTCAGCATTATTGCATGGGTCTGGGTAAATAGGAGAGAATTGGCAAAATTGGAGTTAAAATGATAATAAGTATTGCTAACTACTAATAATATTTATTGAACTCACATATACCAGGCTGTGCTGGGCTTTTTATTATCTCATTTAAATCTTACAATAACCCCCTGAGGAGGGTTCTGTTGTTATTCTATTTTACAGATGAGGAATTGGAGACTTGGGGAGGTACTAAACCTTTCCTAGAGTCACTCAGTTGAAGAGGCTGGACTCCAGATGCCAAAGGCTCTGTTCTTTAGCAGTGTGTTTGTATTCCGCTTCTTAGGATGTGCCTTCATACCGTGACTGGGTGTTTGGCTCTTTTGTAAGGCTGGGAGTTGGGAGTTCAGATGGGGACAGACCACGTTGGGGAAAACAAGCAGAACCTACCCTACCCGAAAGGAGAAGCCGGAACGCACTGTTGCGAGCAGGACCTTGTCAGATAGAACTCAAAGAGCATCATTTCAGTTGTATTTTTATTTGATGGAGTCTCCTAGAGTTTTGCAAAGTGGTGGTACTGGCTGGGAGATTGTGTCTCAAGCACAAGAGGTTGGAAGAGGGTAACAGAGTTAGTAAGTATATAAACCTTAGCAGCTTTTTGTGGATTTGGAGCTAGGAAGCTAGGTGGAGGGAGGGCCACGTAGACTCTTCAGGCTCACTAGGTGTCTAGGTTCTATTCCCTTAGAAACATTCTGTTGTCACTTTGAAACATTTTCAATCTATAGATCCAAGACTATTAATATTTCTATACCTCAATTAATATTTCTATACCTTACAGAGGGTATTCCTACACCCTCTGTAAAATGGAAATGGTAATTACTTTGTGTACTAGAGAAACAGTGGATGGATTAGTAAGAAAGGTCTTCAAGTGATTGGTTGTTATTTTTTCCCCCTTAAGACAAAGTGTCAGGTAATGACTACTTTCAGTTTTAGGCTGATCTTTTCCTCAGTCTCTAAGGTGACAACCCTTCAAGATTGTTTAGGTGAGATTTTTGTAAAGTCAAGAGGTCAGGAATCCTATCTGTCCTTTTGTGTTTGTATCCCCCATGCCTGAGACATCATAAGGACTCAAAAAATACCTGTTGAGTAATTTAAAATTGCTCAACCATTCTGAGCCTCAGTATTTTTATCTTTAAAATGGGAATAATGCTGTGTTCTCATAGGGTTCTTAAGAGAATTAAATTTGATGACATTTTAAAGAGCTTAGTATAGGCACATAATAAATGTTTTCTATTAATACTATTATTCTATGAATACTTATTGCTGTTTGCCTCTAAAAATCAACCCCTGCCTCTGCCACTTAAAATCTGTATGCCCTCAAACAAACTAATTTAGCTTTTTGAGTCTTATTCTATAAATTATGGATACTAATGCCCACTGATTGCTGTGAAGTTTAGATAAGATTGAGAACTAACAGTTATTTAGTGTGTGTAGTATATGTGTCACTGAATTAGATACATTATCTTATTTAACCCTTGTAAAAATCCTTTGAGGTAGGTTGCACTGTTCTCATTTTACAATTCAGAACACCATGTTTGGAGGAGTAAAGTTCTCAGTCTAAGGTCACATTTGTAATAATAGTGTCTGTCTGATGCCACTGTCCTGCACATTACAATTTCTAAGGCCATTTAGTAGGACCATACACATGTGTAGGCCATTATTGTGGCATCTCTTTCTTTATGCCTGATGGCTGCAATGCAGGATAATCCATATTTTCTCTGTTTAGAGATTTAAATGCATCATGGTGGAATAAACATTTACAAGAATCACATTTTCCAAAACCTTGCTTTGCTTTTGAAATTTTCAGACTTTTTTTTTCTTACAACAGTCAGTCTAAAAAATCCTGAATCCTGGATTTCAAAGATCAAGAAAGGGTAAAACTACTTTCTCAAAATTTGGAATGATAGTGTTTTTGTGTTACACTGACCATTTTGTGGGTTTTGAAGTGGTTATTAAGAAACAGCAGCCACTAAATTAGGAGGTCACCTTAGTTTTAAGATCATGACAATTGGCTTGTCAAAAACCTTTTTTTTTTAAAGAAAAGAAATGACCTATTATTATGTCAGTTCTAAAGTAGCTGGAGTTTCTGTGAGTATTGAAATTTTGCCAGAGGATCATGAGGTTGAACGTATCACATATTCAGAGACCTGGAAGCTAAAACTAGGTAGTATATCACTATGTTTTTCCGTGGGGTGTCTTAATTAAAAACAAATTCAAGAAAAAGAAGAATTGGTTCCTAGCTTGAAATATTGTTTCTCTGACAGATTTTCCCTTGTTGGAAGTCATCCCAAAGTTGTTTGGAGTGTCAGGTTCAGAGTTAATTGGGTTTTTCTATCTCGTGAAAAGAGGTGGTTCTCTTATTTTGGTCTGTTGTTCCCAGGGTTGTGAGCTTTGGAAAGATTTGACTCAGAAACCATGAGATACTAACATAAGCACTATATTTTTGAGTTAATATTGATTGACAGGACTCTATTCAATGTAAATAGCTTGAAGGGAGAATTGCAGTTACAGAAATGAAATTTGCGTTTAAGAACATTCTGTATATGATATAATGATTAAGTTTCACAATAATGAAAATAACAAAAGGGGTATATTACTTTTTTTGTAATGAGTTGTAAGTTAGAATACTGAATTGGGAATAATTAAACTGTATTTTGTTTAGGTTTTTTTCTTCTCAGATGCTACCATTTCAGAAGAGCACACAGTTCATGTGAAAGTCTGAATAAAATTCACGGAGTAGCATCAAGGACCTCTGAGTCCAGGAAACTGAGTTTGGCAGTGCTAATTTGTATTAAAGTTGTTGTTGCATGACAGCCGGAAAAAGATTTAATGCTTGCCACCTGGATCAAGGCACGGAACATTGGTTTCTATAACTGCCATGAATTTGAATCGAGGCCAGTATCTCTAAATTTGAAATAAACTGATACTCTGTCTTGAAAGACGATACAGGCCACTTATGTTGTGGAAGGTATTTAGAAAATAATATTTCAATTTAATTTTTTAGCTGTACACACACGCACACACACACGCACACATATATCTTTCAAATTGTTAGGCTCCTCAGCACTGTGACCTGTAGTGGTTCTTGCTGTTAGAGGCTCACACGAAGAACTAAGAAATGCCTGTAGCCATTTATTATCCACTTTCGGCCAGGAGTTAGCAGGGAGTTTGCACCAGGTTCCAGGTTTGGCATTTCTCCTCCTACCATGGAGGAGCTCCTCACTTCATCAGAAAGCCATTATCCTTCCTGGATGTCACTATGGTTCAAAGTATTACAGTATTGCTTTAGGAATTTAGATTTTAACCCAGCCACCCTGCTGTGGTAAAACCTTAGAGCCACCAGATGTAAAATCTATTCACATGCCTAGCACAATAAAAATGATGATGATGACAATAATTCATATTTTGCAGTTGCAAAAACATCTTTCATCTGAAGAGCTTTTGTAAACGGAACATGCATCTTGAGACTACTTTATAGAAAGTGATCTCTGAGTCCAATATGGAAATGAAATGAATTCACCTCTGGGGTGAAATGTGGCAGCCATTTAATTATTTTTAACAGGATACATATTAAATACAATTGTGTCTCTATGCAATAAATGTTTTGGGGAGGAACTTTATAACTTATATTTTATATTTAAAATTTCAGACTTTCTTTTTGTTCTTACTAAAAAATACCATGTTCTTTTGATCAGCAAAATACTCAGAAAGTTGACTATTTAAAAACAAATCTCTGTTGAGCTCTTTCATCAAGCCAAACAGGATTCCCTTAAGGTATCACATAGATGTCTGTCAGATGCTTTTACAGTAGTATGAGTCCTACTGCACCCATCTTTGGGGGTGATGGAGGGGGAATGAGAGCTCCAGCAGCATGCTGTCTCGATGGGCAGAACCAATGCACTCAACTCTCAATTGCACAAATACAAATCATCCCAGGCCATTTTCTCTTCCCTTTGCACTTTCTCTCTAGATGATCTCATCTACTCCTAGCGTGTCAAATACCAGCTCTATGCTGATGGCCCATTCCATTTCATGTTTTCTCCCCAGGTCTTGCCTCGTTTTCTGCATTATCTTTCTAACTGCCTGATTAACTCTTCTCTTAAGATATCTCACCAACACCTCTGTCCTCTGTCTCAGTCTGTTTTGTGTTACTTTAAGAGAATATCAGTGACTGGGTAGTTTATGAAGAAAAGAAGTTTATTTCTCATAGTTCTGGAGGCCGGAAAGTTCAACATCAAGGTGCCAGCATCTGGCAAGGGCCTTCTTGCTATGTCTTCCAATAGTGAAAGGCGGAAGGGCAAGAGAGCTCCAGAGAGCAAGAGATTAAACTTCAACCTCAAGACCTTTTATAATTAGCATTAATTCATTCACAGAGCTCTCATTGCCTATACACCTCCCACCTTCCAACGCTGTTACATTGGGGGTAAGTTTTCAACACATGCTTTTGGGGGGACACATTCAAACCATAGCAACCTCAAATTCCAAAATAAGATATGCCTTCAAATGATGTATCTATTTGTACTTCTTGAATAACTGGCCTCTTACTTCCGTGCTCTTAACTTCTGTTATATATGCTCAAGACTTGGAAGTGTTTGAGACAAACTCCTCCTCCTCAAATCCAATTAGTTCCTAAATTCTGTACACTCATCTTCTGTGTGTTCCCTTGCATCTGTCCCCTACGTTATATGAACCAGTCCATGAACATTTTATTGCCAACTGTAGGATAAAGTAATAGGAAGAAAGTGAAATGCACATTACTTAATTTCCCATTTGCTAATGTCACTCAGATGGCAGAGGCAGAGTCAAAACTATTGGCTAAAATAAAGCTTGTGGGTAACTTGCAGCTTTTTCTTATTGTTCTGTAGTGACAAGAATAATTTAAAAGTTTGAGGATATATCAGAAATGATGTGTGTCTGGTTTGGTCATTTGTAACAGTTTATAGCATGATATGCAATTATAAGTTATCTTAAGTGAAGACGAAAGAAAAAAAGCTTTTTAGGTTTAATTAGAGAGGAAAAACAAATTTCAACACACAGAACTGTAGATATTTTTTGTAGAATATTGCCATTACACAAAGGTGTTGAGGGGTATTTTCATTGTTTTCAACTGGTAACTGTAGTGAATATAGTCTCCATCAAAGGCAATAAAAAAATTCCTCAAGTTCTGTTTTTCTTAGAGTATTTTGTAAGGTTTACATACCTGAAAAATTTTCCTTGTGGAATTTTGTATTTTCCTTTAGACTATTGAAATTCCCTCACTCCTTACTTCATCAAATTGCGTGTGTGTGCGGATGCATGTGTGCGTGCTTTACAGTGACGGAATGATTTATTACATTAAAAGAGCTGGTTATGTTTCCAATAATCAGGGATCCGAGGACTCAGTTGCATTAAATCATTTATTTTTGAGATGAATACTTTCATCTGACATTGTAGGTTTATACTTATTTTTGTTCTTCTAACAATACTATTAAGTGCAAAATTCCCTTTTATAAATGAAAAAATAATATACAACAGTATTCATTCCAAAGTCTTTGCCAAACACTATAAATTTAAATCTTTGGCTGAAACTATATGATGTGTGCCGGCTTTCCTTCTTCTCCAATAATGGCTGTAAATTAGTGATGCTGTGTTATATTTATATAATTTAGAAAACTTATTGAATGAAATAGAATTATTAAGTATTGTACAGAAAAACTCATTCATTCAAAAGAGAAATTGTTTAATACAATGTGGCTTAAAAGAAGCCTAGATCTAGAAGACTAGATTCAGCATATATAACACATTATGTCATATGTTGCCCCCTGTCATGAAAGTGAGCTGCATATTGTTTAGATGCAACCCTGACTTGTGTTATAATGGCTCAATATTAGTTTTGTTTGGTTTTCATCTTGCAGTATCTTAGAATTTTGTATAGAGTTTAAAGCAGAGTGAGGATTTTTCCTCATAACTGCTCTTCAAGGATCTTCCACATGGACTGGATTAATGTGATTACAGAGGGTGAAAATGCTCAAAAAGGGTTAAGTAAATACAGAAAGGGTAAGAGATGAACTATAACAGAGATCTGATATTCTTTCATCAGTCTTTGTGGAGGTGGTCATCTAAGTTGAATTACTATCTAAATACTTAGGCTTCAATTCTCTGTAAGTCTTTCTTATGCTGTATTTTGAATGGAAATAATCTTTAAAGCAGTTTTTAATTTTCTTCTAGTAGTCACAAAATTCTTTCCAATAGCATTGTCAGTGAATTGGGTAACATTGGGATGGCGGGAACACTGTTGTGTTTGCATGTACTTTTTAGAGATGGAAACTCCTTCAAAAAAACACAATGGAACCAAAATAATGTCTTTATTGTTCATTCTTAACAGAAGCTCCATTTTCTTTTGTAGGGTGGAAATGGTTGACTTTATCCTTAGTCATGTGAATATTCTGTGAATTTTTGCCCTGTCTTCTAAAAGAGTTTGTGGAGGGGTGGCCACCAAGTCTGCAGCTCCCATTTAGTCCTTCCTGTGTTATAAAAGCTCAGTATCTGATTTAATTGCTGAGGATGAGTGCATCAAGGGGGATTTTCTGACTTGATACCTACCTTGCAAACCAATTATATCCAGATTACAATGTGCATAACGATGTAAATAATTTGAGGACCAAATTATATCTGTTTTCTCGTAATGGGAATTCTTTAAATTGTGGTGATGATTATTCCTTGAAATTTATGGGGCCCATATGCTATGACACATCAGAATACTGAATCAGCATGATAGGTTTATAGTCCGATAACAAGTAATTCATATACATTGATATAGAAAATGGGGAACAAAGAGAGGAATCCTATAGATGGGCTTGTAATAGTGGTCTTTATGTGTGCTGGTGTCTCATTTTTACTTAATTTAGGTAGGGCTTGAGTGACGTATCTTGGAGGAGGGAGGTGCAGCTACATGGTTGAAAGGCTATGGAACATTTTTTAAAGGTCAAAGATCTATAGGACACAAAAATCTAAATTACACAGATATCACAGTGAAGGACCTCTGATTATTAAAAGAGTCTGCCTTGTCGATGTTAGGCTGTTCCTATGCAAATTGGAACTTTTAGTGTTTCAAGAATTAATCTTTATGCTTGTTTTCTGTCGAGAGTTTATGTAATGCCAAAAATATATGTTATGTTTAGTAAAGGAATTCAGCTTCTTTGGGAATTCTTAGTGTAGACTTTCTGGGGAAGATTTTTTTTTTTTCATGTGTATCAGTTAGGCATTATGTTTGAAAAACAAACAAACAAAACCCCCCCAAAACCCCAACACACTCATAAGAAGGGTATACCGTGGAAGGGAAAAGAAAGCAGGAAAAAAGATCTCAGGCCTATAGGAGTGGAAACAGTTGATTTCTGTGAGCATTTTACAAGGATGTTTAGGACTCAGATTCTGAACATGGATGGCAGCAGCCTCATTCTCCATAATGCTTGCAAATAGCTTAGAAGAAGCTATAAAGTTCTATCATGTCATGGCTTGGTTAGTGAGGATGGATTTACATGATCAAGGATGTAAATGGTTTTGAGGGAGTCGCTAGTCATAGGGTTCACGATTCTTCATAATTGACGTGGCTTCCCCTTGTCATCCAGACTGACGGCCGTGAGGATACAGAGCTGCTGCCATTGTCACAGCAGCCCTGAGAGTCCACATGGTCACCGCTGGGAGGGTTCTGAACCCTCTGTGCAGGAGGACACTGTGTGCCTCTCGGACTGTCTGTGTGCAGCTGTGATTTTGGATGGTTTGCATCATTTTAAAAATCATGGCTGGAGTTCCAGCGTGACATTGCTGTCTCTCATTTTTATGATTTAGTGGAGAAAACATGAGAAATATTTTTTTCCTCCCTAAGTGTGACTTGTGTTCACACTTGAACCTGTGTTTGGAGAAAAAGGTGGAAATGTTCTCGTGCCATTTATAATGGTTTGGCCTTAGAAGGCATATTCTAATGAGAAGAAAGTAAAGTGCGTTCTCTTCAATTTAAAATATTTTGGATAGATTACTGGGTGCCTGCCTTCCAAGGAATCATGGATATTTCACATATTCTGAAAGAGTTGGACACGGATGATTTCCTTTGACCATCAGGAAAAGGATGGAGAAAGGAGAAAGGGAAACCTCTGTGTGCATTGGTTTATGTGTGTTGATGTCAGTGGGGAAAGTGAGGTTTTTGGTTCCATTACTATATGTCAGGTATATTTTTAAAATGTGACCTAAAGCTAAAGGCAATGCTAGCACCAATCAAAGACTTTTCCATTAAAATTTGAAGTTATTTCAGGGATATTATTGGACATTTTTAATAGTGGCAGAAGTTGTAAAAATGATTTTGAAGGTTAGTGTTCCGTTAGTTAAGAAAGTTAGCAGTCCCACAGCATAAGATTCAGCGAAGAGCAGTGTTGTGGCTTTGATTGAGCTGGATGGTGGGAATGCAGGTGTTTAGCTTAGGGTGGATATGATTTTACTTTATTTTTTTAAGGTGGAGAAATGAATGAGGCATGCATTCATGTTTTTCACCTAGGCCAAATGGAAGACTTTTCAGTGATGTAACCCATTAGGCTGGAGAAGCTTTTCTGTGGCGCTGCCCTGCAGTGCTGAGAATAAGTTATGAATGCCGCACTGTTTTCAGCGCAGAGGGCCTTGCCGGGAAGAGAGCGGTGTGCCTGGGCCCCAGCTATTGAGAAGATGCCAGTCAGGGATGAAAACGTCTTTCATGAAACTATAGCTAACTTCCCTGTGACACATTACCATAAAGCAGGGAGTATTTTTAAAACCAATAGTATGAAACATAAGCACAATACCTTATAAATGTCGAAAGGCTTTACTTTAAAATATTCATGTTGAATGACCAAAAATATACAGGTTTGTGTCAGAATTTTTTTTTAGTGAATTGATCTGAGCAATTTTCCTCCTCTCCCCCTCTCTCCCTGTTCACAGCTCTGATTTCTTTTGCCTTTTGGTTACAACTACAAAAGATGTCTTCTGAGACAAATGCTGGCCCATGACATCAGGACGAAGGAATGCTCAGCCTGGTCCAGCATGTTTAAAAGCATCAGCTGCTTGAAAAAATGTTATGTTTTTCAGGATGGATTAAAAAATTAAGGATGATCTCTGAGAGCAGGGAGTTAGTTTCAGATCTTTACAGAAGTGTTTGTTTCCAGTGATTAGAAACACACCAAAATTGGAATTGGAATTTGAACATTAATAATATAGCATTTTTCCTCAGACAGAAAAAGTGCTATGGTCTTTATCAAACAGGTGATAATAATTGATGACAGTAACAATGATAGAACATCATAAAGTTATAGATTTTGTAAAAATTACATACTTAAAATTATAAATTTTAAGAACTAAATCTTTGCTTTGATTTTAGACAGTATAATTTTATAAATTTACAAGACTTACATTAAATGATTATATGTCAAAAATGCTTTTAACTTGTTTTTGCTCTTCTTAGGTGACTTAGTTTGGAGCATTTTCGTGAAATTTTCTGTAATTGGATAAAGTGTGTATTAATTAAAGTAACAACTAAGCATTCTGTCGTGGTTCAACATATGAAAGAAACGCACTTCTTTTTTTTTTTCTTTTAACCATCAGTATCCATATAGATAAACTTAATTATTGTTATTCATTTCCACTTTTGGTTCTACACCAATAGCAGAAAATGGAAGTTCTGGAAAAAAATTTAACAAGTACAATTTCAACAAAATATGTCAAAATGCCAATATGTAAAATATTCAAATCAGATTTAAGAAGTCATTTGGTGAGCTATTGCCTATATATTTAAGAGTCAGAATGTCTGAGTATTGTAATTCTCTGTTAAATTATGGTTTGAATTATTAATCATTATATAATAGATGGTAAAGCTGTTTATAACAAAAAAGTACTAATGGATCAAAGGATTTCTGCCTACATGGAAAGGAAAAACATTAAGCATGAAGAAAAGGAAAAACTGAAAAAAGAGATGGCTGGGTCATGTAGGCTGAACACGGGCGAGGCCAGTGAGTGCCTGCCTCTGTCCTATGGCAGTTCGAAGTGCGCGGTGCCTGGTGAGCGGGAAAGAGAAGTTTGCTCTCTTAACTAGACCTTGAAGTCTCAGAATCAACAGAGGCTGGCAGAAGGCAACTTCTGTCTACTTTTTTATGTGTTTTCTGGAAAGAGCCAGTAGAAATGACAAGAAAATGATGGGACTGGACGAACCTCTCACTTGTGCTGCCTATCTTGGGTGCATGCCCACTAATGGCCTTTTCTTGGGGGGCAAGAACATAGTGGCTTTAATAATAGAACAAAATGGGGGAAGCTTATAGATGCAGAAGGTAACCAAATATCTTTGATATACTTCTGAATATACATTCCAGTTGAACTATGGATTGAAGACATTTACTCCTCAATAGTTATTGCATCTTTGACTTTACTTTTTCTAACAGATTTTTCTACTAATTAATTTCTGTATAGCAAATATGTGCTTGAAGTTTTTATAGGTACATTTTAAAGGATTTGGGGATTTTGTAGTTGTTTATAGCATATAGGATACTTTGGGAACAACAGATTGAAGCCTTCCTAGATGAGAATTTGACAGTTAATCTGGTGATCATGTAACTGAGAAAATGATTATTTTTACCCTATAAGACTACTTTTTCTGCATGTCCACAGCAGATTTTTGTCAAAGAAAAGACTCAAAAGGACTGTTTTAAAAAAATCTGTCATCTTTTTAGTAAAAAAAAACTGATAAGAAGTAATTTGTTTTGGTATATGACAGTAGTTCAGAAAGAGACATATCCTATACATTAACAATGATTGAGTAACATATAGTAATGGATAGGAACCTAATTAATACATAATCATATTTAGGATTCAAGCTTTTAATTGGTTTGTTATTGTATGAGAAGAGCGAGAAAACCTTTTCATGATAACTTTCTTAACAGAAGGTTGAATCTGGTTTCATACCACCAATGGTGTGTGTCATCTTTGGGTGTCACCAACCACAGTGGCAACCACAGTGACAACTAAGTAGACTGGACATGTGTCTCTTTTCTTGTCTTTATTGTCACACCACTAATATTACTTGGCTTGTGTTCTCCAAAACTTCTCTAGGGTTTACTTGGTCTCTCATATTACCTATTAATAATTTTTACCTCTCATGAAGACCTTTCAATTTATATTTTTCTCTAGATTTATTTATTGTTTATTTCCAGTTATGTAACCCATGGTACCACTCCTATAGATATCTGTCTTATCATCTAGTAACTCAGCACATATTTATTGAGTGCCTACTATATACCATAGCCACTGAGCAAAGTGCTAGAGTTCACAGGTGAACCAGACATGGTATCTCCCATCTAGGATCTCCCAGTGTGAGTGTGGGGAAGGGCGGGATTGGAGACAGACGCGTGCAAAGCAACAGTTCCAACTAGTGTGATGCACACTGTGGAAGAGGCAGGTGTGGGGTATTCTGGTGGCATAGAGTTGGGGCACCAGACTCATTGTGAAGGCTCAGGAGTGGATGTCAAGAGCAAGGAAACCCTTTAAGTCTTGAAGAATGAGAAAGAACTGGGCAGGTAGATAAAGTGGAGAAGGACTTTCCAGGCACAGAGGCAGAAAAGCTATAGGGAAACCTCTACAGGCTGTTGTGACTGGACACATATAGTCATATGACAGGAAACGAGGCTGGAAAGCTATATTTTGAGAAGTCATTAAAACTTCTGCTTTACCCAATGAATTTTGACTTTTATTTCCTACTTCCTGTCACAATGCCTGTGAACTGAATTAAACTGAAAGAACTACAAAGGATCAAGTTGTGAGTGTGCTAATTAGATTTGAATTTTAGAACGATGACTCTGGTGGTGATGTGGAGAAGAGAGGGCGGGGGGAGATCAGAGGATGGAGACCCCAGTCTGAGGCTTCTGCTGTCCTCCAGGCAAGAGATGGTGACCCCATCAAAAGCAGTGTTAATAGGCATGGATTTGGTAAATTATAGGAGGCAAATATACACAAATGAATTACTGAATGGATGTGAGGGGAGAGGGAGGAGGAGGGAGTCAAAATAAATAAAGATTTCTGACTCAGTGGATTGTGTTTCTATTCCCTGAAACAAGAAATATAGGAGAAGGAGCAGATTTTTGCCAGAAGATGATGAGTCCCGTTTTGGATGCTTTGAGACTGAGGCTTTCCAGTAGAAAGCGAAATGGCAGAAACCCAAATATTTGCAGACTAATCCAAAATATGAAAATAATTGAATGTATTTGAGAAGCAAATGCTTGTTGAATGATTGAATGAATGCATAGATTAGCCTTCAATTCGTTACATTTTAAATGACTATTACTGACTTGTTATGATTATTTTAAAACCAAGCAGCACAAGAAACATTTTAATTATTATAAAAGTAGAAGAATAAGAAGCAGAAACAATTCTTTTTGTTGCTTGAAAATTTCCAAATAAGTTAATGTGACTATATATAATCCTGTAAAGTTTATTAATCAGGTGCTACCATCTTCCCCTTCCCCTCATTGCCAGTTTTAGGATTGTCTTAGTAACAGTGGAAGGCTACCAGTGGGCAAATCAAGTAAGCAGAGGAATAATTTGAAGAGAAGTGATCAATACAAAACTTGACAACTACGAGTGAGTATAGTTTTTAAAAAATCATTGGAGCTTTAATCCATTTGGATTCAAAGTTTGTTCTTGGTGAAGTTTATTACTGGAGACCTGTCAGGATCAATGAGATAGGTACAGGATGGTTATATATGGCCTTATAGAGGTATATTTGTGATCATTTTATGATAAGGGTTGATGTTCTTGATGCTTCTCCAGAAAACTCACATAGTTAATTCCATGTGAGATGTAATCTGGACATGAGGGGTAATGTCCCCCTCTAAGACTACCTTGGAGGTCTTCACTCTGGGAGAATGAAGATTCTCTAAGAGTATCTATCTGGCCCTTTGGTAAAACATGACATTGGTGTCTGTAGCTTTCTGTTTGCCCTGATTTCCCCAATAACACTAGTGGTATCTTCCTTTGAGACTACACAAAGTAGTGGTGTTCTGGACCCCTTATTTATATTCTTGTCCTGGCAGTGGAGTCTGAATGTGGGTAGAATTCTTCTCTCTGGCTCTCCAAAGGCATAAAAATAACACACATCTTTCATTTGATAACTACAGGACAAAAAATATCAATGACAGTTACTTTATTTTCCAGCTCTTAATTTATATCATTCAGATCATAACCCATGATTAGTTTAAAGCAATTTGGATTGTAAATGCTATCCCACACATTCAGCATTACAAAATCTCATTCAGGGTTAGTTAAAAAAAATACTATTGCACCTCCCTTTGGGCCTCACAGTGAGGTGTTTGTTGCCTTGATAATTTGACTGTGTCTGTCACAGGGTCTGTCACTCAGCTTTGCCAGCTCAGAAGTCTGATGTTGTCAGCACTCAGAGGGCAGATCCATCTCTCTTGGGTGGACTCACATTAACTACATTCATGAGGCTAATAAAACCAGGATGCCAAATTATTCGTTTACCATGAGAAATACAATCACACAGATGGAATGCTCGTCTTAGCAAGACCCAAACATTCTTTTTCAAAATGAAGAGCCAAAGCATAGTCAGAAGGGGCCCAGTGAGCATGAAGTCAGAATGGGGGTGTTGGATGAATCAACTCTGAGAGCCTGATGCTGCCATCTGCAAATGGACTGGTCAGTAAAACCGGACTCCTCAAAGTCTGTTAACTGAGGCTGCTCTGCCATGAATAGTGGTGTGGAAGGGCACATCCAGCATTTGTCTCTGTGGTGCTCATTTTCTAAGTAGTACCTGTGGTTAAGGAATCTCTTTGTGTCACCTTTTTCTTTAGGTCATCAGGTAAAAAATCTTGATGGCTTGGAAACCATTCTGTGTCTTTAAGAAGACTTTGCCTGCTTCTGCTCTGGTATGCTATTGTTAGGGTAGAAGCTTCATAGGTCAGTTTAATTTCTAGGTGTTTGGAGTATGCACTACTTAGCTCCCAGTACAGTGTTTAGACCTGAGGCAGTAGGGGATGAACAGCAAAGGCTGATTCACTGCTTGTCCCTGGCTTAGGAACCACACCTGCCATTGAGCCTGGCATGAGGCAAGTGAGTTGCTGTAGTTATTGATGTTTTAGAAGGAAAGGAGCAACTAAGGAACCAGGGAGTATAGTGACCATATCTTCTGAGGCAAATATCAAGGCACAAGCTATTTGTTACCTTCATATGAAGGCAGTAAACGTTAATTATCCTTATTGAAAAAAATTACATGAAACATACATAAAATCATGATTAAATTCAGAATGAAGGAATGAGTCAAAGATAACTCCAAGTTTTGCATAACTAGAAGAATGGTGGATATCAATAATCAAAATAGGAAGATTGTGATACGGAACTAGCTTGTCAAGGAAAATGATGGTTCTCTTGAGACTTTCATGCCTTACATTTAAGTATTTTATCCATCTTCAATTAATTTTTGTGTATGGCAAGAGGTAGGGGTCCTGTTCGTCAGTGTATGTTGTTGTCTGCTTTGTCAAAGATCAGTTGGTTGTAGGTAGATGGTATCATATCTGGGTTCTCTATTCTATTCCATTGGTCTTTGTCTCTACTTTTATACCAGTTCCATGATGTTTTGGTTACTAGACTTGTAGTATAATTTGAAGTCTGGTAATATGATGCCTCCAAATTTGTTCTTTTTGCTTAAGATTGCTTTGGCGGTTTGGGCTCTTTTCTGGTTCCAAATGAAGTGTAGCATTATTTTTTCTAGATCTGTGAAATATGATGTTGGTATTTTGAGGGGGATTGCATTGAATCTGTAAATCATGTTGGGCAGTATGGACATTCTAACAATGTTGATTCTACCAGTCCATGAACAAGAGATGTTTTTCCATTTGTTTGTGTCATATGCGATTCCTTTCATCAGTGTTTTGTAGCTCCCCTTGTAGAGATTTTCACCTCCTTTGTTAAATATATTCTTAAGTATTTTATTTTCTTTGTAGCTATTGTGAATAGTACTATATTAAAGTAAAAATGCCCATTGGCCATTTAAGAAAGAACTAGAGCTGTGTGGGAGAACAGGGATGGAAATGTAGGTTTGGGACTGACCAGTTTTAGAGGTTTGAGGATAGGATGAACAAGAAACTCCAAGATGTAAATAAAAAATTAACTTTCAAGGAGGCAACTGAAGAGCAGGGTCAGAAAATCCAAGGAAGTGAGAAATTCTAGAGGAAAACGTAATCAAATACAGTCAACTTCCTTGCTTTGTGTAGGGTCAGAAGATCTAAGATGGTCAGAAATTTAAGAGGAAATTATAAGCAAATGCACAAAGTGAAAAGATTTTGTACCGAGAAATGGCTACTGAATTTGATGACAGTGTTATATTATGACAAAAGATCAATTTATTAACTATTTTTTATTTTTATATTAGTTCAGCTAAGGGTTATTTTCCATTCAACAGGCAGAAATGCTGGGCTTTACTGACAGATTGTGGCTTTTATTTCCCATGGTAAATTAATTATTTTCTCCAGTGAATTTTTATGGAACTTGATTTTAATTTTGAATGAAGGTGAAGTTAGTTTTAAAAAATATAATAAAAGCATTAGAAAATTAAAATACTGTTACCTTTTCAAATACTGATATATCTTCATGGCTCCACAGATATAGTCAAGTTTTGATTAATAAAATGGTAGCATGAAAATCTTTTTTCTTTTTGGCATTATCACATGCTCTGTTTAATTAAGCACTTTTGTTTACATAAACAGGATCTTAGCTTATCATAGCCCAGAAGGAATTTGAAGAGGAGAATTTTTAAGTCAAATTAATTACCTTCTGCCCTAGGGAAAGGGAGCCAGTAAGTTTGCAGAGATATCCTCCTTTGAGTTTTGCAAGTGAAAAGGTGATAGAGAGGCTGATGTGTTCTGGGGGAGGGAGAAAAAAGGGGGTGTGTACGATGGACTGGGAAAGGAAGTTATTTATTATTTTGTTTGAAATACCATATTATTAATTCCATGAATGCTGCAAATATGGAAGTACTTAAGTTTGTACTTAATGTATACTATTGAGAAAAAATATAAATGCTTTTGGCATTACATGGTACTTCACTATTATGTCTGTTAGATACTTGTAAACTGAATTTCTGTATATTAAATTAATATCCTGTTGACAAAAGTTAAGATAGGTTAATGCTAGTCATACTTCTCTTTCAGCAAAAGACAAAATACAAGATATCAAAATTATAACAACTAAATATACTAAACTTCTTATAAATTATAGATCAGAGCACAAAATATTTTTTCTCCGTGACAAATGTTAATTTAAATGAATAAAAATGATTTTTATAAAGAAAAGTTAATCTTTGATAAAGTTTGTAAGATAACTGCTTGCTTTTGGGACCTTAAATTTAAACAATTTGAATAGCCTAGTCATGCCACTATTTATGTTTTAAATAGTTAAGCACTTTGAGTTCGTTGAATCAAGATTCTCTCTTTGGAACAATTGTTATTTTGCTAAAGAAACAAGTAACTCTTGGGAAATGTTATGAAGAAGACGGGAAAGAAAAAGGAGTCTATTAGGAAAGTGAAGCCAGGGCAGCTCAACACAATAGACGGAATATAGATTCGTAGCCTCCTCCCTTGGCCAGAATTCCTAATGACCCATCGGACATCTTTGGTAGATACTTAGCTTTTCTAAATCAGCCCTTCTAACTCCCTTCCTTCACCAGGGCTTTATCTTTCTTGTTCTGTAACCTAGTTAATGCTTGAACCACCCATCCGATTACTGAAGCTCGAAACCTAGGAAGCACATCTGACTCCTCACATGGCATTTCTCTCTCCTGTTTACACTCTGGCCTTCTCTGTTTCCTACTCCTGTGGTCCTAGCTCAGGCACTGGGGTCCTTCATCTAGATAACTAGAATGGCCTCTTTAAAAACTTTCACTGGTGGCAGTGTAAAATGGTTCAGCCACTGTGCGAGATAATTTTGTGGTTTGTCAAAAGTTAAACATAGAATTATCTTATGACCCAGCAATCCCACTCTTTGGTATATACCTGAAAGATTTGAAAATGGTTACTCAAACAAGTACAGGCTCACAGTAGCACTATTCACAGTAACCAAAAGGTGAAAACAGGCCAAATACCCATCAACAGATGCCTAAAGAAGTTGTGCTGTATACGTACGATGGAATATCATTCAGCCATAAAAAGGAATGAAGTACTGATACACGTACCAAAGTGGATGAACCTCAGAAACATTATGCTAAGTAAAAGAAGCCAGACACAAAAAGTCACATATTCTATGATTTCATTTATATGAAATATTCAGAGTAGGTACATCCATAGAGACAGAACACAGATTGGGGGTTCCCTTTTGGGCTGATGAAAATATTTTTTGAATTAGATGGAGGCGGTGGCTGCATGCCTCCTTCAGTAAATGCTACTGAATTGTTCACTTTAAAATGATTAATATTATATTTATGTGAACTTCAATTAAAAAAACCAACAAACTTTCTGGCTCCCCCTTGTGTACAGAATGAAGCTCTAGGTTCCCCGGCTTCCTCTATAAAACCCTTGAAAATCTGGCTGCAACCTAATTTCCCCTTTCCTGTTCTGCTATTTTTTCTCCCCTGGTCTGTTTCCCACTGTTTGCTAAACACTTTGCATTCTTTTATTATTCTCTACTTTGGCTTATGCAGTTGTCCCTGTCTCCTTTCTTGCTAAGGCCCAATGACATCCTGTGGGGAAGACAGAAGCACTGGCCTCTCTGTGCCATAGCCCTCCTCCTGCGCTTCCCAGGCTGTGGCATTCTCTCCCCTTGCGCACCTGGCTGGTGGAGGCCCCACAGCCTGTGGTGTCCCTGCTTCTTCCCATCATCACACTGGACACGCCTTCGGGGCTGGAACTGCGTCCTATTCATGTTTCTATTCCTTGTGCCCAGCACAGTGTAAGGAACATGACGTACTCAAAGTTTGCTTTTAAACAGTAATTTTCGCTTCTTTAATTTCATTTATTGACTGTGGTAAAAAAAAAAAAATCCAGCGGAACTTTTTTTCTATACCTTGATTTACAATAGGAGAACTGTGAGGAATTAGATGGGGATTATTATAAGTGTTATATTTCTTGTCTAATATAGTTGCATTTTCTAAATGATTACCCAATGCCTATTTCCCTCTTGAAATATTTTTAGTTTTAATAATTACATGTATATTTTTCTAATTATTTCCTTTGCTATTTCGGATGGAAACAATTTTAACTCAAGCTTTTTACCTTTAGTAAAGATGCTCCAAAAATTACATGTTTGGGGTGGGGGAAAATCTGTTAATGATATATTTTTCTAGACCCAGTTATCCTTACTGTTATGTGGTTCCTTTTTTTCCGTAAGCTTGTTTAGCTTGGGTTTCTGTTGCTTGTAATTTGAAAAATCCCAAATAATTTAACTTAGGATGCTACAAGTGCTGCATGGGCTCTGGGGATTTGAAGAGGAGTAAGAGTCAGCCTTTGTCCCCAAGGGATTTTCAGTGAGCTGGGATGAAGTGGTCAGAAAGGCTCACGGTTACCACAAAGTGTGTTGATTGCTGCGATAGAAATTTATACAAAATGACCTGGCACACAAAGGAGGGAGCCCCTCACTCTGCTGCGGGGAAGAGAAGAGGTGGTGCCTTGTTAGGGAGTTGAGGCTTAGAGAAAGAGTTCTGTGTCAGCAGCCTCTGACTTAAAATATTTTTAGCAATTGTTGCCCAGGTCAGACAAGTGTAAACTAATTTTGATCAATTTGAACTTGTTTGCTGCCAAAAGTCTTATAGACACCTGTTTTAATGACTATTGTCCGAATGTGATGTACCAGAGAGCATTTCAGGTTCAGTTGCCAACTGAATGCTCTAGGTTGTGTAGCCACTGTGTTTCTCCATAGTGAATTGTATTTGATTGTCAAGATTAACTCTGTGGGCCAGCCTGTTCCCTGATGCGCTGGATAAAGTAAGGTGCTACTGCAAGACTGTGCCTGTATTTATGTTATACACATAGATTTTGTGAGTTGTTACGCATCTGGTGCAAGTATATGAGTAGAAGTTTGAACTTCAATTAGTTGGGTTTATGAAGCACTGACAGGGTAGGGCAATATATGAGGCATGTAGGAAATTACAAAGGAAATAGGAAACACAATCTTTGTTCATATTGAGTTTATAATCTAATGGAACAAATATAAATGGAGATACATGATAACAGATAAAATAAACATAAAAACATAGTCATAACCAGTTACAGATGGATAGAGATATTTGCACAAGTGCTGTGGAGTTGGGAAAATGATTGCAGTGACTATTGTCAGCTGGGGCACGTCAGGAACTGTTTTAATACAGGATGTAAAACTTATGCAAAAATATTAAGGACAGGAAGGACAAGAATCAGTATGGGAAAAATCATTCTAGGAAGTAAGAATGAAATGAAAATACAGAGGGAGTAGGCAGGCTATTTGTAGATGACAATAAGGCTTGCTTGATCAGCTGAGTTTTTGTAGGACATAAATTTCTTCTGGAAAACCAACCATATGTAACTGCTATAACAATCTCAAGTATCAGTGACTTAATACAATCAAAGGTTACTTTTGACCTGGGAGCAGTAGCTCACAACTGTAATCCCAGCTACTTGAGAGGCTGAGGTGGGATCTCTGGAGCCCAAGAGTTTAATACCAGTCTGGGCAACACAGCGAGACCCCAAATCTAAAAAAAAAAAAAATAGCTGGATATGGTGGCATGTACTTGTAGTTCAAGCTACTGGGGAGGCTGAGGTAGGACGATTGCTTGAGCCTAAGAGCTCAAGGCTGAGGTGAGCTATGATGGTGCCACTGTACTCCAGCCCAGCTGACAGAGCAGTCTGCCTGTGTGTGGATTCTATTCTATGCAATTATTCAGGAATCCAGGTTTCTTCTATCTAAATTCTGAATCCTAGGAGTCTTCCCGTAGGTTCTAAGAGCTTTTTTATTCAGCTAGTGAAAGAGACAGAAAGTGGAGGGTAGTTGGTGGGAGGTACACGTGGACCCAGCTTGGAAATAACCCTCCCACATTCCACTGACCAGAACTCAATCTTGTGGCTCCACCTCTACTTAAGGTCCTGGGAAAGGTAATGTAGGTGGGTGCCCGGGAGGAAAAAAGCCTGGGCTTTGGGGAACACACAGTCTCTTGCTGTCACTTTTAGGCAAGTGTCTTATGACTCTAAAGCACATCCTTATTTTTCACCTAATTGAAATTTAGGTCAGTCTCTTCAATTTCCTACTGAGCTTAGATGTGCTGACCTCATCTCTAACTCACCACCCATTCCTTTCCTGGCTCCATTATCCATTTTTTAAAATAAATTTAAACAACAGACATATTTTCTCGCAGTTCTGGTGACTGGCGTCAAGGGGCTGTTAGGGCTGGTTTCTAGTGAGGCTTCTCTTCCTAGCTTGTAGCTGATGCCTTCTGTCTGTATCCTCACATGGCCTCGTCTCTGTGTGTGCAGGGAGAGAGAGTGAGCTCTGGTGTCCCTTCCTGTTCTTAGAAGGACGCTAGTCCTATCAGGTTAGGGCCACACCCTCATGACCTTATTTCACCTTAATTACCTCCCTAAAGTCTCTATCTCCAAATATACTTACATCAGGGGGTAGGGATTGAAGGTATGAATTTGGGGGGAGGACACAATTCCATCCATAACAGATGACTTGGAGCCAAGTAAAGATGGGTCAAGAATACTAACTAGGCCAAGGAGCTGGACCTCTCTTCTGTCAATGGTAGAAAGATGTTGGAAATCTTTGTAGTGGTTATGAAAATGTTTTCAAGACAAACACCATCCTTTTCATTTTTCTGTTCTATAAAATAAGGACTGGGCTGGGTGCAATGGCTCACACCTGTAATCCCAGCACTTTGGGAGACTGAGGCAGAAGGATCACTTAAGGCCTGGAGTTCAAGATAAGCCTGGGCAATGTAGGGAGACCCTGTCTCTACAAAACGTAAAAAAAAAATAGGCAGGCGTGGTGGTGCACACCTGTACTCCCAGCTGCTCCAGAGGCTGAAGCAGGCTTGCTTGACCTCAGGAGTTCAAGGTTATAGTGAGCTATGATTGTGCCACTGCACTCCAGCCTGGGTGACAGAAACCCTGTCTCTGAAAAAAAAAAAAAAAAAGAACTATTTTCTAGGAGCCCTTTCTGACTATTAGACTGATTACTGGCTGGATTTTATTTGTTTTTTTAAATTATTATTTCAGAATATTATGGGGGTAGAAATGCTTCAGTCACATAAATTGCCTTTGTACCGCCTGAGTCAAAGCTACAAAGCGTGCCCATACCCCAGAGAACATGCACCACACCCATTAGGTGTGAATTTACCCATTCTCTCCTCCCCGCTCCCACCTGCCCAATCCCCGATGAATGTTACTTCCATATGTGCACATAAGTGTTGATCAATTAGTACCCATTTAATGGTGAGTACATGTGGTGTTTGTATTAATATTTCCATTTTTGTGAAGAATGGGCTCTAGCTCCATCTAAGATAATACAAGAGGCATTAATTCACCATTTTTAATGGCCAAGTAGTACTCCATTATCCATTTTTTAAATCAATAATTTCTTCATTCTTGTATTACGTTAGCAAGATACTTCAAGTCACACTTACTAGTGTTTCTTTAGAATGTCTCTTCAATCTCTTCTTTTCTTCTTATACATATGCACACTCTCATTAATGGCCTTATCTCTTAATGATTGCGTTGGTATAATAATTCCCTACCTAGAATTTCACCCTGAATATTGCTGCAAGACAAATAATTACTTTCTTATTACATTCTCAGTAATATCCTTTCCTTCCTTTTGTGTGGGGATGAATTCTAAATTCCACAGCCTATGCTTTAAGAATCATTGTTCTCTTGCCCTGACCTCCTTCCCAGCCTCATTTCTGCCTACTAATCACAAAGTGGCTCTATTCCAGGCTGATTGGTCTCATTGCCCTCTAAATTTAGAGGATGCTAAATTCCTACCCTGGAGCTATGAGTTTCCCCTGGAGAGTGTGCCATTTCTGCACCTTTCTGGAGCAAGCCTCAGCTCGTGTCATGTGTAACCCATGCCTCTGCACACACAAACACATTGGCTCCTAGCAATTTTGACTTGTGTGTTTCACTCACTGCTGTGCTTAGTCATAGACAGCCTTGCATTGCTATAAAAAATTTCTGTATGCATGTTTTACCTCTCCACATTGATTGTTAAGATTTGATGGGTGAAAACCTACCTAATGGGCACAATGAACAATATCTGGGTGATGGGTACCCTTATAACTATGACTCAAGTATTATAAAAGTGATTCATGTAACCAAAATTATTTGTACCCTGTAATACTTCGAAATAAAAAAAAGGTCCATAAGAGGAGGGACTCTGTCATGTATCTTATAATTTCCCACAAGGCCTAGCATATAACTAGGCACAAAATGATTACTCAACAAATACTTGCTGAATAAACCTATTGAATGGAGATGAAGGCACTTAGGTGTGAAGATAATCATTTGGATAGGAGTTTTCATTTGATTCAAGAGGCAGTTGGGAGCCATCGATGGCTTTTGAGAACAGGAATCAAAAATTACTCAAGGAAGAGATTCTTATGGTTGCTTGTAGGATCCTATCAAGTTGCAAATAGGCAAATATAAAATGTTAGAGATGGAGTTAAAACAAAGAGCCTGCTTTGTTCAGGCGAATGATGAAGTGGCCCTGTGTCCTACAGGACTGAAGAAGGTGGAAGTTTGAAGCCAGAGAAGATTCCTGATAGGTTTTTTAGTCATGAAACATATAAAAGTAAATGTTGGGACTTTTTGACACCTGGGGGCCAAAAGAGAAAGGTGGTTCCCACAAATTCTGATAGTAGTGTAATGTTGATGGTAACAAATTGGGAATGAGTATGATTGCAGTGATTGTAATGTGTTGATTTAATGCATGTTCGGTTTTAGGTTGCAATGGGACTTTCAGATGCAGATGTTCTAACATATATTGCCGGAATGTTATGTGTGAAATAGCTCTGATTGCAGAGTTAGGAGACCAGTGATATCTAGTCCTGACCTGTTACTGGGGTTTGTGACCTTGGACAAGTCATCCAAACTCTTATATAATATACGTGGGTTAGGCTAGAACATTTTCATGGGGCAGATCATTGAAAGAGTTCCCATGTATAGGCATGTATTGTAGCAACTTGAGGGTTTTAATAAAAATAATAATTTTATTCATAATTTTTATTTCATTTTTTCCCTCACTTTAAGACACCAACATTTCCTTCCCTTTTTTGGTATAAATATATTTCAGTATTAGCTCTTTTTAATCCCTTTTACCTTTTAACCACATCCACAAAATAAATACTTATCAGTTACTGAGAAATTGGAATGTAAGCTCAATTATGCTAAAAACTAATGGGTAGCGCTAACACAGAGTAACAGCTTCTTTTGCAATATTTATTCTCTTGGTGATAAAAAAAATAAGCCCAACAGCCCATTGCTGCAGAAAGAATTTAGCTACAAGTTTATCAATTTGAGCAGGCCAACTGCACAACTAAATGCATGTGAAACTTAACAAATCCCTTGGGGAAACTGACTGTAAGAATTTTCTACTCTGTGTTGAGTTACTGAGGTGCGACATGGTGGATTGGACTTAATGCCTTAGGCGAGCACAATCAAATAGAGACAGTTTAAGATTTTTCTGTGTCCATGAAGGGATCTCTGGTAGGTGTCTAAATGAAGCATTCAGAAAGGAATATAACACCATCATGAGTTTTCTTCCCTGAATATTTGGGCAGGTTATTTTGATTTAGAAGAAATACAGCTAAGATTTTCACAGTGTAAGCTTTGCACAGTTTAAAGATTTAAAATTATTATTTGCTTCATACGAATTTGGAAAGTAGAAAGCATTGTCCCTTACATTTTAATTTTAATTTTCAAAGGAAAAACTCAAAAATTGTGTGTGTGATTTACTGGAATTAGTTTGGGTTATGGCAGTTTGATGTGTGGTCTCTTAAAGTTGACAATCAAAACTAGTTCTAAGACCTTACCCACCCTGGAATTTCAGAAAAGTTTGGTATAAGAGAGGTACTGTAGTTAAGTGGCTGAGTTGGTAGGGACTGGAGCTAATTACCTTGGTTTGAATCCTGGTTATGCCACCTATTAACATGTGACTCAGGGCAAATTAGTTAACCTCAGTTTTCCAATACATAAAATGGGAATAATATTGTCATTCTTAGGATTGTGTGAAGATTAAATGAATTAATAAATTTGAGACAGAATCGAGCCTGAAATGTGGGTAACACTCAGTGTTAGCTATACAACAACTATAAAATTTTTGGTACAGTTATGCATTGCTTAATGATGGGGATATGTTCTGAGAAATGCATCATTATACAATTACATCATTATTCAAACATCACAGAATGTACTTACACAAACCTAGATAGATTGCCTACTACATACCTAGGTTATATGGTATAGACTATTGCTCTTAAGCTACAAACCTGTACAGCATGTTACTGTTACTGTATTGAATACTGTAGGCAATTGTAACACAATGGCAAGTATTTGTGTATCTAAACATATCTAAATATAGAAAAGGGACAGTAAAAATACACTATAAAAGATAAAAAGTGGTGTACCTATATAGGGCACTTAACTTGAATGGAGCTTGAGGGACGAGAAGTTGCTCTGGGTAAGTGAGTGTGTGAGTGGTGAGCGAATGTGAAGGCCTAGGACATTATTGTATACTATATAAACACTGTTTGCTTATGCCACACTAAATTTATAAAAATACATTTTTCTTTCTTCAATAATAAATTAACCTTAGCTTACTATAACTTTTTTACTTTACAAACTTTTAAATTTTTTAACTTTTTGATACTTTTGTTAATAAACTTAGTTTAAAACACGAACACATTGGTACAGCTGTGCAAAAATATTTTTTTCTTTATATCCTTATTCTATAAGCTTTTTTCTGTTTCTAAAATTTTTTATTCTTATTTTTTAAACTTTTTTGTTAAAAACTAAGACACAAACATACCCATTAGCCTAGTCCCACACAGAGTCAGCATCATCAATTTCACTGTTGTCCACCTCCACATCTTGTCCCACTGGAAAGTCTTCTGGGGCAATAACACCCCTGCAGCTGTCATATCCTGTGATAACAATGCCTTCTTCAGGACTACCTCCTGGAGGACCTGCCCGAGACTGCTTTACAGTTAACTGTTTTTGTAAGTAGAAGGAGTACACTCTAAACTAATGATAAAAAGTATAATATAGGAAATACATAACCCAACAACATAGTCACTTGTTATAATTATCAAATATTAGGTGCTACACATAATTGTATGGGCTAGCACAGTAGGTTTGTTTACACCTGCATCACCACGAACATGTGAGTAATGGATTGCACTACAACATTACAATGGCTATGTCACTAGGCAGTAGTAATTTTCAGCTCCATTATAATCTTATGGGACCACTGTCATATATGTGTCGTGTCTCTTTGACCAAAACATCATTATGCAGTGCATGACTGTATTGTTATTCTGCAACCACTTAGTACATCTATTGTGGTTTCCTGGGGGCACAAGTCTCATATTGTCACAGTCCTTCAGCTGCCCAGTATTTAACTGATGACAATTAATAAGAGAGGTAGGTTTGAGAGTTGGGTCCCCGGCCCCTGAGAAAGTTGGAACCCCAACCAGATGACATTTTCTGCCTAGGGAAGGCACCCCTGAATAGGAAACTCACTCTAAAATCATCTGTGCTGGAAAATAGAGGAAACCTTTAATTCAGAGAGGGTCAGGCAGACTAGGATTGAAGGGGGAATTGTTCTAACTTAATAGGCAGTGGGAGTCTTCTCAGAGTTTTCAAAGCATCTGCTCCTTGGACATTACTTGCCTTCAGGATTCAGAGAGTTTTTTCAAACGTCAGCTTCCATGATAGCACTGAAGAGTCTTGACTCTCACTTTAGACCTTTGAACAAGGATATTCCTTTCAGTTTTTTCCTGCAATCTGTCCTCATGGTACTGACCTATGTCCTTACGATTATGACAACAGTCTTCCCACAGAAACTCTGTCCCTAGCACTTATCTCTCAACTCTCCACTGCCAAACTTGAAAGCATGTAACTCCCTCACCCGACCTGGTTGACCGACCAGAGGGCAGAGAGCATTGACCTTGACCTCACACTTCCCCCCTGACTCTGCATCATTTACCACTTCCCTCATCTCCTATTGCTCTCAGGATCTCTAGAGCCCTGCTTGTCTCTGACTCTGTCCATCGATTTTTCCAATCTGGTGCTTCCCCCATTCTCCCTTTAGAACCTTTCTAATCAGGGCTCTCAAAGAAAAGCTGGAGAGGAGACCCTGGAAGAGGCAAAGATGAAGGGAAAAAGGCTGGGTCTAATGAGCATGACCATATGATTTGTGGTTCAGCCTGGAACATCTGAGGGGCAAGGGAGGTTATTCATAACTACACTAGGGAAACCTGGTATAAATCTGGTTGTCCTGAACAAACTGGATCCTGGGTCTACCCTGGACCTAAAACTTTGGGAGAGAAAAGCAGTTATTTCTCCACCCCTCTTCTTTGTTCTTTCCACACAACAACAGCACAACCAACAAATTAATGTGCTAATTTTTTTGTAAGTGGTTGGCAGGGGGAGGGGCAACTGTGGGTTACTATAGCCTGGTCTAAAAGACTAAGCAATCTGGTCACCAAAGAGGTCTCTAAAAAGTCTGCCAACTGTCAATCAGCAAATAATTGAGAAGTAATTATTATTACTATTATTTTTGATCAAACAAAACCAGTGGACTTGTTGTTCTATTCTTTCTCTCTGTAGGGGAGAACAAAATGGGAATTCAGTGCGTTGTACAACTGTTGGGTCCCTATTTATAGCTTTTATAATGTTTCATAATGAGAAATGCTGAAAAGAACTTTAACATTGACATGAACAATGGCTGGAAGCACTGTTTCCCTCTTCCTACAAATGTAGCACAACGTGGCAAGTTGAGTTACAAACAGTGAAACATGTATAATTCTAATAAGAGCAAATTCATCTATGCATGCTTTAGGTCTCCTTATATTATTTTGAATAAGTGGTAGAATCTGTTAGCAATTAATTCTGTAAACACCAGTTCATTGTACATGAGCACAGAGTATATAGGCTCAAGTTATGGCTGATTTTGTTATCCATTAGCACCTGTTTTCCAACTTTAACGTAAATTTCACAGTCAGTGGCAACATAAAATAATATAGCTTGTCAGTAAATGTTGTGGTAATTTTAAGTATTAATTTAAATAAATGAAGTTCATATTATAAGTATCTCCTTTTAAGTGTGGATTGTAGATGCCACAGAATGTGAGGACTGGGAAGGATCTTACTAGCATCTAGTGCAAGCATCCCAGGTGCTGAAGGGGGCAGGGCAGTCCAGAGCATGAATCACTTGGCTTGACTTACTAGTTGCTTCCTCCTATAATTTTGTTCCATATCTCAAATATGATCAAATACTACAAAGTGATAGTAGTTAAATCAGTTAAAAATTTATATTTGCCTTCCAAATGACAACCTAAATGACCAGTCAGGCTGAGAGATAACCTATTTGTTTTAAAGGAAATCCATAATTTAATTAATTCACTCAATAGCTTCAAAAGTTATGAAGGATCCAAAGCAGATATGGCTTCATATTGGATAGTTTCAATTGTGGAATTCAAAAGAGATATTGTTTTGTTCAACAGATGTGGACTTTTTATTTGTTTTTTAGAAGCAAGTGCTACTATATATCTTACACTGAAAACAGAAAGATACTGGCCCTTTAACTTACACTTTGTAGAAATAGAAAAAAATTTCCAGAGGAAGAAAGTTTCATATTCTAGTGCAGAGGGTGGTAAAATTTTTTGGTAAAGGGACAGATAGTAAATATTTCTGGCTTAGTGAGCCATATGGTCTCTGTCACAACTAATTAGCTTTGCTGTTGTAGTATCAGAGCAGCCACAGAAAATACATAAAAGAATGAATGTGGCCGTATTTCAATAAAATTTTATTTATAAAAACAGACAATGGGTGGGATTGGCCTGTGGGTCATAGTTTGCTGAGCTCTGTTCTAGTGTGAGGATAGATCACTAAATTTAATATTAACAGAGATGAAAGCCATAGTTGAAATTTATTCTAGTTAAGCAATAAATAACTATCTTTTTATTGGGGAATTGTGTATAATTAGAATGTATGCTTAATTAAAATAATTCCTAATAAAATGCTATAGAGAATAATAGAGAAACTCTAGCAGGGATTATCATTGCAACATTATTTGTAATAGCAAGAAAGGGAAACAGCCCAAATCTGCACAGTTAAAAAAAATGAGCCATTAATACATGTACTTTTTATTTTTCTTTTACTGACAGGGAAATTTCTCCCTAGCACCATTTCTTAATGGATGAAAAAACAAGTTATAGAATGATATATACAGTATGACACTGTTTATGCTAAACAAACAAGTCACAAAAGAATACTGCATATTCTCTCTGGGTAAAAATATATGTTTGTGAATTTATAGAGAAAAGCTCTAGGGGAATACATACCAACTTGAGAACAGTGATTATCTCTGGACAGGGACTGGGTTTAGAGATGTTTGTCAAAGGTCAAAGAGAATGTGAATCACAAATTTGAAAATGACATTGGAGAATGACATGCAAAAAGAGACTAGATAGACATTTATATTCTGAAACAGTATAAAGTGAGGATTTATAATTTTTAGGTGTAAAATTGTGGCACATCAAATTTATAATCTTTATAATTTTGAGGGTTTTATAAGAAATATAGGAAATGAATGTTAGGTAAGAATTCCACCTTCAATAGAATAGGCATGTGATTTATTTATCGCATAGGCCTTGGATCTTCAGAAAATCTTTGAACATTATGAAATTTGAGAAATTCAATAACTTAGCAAAGGTAATAGACTGACCACTGTGTTCAGCAATTTATGAGCTGTATGTCAGTGTTATGGTGAGCCTGGCCTTAGGAATTTACACCTGTGCTGAGTCACAGTTTTATAGGGAAACTTATTTTGTGACATGCTACCTTCTCAAGTGAAATCTGTGAGTATCTGATACCAGTATGTAAATGCTTGCTGTCTAATTCCAAAGCCCCAAACCTCCCAAGGCCTGGTTGGCCCAGAAGACAACCGTAGTGTAGTGCGGATTCTGACATTAAGTAACCCCTGCCTAATTTTCTTTCTTAAAACAAAGACACTGGGTGAAGTAGTCTCTAAGATTCATTGCATTCATCCTATGATTCAGTTACTCCATCAGAAATTGGTCCTAATAATTGTACTGTGTGGATTAGATGAGACAATGAGATAATGCATGAAACAGTGTCAGGCAAATAGTAAACACTCAATAAAATTTTAGAGTCCAATAAATAAAATGTCATTATCACTATCTTGTCACCAAACAGCCAATTTAATTAATTGCCTCGTTTGTTCTGCTGGATACATGCTACACTCTGGATAAGGGAGATGTTGCGTGGTTAGCGTGACCCTCTCTGTTTACATTCAGGATGGAGAACTGCCCTAAAGATGTGGGTCGTAACCAGGAGGTAGATCTTGTGAGAGACCCTTTCACCTTTGTTGAAATTAAACTGCATGTGCATTGTATTCAGCTAAATGGCAGTAGCTTCCTAAAAGTAACAGCATCCATAAGTTTCAGGAACCAAAGTGAGAAGTGGACAAGCCAATAATTCTTCAGACTCACTTTGAGCCAATTTATGTGAGAAGGTTCATGTTTATAAACACAGTAAGTCCTCACTTAGCATCATCACTAGGTTCTTGGAAACTGATTTTAAGAGAAATGTGTAACAAAACCAATTTTCCCATAGGGTATTTGATATAAACAATAGTTAAGTTCCTTATGGAATATTTCTGGTCACAAAAATATCACCAAACGTCTAAATAAAGACCCAAAACAACTCTAATACTAAACATTGAAGTAAATGTGAGCTATACATACATTTAAGAAATACTAATAAAAGCAAGATAATTATTGCCCAATGTTTTAGTGAATCAGTGAGTGATAGTGGTCATAGTGGTGGTGGGTTAAATCAAGGAATCAGTGTTTGCACAGCAAAAATTGTATGGAGCACCTCTTGCCACCATGCAGTTCAAAAGCAAACAATAACAGGTACGGAGGGCTTGCTGAGCGCTTTTGTGCTGCATTGTTTTTTGTCATGCATTTGTATGAATATCGCATACTTTACAGATTTTTATTTGACAAAGATTTGTGTCCATTCATTCAATCATTTTCCAACCAGTCTATTCCAGTTCAGGGTTGCTAGTGGCTGGAGCCCATCCTGGCAGCTCAGGGTGACAGGCAGGAACCAGCCCTGGACAGGGTGCCATTCCATGGCAGGGCACACTCAAACCCACACCCAAACCCACACCCAAACCCACACTCACTCACACTGGGACCATGTAGCGACATGCCCATTCACCCAACTGTACATATTTGGGATGTGGGAGGAAACCAGAGTATCAGAGAAAACATACCCAAGACATGGGGAGAATGTGCAAATTTCCACACAGACAGTAACTCCGGCTGGGAATTGATTTTTTGTCTCATCAATGTTATAATGAAACAAACTTGAACAGAATGACATTCAAGGACCTGCTGTAATTTACAAGAAACCAATAATTCCTAAAGCAGGGTCCGGCTTTTCCTACTTGTTCTTCCAGTAGCCTTTAATCTTTATGTCCTACTTATGCACAAAAATAATTTAATTATAAACCAGCTATGCTCTTCCTTTCTTCCCATTGTTCTTTTTTGGTTTTGGTACTTTTTCTCCACTTCAGTGTTACTTATAATTGCAGGCTGTGAGATGTGAGGTGGCCTGCCCAAGATGTACTCTTGGTTTGTGGCAGAGATGAATCAAGTATTCAGGTTTCTAGGTTAGAAAGGCCAGGAATCATGTGCTCCTTCTCCTCAAAGGTTGTTTTCTTTTCTTTCTTTTTTCTTCTCCCTTTTTTAACGGACACAATAGGCCTATTTCTCCAAAGGAAGTCCCATGCAGGAGCCCAGTAAGTACAGCAGATAGGAATGGTGCTGCTCAGGTTGAGTGGGGGTCTGAGGCTGTGCCTGCCTTTACTTCCCTTCCCCTCTCCATCCCACGTCCTCCATCCAGCGTCCAGACCTCTGCATAGGACAGTGGTACAGAGCATTGCCCTGTCCCTTATAATTTCACTAATGATATAGGGGCACTGTGAGTTTTATGACACCTGGTATAGGTTTTAATGTTTTTTCTCTTCTCAAGTAGTAACTTTAGTAGGGGTGTAGTATGAAAGAGAATTGAGACTTTCTTCTTGCACGAAGCAAAGTCTTTAGTTGCTATGTACTCCAAATACTCAATTTCTAATATTGGGTCATTATTGCAATGAAGGCATATATTGGTGGAATGTAACTCAAGTGTAAGGAGAACTAATAAATCACTAAATAGTAGGAACCACATTTTTTGGGAAGATAATATACATCTATTTTTTCAATGAGAGTATCACTTTTTAGATATAGATGCTATGAGAATCTTTAAACTCTGTCAGGAAAAATGTTATTTTTAGCCTCATAGTCATATCTTTTGATTAACATGTTTACATATTAATACAACAGTGGCAAAACATGAAACAGAACTCAGAGTCCAAATTTGTTCATTAGCATCGTTAAGTGATGGGATCCATCTAAGTGTTCTTGGAGACTGAGACAGCAGTGGGGGTGAGTGGGTTTTGGGACTCAGAATGTTCCCTGCCCTTGCAGGATAGCAAATCCTAACAGTCTCCTCCACTTTATCCCCTTGCTAATAAGATATACTGATTAAATGAGTAAAAGAAGTCAGAAAAAGCATTGTATTCTTCACTGAGACTCTCCATGCCTAAAGAATACATGCAGATCAGGTTAGATGGTTTCTTCATATAATTAATGAACATTTCTTGCTGTTATGTCATAAATACATGGATCTCTTTTTCCCTGGAGGCTTGTCTTGTCTATTTCTCTAGATATTAAATGTTTACAATAGGTTCCCTATAAATGTTTTAAAATTAGCCAGACTTAGCATTTCTATTTTAAAGAATCTCAAATGGAAATTCAAAATAATATGTTTTGGCTCATTTAATTAGTTTAGATTTAAGATAATGAGTTTGAAGGCAAATTTTACATTCTGGATAGTTTTATTGTCTTCTCTTTTTGACTGTGAATGTAATACATGGTCATTGTATGCCATATATTGTATGGAAATTTAAAGAGAAAAAAATTACTTGTGATCCCACCTCACAGAAATATAACCATTTATTTTGTGATTGCACCTCATGGAAACATAACCATTTAAAAAGTTGGTGACAATCTTGTAGATTTTTTAATACATCTATATATTTAAAAATATATTTTGCTGTACACATTGATCTTAATATGCTTTTTAAATTAATAATATATTTTGGAAATCTTTACTGCAACATTTTCTGTAGTTGCACAATATTAATTTCATGTTATTTCCTATAAGTAGTTTCTTTTTTTTTCTTTTTTTTGAGACAGAGTCTCACTCTGTTGCCCAGGCTAGAGTGAGTGCCGTGGCATCAGCCTAGCTCACAGCAACCTCAAACTCCCGGGCTTAAGCGATCCTACTGCCTCAGTCTCCCGAGTAGCTGGGACTACAGGCATGTGCCACCATGCCCGGCTAATTTTTTCTATATATATATTTTAGTTGGCCAGATAATTTCTTTCTATGTTTAGTAGAGACGGGGTCTCGCTCTTGCTCAGGCTGGTCTCGAACTCCTGACCTCGAGCGATCCACCCGCCTCGGCCTCCCAGAGTGCTAGGATTACAGGCGTGAGCCACCGTGCCCGGCCAGTTTCCTATAAGTAGTTTCTTATTAATGAATGTTTAGCCTGGTTTCAATGTTTTGTTTTCATGAACAATGTTGTGGATATCTTTTTGCATTTGTGTGCGTATTTGTCCAATTACTAGATTTGCTTAGGATAAATTCAGAGAGGTAGAATATGCATTTAAATTTGGATAAATATTGTCGAACTATTCTTCAGAATTTTTGTTATTTTCTTTTCATATCAGTAACAACATGGAAATGTCATAATAAGTTGAAAGAAGAAATAAAACCATTTTTACTTTTCTATATACATCTAAGTGAAGAGCAAAAAAAATCAGTCTGAAACATCTTCAGTGCAGGATCAGTAGAGTTGAACTTCCTGTAAGATATTACTGAAATCAGAAAAGCAGTATTTAAAAAAATTATCCCCGTGATTTATTTAGAATAGGCAAAGAGAAGAAAATGTTAGTTTTTAGATAATATTAAAATGTTATACTGTCATGCTATTCGGGGAGAATGCTAAGATGCATTTTTATGGCAGAGATACAGATCAAGGAGACGGGAACCGTACTGTTTATTTCTACAGTGTATTATTTGCTTAAGAACTATATTTCACAATATGTTTTTAGCATTAAAAAATAGAAATAATAGTTGTAGAGAAATATACATTTGCTTTTTGTTCCTGTTATAGAGATATGTTTTTAATTAGTGTCCTCAATTTAAAAAATCTACTCAAATGCCACAATTATAATCAAATATTGTACCATTCTTTTGAAATAATCACTGTTAAGAAAATCATTATTGGCTGGGCATGGTGGCTCACGCCTGTAATCCTAGCACTCTGGGAGGCCGAGGCGGGAGGATCACTTGAGGTCAGGAGTTTGAGACCAACCTGAGCAAGAGTGAGACCCCATCTCCACTAAAAATAGAAAAAATTAGCTGGACATGGTGACACGCGCCTGTAGTCCCAGCTACTCAGGAGGCTGAGGCAGAAGGATTGCTTGAGCCCAGGAGTTTGAGGTTGCTGTGAGCTAGGCTGATGCCACGGCACTCTAGCCTGGGCAACAGAGCGAGATTCTGTCTCAAAAAGAAAAAAAATCATTATTAATGTGGTCTGTGTAATGTAATATATGGCATATCTTAAATGAGGAGATGACACATAATGAAGGCTTAGTGTATTAATATAATAAATCATATTTGTTCTTTTTAGTAAATAAACATGTCAAACTCTGGAGAAAAGGGTTGCTTGTGTTAGGTACCTGGTTAGTAACGCTCACTCTTAGATTATATTTTGATCAGGGAAAACTGAATGGAACAAATATTCCAAGAAGAAAAGGGTGTCAGTGGGCAATTATAAACCAACAAGTGGTTGGTGAGTACAGAAACCTGATTCCATGTAGAAAGAGAAGAGGGACTCTGCCCCACGAGAGCTGCACAGCAGATGTGAGATACTCCGTGGGAGCAAGAGTCAGGGCCTTCCGAGGAAGCACTGTTCTGTTCTGTGCTGAACAATAAGGAGTGTTCACAGGTGCTGAGTTGTGTAGAGGAATCTTATACAGTCACTTTGACACTGCAGTGGTCTCTCTCGAGAAGTAGAAGGAAGCCGTATGTAGCCCGGAAATGGCTTTATGAGAAACAAACCACATTCTTGGAGTTAGAATATTAGAATTGATGACTGGTCTGTTAAATCTCTTTGAGCCAAGAGGCTGATACTGGTTCTGCTGATTGATGGATTTAAAGGTGATAAGGCTAGAAGGGCTGGGAAATATATCTCTAAAGTTCTCGATTCTAACTTACAAGGTTTGAGACATAGTGTCTCAAAATTATTTTTCTAGTTTTCAGGACTGGGAAGAATGAGTTTGACAGGAGGCTTGTTTTTAGGGCCAAGAGGCCTTTAAATTGAAATTTGGGGCTGATAAAGAGAAGAAAATAAAAAAGGATAAGAAAAACAGAAAAGTAATATTTGACTAAGAAAGGTGAATGGAGGCCCTGAAAATTCTCTGGAGCTGGGCATGGTGGCTCATGTCTGTAATCTCAACACTTTGGGAGATTGAGACAGGAGAATTGCTTGAGGCCAGAAGCTGGAGACCAGCCTGAGCAACATAGTGAGACCATGTCTCTACAAAATATAGAAAAAGTAGCCAGTGTGGTGGTGCACGCCTGTAGTCCCAGCTACTTGGGAGGCTGAGGCAGGAGGATCACTTGAGCCCAGGAGTTAGAGGTTGCAGTGAGCTATGATGAAGCCACAGAACTCTAGCATGGGCAATAGAGTGAGACCCTGTCTCAAAAACACAAAAAAACAACTCTGAAACCATATTAATAATGGGAATGGGGTCAATATGGTCAGATACCTGTATGGTGAGTATAAAGTATAGGTTTTAAACAGAAAAGTAAATGACAGCATAAAGGGTATAAGCAAACCATGACTCAAGGACTGAGGGAGGGACTTAGAATGGAAGGACTTACTTTCCCTCTGTAAGAAACAGATTTAAGAAAAATACGGAGGACTCAATCTATATTACATAGGTGTGTATGCAGTACTCACACACACATACACACACAGGATATATATGCATACATAGACACATATGTGTGTATTCTTATACACACCCTACATATACTCAGAAAGGAAACATACCAAAAATGTTAAAGAAATCATCTCCGGGCAGTAGTATTTGGGGTAATTGTTTTTGTTTTTTTTTTTGCTTTTCTATATTTTCAAATGTTTCAACAGTAAACATCTATTACTTTGATAACAGAAATAATATTTAAGTAATATTTTTAAATACTAGAAATATCAAAACACACATCTGAGTAGAAAGCATTTGGGTGTGGATGAAATGATTGAACAGAAGTAGTTGCTGGCAACCTTTCGAAATAGATGATGTTTTAATTGTGGGAATTTTAAACCTGCCGTTGGGTTAAGTATAGTAATGCTGGAGAATTTCATCTCTATAGATGGTCTGCCAAGATTCAGAAAAATTTATCATTTGTCTTAAAAAAAATCTCTCAAATGATTGAGGAAACAGTGGAGTGATTGGCTACTCTCAATTTAATTCTAAATTAAGGAAGAATTTGTTAGTCAAGGGAAGACTATTTATAGCTAGAACTGTAATCTGACAATTTAGAAAGCAAATTTTTAAAAAATACAAATAAAAAAGGTTTTAGCTCCTTAAATACAGGGCTAATGGCCCCACAACACTTGGCCCATAGTAGATAATCTAAAAATATATAGGTGCAATTCAGTGACTTAAGACTTTAAAAGACTGCCTGGTATTTAGTTGACACAAGAATATTTGTGTAATAAATGAAGAAACGAATGAATGGAAAAATGAAAAGGTGATTGAGTAGAGATGGTGCCTTGGTATGGGATGCTCTAATAAATTTCTGACAATAAGTGATGATGTCAACCAAGAAGAGAGTGGTTGCCCCCAAAATACCACACACCAAGTGTTCGAAGTACACGTGTAAGATACAGAATCATGAAAAATGATTTAAAGTTATATGTGGAAACAGAAAAAGAGGAAAATAAAAGATCTAGTTCATTGCTTAATTGGTCCCTCCTTTATGGGATCCTGTAGCAATTTCCTCTCATTCTCATTTCTGTCTTGTTTTATACTTAACCATTTCCGTCTCTGTAACTCCCCTTCCTGCTTTTGTGTCATCTTCATTCTCATCAAAAATATTTGCACATTCTAGGTGCTCCATAAATATTTACCAATTTGTATTGTTTGGAACAGATGGTATAATGTTAAAAGATGAGTATAGAGAAAGAAACACTACTAAATTCTATTTAACGTCTGTTTTCTCTGTAAAGGATAATGATTTTTCAAATTAGAAAGGGCAGCACAACCATAACTAAAAGAACCCGAAAACCTGAAGTAGGCGTAAAGACTCTAAATGAGCTCCTAGCTGTTTTAAATCACTAAAAATTCATCCCATGTCACTAAAGGAATTTCCAGTTGAGATTGTGGAATCACTATTAGAAATCTTTGGAAAACCCAGGGAAGTGGAGACATGGGCCAATGTCCTGATATTTTGAAAAAAGTGGATGACTAAAATTACACATGTTCTGGGATGGAAACTACTAAATAGATGAATTGACAGCCATTGAGAAAAGACAGTAGTCATTATGCCAACCAGGATGCCAAGCTAAGCTTATTTCCTTTTTTAAAAAATATGATTACTGAAAAATTCCCAAGGGATAGTGTATTTATGCAAGTCACTGAGAAAGTGCCTTATGTTATGATTGCGGTCTCTTTGCAGATATGTATTGTGTGGTAAGGGATTCATAGGTTTTTGAGCAAATCATCCCCAAATATAAATTAATCATACTGAAGACTGGTCTTTAAAGAGACTCTGCTTTAATCTGATTCTGTTCAACAGTTTATCACAGTCCCATTTATTAGTGTTTTATAAGTCAGAAAATTAAGAGAAATGGTCATTGATAGTGTGGGTGGTTAGGGGTGGCCTGAACTTAAAGCCTACCCTATCACTAGCTGAGTGACCTTGAACAAATTACTGAACCTCTCTGTGCCTTAATTTTTTCATTTGTGAAATGGAAATATTAATAATAGTACCTACTTGGGTGTGGTACACGTAGGGCCCTTTGCATTGTGCTTGACACTTGACACTCTATAAATAGTAACTAGTACCTGTTTAGAATTTACCATACTAAGCATTTTATACATGAGGAAACCAAGGCTTAGAGAGATTAAATAGCATCAAGTGGACAGAAATGAATTTTATCAGGACTAATACCACTATTAATGGTATTTCATTAAGAAAATAAAATCTGAGAACAATAAATTTAAAGTTCATAAAATTTGTACTTTTATTAACAAATCATTTATATAAAATTGATACAAATGTTTTAGTTGACTATGAGAGGAATATGATTCATTGTTATGTCATGGATTTAAAAATTAGAAATAGAACAAACAAACAAAATTGGTCTCATTACACTTGAGTAATTAGACCACATCTGGAATTATGTATCTTTTTCTTTTTGTCCACTCATTTGTTAAGAGGAACAGACTGTGGAGGAGGGACACAAAGGCACATAGGAACTAGCTGGAAGAACTGGAGTTAGTAAGTTTGGAAAAGTGGAAATTTTGAAGGAAGCTTGAGTGCTATCTTAAAGCATCTGAAAGGTGTCATTCAGAAGAGGGATTGGTTTATCTTGTGATGCTCCAGTGGCAGAATGGACTCCAGGGGCAGAAGTGCTGGGAAGTCCAGTTTGACCTTTACATTTTTGTGGACCTTCAGAACCATTCAGAAGTGGGATGGCCTGCCTTTCAAAGTGGTAAACATCGTCTTCTCCAAGTCATGGCAAAGACGGAACTTTCTGAGAGATGCTGTGGAGGGAGTTTCCAAATTGGATGGGGGTACCTGACCGCTCAGTTCTCTTCCAAGTCTAAGAATTTATCATTCTGTGAGAAACTGAATCTTTGAAAAGAATGCATTTTTTAATGATGAGTGTTACTGGTTAAAAGCACCTACTCCCCTTTATTTTATAAATTTAATTTTTTTTAGAACATAAACAAGTTGTAAATACAAGAAATGTATTTTTCATCTTAGAAAATGATGACTATTTCAGTATTATTGGGAAAACCATAATTTTAGTTAGTAAAATTCAAAGCACTGAATTCATTACAAGAAAGGCAATTTCCTCTTTGCAATTAATTGTAAGACATTTCTTCCATTATTGAAGAGAAATCTGTGTTTAAAGAGCATTTATGTTGAGTTAAGAAGGTGACATTTCTTTGACGTTTGTATGCACATAAAGGTAACTTGTAGGGAAATCTAAGAACACAGGAAGTGCAAACTTATAAAAAAATAACTTTTGCATGAAAAGCTACTTGATATGTATCAAATATACTCTTAGACTTCATAAGGTTATTCATTTTTAGAACCTGGATTTTCCTTCTTTCTTTTTAATCTCTTAAGATTACTGGCTGCAATATTATCTTGCCCAGATTCATAACATTATGTTAGAATTTTGCTGAATAAAAATGAGTCTGATTTTAGTAGTGAAGTGTGCTTGATTCATACCCCGCCCCTCCACCCAGGTGTCAGGCCAGCCCAAGCTGTTTAGCACAATGAAAGTTCTTGTTTGACCATAACTGCACATCTCACTCCACAGGCAATCAGCATTTTAATTAGTGATTCAAAAGAAAGTCATTGTCCTCTAGTTGCTTTATCATAATTGCCAAATAATTTTCCATTGAATAAATAAATAATGTAAAGGAGAAACCTCCCCTCATAATGCTGTCATTAAGCCTTCATTTTTTTTTACCCCCTCATTTGTATTTGTATTAACACACAGCCCACTTGAAAGGGAGTAATTATAATGGCTTTCTGACAGTAGCCTATGGTTTTTAAAAAACCGGGGATGGTTTCCTTTTCTATCACCACTTTGCACTGCACAGCTTATTTTAAGGTTTAGATAAAGGAAGCTTATGGTGGCTGGTGTCTCTTCAAAGGTGTGTGAAAGTGAGTGATTGATTTGCTGTGTGCATCATTGCAACTAGGTAACTTGCATTATGACTCTGATGTACTGTGTAATTGATGCAAGTCCTTTCATAGCATTCTGAGATTGAAATCAATATTCATTTGGAGTGCAACAACTGTAATAAACTACATTCCTTTTGTAAGCAGTGGTCTAAGGCTTTGTAAAGGATCAGTTAGGAGTGACAGATTAACATTTTGGTCGGGCTGGGGTCTATTTGAATACATATGAACAATGTCTTCAAAACAACCCCATTTGAAATAGCTGGTTTCATGAAATTAACTTTTTGATTTTGCTGTATACAAACTTCTTTCTCTTTACCTTTATATGAGTCTCTCATCTGTCCAGTAACAAACCTGGGCCCAGTGGAAAGGAGCAATAATTATGTTTGTGAGTAGTTGTGGTGAATAACCACCACAGATGTTATTTATATATCTTGACAGATTTTTAAAATATCTTGTCTGTAGCATTATACCTTTCAAAATATTGATGATTGGCAATTGGAATTTGCATTCTTTGTTTAAAAATGGATATGCCTTGACAATATCTAGTAAAGAGTAAAACTGCAGATACCAAAGAGATGCATTCTGAAGAATAAAGAAATCAATATCAATTAATCCTTACAATTAGGTAGAATATTTATCATCTTAAGTATCACCATGTGAGACCTGGCATAGTTTAAAGGCCAAGTGGACTGGTTTTGGGGTCAGACAAATCTGGGTTCAAATCCTGGCCCACTGCCGGCCAGCCGTATCATCATGGGCAAGTGATATAAACTTTATCTACAGTTTATACCAGATGATAACGGTAACTACCCAGAGTAATGCTAGGATGATGAAATCATTAGCATCAAAACACTTTAAGCACATTTTAAGTACTCGATAATTGGCGATGAGCTATAGAACAATAAATCATGCCCTTTTTAAAAATGTTTTTGGTCAGAATTCCTTTCTCACCACCCCATTTCTAGCACCTTGACAGTACCTCTAAGACCCTCATTGGCTGGACAGTAAGGATCTCAGTGTCTTATTTTGCTTCCCAACTGTCCTGCTTCTGCCAAAACAATCTTAAAAATATTGGTCTGCCTAAAGCTGTTCATAAGTGATTACTTTTACCATATCAGCACAAACATTTTGCTATTCAACCCATGCTCTCCAATTTGTTGCTCTGTGGCTTGCAGGGCTATTGTGAGGATCAGGTGATGTTGCTTAAGGAAAGTGTGTTGCACAGGGCTTGGTATTACATCATCAGCAGCAGCAGCATGAAAATCAAAGCCAACGTTTGAGTGCCTGCGAAGATTGGGCAATGTTCTAAGTGTTTTCCCTGAATTAAGAACAATTATCTCCATTTTATGGAAGAGGAAATTGAGGCACAGAGGGTGATTGGCACATAGAAGTTGCTCGGTAAGTGGTGGCTATTTTACTGTTACCCTCACCTAAGTACCTGAGTAGTTTCCTTGCTTTCTCCAAATCTGTACATTTCTTGTACGACAGGAGTCATGAATTGCAGCCCAAGGGTCAAACCAGCCTACAGACACATTTGGTTTGGGCCATATAGAATTTTAATAATAAGGGATTTTCACATAAAGAATGACCTTCCCACATGTGCCCCCACCCTCTTGCCCTTCTAACCTTCCAAATCCCACCAATTTTTCCAAAGCAAAGATCAAGTCCCTTCTCACTGAAGTCATCCGTAATTATTTGCACTCTAATGTTCCTTTCTCTTCTGAGCTCCTTCAGCACTTCTAGTCTTTACACACAATTTAATATTAAATTATGTAATAAATATGATAAAATACAATATTTTGTATTGTTGACTGTGTCACATGCTTTCTGCAATTAGGTTCTTTTAGTAAAGGACAATATAATAGTTGTAGTAGGAATGGTAATAGAACAATAATTGTTATTGTTTATTAAGAACACATATTTCACACATATAAAGGCTATCCCATAAAACCACACATTGAGGTAGAAATCATCATCCCCAGTCCACTGATGAGGAAACTGAATGGATACTCACACAGGTTGGGTAATATGCCTGAAGTCATAGGGGCTGGACGTTCAAACCCACATCTGTCAGACCCCAGACCCTGTACTTTTCCGTCCTCATTCCCCAGGCTGCCTCTCCTCTCTAGCCTCCTGCTCACCTACCACATTTTTAAGCAAGTCAGAGGAATCATGGGATTGGCTTTTAATAGATATATTTACATTAGTTTACAAAATACAAGGCATAACTTTCTAATGTCTATGAAAAAATAATGAAGATAGAGATTATGAGTTAATAAAAAGTAACTTGAATACATTGGAGCATATGCTTTGAAATTTGAAACAAAAGTACAGATAGATAAGCCTCTTAAATATCATCCTACAAGGCATTTCCATTAAAGTTCTTAGAAATTACACATTTTTGGAGATTGAAAAATATTATTTTCATATAAGTAAATGCTACTCATTGTTTAATTAGTGCACATTTATAAACTTTATAATGCTTTCCTTCCCCTAATTCATATCAGTTTTTAAAGGGATAAGGAATATATTTTACTATTATTAATATTCATCGAAATAGACTTATTTTATTTGCCAGTGTCATGTTCAGAATTTTTTGTCCTATGGTTGTATTGTAGTGATTTACCATGTTTTAGTTAAAAGTTGGGGTGTGTGACTTTGCCTTTCTGAGTGCAGACAGAATCCACTGCCTTTAAATTTTAAATCCAAAACTGTTTAACAGTTTGGTAAAATGAAACAATTCTACCTGAGGGCTGCCCTCAAAGATATATGTACTCTTCCAAGCAGACAGAACAAAAATAGTGGCAAACACAAGTTAGAAAAAAAAAAAAAAGACAGAGGCCACACTAAAACCTTTCTCAGCCCTGTCTTCTGGGTTGTCACCATCAAATATGGCTCCAGTTAAGATCACATTTCACATCTCTGACACAGACGGTTTGACAAGAAGCAATCTGAAGGCTTTCAGAAAGAAATCTGTCTGTGGTAGTTTTTGTGTGATATAAATATTACAAGGTCAAATTCATTTTTTTCTAGTGAGACAAAATGTTAACCTTACACTTGGATTCAAAGCTGACCCATGACATCACTTTTGGAATGAATATTTCTTTTCATTGGAAGGTGTGACCTAATCTCCATATTTCTTCTATGTATCTTATTTCCTAATTTGACTTTGAGTCAGAATCACCTTTTTTCATACATGTATTGATGCTTTCTGCTGCTGGAAATAGATCTGTAGGCTGTTAACAATTATTGTCATTCCTAATGCATTCTAAAAATGCATTATAAAGGTGGATTGATTCCGTAGTTTTATAATAACCAGAGTTTGGCAGTGGTAAAGTGGATGGGAAGAGTATTCAGAATATATCCTTTTCATATGAGACATTGAAATACGTTAGCAGTTTTGGGGTTTTAGGGAAACATCTTTTTCTGGTCTTGGCATAAAATAATGACAAATAATGCTTTTGTCTAGAATATTATCTTATGTTTACTTATAATAAAATTGATAGCTTAGATTTGTTTGTTGTGCATATATTTGTGGAGTATACAGAAATCCCCTATGTGTAGCCTTGCCTTATTATCCAGTGTGTCTCACATAGGCATATATTCAGATCATTCAACAAATATTTTTTGAACATGTACTATGTGTCAGTCACTAAAGCAAGGGTGCAAAGATGAAAAAGACACCGGTTGTACCCTTAGATGTTTACAGTGTAGATGAATTGCGGGAAAAATAGACACTTTAATTTGCTTTTGGTAGAAGAGTAACTTGGCACGTCTTTTGGACAGGACAATATAGTAATACACATTCAAGTCCTTATATTTAAATAGTCACATGTGGCTGGTGGTTACCATATTGAACAGCACAGGTTTGTAGGATAAGAATACCTTTCATTAACTGAAAATCATGCTCTTGAATACTATAGGGTTGTAGGGAAATGCTTACTGTATAATATTAAATGAAAAATCCAATTATAAAACATTATTCATAATCTTGATCTTAGCTGAAAGTTATATACACATATATTGATACACATACTTGAGAATACATCAACCAAAATGTTCACATAGGCTAAATATGAATATTGGTATTATGGGTAATTTTTATTTTGTTTATGCTTATCTGTAGTTTTCAAACTCTTCATACTGAACATGTATCATTTCTGTAATCAGAGAACACCAAACATGGAGAAAATTATTTTTTTCAATATTATAGAACATAATACCCATATAATAAGTTTTTAATATCTAAATTAAATATCAGATACAATTTTGCCATTAAAATACTTCCTATAGTTATGCTCTCAGAACTATTTTATTCTTAACCTATTGGTACATTTCTAAATTTGTTAGGGCACTCTTGAAAGGGTCTCCATGCCCACTAATAAAAATACCATATATTTCTTCATAGATTTTAAAATAAGAAACTTAGCGAAAAAAAAAAAAAGAGACAGAGAACAGAGCAGGCTGCTACCTCGGTAGTGATCACTGAGATTTTGGAAAGTGATTAGGCAAATCTGGGTTTGTGTCTTGTCTTTGCCACTGACTGGCCGTAAGACCTTGGGAAACCACTTTAAGTTTTTGAGTCTTGTGTCTTCCCCTAAAAAATGAGAATATCAAGATGCACCTCACTGAGTTGTTGCCAGAACTGAATATATAATACATGTGACATACCAGGCATGAAGCACATAGTAGGTATCAGTGAATATTAGTTTTTTCTGCCTAACCTCCGTCCATCCCCATCCAGGCATTAACTTAATGTAGTGTTCCTGTGAGAAAAATTGGTCAGAGCAAATCCGCCAGGCTAGGAAACACCAGGGAGCTCTTTTAGACTTAACAAAGGTTTCCAAGTAGGTTCTATAGGGAACTAACAAAATATTGGAAAAAAGACATTTGGAATTTGATTATTTAAAATAAGATGTTTTAACACACTGTCCTTTCCTCATTGAGGCTTTCTCTGCTAATATCAGCCTAGACTCTTCTCTTACGTATGCCCAAAGGAACATGATTCCAGATCCCATGCTGATTATAAGTAAATCAATCAGAGGTATATGTTAAATTCAAATCATTTGTTTATATCAGATGACTATTATTTAATGCAAACATGGAACATTTCCTCCCTACTGGTCCTCAGGCTGGCTCCTAGTCAGCGGTCAGGCCTCAGCCTAGATGCTGCTTTCTGGACGTCCTCTCAGATACCTAGGATTTGGTTATGACCCTTCTATGTGCCTCTTATCTTGCTCAGTTGTAATTACATGTAAATCAGTTGTCCTTTTTCATTAGCCCCCTAAGCTTTCTGAGGGCAGGAACTCTATATGGTTCCTCCTTGTAACTACTGTCTTCACCACAGTTTCTGACCCATAGTAGCTGTTCAGTTAACACCTGTTCCTCTGAATTGTTTATGCAGAAGTGTATGTTAACAGAGCCTACACACTAACAATGGGCTTCCAAAATGATTTTCCTTTTTTTGTTATTGTTCCTCTTTGTTCATTGTGCTTTTGTTGCTAGTTTTTCACATTTTTTGAGAGTTAGAGAGGAATCAAAATCTGTACTCTCTTGTCCCCATTTTAGTTCTTCCTCACAATGGATTTACTGCCTTTATACTCTTGCTTCCAATTCGTTCACTCCTACTACACAATCTTCCTCCTAGCTGTAGGATGCTCATTCATCAGGCAGCTAGTTTAAATATATTCTGAGTTTCTCTTGTACCTTTTTGATTACTTTTGTTAATTAACATTTCCTGTAAATAAAAATAGATTTGGCTTCTTGAATTCAGAACTCAGAGTTGCTGATGCTTTTCCTGTCATTCCCTTTCTCAGTTTTCTCCCTGTACCATGGAAGCTGTTCCTCTCATTACAGAGTCTCTAGCAAGGCTTAATCCTTTGTAGCTAAATTCCAGCGACTCTCTAGGATCTGCCAGCTCAGGGAAAGTGGTGGTGGTAAATGTGATGTGCCTCATGCCCTTCCTTCCTGCCTGGTAAATGTATCATTTTCTCCAGTTGACCCAGTGAAGGGAGGTTAGCAAAACGCTTCTAATTCCTAGGTCAGATCATAGCCTTCAGCCTGGACCACCAAAGTTGGCAGGGGATTGGGCCACTGCCAGACACTTGGAGATATGCACAAGGGCTCTATTTTTCTTGGGCTGAATTGAGTAGTCTTCCTGCTCCCTCCTCTTCTAGGAGTTTACATAGATGGAAAATAAGTTTTCTCTTTTGGCAAAATAACAAGGCAGTTCAGAGAAAGACGTGTTTGGGCACCGAGTCAGGAGGAATAGGAATCATTGGAAAAGCTGGAAAAGATGTAGTCTGTTCATTTTTTAATCCTGGTTTTCCAGCCTGTTTTAAAAAAGCTTTTCTCTCTTACCCTATTTCTCCCTCTCTCCCCTCTCCCCTCTCTTTTTTCCCCTTCTCTCTCTCTCTCTCTCTTTTTCTGAAGATATGCATGGGTGTAATGAGTTTCAGGATTGTTAGAAAGGAATTTCATTTTAAAAAATGCTCATTTACTTAACACCTGGTTAACTACTCACACAGATTAGGTTAAGTTGGCCTCTTCTCTCTCCCTCCCCCCCACCCTCCCTCTCTCTTTGATTTTCTTGTAGCCCAGCTTCCACTTAATTTTGGCAGCTTGGAGATCCCATTGTGTTTTATGAATGCTCATGGAGGAGAGGTAATATATTTGCCCCCACCCTCCAAGTCATCTACATTTGTTTTCTGGATTATATGATTTAGTGCTTGGCTATAAACGGCTCTATTACAGATTCCTTTCCCTTCTATGCTACCCTTTAATATGTGAATTTACAAGGGGCAGTAGATCTCCCAGAAGCAATATACATATTTTTAACAGTACGTGGGGAGGCTGAACTAACTTGTGCTGAGAGTAATAGACTGGATGAAAAGGAAATGGGGATTGACACAAATAGCTGACCGCAGTTATGACCTTTTCCCCTCCCTTCTTTGCTATACATGATACTGTGTCCAAAGTACAGTCAGACCTGTAATAGAAAAAACATCACATATGTGGTGGTAGTTAGTTTTCAATCTAGTACAACCTAGGCTACTTTCATTCAACACATAGTTGTTCATAAAATGCCACTTTTTTATGAATTTAAGAGGTGTGTTGGGGCTAAACTTAGTGCCTCATGCCTTGGACCATCATGTAGGTTTCACGTTAGTCTCTGTAGTGAATCTTAGTTACTCTTTATTTTTTGAACAATTGATCTTTGCCTCCAAAATATACTTATGCTTCATACTTATGCCTGCCTTACCTTTAAGAATAACAAATGGATTTGAAAAACATTGAATTTTTTTTTTTTTTTTTTTTTGTAATTCAGCCTCAATGTCATTCCTTGACATATTTACTTTGTCATTTCTGGGTTGTGTTTTGTGACTAAACCCCAGCTATTCCCTATTTTAAAACTGTGATAGATGGGTTTTGATAATTCTCCTTTACAAGGGAAAAGCTTGCACAAGGGTGGGCATGAAAAAATAAAAAAGAACAAATGAGTAAAGGCCACCACAAAATGAATACAAAAGTGAACTCGGTGCTAGAGACCTCATTCTGCTGCTACTTTTTTCATTTCATGCTGGAGTCTCACTTTCAGATAATTTTTGTCACTTGGGACTTTGTGGAATTTATTTCATTCCTCCCTGAACCTTGTATCTATAGCAGTTAACATAGGCAGATAGATAAATAAGTAAAATAGTCATATATATATATATGCTGGCCTGGGGTGGTTGTGTGCAGGTACAATGGGAACACCAAGGAAGGAATAAATACATTTGCCTGGGAATATCAAAGAAGACTTTACAGAGGAGGTGATGGGGGAGATACTTTGAAGACAGAGCAGGAATTTGATAAGGTGGAAGTGATCAGAAGGTTGTTTAGCCAGGGAGCATAGCGTGTGCAAAGTCAGAGTTAAAGGAGGGCCTGGATGGATGGAAGAATAGGGAACTGCTTGGTGGGGCTAGATAGAGGGGGTCACAGGAGTGAGAGGGCAAAGACGTGTTTGGCACAGCAGCATTTGAAAGGCTGGTATCCAAGTGAAGTGACTGGGACTTTCTCCTGTATGCAGTGAGGAGCATTGACTGTTTAAGCATGGAAGTAAGATGATAGAGTCAGTTTCTTAGAATAGTATCGATTTTAATATTTAAAAATGGATCAAAAAGTGAAGAGAGTCTTTTAAAGTAAAAATGAAGGGAGACTTTGGTCAAAAGTGAAGGGGATCATTTAACAATCTGGAGAAGACTACATATAGTCTGGATTCCAGTTTCTTAGGAGAGCTCTTGAATCTCCAAAAATGAATAATGATTTTTTTATCAGCCCCGTATTTCCATTAATAGTTCTCTTTTATTAGAGACTCATATTCTGAAGGTTTTGAAAATATGATATATTATTCACTATTTATCACAGTGTATAAAATATGAGTTGGAAAGTTAGCATTTCTGGTCTTCAACATTGTGGCATATAATCTCAGAAGGAATTGAGGACCACTGAACCTCCTTATCAAATGGAGTTGGGTCTTTTCAGTTCTGCAACTGAGACAACCCACTCCAAATTGTGAGTATTATTGTCATAAGAGTGGTGTGAAAATACCGAATGCCAAAACCAAATGAGAACTGAGCCCTGCCCATTAAGAAAACCATCCTAGATTAATTATATTGACAAACTACATCCTTTAAATATTTGCCCTCCAAATGGATTATGCCAATTTATATATTATGTACTTGTTGATATTGTTGGTATAATAGTGGCAGAATTACAACTTTGAATCAGACTTCCTCAATTAAACTGTTGATTCAAGTGGTCTTAACTGTCTCAGTGAGTTCTACCTCCCTTTGGCAATGCTTAATAAATGCAAATCTAAAATGCTGGCATTGTAGCTTTAAAAGTATGCATATTGTCTGGCTGTTGAGGAAAGTAAAAAGTAAACCTGAACATTTGGATTTCAACCATTGAAGCAAAGACAGAAAGATGATTGAATTCAGTCTTAAATTTTATTGAACTAAATTTAATGGTGAGCACAATCGCACTCTGTGGTGATTGTTTTCAGTGCTGCTTTATTAAGTTATGTAATGGCAGGAGTTCAAACTCAGTGATTGCCGAAATGGTAAATTTAAGGAGTATTTTAGATTGCCTGCCAATATGCAAGTGTAAGGGTTTTCAAAGTGCAGAAAGTATTATTTCCACCTTCCCGTTTCTGTACCTTATAATTCTTATTCAAATAGTTTTTAGGGATTATATTTAATACACTACTTTAAAAATGTTTAGAAATCTCATTTTATTCCCCAAAGATTTGTTTTTTGCTGTTGCGATTAGATGATGACAGCTAGCTGGCTTTTAAAATTGATCAGGAAGTATTCTGGCAGTCATTCAGTGTTGTAATAGCACTTTAATGGATATGAGCTATTCACCCAGATCAGACTCAATGTCAAAACAGGCGAAAATACAGCTGTCACTCTGGACAACAAGATACTCATATGCAAGCAGCTGCTTAATACACTGTAGAAAGGCAGCCTTTTAGTAATATTTAGAAGGTGTGTCAATGCCAGTGTCTGAGTATACTGTAAAGTCGGGGTATGCCATTTAGAAAAGAGGAGGATGAGGACATGGCATGTATTTTATCTGAACATGTATACAAGTGTATCCTATGAAAATAATCTATGTGTGTGTAGACAAGAGAGCCTTATACATTTCTTCTTTGTTTTAACAGAAATTTTTGTTCATTGAATACATGGAAACACACACACATGCGCGCACACACACTTATTTGACTGTCAGTTGCAGCCTGGTGTTAATGAAGTCAAGGTCCTTCATTCAGTCTCTGTATGAGGCTAGTTAACCTGGTACTGAACTAAATTTGAATGTTGATCCCTCTCTCCACCTAGTCAATTTGTGCATACAGGCATTGATTTTAATAAGAGCCAAAATTGAGGAAACCACAATCAGGACAATTACTGGTGAAATTATAGCATCTTAGCAGTAGATTGGTGTCACCTCCATCATCAACTGGAGGACAAACAGTACCTCACTAACTAATACCAATGACTTGTGATGTTCAGTCACTGCAAATTTTGAAGCAACTCAATGGATATTAATTTATTTTTCTCAAGTTACTTATGTGATATATGCACCAAAGGGCAGTTTGTTACCCAGTTTTATGGATGGGGTGACTGAGACACTGAATGGTTAAGTGGATGCCAATGTCATACGCCTAGTTCTGACTGCAGCTTAGATGCCCAGACTCCGCATCCAATCCTCTTTTTATGACACATGACACCTTCTTACATTCATAGTTTGAACTCACCATGTGTTTTGTGAGCATCTATTGCATGCTCCAAATTATTCTAGGTATGGTAAGTGACACAAAGTGATTACAATAATGATCTTGATCTCATAGAGCAGAATGTCAAATGAGAGTGAGGAAAATTACTGCATATAAATAGACACAATCCCAAGCCAAATACATGTCAGAGTAGAGAGGGCAACCAGAGGTGAAAGTACCAAGGGGGCACATGTAAGGAAAACCCACATGAAGAAGACTCATCTCCTGAGATGACTGTGAGCACCCTTTGAAACAGACTGTGATGAACTCTAGCTTTTCCTGAGTGAAGAGGAAATTGAGGACAAGGACAAAAGTGTGTTAAGGTGAATAGTGACTGTTCATGGTGACCAGAATACAAGATAAACGCAGGACAATAGTACATGATGTGGCTGATAAGAACCATACTAAAACATTTTGACTTAATTCTACAGACAAACAGAAACCACTGGAAGGTTCTAAGCAAGGCAATGACAGATTGGAACTGTACTTTAGAAAGATTAATTTGGCAGTGGTGAATAGGAGAGATTGAAATGGAGAGAGTAGATACATGAAAGACCCGTGAGAAGGTGGTTATGACAGTCAAAGCAAAAGGAAATGAAGGCCACCATGAGGGTGGCAGCATGTCTGTGAGTTATTTCCTTGTGAAGCTTTTGAGTGCGTTAGAACACCACAGCACATGTGATTAGTGACTACAACTTAACTTCCAACTGTTAGCATTCCTTGCTCCAGGAATTTCTCTGGCTGATGAAGCCCTTGCCAGGGAACATAGTCCCCAATGACTGATGGACATGGTATGTAAGTATACCAGCTTCTTCACCCCTTGGATGGGATAATCCTGATATGCAGTTTACACTGGCTCTCAGAGTTACTTTTTTAGGATCTACCCAGTGGTCCACAGTGGTTGCCCTGATGCTATATTCTTATTAACAGCTTTCTCTTCCCTTCCAGCATTTCCTGCACTTCCAAAAAAAGTATTTGGAAATCTCAAATCTTTATCTCATTGTCTGTTTGCTTCTGGGGGATCCTAAACAAAGATAAACTCAAAGTTCCAATTTGATCTTGTGAGCTTATATTATATATAAGGGCATTCTGAGTTTGAACTTTCACTGGCACCAAGTTCGAACTTTGGTTCAGAATAGAAATTATAATTTGTTTCACTTGTGATCCAAAAATAGTTTTGGCTTAACCATAACCTTGTCTAGATATCCAAGGCAGACTGTCAAATCAAATAGGAACTCTAAGCAATGATTTGGCCCAATCTCTTTACATAGACAGCAAAATGTAGATTTCAAAAGATTTTGATGAAAAGTAGAAATAAAGTCTTCAACTGTGATATGTTAATATCTTCGTATCACTCAAATAAATATGTAGACCTATTTGTACACACATGTGTACTACATATTGTATATGTCCTCATTAAATCTGTGAACCAGTTAATGCCCATTGCCTATCAGAAAATTAGTAGATCATGCCCACAGTGTCACATCTATTCTCTGCCCAGTGGTTCATTTGTTTAACTGATGACCACTCTGGCCCACTAAGAGCTACCATACATCATACAGTAATGATACCTTCCATATTTACAGTGCTCAGCTACACCAGTTACCTCTCAATCACATTCTAACATTGGCCAAGTGTCAAGCTTTGCTCATATTTACTCCTTTGTCCCCGTAGTTGGTATATTGAAATTTCTTTAACATGTTAAAAACGTGCAGTAAATTGTTAAATTAAGAACAAAATTGCTATTATAGGCACAGTTGTCCACTGGCCCTTAGCCTTTGAAACTTATGCATACTGTAAAACTACGTTTATTTAATGATGTTTAGAGACCCTATTTGAAAACAAAACATCAAAAATTTATTTATAAATTGAAGTAATAACAATTATATAAATCAGATAATCAGTCACTTTGAGGATACATAAATGTAATGGTTTTTAATTGCTATGCTTTGTGTTCTAAGTTTATGGAGATTTTTCTAATTTGAATGAGGGCCTGTTTTATGTGAGGTTAATATTTACTTCTTATTTGCTTTTTTCATTTTAAAGATATTATTACAGAATTTAGATATTAAAATATGCATTATTACATGAAATCAAGAGTGAAATTTTTTAATTTCAGAAAAGATTATGTAACATTGTAAATAAAACCTTGCGTCCTTTATGCTCATTCTGTTAAAATGGGATTAACTTCATCTATACTTGGTGGTAAACTTGGTATATACTAAACTGGAAATTAAGAATAAATATGGTCTTATTACTATAAGGAAATATTTTGTAGAGTTAGAATTTTACTATGTAAAACTATATGTTAATAGATTTAGTAATATATAGCTGTTGCTTTAGGTATTTAAAATGTAAATCTATATTTACATTTTCTACAATATGTGTGTGTGTATGTATATATATGTACACACACATGTATATTTTAACAAAATAAAAAGCACTGTACGGCTTGGTATGGATATTTTGAAGGAAAGTTTTTGACTGTAAACACTAAAATAATTATATTTAATTTTGTAAACCTAGATGTTCCTTTCCTGGAGCAATTGTAGATCACAGAGCCCCCAGAGAGCATCTTACTCAATGATCTTATGTCATGAATGAGAAAACTGAGGCAAGGAGAGGATAATGACTTGACCAAGAGGGCCATAGGACCAGTGATAAGCCACCTTGGGACACTTTACTCATTGTCCCTAAACCTAACTCAACAATTCTGGCTTGTTAGAAAAGTTTTGTTAGGGCAAGTTATTATTTTCTTTTAAGATCATCTGTCAGGTTGTAAGAAGCCAATTTTATAGAAAAAATATTAGGTCGCTTGCTTTATGTAACTAATGCCAATCACATAGATCCGATGATTTTCTTTTACTTAATGACTGAACTGATCAGTTATTTTGATATTTTGCAGACACCTAATGAAAGGACATCATTTAAAAAATTAGTCTTATTTTCTGAATGTATTTAGTGAATTTTGCATATAAATTAAACCTAGCAAATGATGCATTTAATACATACATAATATTCGCTAAATGGGCAAGCAAAAATCAAGGGCCTTTTAGAGGACATTTTCTAAATTGACAGTGATCTCTTTGATTTGTTTTTATCTGTGGTATTATTACCTGGGAGCCAATTTTTGTCTATTTTGATGGGGCTAAGGACTTGCCTTTGGAGAATAACAGCTTCACCCCAGAAATGGAAACACTTGCTGGTGTTTTTTGACATTTCAAGTATTTTTGTGTTGTATTAGAGCTCAACCTCTACTGTGCACATGTCTGATCTCCCCAACTGAATTGTAAGCTCAGTCTTATACATCTTCAAATCCCCTGAAGTTTCAGCAGAGTAGTGCCTCATAGTTGCTGCTCAATAAATATTTGTTGTTTATTTCAGAACTAGTTTTAATCTTTTTTTTTTTTTTGCCATTCAGGGCTTTGAAAATATATAACAGATATTAGGCTGGAACTTGAAATGCTTTTTATCACTTGGTGCAGCATTTTCCAATTACTTTGCAAAAGGGATTGCCAAGGGATGTTTTGGAATTGTCTGGGCTACCAATGTGGCTTTAAGGATAAACAGACTTTTCATTGCCACGAGCTGTTCTCTTTTTAACATTTGTGTTTTCCTCTCCTTAGCAGCATCCTTACACTCCTGGGTTTTGGGTACAGGGGACACTTTTACCATATAGGAGTTGCCATTACTCTTTGGTCACTTTCTAGTAGATTTGTGGCTTTCGTAGAATGGCTGTGGGGGAGGCCAGTTTCTTGGTCTGAGGGAAGAACAGAGACTTAGGATAACAAAAGCAAAAGCACCTTGTGCTTTCCTAACTTATTTTGAAACTGCCCTGGAAGCTGCTTCCTTTTCAACCTCTGCAGAACCTATAGCCCATTGGTTGGTCTTTCCTTATGTTCTTCATCTTTTCCCAGGTCTGCTTCTAAGGCAAAGAGCTCTGGAAAGCAGAGGTGTCAGAATTCTGGGGGTACGGGGAAGGGTGCTGGGACCCTTACTTAAGTTTCTAGCAATGGCCTCAATGATGGTAGAGAGCCAAGGGACTGTGAGTTCTGGGCCAGTTCCCTGAAGAAGGAGAGTTGTATTATTAAAGTGCATAATAACTGCTGTCAGCCTGATAAGAGTAAGGTGCTCACGGAGGACAGTGATCAAGGTGCCAGAAGGAGGTCCATCAGAAAGGAAGAAAGAACAATATTACTGTTTGGGGTCCTACAGGGTTGCTACTTAAAGACCTTTGGCCAAAAAGAGAGCACCGGACACCTAAAGGGAATATACGAAAAAAAGTGGATGAGGGCAGTATAAGCGTCAAAATTCCTGGACTCTATAATTTTGCCAGGGCCAGAAAAAAGCACAGTATAGCATTTATTACTGTGGTAAGTGAACTTGAAGCAGAAAGTTTCTTGAAGGTAACTTAATGCTTTATAAAGTGAAAGAAAGCTCTCCATATAGCAGATTTATTCCTAGGATCAATAATCATATAGTATGGAAGGAAATTATTTTGTCTACTTCCAGATTAAAACCAGTAAAAGAAAAATCAGACCTTTACTGACAATCAAGAAGAGACTCTTTGAAGAATGCCAGAAAGATATTTTCAGGTTTCAGGTACCTACTTGAACAAATTACATGGGAATACATTACAGACTTGTTCTGTTTCAAACCCACCAAAGAGCTTACCTATACACAAATCTTACTCACAGCATCATAACTACTATGTTGCAGAAAAGCCATAGTCATTTTATGAACTGGAGATGCAGTTTAAGGCTAAACTTCTGACTTAGCATCCTCTTTTAGCTTTGTAATTTTTCATATGGAGATTGAACTGCTGTACTTTTGCTTAGGATGCATTTAGATAGCGTGGTTCTTGATTGAAAGCATGTACTGTTGCTTGTGTACAGTGGGGAGAATATCAAAATAGAGGCCAAGAATTATCATCTCAGGAACGAGTATAAGAACTAGCTACCTTAATTAGGTTTTCAAAAATGTTGATATATATTTGTAAGTCCTAATACATGTTGGAGCATATTTAATCCTTTCTAAATTCATATTGTATATTAAGATAGATGGTTGACACTTTGCCAAACTTCTCAAAATTACTATACTAGCCAAAATATTTGTGGGAGAAATGAGTCCTACTGTATATAGTAAAGATTTTTAAACACATCTATTTCCAAATAACAAAAGCTTTCACGAAATGCCTAGGAAAGTTGGATTGATGCCTTGGAATTATTTGAAGGAGTTGGTGAAATGTCAGTCAAATTTCATAAATAGTTTAACAGGAAGTTTCTGTATTGCTCTTTACCTCAGATGTTTTACTCTGTTAAATTGATTGTCCTCCTAGATGACTGATTGGCTTGATTATCCTTATAGATTTCTGCAGATGTTTGGACTTTGTTGTTGGTACTTTGGATTCAGAGTAGAGGCATTTGGTCTATAGAAGCATCATGTCACCTGATTTCATCTAACTTTCCCCTACCCCAGTGTGCAGTTTCTTCTTCTTTGTCAGCTTCTCTTGTGGGGGCGGGGGAGGAATCTATCTCCTCTTATCTGTTTGAACATTTTTACAAGTCTGAGCTTTTTTTTAAATTTTCCTTTGTAGGATAAAAAGGAAATGTGCTAATTTCCTCTCAGTTTTTTCCCCCTTAGGGAAGGAGGCTTGGGAATGAATGAAATGATTTTTAAAAATCTATCAAGATATATGCCTTAATTGCCATCTCTTATTATTTCTGGGCAGATAGCTAATTGATCCTCACTTATAACATAGCAAACAAGAAGTATACAGGAAGAAGGGGCAATGGAAAGGCCTACATGGATGCCTAGGATCAGCTTCATATAAGTAATGATTAGGTAGAGAAAGGATATAAATAAGAGGATGTTCCTGAGCTGTTTCTAATATAATCTTGATTTTCTGGAAAAAAAAAAAAAAAACATTTATTTTTAAATAGGAAAAGCCAGTGTTTCAGAAATGTTTATATATGTGTGTGTATATATGAATGATATGTGTATTGAAATTAGTATTTTTTAAAGGGATAATGCTGTTGTCATTAAAAAGCAAATTATTTTCCATGGTAGTTGGGTAGCATTTGGGGTTAGCTATACTATATGTTGAGTATGCACACTGGAAATTCAGTTTTCTCCAATGGCAAGACAGAGAACAAGGCCGCCCTGTTTGCCAGTTGTTTAGAATTGTAAACATTGAGTCAGCTATCTTATGTTCCTAAACTCACCCAGGTGATCTAAATTTTGAAGGTGGAAAAATTTGATGGTCACAGTCAAGGCAGAGTACAAGTTCATTGTTGTAAATTAATGACATTTATCAGAGACAAACATTAGTCAGTTATCTTAGGACAGCTTGAACCAGGATAAAGTTTGGTATAAACTGATTCTTTGATCTTATTGAGTATGAATGGATTTTCAGAGATGAGGAAGAAGAAAGACCATGTGCAACGTGGGAAGACAAAATGACATATTTGGATGCCATCAATATCCCATGTATTATGTCAAAGATTTGCCCATGAGGCCATGGCCAAGAATTCTTTTTTGAAAGGTTTATTTCTATTAGTTAACTTCTTTCATTAAGTGATCTGTAGTATCATTGTGAGGTCATTCTGCGGAGCTTGTCACGTATACATTTTATGCCTTGATATTCATGTCTATTTTTATTGTATTTTAATAAGCGGAGGAAATGAACTTCCTATAACATAGTTACCTTTTTTTTAAGGTACATTCCTGCTACCGACAGAGGCCTAATTTCCATTATATTCACTCTGCTACAGAAATACTTAATGCCAGGAAGGAGATATTTACTGGAATCCACAAGTCCAGAATTCATCATGATTCAGTGTGAAATCCACTGCCCTTTGCTCCCCACCCCCTCTTGGACTAGAATGAAATGTGCCTTAAACTGAAGTGAAATACATCACATGCAGCAACAGTGGGCCCTCGCTTTGCCTCTATTCCTGGTGTGAAATCGATACACTATCTTTCCTCCTGACCTGTTTCGTGACCTCCATTGCAGCTTTCATGCTGAACAGCAATTGCTTTGAACAGTCTGGGTCTGCCACAGCTCACAAATGATTCTCAGCTTCTGTCTAAAACTGGTGCTGATAACAAAGGCTTGATTTTAAATAATGCAGTTGTAGTCGTCTTCTAATTATGAATTACATGAAAGTGCAAGCCCCTCTATTATTAAACACTTTCAATAGCAGGCACAGTACATGTGCAGGCTGCATGCAGGGGCCTGGAGCCTGGGATTCAGGCCTTTAAATTTCTCTGGCTACATTTGAATTGATAGACAAGGGGAAAGAGACATAGGTATATTTACACATTTCAGTCATTTTCTTGGCAGAATTCTGTTTGGTGATATATTAAATTTTTTCCATGTGAGGCTCTTTTTTTTTCTTATAGAAAAATAATTTGAAATACCAGATTATAAAGGCTTCCACAAGAAAGTACTATTTGAAAAATATTTTTTTAAATTAAAGTGGACTTTATTAATGAAATTCCAGAGTGAGACTGTTAGGATTTTGACTTACTAGAAGTGGCAGTAACCTGCAGTGGGAATTCCTCCTTTTGATCACTCTAGAACTGAATTGGGGGAAACAGAAGTATCTTATGATGGCATTTAGCCATTTTCAGGAGGCTATTGAATGGAGGAATTTATTGTTTCAAGGAAATAATAGGCATTTTTATGTATACTAGGAAAACAACTGTGCAGTTAGCTAGATTGCTTTACTTGTCTTTGCCAGACTAGAAATCAAAGAGATGACTGAGGTGCTGGGTAGGAGTGGAGTTTTTCCAAATTATCTTGATATGAAATAAGGATCAGAGCAGATTTAGGGGGTCTTTGTAAAACAATCATGTATACAAGGAGTCATTCTTACATGTATTTTGTTAGTACTGGAAATTTGTTTACTAATGAAGAACACATACTCTCCTTAAAATAGTCCATAGGATAGCAATTACATCATCAGTGATACTTTAACACTATACACACACATCTACATACTAGGAGGCTGTAATACATATGTGACTTTATTACATTCTGTGAGTTGAGTGAAATCATGGAAGAAAGGAGTGTTAGAGCCCTAAAGTGGTATTTTTAACCCAGCCTGCCTCTAACAGGTGTGTGACTTCATGTAAGTCTTCTAACCTCTCATCATTTTGGTTTTCTTACCTATAAAATGTGGTTAGTGAACAAGATTGTCTGTAACATACTTTCCAGTTGAAGACTTAGGTAAAACTTAGATTCTCCAGTGATTTTTTTTTTTCCTCCAAGCATCTGACCTCAAAAACCGTGTCAGGCAGCTAGTGCTTGTTACTGTTGCTAATTTCTTCAATAGGAAACCATGACACAGGGTAGTGAAGTGAGTTTGTCAAGGTTGCACTGCTAGTTAAGTGGAAGAACTGAAACTAGAACTGAGTTAACTGACTGCCACTCCAGAGCTTATTGGGGTGGAGGTGGGAGGTGATGATCTCTTACAATATCAGAACTTGAAAGGTAGGGATTTGCTATCATAGACTCCATTTTAAATTGCTCAAATAAGGTAATATCTTTAAAATTTAATATACATTAATGTTCTCCAGTGATTTGTTCATTGTTCTGTCTACCTATCTATTGAAAATAATATGCTATCTCAGGACAACCCAGGTCAGTTATTTATAAAATAAATTATTTTTATAAATGCATGAACATATATATACCTCAATATACCCATAGTGAACGAAGGGAGATATTTATGAATATAGTGACATACAGTCAAAGGATGACTAACATTCTTCTAAGACCCAGTGATTCTGAATTTTGAGATGGTGGTGATGATTTCTTCACAGAGGGATTTAATGTGAATCATTTAAATTAGCAAATTGAAAGCCCTCAACATACTGTCATAGTCTTTTTCCAAATATGTCATATTTTCTTCTTGTGGGCACATAAAAAGTGCTTTTTTTTTTTTTGAGACAGAGTCTCATTCTGTCACTCTGGCTAGAGTGCTGTGGCATCAGCCTAGCTCACAGCAACCTCAAACTCCTGGGCTCGAGCGATCCTCCTGCATCAGCCTCCCGAGTAGCTGGGACTACAGGCATGTACCACCATGCCCGGCTAATTTTTTTTCTCTATATATTTTTAGATGTCCATATAACTTCTTTCTATTTTTAGTAGAGACGGGGTCTCGCTCTTGCTCAGGCTGGTCTCGAACTCCTGACCTCGAGCGATCCACCCGCCTCAGCCTACCAGAGTGCTAGGATTACAGGCGTGAGCCACTGTGCGTGGCCTAAAAAGTGCTTTTTAAAGTGTAAATACAAAATGGCAAGATACCTGTGGCCATATATCAGCCGAAAAGGAGGAAATATCACATAGAATGTGCATTATTATATATTTCCATATCCTTTAGAGGTAAAAGTTTGGGTACTGTGTCCTGGAAAAATTTTGACTATGGGAGTTGCCCATTATTCCTCCATGAAGGACAATTCCTGATGTATTAAAGCTTCTTCATTGTATCTATGGGGTATTCTGACGAGGTGGCTCACCTAAGTAATTAGAAATCATACATAGCAAGGAAAAGAGGGGTGATGAAATGGATGTTTGTACCCTCGCTGTTGAATCCTGTATTTTGAAACACCTGTGGATGCTTGATGAATATGTTTCATGATGGGGAGGACAAATATATGTTCAACGAGGACTTGCCCACCCACCAGGCATATAAGGAACTTTCAGATAATTTTTTGACATTTTTATTAAATTAATTCAATTTTATCTATTCAAATTGATGTAGAAAACCCCTGCCAGTATAAAACCTTTGCCAAAATATCAATACCGTTGAGACATATTTCTTGTTCTCTTCCCCAACCTATATAATTATATGCATCGTTGTCTTCACCCTTCAGCAGGCCACTTCACACAACCATTGTGAACCTGCACTCAGCATTAATATTATCCTTGATCACACTTTAGCATTTCAATTTTAGTCCCAATTTGAAAGTGTGCTATTTCTGTGAAGAGTTTTTCCATGAAAAGAGTAAATCTTGGCTACAATTCAATGGTAATTCAGCATAACCAAGTTAAGAAAAGCCTTTTATTCACAGTGGTTATTCTGAGACAGTTGAGTACAGAAATGTGGTTTCTAGAGACAGAAAAATACAAACTTTTATAGAGAGCCATTTTTTTCCTTTAAAGAAGACAGTGCTAATAAATCTTGTTGAATCAAGACCTTGAGAGAAACTGAAAATGTGTACAGATCTCAACTATACCCAAGAAAAGTACTTTATATTACCTTGCTGTGCTGCTTCATAATGTGGTTTTAGTTGAATGTAATCTCCTCCACTCAAATTTATTTTTGAGAAATTGCCACTCTGAAAGTTGAAACCGTTTTTGTCATTCAAAAGAAGTGGAAGATCAATACTGAAGCTCTCCTATTAGTTGGTACAGTCTACTTTAGTGTTAAAAGATTTATGATAAGAACACATTTCTAAATATATATTACACACCAGTGGTACAGTAAAACCTCAAAATAAAACATTTTTTTTTTCAGAAGAAGGAGGTGGTCTATTTATTATTGAAATACTACACTAAACTATAATTCAGTGATATTTTATTCCAATTAAATTCTCCTTAGTAGTAATCCTTTTTTATGATAAGCAAAACTGAATAATACAGGGTATGTTCCCTCCAATGAATTGTTGTGTAACAAGACTTGATGGTAATTCTACCTTTTCCAAAATTTGTTATCAGGCAATTTATCTTCTAAATAATACTCCTGAGTACCAAAGCTGAAGTGTTTTGGCTTCAACCCAAATCAAACTTGAGGAAGCAGATTCTCCAGAGCATTTGCCTAACTCTGTAAATTTAATTGTTATAATGAATAGAATACATGTGTCAAGATTACTTGAGATTTTCCTTGTTTACTTCTCTTCCTAAGACAGAAAGAGCAACATGACAAAGGCCGTTAACTTTTACTGGAGTTTGAGGAGGAAAAAAAAGCACTTAACAGTACATAATCATGAAACATAAACTAATTTTAAAGGCCCAATTCCAGTTCATAATCTCAGAGCAGTTCAAATTTAAAAATACTCTGTTATACCACAATAAAATAGACTGATGGAAATTAAAAATATTTCCTAAATATTTGTCTATGAGACAAAATATTCAGGTAAAAATATTTGCATATCCAAGCATATCATCTAATACTCTACTGCATAGTATTTAGTCACATTATCTCCAGTACAGCTTCCTTTCTTTCACATATCTGCAAACATGATATATTTCTTATATTTGACTTTTATGCAATATTTTTTATAAATAGTGAAATCCAGTGTCGTACTTGGAGCAAATTGATATTAGTATAACTTGCATCATGCCAGAGGTCAGACAAAGTTCATATTATTTCTTTTTGCCATTTATTTTAAGAATGGAAAAGATAATTTATTGTGGAGGAGGCCAAAGATACTATAACCCATTGCCATGAATAGTCATATTAGTTTTTATAACAAGATCAACATTAAGTAACTGTTACTAATTAATTTAGAGTAATTTATCAAAGGTCAATTTTTGCCATTTGTTTCCCTCCACTCAATTGTTGTTATTTCTCAATATTCATTAGTCTTATACATTTGAACCACAGTTTTTCAATGAGGCAACCATTATACTTTACTCATATTTGTATTCAAGAGAAAGGCCATGCCCCTTGGAAGACCTGAACATTTCTTCCAGTGCTTAATGTAGCATGATTACTGTTGAGTGTCGGCTGATGGATGTGTATAGCAACAACTCTTGTTTATTTTCAGTCAATTTAGGAAAGTCTGTGTGGTTTTTAACTTGATTTATTCACTTAGGATTCATTAAGCCACAGACTTGTGCCAAGCATTGTGCAAGACATAGCCTGTGATGAATTTCTGTCTTTAGAATTCTAAGAGTTAGGTCTTTAGGGAGGCAGATGGGTAGCAAACCATTGAAATGAACTGTGGTAAGTGCTATAATAGCTCTGAGAACAGGGGCCCATGGAGACTCAGAGAGGGGTAGGTATGCTATGGAAATCTCAGAAAGACTCCGTAGAAGAGCTAGTTTTTCAAAGGATGAGTAAGAGTGGAAAAAGTTGGATAGGTGTGTAGTCAGGTAAAAGCTAAGAGGTTGTAACAAAGAGACTATAAAATAGACTACCTAAAAGAATCTTGGAGTTTATTTCTCTTTCATTTAACAACCTCAGATGAGTGGCCCAGTTGAAGGGGTGGCTCTGTTCCACAGGTACATTCCAGGGCTTTCTCTTCTGTTGCTTTACCATCAGCATTTTTCTTGTCTGCATGGTCAGAGCTGGATTGTAGTTACTTTGATACAGCTTGAGGGAAGGAAAAGGTGTGGAGGAGAACATACCCAGTATTTTAAGGCCCAGACCTGGATGTGGTATTCGTCACTTCTTCCTGCTTCCGTTGTTGCGAATATAGTCATATGGCTACACCCAGCTGCAAGGGAGGTGGGGATCTAGTCACAACTCTCTCACTACAGCTGTCAGTAGACAGAGGCCAGAGCACCCAGGATCCCATATGTCAACCTGAATTAGGAAAAGTACGTTGAAAGTTGCTTTTTTCCATGTGTGTCTTCACTTCTCAGATTTGCTGGCATAATCTTAGTATTTTGTAGTCCTCCCCCCACCTTTTTAATCTTAAACTCTAAGTTGTGACCTGAGAAGTGTTTTCCTTTATGTTAGTCTTTTCAGATGCCTTCACAGTTCTTATTTTATTTTTGGTCACTATTACAAATTTATTTAATTCAGTTAGCAAGTGGACAGAAGCCTAGATACCATGTGCTTCTTAATCAAGCCAGACAGCAGACAAATATTTCTGCTAATGGTAGGATATATACCATTGCCTTAGGTTGTGTTGACATCTTGCATAGTTGAGCCTGGTCCACTTTACTCTCAGGTTTTAATTTTTGTCCTCGTAGGAGAATTGTTAAGCTTAGTTCACTAGGGCAAGAGGGCTGGAGAGAAGAGTCTTATGATCATTTCTTACTTGAGTTGATCGTATTTTTTTTGGCTAAAAATAGTTTGGCATAAGGCTTAACAATCAGCCTCTAATTAGGTCTTAAGACTGTGTAGAAAATGGTTAGAGTAATTGCCTTATAGGGAAGGTACATTTATTTCCAGAGCCTTCGTACTAAACAAGAGGGAAACTGGGCTGAGTTGGGATGGATGTTCATGGCCTATAAACATGGTTTGTTTTAATCCTCTCCTGAGCCTTTTCTGAGGTGGTTTTAGATGTAGAGCATCTGAACTATAATGATACCAGCACAGAGCCACGTCCCTGTCTATACTCACTGGCCTTGCTGGTTTTACAACAGTATTTAGAATTGAAATTCTAAAATGTAAAGCATATTCTCAACTAGAGTTCACACTTTAACAATAATAAAACAAAACAACAAAGGCTTTACTAGAGAAAAATTTGTAGCAGATAAAAGATGTGCTTTTATTTCTGAGGTTGGTCAAGTAAAAGTAGTGGGCCAAGTCAGTCCTGAGACGGTACATGTAGGTCAGCCAGGGAAGTGAGAGTCAAGGCCATTGTAGGAGAGAAAATGGCATGTTCAAAGGCATGTAGGCATGTAGAGCATGGAAGCTGCAAGTGGTGTGGGCTAGTGATGAGCAAAGCGTAGGTATGGGAAATGGTGATGGGTGAAGCTGCGGGGGCAGGCAGGGGCCAGCTCGAGGTAAGTCTTGTATTGCCAAGCTGTGGTTCTGGGAAGAATCTTCAGGACAGTGATCTGTCTAATCAGACCTGCATTTAGAAACCCATCTCTGACAGTGGTGTAACTGATGGAGTTCAGGAAGGTGAGTCTCAAGCACGAGAACTTGGAGGAGGATATTGCAGTGATCCAGATGAGGTCATCTACCTCAACTGAGAATGGGCACTGTGAATGAAGAAGTGACAAATGCAAAAGGGCTTGGTGACTGCTTGCAAGTGGAGGATGAGGGAAGGGGAGACTCAAGGGCCAGTTCTGGATGTAATATCAGGGAGAAAGTGTGGGGCTGATCTCTGGCATGATTCCAACAGGAGATACAAGAACCAGTTAGGGAGAAAAGGTGATGGGTTCCTTTGTTAAAACATCATGTGGAAGTTCTAAGTGGAAATGTCCAATAGAGGGATCAACATACAGGCCTTGGATTTGGGATTAAGATGAGAGCAGAGGATAAAGAATTGGGAGTCCTTAGCACATAGATAAAATTTGGAGCCAAAAGTTTGGCTGCCAGTAGGTTATTAGTTAAAATAATTCTTAGGTAACTGTTAGGGAAAGGTGCAGTTTCCATTGATACTTTAAATAGTTTTAATAATCCAAGCAATTTCATTGCCTAAAATATTTTTTCAAGTGTATGCAAGGTTAATCAGCAATGATAAAGTTGGTTAGTAACCAATAAGATAATTGAAATGTGACACCCACGCCTCTGAAACCCAAATTCCCATAGTGCATGCCGCTGTCCTTTTCTACTCAGGACAAGTGCTGTAAAGAAATCAGATGGTGACCAGGGGCCCTAATATCACGGGATAGAATGTGGGTGAATCTTAGTGTATGCGTTTGGAACTGTTTAATGATTTGCACCTGTTTCTAATGAGGTTTGGACACATGATTGTTCTCAAAATAAGGTGAAAAGCCGAAAGAAAAATTGGTAGATAGGAACACAAGTCTTCAACCATTTCAAAACAGATCTTGACGAATGTAGACAGACCCAATAGACGGTGATTAGGAAAACCTCCCAACATGAATGCTGAGGTTTCTTAAGCATAGAAAAGTTTTTGGTTTTGTTGAATTTTTGGTAGTATAAATGTGAAGGATGTTGCCCTGGAACTTTCCAGCTCTGTTATTACTTCTTTGGGTGCAATCTGCTTGCCTCTTGACCTTCCTGAGTTTCAGTTTCCTCAATGAAAGCATGGGTTTACTTACACTGGCAATTGTATAGGTTTTTCTTCTAGCTCTGGGATTCACTCTGTAGGGTACACTGTTTTTTTTTTTTTTTTTTTGAGACAGAGTCTTGCTCTGTTGCCCCAGCTAGAGTGCAGGGATGTTATAGCTCACTGCAACCTCAAACTCTTGGCTCAAGTGATCCTTCTGCCTTAGCCTCCCAAGTAGCTGGGACTACAGGCATGTGGCACCATGCCTGCCTAGTTTTTTTCTATTTTTAATAGAGATGGGGTCTCACTCTGGCTCAGGCTGGTCTTGATCTCCTGAGCTCAAATGATCTTCCCAGAGTGCTAGCATTATAGGCATGAGCCACCACCCCTGGCCCTGGGTACTCTGCTTTAATGACACACACACAAAAAAATTATGAAGTATGAATAGATAATTTAGGGATGATTATTTGCATTGCAAGTGGATTGTTCTTACAGCAGAATTTTCTGTGGGAATGAATAGTCCTTTTCAGAGAGTTGGCTGTTTGGAGAAAGAAGTCTGGACTTGGGATCAGAAGAGCTGATCTGGAAACTAGACTCTATTCATTTATCAATTGTATGACTTAAATGCTCTAAGTTTTAGTTCTTTATTTAAAAACTAAAATGTTAATAAAAGTGCATGGCTACTATGCAGATCATTTTGAAGGCTGTCAGGTATTATAAAAATGTAAGTTATCTTCGCTGAAAGAAGACTGGTCATCCTAACGTAATATATACCCACATAATTCTTTTAGTGTTGGGGTTTACTTACACTGGCAATTGCTCTTCCCTTCTCTTCTCTTCAGATCCCTGAAGGCAGGTGTTGCCTTCAGGCATAGCTTTTTTCCCAGCCGTTGTTCCTGCAGTTGTTGGTTCAGCCTCCTGAGCTGCTCTGACCTTGGGAGGACTCCCACCAATCCCTATTCCCCTGCCGCTCTCTACCCACCCTTCCACCACCATTAACAGGACAGTGCCTCAAGCTATGCAGAACTTGCATTTTAATGTCTTTTGTTTCTTTGTCTAGTTCCAGGTATGGCACTGACATAATTTCATCTCCATTATGTTTCAGAACTAGTTCCCAGAACTCAAAATTAATGGAGAAAGAGAGGTCACAATGGTAAATAGCCCGTTTTGCTGAGTGCACTCATCTCAGAATGGGACTGAGAGCACTCAGTGGCTAAGAGGTTTTACCATATGGTATTCTAACACTTATTGGATGAAAGTTCCAAGTACAGGCTAGCATTCTTGCTCTCATTTGCCAAGAGTGTACATAGCATTCAGCATGAAGGAAAATGATGCATGTATACATAGTTGGGAAGGGAAGCTTTCGATGGAGGGATTTCAGCTCCTTTCAAGGCACTGATCTTCTTTTATGGGACTTGAAAGATGTAGATCCAAGCTAGTCTTGCAGTCACCCTTCTGTGATTAGAAATCTTCCATATCCACTGAAGTTACAATTTATCGTTCTAGTTAGCAGTGGTGTCTGTGGGCTTCCTGGATCCACAACTGTGGAGTTTAGCCAGCACTCTTGTTACGCCTGCACAATGACTAACATAGGTAACTCTCAGTAAATGTTTGTTGAATTAATAAATTAATAGTTACGATGGTTACAACCCTTTATGTTGTTCCAGATACTGTGATAAGTGCTTTTATATCATCATCTCTAATCTGTATGAAATAACGTTTATCGTTGTCACTACAGGTTCAGAGAGACAATGCCCCCTTTTCAGTGGCACATAGCTACTATGTGGCAGAGTTCCAGTCTGCATTCATGTCTGTGTGGTTTCAAAGCTTGGGCTCCTACGCATGCCTTAGATGTATCTCCCAACAAATGAACAAATGCTGGGCCCCCCAAACATCAGGGAGGCAAGAAGACAGAGGAATAGAAAGAGGGGTCCTTCTAATTACTTCTGTTGTGTATAATTGCACAAATATATTCCAAGTTACCTTCTCAGGTTTTTTGTCTGTTTTAACCTTAAGGCTTATTATCATGTAAATCTTGTTAGCTTTCCACAATTAATAGGAACTGCAAGAATACTCTGGTTAGTGCTGAGGGAGTTCTGTAGGTGTGTTACAATCTAGGGGTAAAAGTCTAATTGGAAACAAACTCTTAGGTCTTGTTAAAAGTCAGCTCTTCCAAACACCAGTTTGGTGCTGAATCTCTCTGTTCCAGAACGTGGTCAAGTGGGTGTTCAAACTGGTTTGAATCACTCCCAGTGACAGGGAACTCACTGATTTCATCCCTGACTAGATTTGGCCATTTGGAAATTTTCCTTATTTTAAGCTGGAATCTGTCTTATTATGTCTTCAACTTACTGGACCCAAGTCCTCTCTATGGGCTCATGAAAAATGGGTATCTTCTCCAAGGCCACGTTTCAAATGTTTGAAGCCCAGTGATCTTCCCTGGGTCTTCCCTCTGGAGGACCTTGTGCCCTCAGTGGCTCATCATCTGCCCAGCTCCTGATCTCTCACTATGACTTCACTCTCCCCTCCTCGTAAACAGGAGGACCTAGAAGTTAACACATTATTGCTAATGACCAAAAAAAAAAAAAATCATTTACTAGGCAGATATATTTTGATAAATGTTATATTAATGAAATCACCATTGGAGATGATAGATTATCATGAAACAAAAGTCTATTAGGAACATAGCTTATCTACAATAATTGAAGCATCACAGTGAAAGTCTTAAAAATCACAGTGTAAGACACATTTTGAATGAAATCTGCAGTTCCCCATTTTCAGCCGGTAGTTTATAAAACTATTCTATCCTACAATGGGGTTGCTAACTTTGGTATTTAGGAGGATAAATACTGATACTACAAGCTAGCTATTGTATTCTCTCTATGTGCAAATTCTGGGCTGAGCACGTTAATTACAATTATCTCTTTTAGTTCTCCCAAGCATGTAGGGAAGTAGACATTTTTAGTTTTCCCATTTTCATGTGAGGAAACTGAGGTTAAAGGAGAGTAAGTAACTTGCCCAAATGCCACCTACTAAGTGACAGGAGCTGGGGTCCACCAAACTCAAAATCTCTGACTGTAGTTCTTGAACTGTTAACCACAATGCCATCTGGTGTAACATATTAGTATACTCCTTTTTTTCTCTGAAAAATTGCCTTTCTATTAAAAAATACCACAGCTTCTGTTCATTGCATTTGTGGCTGTGAATGACCATCTCAGAACTTTATGGAGCAAAACATTTTTTTTAATACGTTGGATGCTGCTTTCAAGCTCCATAAGCACAGGAGACACGAAAATACTAGTCACTGTCATTCACGGAGCCCTTGACCCGGCTGTGAGGAACCAGAGAGAACGAGTTC